>NC_089582.1:76858770-77458770 GCF_019320115.1 Miscanthus floridulus
CTGGTACTTGCTGACCCATCTGTGGATTGAAATCCCACGTGCCTTGATATCCTAGATTTGGTATCATATGGAGGGTGTTATAATCCATGCCATAATGATAGCCTTGTGGAATCTCAATCTGTTGGGTCCTTTGCTGGCTTGCTGCTTGAAGTCTCTGATTATAGACATAAGGATCCATATCTCCATGGATCCTCTAAACGGATGGTGCTATCTTCTGAGCCGACGACGGTATGTGGCCTGATGTGCCAAAATTGATCATCTAGTTTTGAATTTTCCTCGCCGGCTGTTGCACATGTTGTACTGATGGTCTAGAATTGTACTATGTTTGATTCACAGTAGTTCCTTGAGTTTGTTCAAGTGATCCCTAAATTGCCTGAATGTCACCATTACCAGCTGGTGCTGCTTCTTGATGGCTAGTGCTGACTTGATTAGTCCCTTGGGTCAACAGATCTGGAATGTTGTAACAAGTCGATCCAACCTAACTAACTGTAATTCCATGAATCGCCTCTTTCATGGCGTTGTGAAATGCGTCAATGAAAGCTTCATTGCGGCTTGATAGGGCATCACGAACAGACTTGTCTATGGCTTCCGCAAAGAAATGCCTGTCTTCAGCTTCAACTGTATCTATCTGTCCATGTAGTAGAACTCTTGGTAGTGGAAATTTCCGAATAACTATGTTGTCACGTGTTTTGGTGTAGGATAACAAACACTTCTTCTCAAATTCTTCCATACCTTTGTTGATGATATCCCTATCTTCATCAGGTAGGTCTTCATAATGTACCATAAGGATGTTGTCATTATTATGAACCGCCATGACGATTGTGGTCCCACCGGGCATGCCAGAAACGTGTGTCAACACAGAATTTTGTCCCATGCCGAGGACACACATAGTAAGCCGGAAGGGTCCGCTCGATGGAGCAGATCCACCTAGCTTCAGTGTAAGGGTGGTCGATCCTGCACAATCCTCCTGAGGCGTGCCAGTCAATTTGACCCTGCAATTGACAAGGAGAAAAAGTTCATTAGTAAATAAGGGCAAAACTTGCTAGTGTTGCCAGACAGTTCCGAATGTACGGCTATAAGAGCCGATATGGAAGGAAATCAGCTAAATAGCTGATCCCAGTATATTCATGAGAATAAGTCAGTTAGAGCTCATGGGGTCGTGTGAAGAAGAATCAGTTATCATTCAGAATAAACATCATTTAAGTGAACATTAACCAATGGCAATAAGATATCGATGATGGTCGGTTTATACTGAGCCAATGATTACAAGTAACCGAACTCCTGTTTATGTAAAGAAACAATTCAACACCACTCAACCATCTAATAAAGATAAATCTAATGAACATGTTAGATCTCATCTATCACTATGACCAGTGGGGCATGAGGTAGAATCATGCAGGCCGTAGAAACAACAATAGACTCAACGACCCTAACTCATTACTAATATCAGTGGGGCATGAGGCAAAATCATGTAGGCCGTAATATAATAACAAGATCATGGGGCTAACACATCTTTCAACTTATCTCTACTTCAACAATCTCGTGATGTGAACTGTTTGTGAAAGCATTCGATATCGGCTAAATAGCCGATTCAGGCACAACGCACAGTTAAGGTCATGCCTTCTCAGGAACGGATCTATCAACTAATGATCCCCACTCCATGGTGCTAACAGTGGGGTGAGAGGCAGAATCCCATAGGCCATGATAACGGGCCATGGAACGGTTCTCGCTAACCAATAGATCTACTCAAGATCGAACATGCCTTAATCGCACACTATGCACGATTAAGATTGATATAAAATAGCCAATAAAAACATAACTCATCGCTTATGATGTAGACTAGATCAGTTTAAGATTAGCAAACGATGGGTTAAAATAAGATATAAGGCCGATCCAGATCAATCTTAATCGGGCAGAGTGATATTGCTGTAATTAGATAAACAATAAAAGCAATAAGCAATATCAGTAACTTAATGAATCTACCAAAGACAGCCATTCAAAGCTAGAGCTGATAACTTGACCTCGATCTAGTTCAAGTAGTGGGGTGTGAGGTAGAATCACACAGGCCATACTTGAACTAGGCAAGAGTCGATAACTAGCCTATACTAGAGTCGCAGTGGGGGTCGACCGGATCGATGCAGCCATACGAATAGAGGTAGAAACCATGATGGTACTTATAGACAAGCAGTGGAGGTTGATTGGATCGATGCAGCCATACTTGATGAAGAACTCACCGAGATCTACTCTACTCCTACTCCTAAGGGGTGGCCGGAGCTGAAAAAAGTAATTGACTTATATTTGATTGATTGGTTCTTCTCCTTACAATAGCCGGGGTTTGATATCTATACCTGGAGTCTAGACATGAATCCTACTCGAGCACGATTTATTACAATCTTTGGCATAAAAATGAAACCATTCCTAATTTAAGATAACTTGGACTCTAATCTTTCCCTTTTTGTAGAGTCCAGCATGCCTCGTCCCAGCGCCGATCATGGCTTCTGTCGTTATCCGCTGATGCTATCTGAAGAAAGCCGATTCTAGTGTTGTATCAGAATCAGCTGTTTTCGATCTACACATAATTGATTCCTTGCTGACATGGTTTTGGGAGCTTTCGAGCCTCTGAAATCCCTCTTCCAAATTCTGGTGTAAACAGCACCATGTGCTAGAGAGGGGAGGGAGAAGTGGAACGAATTAGACTTGTGAATTATGTCTATTTAATGATGGATTGTATATATTCTTATGAATTGGACTTGTAATTATAGTTTATATAATACTCTTGTGCTTGTGGTCAAATTTGAATTATATATGTTCTGGTCAGATTTGAATTTTATATATATATATATATATATGTTCTGGTCGAATTTGAATTGTAAATTTGATTGTTTTTGTGTGGAAAAATATACTATATGGGCGGTTCTAGACTAAACCACGCCCCTATAAACAGGTATTATAGGGGGCGGCTGGTACTACAACCGCCCCTACAAATCAATTTGTAGGGGCAGTCTGGGAACTGCTCCTACAAATTGGCGATTTGTAGCCACGTTTTGGTAGGGGCAGCTGGCCAAACCTCCTCTATAAATGCCCATCAACTGCCTCTACAAATGATATCTGTAGTAGTGTATATACATTACATATATAAGTATATATGTTGTAATTTTTGTAACATTGTAGTCAAAAGAATTCTTGTAAACTGCTACATTGTTTGGCTCATTTTTCTGTGCATGTAGTCCCTCCATCCGAAAAAATGCACTTTCTTTATTTGAACCAAGTCAAATTTTCTTAAATTTAACTAGTTTATTTATAGATAATAGTATCAATATTTATACCTCCAAACATATTTTTAAACATATTCATAATTAATCTAATACTTATTTAGTATCATAAATGTTCCTCCCTCTAATCCAGTTTATAAGGCCCACGTGCTTAGCAAGATTTAAACTTCAGTCCTTGACCAATAATTTAGCCAACATTTGGTGACTATTACAATACAAACATGATATAATTAGATTCTATAATTAAATAATGTACTATCCAACGACCATAAGTATATAATCATAAAAATATAATAAAAAAACAAATGAAAGGTTAAAATGTAATTTAAGAGACTATGACATGACATACTACGTCTTATAAAATAGGCTAGATGGAGTAGTGCTTGTGGTCAATGTTTGTAGCTGGTTTTGTTTTTGGAATCAAACTAATCAGTCCATAATTCAACCTTCTCATCTCCAAATTCCCTTCATCCAAGTTATCTAACATCTCCAGAATGTCTCAATTAAGTGCCAGAAAGCCTTGAAGAATTCAATGGAGAAACCAGGTTCAAGTGTAGTGTTGTTTTTCATTTCCTTAACTGTAATCTCTAGCTCTTCCATTTTAAAGGGTTTCACCGGTGCCTCATTGTCATGTTGAGAAAGCTATTGAGTTTCTCACAGATCTTGTAGATGCATATCAGCTACCTCTTCCCTGCCAAAAAGTCTCTTGTAAAAGTCAGTGATAAAGGTCTTCAATTCTTGTGTATCTGTGAGAATGGTACCCTCCTCTTCGAACATGGTTATCTTCATTTTCCTTTTCCTGCCATTTGCACATTTATGAAATAGCCCATGTTGGAATCACACCTTTTAGAATCAATTGTTCTCCCCCTCTTCTCTGCTAGTATAGTTCCTTATCACTTAACATAGCCAATTGCCCTACTTCTAGAGTATATCTATGTTCCCATTCCACTAGAGACAAATCCTTGCTTTCACTAAACTCATCCAATTTAGTATTTTTACTAAGGATAATACTCTTAGTATTTCTGCTCTGACTGTCCAAGTTCTGGCCCCAACCTTATATTGCTCTTCTCATCTTTTTCTAGATAAAATGTGCTAGTGATCTAAAGGATCATATTTATATATTTGTGGCCATTTACTCTGAACCCACTTTTTCAAATCCTTCTGGAGCAGCTAGTGTGAGTTAAACTTGAAATAGTATTTCTTTTGTACAATCATGTCCCCATAGTCCATTATCAAAGGGTTATGGCCAGAAACCTAGGCTAGGGGCTGTAAACATAGATGCTAGGCTGAGTTTATACTCCTAGGTATTGGAGACCAACACTCTGTCCAACTCACACATAAGGGGGGTTCTATTTATTTGTCCATGTAAATCCACTTTTAGTTCCGTGAAGCTCTCTCAACTTAGTACTATTTATCATCTCATTAAAAGCCTCCATCAATCTAACATTAACATTTCCATATTTCTCTTCCACTCTTCTAACAAGACTAAAGTCCCCTCCCATCAATATATGTCATGACCCAAGTCGTTCCAAATAAAACTTTTCTCAAAAACTTCCTTGTTGACCTTGCATAGTCCAGAACTGCCTCATCACCCTCTCCAAAGGATTCCTAATACTCTCTATTAGGGCAAGGACTATAAATTCGCCAATCAATCCCTCAATTCTCCCAAATCAACCTAAGTCAACTAGGAGTCAACCTATCATTGACTTTGAGAAGATACTCTGAGGTAGATGCCAATCAACCCTCCCAGCCTCTCAAAGGGTGGTTATCAACCCCTAGAGCAAGATTAATGGCCTCCATGCCAAACTTCTCTCTAAATCAAACCTCTAATGGAACACTCCACTGTCCCTACGAACTATCCACCAGATCACTTGTTCAGCAGAATTCAGTTTTGGTGAGTTGTCCATCTTCCCTCTCCCTTGGACCCACATGTCAGCACAAAGTGGAGGTCATAGCTAGCAGAATCCACCCACCTCCACTCACTCTCACACACCCATCCATTCCCCATTCCCTCCCTCTCTCTCCTCATATGAAGAACAAGATGAACTAGAGAGAGAAGATAGGAGAAGAAGAGAAGGAAAAGAAGATCAAGGAAGATCAACACATCTCTCTCAAGCATCTAGAGCATCTCAAGCTCTTCATCTCCATCTCCATCCATGGTGAGCACAAGAGCTCTCTCCTCATCTTCTTGAAGTCCTCTCCCAACCCTAACTCTTGATTTCTCTATGCATGGATGCAAGAAGAAGCTTGGTAGTTGCTCCATCATCTCAAGCGTAAGCTCAATGCCATCCCTAGCTCAATCATCTCATGAATCTCTTAAATTTCTCTCTAATAACATTTCGATGGTTTTGCAAGAAAATCATGAAAAGGCCAAATTCATCTCTTTTTCTTGGAAGCAAGGATGAACAAGGTTCAATGCTTGATCTTGGTGGCCTACCCAATCTCAAAGATAAGTTGCCATGTCCAAGCTCATGAATTTATCTCTCATTTCTCATGATTTATTTGATTTTCAAATTGCTAGATGCACTCCAAATCTAGAGCTCAAAACCTAGCTATGACTAGCCCAACATGTCACCTAAACAACCCTAGGGACCCCCTGCACATGCATGGTAAGCACACCCACAGTCTAGGTTGAATCCCTTAGAAAACATCAAGAACAATGAAGAACATAGGTTTTGTCAATGTTTAGACGGATTCTTTGCCATTGCACCGAATTGTTCGTCAGAACAAACACTTCACAAAATCATAGCCAACACTTAGTCTCCACGTCGATGTCCTCACTGACCATCCGTGAGAACCGTGGACTGACAAACTAAAAATAAATATTCACTTTTGAAGAACCCGAGAGCACCCCCTTAGATTTATGCACAAGCAGAATATTCGCTAGCTCAGTGGACCATCCAAATGAGAACAACCACACAAAAATGACTAAGTCACTGCACATTCGAACCATTCTAAAACATGTTCCGACGCACACACGGACCGACCGATAGAGCACCAAGACATTCTGCTAGAGCACTTAGAGCCCAAACATAACTTGCCTGCTTCGAGAATGCTCCCGCGAACTGTCCACCGTACCCATGGACTGTTTGAGAAAATAGGTGGATATTTTCTCATGTTTAACCCTTAACCCTAGGACTTGACCACCCCATTACATATTCAAATGAAATCAATGCATAACTAATCTTTTGATGATCCTCTATGATCCACTACAAGTGTTAAGTGTACCACTTCATTTCCCACTTTTCCCACTTTTCGATGTCCAACTCTTATGATGTAACAAAACCATCCAATTTATAAGAGCACAAGTATAATAGCAGCCCGTAAGCGGTCGTACTATCATACTTGAGCCCATATAAACCCGATAGTCCGTCGAGTACCACGAAGGGTCTCGATTCAACCAACATAGAACCAAGATCGTACATGATTCAACATACATGTCACACGTTATATAAAGTTCACAAATATAGTTCTATACATTAGAGTATGATTAAAAGTTATTACAAACCAAGTTTTGGTAAAATAGTAGCGGAAGCAAATAGAGTTTGAAACCAACGTCTCCATTATTGTTCAAATACGATGCTAGCTCATGATCACATTTCCACAAAAGCATAAGAGAGGGATTAATAAGAGATGCCTTGCCCTGGGCCCTACTCCTCGTCCACGACAGGACAGAAGCAGTTCTTACAGTAGCCATGATACATTGTATTATCTGCAATAATGGGAAATAAACCCTGAGTACACAACTATACTTAGCCATCATAAACCAAAAATAAAGTGACTCCAAGGATTATGTAAGGCTATATAAGTGTAGCTAGCTTGATAACATTTTGCATAAAAAGCTTACCAATTCAAGTATAC
This sequence comes from Miscanthus floridulus, assembly GCF_019320115.1. Taxonomy (NCBI): domain Eukaryota; kingdom Viridiplantae; phylum Streptophyta; class Magnoliopsida; order Poales; family Poaceae; genus Miscanthus; species Miscanthus floridulus. The sequence continues at coordinate 76,865,904 of NC_089582.1, forward strand.
AGTTATAATTCCATGTGCACAAAAAGTTAATTATAGCTATTCATTTCTAAATTAGCAACTAACATGTGCCAAATATGTGGTATATTATTTAGTACCATACAGTAGTAACCATAGTCAGTGTAATAATTTCATGTTCATCATAACCCTCATATTCCATAATACAGTTACTATGATATTGGGACTAGCCAACTTTCTCACTGTTCGAGAGAGATGGTGATTCGAATCGATATCAACCAGCTGGGAATTTATTCCTAACACAAACCCAGACAGACCAGATCAACGATCACCTTAGGTCACCTTTGCTACAACTCAGGTCCATATTTCGTGGGTTTGATCAGCGCCGTACAATCAGGGACGACCAGCTACTAGGATGTTCAGGCCCAACCTACCCTTGGGCTCATGTCTAGCTCCCTGTATATCCTTACTACCATCCAGAGTGCGCACTCTTATAGAATGGGGCCTAGCCTAAGTTTAGCTACTCGGCTTCTCGGTCAGAATGAGTTATCCGGCCAGCTAAGTGAGAGGCATGCATTCAATCTCGACAGAAGCGCCAACAATGGTACGGCCCTTAATCGATACAGATGGAATCACATGAGTCATCCTACATATAGATTTTGTCCAACCTTAGTTATATTATTCCATGGTTCTTTTCCATAATAGCAAATATAGCCAACCATGCTCTAGTATCCACCTATATCTCGTAGGTGACAGGAAATCACTCGATTTCTATCGGTCTAAGCATGGCTAAGCGTATATTTGATCCTGGACCAACACAAGGTTAAAGGTATATATTTAGATAAGATAGTTCTATGCATCAAGTATTTCCAACCAACTCTTATAACCTAATGCATCAAACATAAATGACTCAAGTGATATTTTATAAAACATGAGAGACTTAAAATGCTCTAGGGCGTACCTTTGATAAAAGAAGTTGGCCTATGGTCTGGGCACTCAGGTAAGTCTTCAAGAGTTTGCTCATCTCCTTCTAGAGCTATGGCCTAAGGTGCCTCCTATTGTTACTCTTCTTCTTCATTGAATTCCAATAGAGTGATCCCCTCGGATGATCCTATATGCATGAGCATAAAATAAGATATCATGAATGCATATATAATGACATGTATAATATAATATGATGTGATGAATGCATCCTCATAAGTGTTCTCAGCAGCATTGCATTACAATGATAACAAGTTATATTTTCTTTTACTGAGTAGGTGCATATCTCTTCTTTAGTAACTTAAACAAACACTTATGTAAATTATTTTCTAGACTACAAGATAGTAGCCACTTGTTTTGATCATAACTGGGGTTATATATATCAAAATAATATAGTTGTGGACATTCTAGAAAGCTTATGAATTTGGCTACAACTTTCTTTTAATCATCTTAATGTGATTCAATAGTTATCTAGGTTAAACAATTCAATCTTTTAGATCTATCTAGAGAGCAAGCATTTCAGACAGCAGACTTCTAACAACCATAATTCTTAAACCATAAGACATATGACTATGATAATTTAATACCAGGTAGATAAGTGAGTTATCTACAACTTTGTTATTAACAAGTTTTACATAAAAATCATTATCATCATGAAAACATCACCACAACAGAAACTACACATGCAGTCATCTAATTGAATTATAAAGCAATAATAATTAACTAGTTGCCTATAAACAAATACTTCTAAGCCTCACTAACAGTATCAACAAATTATATGCATTACACACACCACATAAAACATCATGGTTAAGCCTAACTAATTTATTTATATTCATTTATTCATTTCCTTAGATAATAAGGTGATTTACAGAGTAAATATTTCTACTATACAGTGGGCTACACATGACCCTAATAGTCTACTATACAAATTTCATGATATTTGAATAAGTATAGCTACCTCTACAAAAATAACAAGTTACACATGCTTATTTTAGCAAAAATAGTTTAGCATAGTAAAAAGTGTCAAGCAATAGATTTAATATTTTTCTTACTTTCCTCCTAGCATAGGAATACTATGTAAAAATTTGGATGATCATATGCTATGTATTTTTACCCCATTTAATTTCACTAGAAACTAGCAATTAATCAAGATTAAATAGGAAGAACATATTTCAAGTATGCCTACTATAGTTTTAGTATTTTTCCTAGCTAGAGCATGTCAACACAAGATCAGCAAAATTGGAATAATAATTTTATCACTTTCCTAGCTTAAGTTATGCAATTTACAAGAAATAAACTAATTTAAAACACTTATTTTCACAATTTAATTCTCCTATAAAAATACTCTAAACAGTATATTTAATATTTTTATTAATTAATACACTTTAAGATGAATCTAACAAAATTTGGTTCACCCCATTTGGATACTCCTAGCTCTAGATATAATTTTTGTAAGTTAGCAACAAAATCTATGAAATAAATAAAGAAAATCAAATTTACTCAGGCGCTATAGTTAGGTGCACGCAGTCTATACACCCACGGTGGCTGACAGCGGGGGCCTACAGGTCAACCTAGCCCCATGCACTAGTGAGATCGAGGATGAGGCAGCGGTTGATCAACGAAAAGCTCGCCGACGGCGAGGTTGCCGGTGGTAGCATCACCCCCGATGTGTTCCCCAACCCATTTCGCATCTACGGGTGCCCTTGGTTGGCTCAGAGGCTTGCTGGAGCTAGCTCGATGGCAGCCATGGTGGTGCGGCGATGCTACGCTTCGGTAGGCTCATAGTCTCCTGCTATGACAAGCCAAGGTGAGCACTGCTATGGCTTTAGGGATACCTAGTGAAGACCTAGGGTTAGGTGAGGGCGACGGTGGAGCAGCGGTGAAGCTTGGCCTCATGCATGGCATGGCGACGGTGAGAGCACGATGGTGAGCAGCCGCGTTCCGACACCGGTGTGCCAACGTTGGCTCGACGACCAGCGGTGTGAGCTAGACGTGACCCTAGGCTAACCCTAACGAGGGAAAAGCGTGAGCGAGATGGCTCGGTGGAGCATGGCCATGACGAGCACAAGCTCAGCGGTGCTCTGGCGAGGGCGCAGCTATGACAAACTCGCCCTTAGGCATTTACCTTGCCTCGGGTTAAGGAAATGGGTGATTGGCAAGGTGGAGGATGTGATGGCCGAGCGGTGCATGTGAGCAATTAGACAATGGCACGGCGATGGCAGTGAGCGAGCTCGGCGGAGGTGTGGCTGCGATCGCAGCACTGCGGTTCTGTTTTGGCGAGCACGAGAGCAAGAGAGAGGAAGAGAGTGAGGGTGCAACTAAGTGGAAATAGGAAGCAGCTAGCTCACTCTCCCTCTTGACACGGCGATGCACGGGTAGGCGAGCGGCGACACATGGCGCACACCGTCTGAGCCGATTGGCCATGACCGGCGCACGTCTGGCTGGTTTGAAAAGGCCATCTGGCTGACTAAAATGGCCCTGTTCACTAACCTTTGTCTCCTAATCCGTGGCGAATTTTTAAAAACTTCAGTAATACAAAGTGTAGAGCTACGTGAGTACTACAACTTTGATATAATGATCATGGCCTAATTTGAGCTAGTTTTCAAACTACAGTGCTCCAAAGTGGGGTACTGTGAAACTGTAAACCAGTTTAGGACTTAGCAAAATTTTCTAAGTTACAAACATCATTAAGTTGAAACTTGTGAGCTCTATTTGACTAAGTTAGGCACTGAATTAGCTCATGCCCCTTAAATAATGTTTGTTACCCATGACAAGAACTATAACTTTTATTTAGGTCACACAACCATGCAAGTGCTCTAAACTACTGTTCAACTTTAGTCAAACTAGCATTATGAAAATGGCATTTTCAAGTAAACCAACACTTAGAAGCAAATTTGGTCTATGTCATGAATATAAACATTGTTCCAATTATCATTCTAGATGTGTCTAAGGTATTTTGGTGACCTCACAACCATCTCATACATTGGTCATACATGATTACAAGCATATGTAAGTATATAAGCAACATCACATGTGATAAAGAGAAGGTAAATGAAATGAAACTTCATATACTCATGCTCATGAATGCTTGGATGATGCTTGTGCTCATGAAATGCAAATGCCAAATGCAATGCTTAACATGGGATGTTACATATGATGTGTTGGCCTTTTAGGTTTATACAATATGTGAGGAAGGCGTATGGATAGTCATGATCATCCTTGATCATCGGGACTTCATGATAGTCAGGCACCACTACTATTACCCCTATTTTGGATACATACTTATATGTTCATTATGAGTGTTGCATTGCATTAAAAATGATGAACTACTTAATCTTGTTTCACTAAGTTAGACCAACCCATTTAAGTTAACCATAGCCTTTTACTTAATCATTAGGCTTGTAACATTTAACTACTTAGTTGGCAAGCTTCGGTAGAAGTCGAGTGCGAGCAGGGAACTCACTCTAGGGCGTGTAGGAGCTACACTAGGATTAAGTAATCACATAAAATTTACAAGGGACTCAATTTGACTCAACTTGCTCCTTATGACTAAGGATCAAGTGACCAGCTATCGTGGGGTCAGAACCACGACAAGCATTGTTGTTCAAGTCGGAGTCAGAGTATGTGTCTCCGGTGGCTCGGGTGGACTCAAGAACATAAGAATCACAGAGAGAACGCATGGTTTATCCTAGTTCAGGCCGATCGATGCCCAACATCCAACAACTGATGATCCTTATATTCAAAAGCATTCAAAATCGAGGGGTTACAACAGTGTGTAGAGAGAGATTTGGTAGGGGCTTAGCTTGGTCCTAATCCTAAGGTTGCCTTGCCATTAGTGGAGCCTTCCCCTTGTCGGATAGGAGAAAGATGATGGGATGCAGTGGAGGAGCTCTCGGTGCCCCTCTCCGGTGTTATGCAAGCATTTAGGCACTGCAAATCATGCATATTATGCATCATCAAGCATCCAAATCATACATGCCTAATCATGTAAATAATAACTAAAACAACGCTCTGAAACATATGAAACATTCTCGTGAAACATGAATGTTGCATACTCTTGTTTAGAGTTATTTTGCCCTAATTATGCTTGCTAGGCTAATAAAACATGTTTGGCTATAATTGTAAATCATCTAGAAATATTTAGGATACAATTTGGAGCAAAGTTTATATTTAAATTTTTGCCAAATTTTGCTTTTAAAAATAATTATTCAAAATTAGGGTTTTGAATTAATATTGATTTTAATTTGGTAATTCAAAATCTATTTGGAATTTGACTTTGGTCATAAAAGCAAAGTTGTAGAGAATAAATTTTTGAGCAACTTTTATTTTTGGGCCAAAGTTTGAAACTGCTTTGAAAAAGTTCAAAAATTCATTTGAATGAATTTGGGAGAGAGAAGAAATTGAAAAAAATCATTTTCACCTTGAATGGGCCGCCGCCTCGCTTTCGGCTCAGCCGCACAGGCCGGCCCGGCCTGCCTCCGCGCCGTGCTCCTGCTCCCGTGCACCGCGCCCGATTGACGCCAGAGCGTGCATGTCGTGTGGCCGCCATGCGTCGGCGATCACGCCGCGCGGCACCGTCGGCCTGCCCTGCGCCCCTCTTGTCGTGCCTACACCCGTCGCGCCGTGTCTGCCTCCGCCTCCTCCATCTCATTTGCTTCCTCTCTTCAGCTAGCGCAAGCAACAGCAGCGCATGCACCCGCCACCACCCGCACAAGCGCCATCGCCAGCGTTGGCCGTTTTGGCTGCTCCCGTTCGCCGTAGGCCGCTCCATCTCGCCAGTAACTCCGCCTCCACCTCGCGCAGCTTGTGCTCGTCTCCGTTCGACGTGGTAAGGCTCGAGCTAGCCGCTATTGCTCATCGGAGCATGGCTGTTCTCACCGGAGCAGCACGGCTTCGTGGATCTCCCCTTCTCACTCCCTTTCTCCTTCCGTTTTCGCGCGCATTAGCACCACCTTGCCCCCGCGAACCTCGTGCGCGCCTCCTTGTGCCTTGCCGTGGCCGGAGTCAGTGTACCACCGATGAGCCACGCCACTGCTCCGCCATGCATGCCATCAAGCTCCTCCCGTGCCTTCTCTTGGTGCACCGCGTCCGTCTCGTCGCGGGTGAGCTGCTGGTGGTGACCGCACCGCCGGCTAGCCCACCGTCGGCGAGAGTCGGCCAGTCAGCTCTGCCCCTATTTCGATCTGACCGACAAGTGGGGGCCATTGACCCATGGGGACCCGCTCGTCAGTGCCCTTACTCGGGTCTGGGTGCACAGCACCGGGTGCACCCAGCGTTTTCATCGACTGATTTTTAAAAGGATTTAGGAAATGATTTTCCAGAAAATGTTAAATGGTTTTAAAAAGTCACAACTTGCTCAAAATAGCTCTAAATTTGTTGAAACAAATTTTGCTAGGTTTCTTGTCACCAGATCTACACGATAAAAATATTGCATGTCATTTTTGAGATACTTTAATGTAGAGCTTTATTTAATTCTTGATATTGCTAATATCTTGTAAAATGTTTAGTAAATCCTATATGTATCAGAAAAATATGATTCCAAGTTTGTTACGCTTCTTGTGTAATGTACTTTCTAGGAAAAATATATGCCATGCATGTCCTATAGAAAAATTATGAGGTGTAGTTCAAGTGCCTTTAATGGCTGATTTTTGTTATTTTTGCTAGAGAGCAAAAATTGTATAAAATATGCATGTGATAATTTTTGTACAGTGATTATTTACTATTTAGAACCTAGGAAAAATACTAAATCTATTGTTTGACACTTTTCATAATACAAAGTATTTTCATGCTCATATTTAGGTCCAAGCTTGTCATTTTTGTGTAGGCTATTCCACTTATCCCAATGCCATAAACATTTGATGGTAGACTACTTAGGGTAGTACTGTGCTATGGTAATTTTCTAAGATTTTTCAATGCTATAAAAATAGATGTTGCTATTCAAACCTATTATTAATTAGGGTTTAATCAAATGTTGCTTTATGCATGATTAAGAAATTAGTGAAGCTTTGGTGTATCTTTCAAGCATTTAATGAGATGTGTTGACTTAGCATATTAGTAGTAGAAGAGAATGCAGTAGATAACATGTGCTTGTAGTACATGTTCTTGGATGATGTTGACTACCTTGCATGCAAGCATATTCATTATGTTCATTTCATCCGATGCACCTTTTGCATAAGCACTTACGCACCTGCATCATACAAGATCTCAAACCGAGAGCCCAGTCATCATACCCGAGGAGCCCGAGGAGCAGCTCGAGGTGTAGCCGTATGAAGTGACCGAAGCAGACAAGGAGGACGTTGAGGAACTTCCGGAGTGCCCCAATCACCGCCCGAGCTCCTTCGAGAGAGGCAAGCCCCGGAGCATTTTTTTCTCCCTGGTTTGTGATTATTAATTAATGCTTTACTTTAATTGATGCATTACGTTCAGGAATTGTTTACAACCGTTGCTGCATTATACTTTGTCTACCTTTGTTATACAATATCCTTGTTACCCTGGTATCCGCAGTTGAGTTAATGCTTAGCTGGCTTAGACCGGTAGAAGTCGGGTGATTTCCTATCACCTGCGAGCTATAGGTGGTTACCTGGATCTACTCGAATAACTATGTAGTCATGGTATAACTAAGTGTTAATTTGAAGTTGAGACCGGATGGAGACTTATAGGGTTTTGGACTGTAGTGCTTTCCGTCTGTGTCGATTAAGGACCGACCATTGTTGGGCCTCGGGTCATGTTGAACGCATGCCTTACATTTAGCTGGCCGAATAACGTACCTTTCGACCGCGAAGCTAGGAGATTATTCGGGCTGAGTGGATTGCCCGCAGCGCATTGTACTGGAGCAGGTGTGGTAGGATACGGGGGCGTGATGATAAGACCGAAAGGCAGTCGGTCGGCCCCCGGGTACATGTGGTTCTTAGCAAACTCAAGATTTTTCCTAGATAGTTGACTCGGTGACCGATACCTCACTTTAGCAGGTGAGTAAGGTTTGTGTAAGGAATAAATTACCAGCTAGTTAATAATCGATTCGAATCGCCATCGTTCACTGGATAGTGAACACTTGACTTGAGTTACTTCATCGTAGTAATGTTGATGGAACACTTGGACATTTATAATGGATATGACATTATGGAAGTTGTTAAAGATCATTGGTTATCATTATTTGCTTAATCACATGCTTGCTCTAGTATAGGTGCAAATGTAGTCGACAGGTTAATAATAATTAACTTGACAATAATGCTTTTGGAAAGGTTCTTGAAATACTAAAAATGCCTTTTTGCAAATGAGTCAGCTACCCTACTATAAAGCCCTTCATAATCCTTGGTGTCACTTTATTTTTGGTTATGTCGGGTAAGTCTAGCTGAGTACCTTCTCGTACTCAGGGTTTTATTCCCACTTGTTGTAGATGGGCAGATGTATTACAGCTATTGTATCAACTGCCTTTATCCTACGATGGGTGATGCTTAGGACCATGGGCATGGTCATTCCTTACGTCTCATCTAATGCTTTTATTGGAGATGATCATCAGCTGGCACTGTATTTGAACTCTGTGTGAGTGTGTGTGGTTTTGAACAAATGGCTTCCGCTACTTCTATTTGAACTCGGTTTGTAATAACTATGTTTAAACTCTGATGTACCTATGATGCAAACTTTTATGTAATATGTGATGGTGACCGCTAAACTTATTACGATCTTGGCTGGTATGTGAGTTGGTTTGAAATCCTTTGTGATTTCACGGACTAGTGGGTTATACGGGCTTAAGTTTGCTAAATCGTCTGCTCTGGCGGGTGATTTTCTTACTTAATTTCGTATAATTGGTCGATTCTGTTACATCTGGTATCAGAGCATGGTTTAGCGTGTTACTGTTCATAAGTGTATTTAAAATAAAAAGGCATTTGAAAAATGTGAGTTCCAAACTAAAAAGTGTGCCAGTGGCCATATCCTTTATGCCTAGTTAAGGACTCTAGGTGGCTTAGTTAAGTACTGACTTGGGGTTCTTGCATCATATTTCTCTTTCGTTGCTCATACGACGTGCTATTGTATGAGTGCCACTTGTTTGAGTGATAGTGTATGGATCATTTGCCTCTATGCCTCGGTAAGTGTGAGTTGTGAGAGCATGATCGGATATACCGCCGATCTAGGGTGAATGCTTAGATGATGCTAGAGTAATTCCATGTTCTATAAATGTTTTACAAAGGTATCTCATGTGTGGGTATTCCGTCTATTGAGGCGATGCCGTCAATAGGACGATGGTCCGGGTAGTTACTACCGTTGTACGCGTATCTGGGGATTCGTGTAGAGCGTGTAGATAAAATTTACTGCTTTTATGCATTCATTGGGAATTGGACTGAAATGAATCTTCTACAGGTACATAACAACGTTATCATGTAGAACGTATTAGATACGTATTTGAGAGATCGTTTGTATGCCACCGAATTCATCGCTAGAAATTATTTATTTCATAAGTTTATGAGAACGTACGGCACGTACATACATCATATTACTTGTGCATTTCATTCATGTCATGCATTCCTCCCCTTATAAATTGATTATCTCATTTTGATAAAAGTTGTATCACCTAAAATATGTTCCCACAGGGTAATAAAAGAAATTTTTGCTACAGATGGCCCGCACGAAGCAGACTGCCCATAAGTCCACTGGAGGAAGAGCACCTCGACGTCTTCTTGAGCGAGTTTGGCATACTGACCTTGCTTTGGAGAGTGCTCCATGATGTGGGGTACCTAGAGGGTCAAGAGCTGGCATACTCTTGGAATGAGAGCTAGTTAGCAGAGGATGGACTTGCAGTGGTAGAGATCACAGTTCTTGCTCTTGGTGATGCTCCAGAGTGGGATGGTTGGCACTTGGAGTTTGAGGGTCGCACTCCTATTGAGGGTGCAGAGGGAGCAGTTTTCTATGTCATCAGGGACATCATGAGCAGATTTCCCAGTGAGCTTGCAGCAGCTCTAGCTGGCACCTTTCCTAGGGATGATCCTCGTGATGCTATTTGGGTTTAGCCTCAGGGAAGTGCCTTGGTCAAAGGTCCAGCTAAGGGACAAGCTAGCAACAACCATGCTATGAGTGCTATGTTTGCCGCTATCAGAGCATATTAGGGTCTTGAGTGTACCTACTAGACTTTGACTAGCTTACGTGGTGATGATAAGCTCAAGGTAAGAAAGCAGAAGAGGAAGCAGGCACATGCTATAGCTAGTTTGCAGGAGCAGTTGGCTGATATGAGCTTACAGCGGGACTAGGCGGTAGAGAGAGGTGATAGAGCTATGCAGTGGGTGCATACGTTGACTCAGGCCAACAACAATGCAGACCGCATGATTGGACAGTTGGTTCAGGACAAGAATGAAGCCTAGAACGAGAGGGACCTTCTGCTGTAGAGGGTCGATGAGCTAGAGGAGTACAACATCAACCTGCATGAGGAGTTTCACGCGCTCTACAATGGGGTTGGCCCATATGCTCCTCCAAACGCCGCTGGCATGGACATTGACAACGAGGACGAGCCTGTAGTTTCACCTAGGGGCGATGGTGACGTCTCCGACCCTGACGATGGCCCTGAGGAGTAGGCTAGTTGCCTTGCGCTAGTGTTTAGGTCCTATCGCGATGACCTTTCTTTTGTCGGCATGTAACCTAATGTAACTTGTTTCAAACTTATGAGACTTGGCATGTGATTGGAACTTAGCTAGTAATGCGATATCTGAATGCATAAAAGTCTAGTGTAGGTATGCTGGCAATTCAGTTGTATGGATGCGATGTTTGCATTTGAAGTAATTTAATTAGTGATGTTGTTTTAATTGGGATGTGATTGTTGTGCCTCTATTTTATTGTATGAATTTATTCTCTCCAGTAAATTTAGTACGACATAATTTTTCATTCACTCACAATTATTAGAGCTTTACTCAATCATTACTTGTTACAAAAATATGCAGATGACAAATACTCGCCATACCACTTAAGGCCGCTAAGACAGGTGGTAATGGTGCTGGGATAGGTGGAAGTGGTGGAAACAACGTCAACAACAATGAGCCCTCCATGAACCGCATTTGCCACCTCCTCCCCTGTTCCCCCCAGAGGTGTTCTTCGCATGGCTGCTCGAGAGTTAGGGCAACATGGAACAATCCTAGAAGAACATGGAGGATTTTCTATGTACCATTGTCAACAATGTTCAACGCGGTAACATAGGGTGGTGGCAATGGGGTGAATCAGTACAGCAACTTCAAGGATTTTATAGACACTAGGCCACCAATATTCAAGGAAGCAACAGAACCACTCGATGCTGAAGAATGGATCAACACTATGGAAGATAAATTCCATGTGTTGAGGATGACTGAGGTATTGAAACTGAGTATGCTGCACATCAGTTGCAAGGGCCAATGGGAATGTGGTGGAAGCACCATCGCACCACCTTCCCTCCAAATGCTCAGATTACATGGAGAGAGTTCACTAAGGCCTTCCGTGGAGTGTATATTCCACCCGGGCTGACCGAGATGAAGTTGGGAGAGTTCTTGGCATTGAATGGGCACCAAAACCGTGACGCAATATTTGCATGCTTTCAACAACTTGTTGCCATTATGCTCCCAACATGGTTGACACCGATGCTAAGAGAATCACCAGTTTCAAGAGGGGGCTCAATCCAAAGATGATGAAGCATGTGGGTACCAACACCCTGCTAGATTCAACAACTTTATCAGTGATTGTCTAAAGCGGGAAAAGAACAACAACGCTAGTACCACAGCTAAGCACACAAGAGAGCACTAGAAGGTGGTCTGTCCCAAGCAGAGCACCTGCGGGAGGTCATCCTCCCATATCCATCTGCACCTGGCGCTAGGTTTAGGCCGCCACAGCAGAGAGGCCTTACAAGATGGCAGTGCATCCAACAAGGCAGCCGTAATTTGTGGTACAGGCAATTCTAAGGGCTGTGAGATCTGCTGGTATAGTAAGGGACCCTGCTACAATTGTGATCAACCTGGCACTTCTCAAGGTTATGTCCTTATCCGCCCAAGAAGAAGCAGAGACCTATACTGCTCGGGTGCATAGTACGACTGTGGATGAGATTCCTGAGGGAGAGCCCATAACCACTGGTAAGTTTCCTGTCAACCAACACCCTGCAGTTGTTCTATTTGATTCTATCATCGCATTCTTTTATGAGTCAAGCATTTGCACGGAAACATGAACAACTATGCACAGAATTGGGTTATGGTTACCGTATAAGTTCAGCGGGGGCTGATGTTTTGACCAATCAGATGGTTCGAGGGGCAACCCTTGAATTAGGTAGCAGAAAGTTTCAGTGAACTTGATAGTTATGCCTGACTAGTTTCTGGATGTCATTATAGGGATGAATTGGATGAAGGATTGGGGAGCAGTTATAGATACAGGAAGTCGGTACTTACCCTTAAGGATCCCTAGGGTGAGGGTACTTTCCAAGTACCATTGCCTCGGAGAACGGACCTTATAAGTGTGACATGTGCTACTGAAGTTATTCATATTCATCAGATTCCGGTAGTGTGGTGAGTTTCCAGATGTATTCCTAGATGAGTTACCTGGTCTTCCACTAGATAGGGATATTGAGTTTGGAATTGAGTTAATCCCCGGAACAGCTTCGATTTTAAGGAGACCCTATCGGATGCCTCCGGATGATTAGTTGAGCTAAAGAAGCAACTAGAAGAGTTATCGAAAAAGGGGTTTATTCGGCCAAGCAAGTCTGAATGGGGATGTCCCGCCTTATTTGTGAAGAAGAAGAAAGAGGGCACGTTGAGAATGTGCATGGATTACAGGTCACTTAATGCTGTAACCATCAAGAATAAGTATCCCTTGTCTCATATTGATGTTCTGTTTGACCAGTTAGCCAAGGCTAAGGTGTTCTCCAAGATAGATTTGAGATCCGATTACCATCAGATTAAGATTAGGCCACAAGATATACCGAAAACCACATTTTCCACCAGATATGGGTTGTATGAGTATCTTGTCATGTCCTTTGGCTTGACAAATGTTCCTGCATACTTTATGTTTTTGATGAATACAGTTTTCATGCCAGAATTGGATAAGTTTGTGGTTGTGTTCATTGATGACATTCTGGTGTACTCCGAGAACGAGAAGGATCATGAAGAGCATCTGAGAATTGTCTTGACCAGACTTAGAGATCATAAGCTATATGCTAAGTTTAGTAAGTGCGAATTTTGGTTGAAGAAAAGTTCCTTTCCTTGGTCACATTCTGTTAGAAAAATGGAGTTTCAATCGATCCAAGTAAGGTGCAAGAGGTTATGGATTGGAAGGCAACCGACCACAGTTCTTAAGGTTAGAAGTTTCTTAGGATTAGCCATTACTATCGCCGTTTCATACCAGATTTCTCGAAGATTGCCAAGCCAATGACAAGTCTGCTACAGAAAGATCACAAGTTCATGTGGACAGAGGAGTGTGAAGTAGCTTTCCACACCTTGCAGAAACTGTTGACCACTGCTCCTATTCTAGCACAACCGAATATTGAGAAAACATTGATGTGTTTTGCGATGCATCGAAAACTAGATTGGGCTATGTTCTTATGCAAGAAGGAAGAGTCATTGCTTATGCCTCACATCAGTTGAGAAAGCATGAGGTCACTATCTAACACATGATCTTGAACTTGCTGCAGTTGTGCATGCCCTAAAAATTTGGAGACATTATCTACTTAGTAATATGTGCAATATTTTCAACAGATCACAAGAGTCTTAAGTACATCTTTACCCAACCAGAGCTAAACATGAGACAGCGAAGATGGTTAGAATTGATCAAAGATTACAACTTGAATGTGCAGTATCATCCTGGAAAGGCCAATGTAGTGGCAGATGCCTTGAGTAGAAAGTCACATTGCTTGAATGTGCAGCCATTACTTGAAGATGGGTTCGACCTGATGCATCCTGCTGTGTTACATAGTATTCAGATTAGTTGCTCTTTGGAGAGTAAGATAATAGAAGGCCAGAAAACAGACAAGGGAATATTTCACATCAAAGAGAAAATAAAAGAAGAGCCGTCTAAGCACTTTAGAGTGGATGAATAAGGCGTGTTGTGGTTTGACGACTGTCTTGTGGTTCCCAAGGATCGAGAGCTTAGGAATAAACTCATGGATGAAGCTCACCTTTCTAAGCTATCTATCCATCCGGGAAGTAGTAAGATGTATCAAGAACTGAGACCATCGTTATTGGTGGACCAAGATGAAGAAAGAAGTTACATCCTATGTTGCCTGATGTGACACGTGTTGTAGAGTGAAAGCTATTCATATGAAACCTGCCAGTTTGTTGCAACCTTTGTCCGTACCTAGTTGGAAGTGGGATGATATAAGTATGGATTTTATCTCGGGTTTGCCCACTACTCAAAAGGGACATGATTCGATTTGGGGTGATTGTGGATCGTCTTACCAAGACTGCTCATTTCTTACCTATCAAGATAGATTATCGACCACCTCAATATGCCGAGAAGTATATTGCAAAAATTGTGAGGTTGCATGGTATACCAAAGACTATAGTATCTGATAGAGGGCCACAGTTCACGGCTCACTTTTAGGAACATTTGCACAAAGGCTTGGGAACTAGTTTGATTCATAGCACCGCTTATCATCCTTAGACAGATGGTCAAACTGAACAAGTGAATGCTGTTCTAGAGGATATGTTAAGAGCCTGTGTGTTGTCTTCTAGGGGTTCATGGGAGTCATGGTTACCTTTAGCTGAGTTTGCTTACAATAACAATTATCAAGAAAGCATCAAGATGGCTCCATTCGAAGCTTTGTATGGTAGAAAATGTAGAACACCACTGAATTGGGTCGAGCCAGGAGAAAGAAGGTATTATGGTATTGACTTTGTAGAAGAGGCCAAGAAGAAAGTCCATATTATTCAACAAAATATGAAGGCGGCCCAATCGCATTAGAAAAGTTATGCGGATAGAAGAAGGAGACCCTTTGTGTTTGAAGTTGGTGACAATGTTTATCTAAAGGTCACGCCAATGAAGAAGAAATGTTTTGGAGTCCGAAGAAAGTTTGTCGCTAGATTCGTAGGACCATACAAGATCTTGGAAAGAAGAGGTCCAGTAGCTTATAAGTTAGAGTTACCTAAGACAATGAGTACCGTCTTCCTAGTCTTCCATGTATCACAACTCAAGAAGTGTTTGCGTGTTCTGGAGGAAAGAATAGAACCTCGAGGCATCAAACTCAAATCAGATTTGGTGTATCGTGAGCAACCGGTCTGTGTGTTAGACACTAAAGAACATGCTACTCGGAATAGTGTGGTGAAAACATACAAGATACAGTGGAATCATCATGATGAGGGGGATGCAACTTGGGAAACGGGAGAATATCTATAAAAAGCTTATGAAAATTTTTATAACAAATGGTTCGTAACCCAAATCTCGGGATGAGATTTTTATAAGGGGGGGCTGTAACACCCCAGTGTTATGCAAGCATTTAGGCACTACAAATCATGCATATTATGCATCATCAAGCATCCTAATCATACATGCCTAATCATGTAAATAATAACTGAAACAACACTCTGAAACATATAAAACAAGCTCGTGAAACATGAATGTTGCATACTCTTGTTTAGAGTTATTTTGCCCTAATTATGCTTGCTAGGCTAATAAAACATGTTTGGATATAATTGTAAATCATCTAGAAATATTTAGGATACAATTTGGAGCAAAGTATATATTTAAATTTTTGCCAAATTTTGCTTTTAAAAATAATTATTCAAAATTAGGGTTTTGAATTAATATTGATTTTAATTTGGTAATTCAAAATCTATTTGGAATTTGACTTTGGTCATAAAAGCAAAGTTGTAGAGAATAAATTTTTGAGCAACTTTTATTTTTGGGCCAAAGTTTGAAACTGCTTTGAAAAAGTTCAAAAATTCATTTGAATGAATTTGGGAGAGAGAAGAAATTGAAAAAATCATTTTCACCTTGAATGGGCCGCCGCCTCGCTTTTGGCCCAGCCGCACAGGCCGGCCCGGCCTGCCTCTGTGTCACGCTCCTGCTCCCGTGCGCCGCGCCTGACCGACGCTAGAGCGCGCACGCTACGTGGCCGCCATGCGTCGGTGAGCATGCCGCGCGGCAACCGCTGGCCTGCCCTGCGCCCCTCCTGTCGCGCCTACACCCGCCGCGCCGCGTCTGCCTCCCCCTCCTCCATCTCATTTGCTTCCTCTCTTTAGCCAGCGCAAGCAGCAGCAACGCATGCACCCGCCACCGCCCGCACAAGCGCCATCGCCGGCGTTGGCCATTCCGGCCGCTCCCATTCGCCGTAGGCCGCTCCATCTCGCCAGCAACTCCGCCTCCACCTCGCGCAGCTTGTGCTTGTCTCCGTTCGACGTGGTAAGGCTTGAGCCGGCCGCTATTGCTCGCTGGAGCATAGCTGTTCTCGCCGAAGCAGCATGGCTCTGTGGATCTCCCCTCCTCGCTCCCTTTCTCCTTTTGTTTTCGCGCACATTAGCACCGCCTTGCCCCCGCGAACCTCGTGCGCGCCTCCCTGTGCCTTGCCGTGGCCGGAGTCGGTGTACCGTCGATGAGCCATGCCACCGCTCTGCCATGTGCGCCGTCGAGCTCCATTCCGAGCTCCTCCCGTGCCTTCTCTTGGTGCAACCGCGTCCGCCTCGTTGTGGGTGAGCTGCTGGTGGTGACCGCACCGCCGGCTAGCCTACCGTCGGCGAGAGCCGGCCGGTCAGCTCCGCCCCTGTTTTGGTCTGATCGACAAGTGGGGGCCATTGACCCATGGGTGCCCGCTTGTTAGCGCCCTGACTCGGGTCTGGGTGCACAGCACTGGGTGCAACCAGCGTTTTCATCGGCTGATTTTTAAAAGGATTTAGGAAATGATTTTCCAAAAAATGTTAAATGGTTTCAAAAAGTCACAACTTGCTCAAAATAGCTCCAAATTTGTTGAAACAAATTTTGCTAGGTTTCTTGTCACCAGATCTACATGATAAAAATATTGCATGTCATTTTTGAGATACTTTAATGTAGAGCTTTATTTAATTCTTGATATTGCTGATATCTTATCAAATGTTTAGTAAATCCTATATGTATCAGAAAAATATGATTCTAAGTTTGTTACTCTTCTTGTGTAATGTACTTTCTAGGAAAAATATATGCCATGCATGTCCTATAGAAAAATTATGAGGTGTAGTTCAAGTGCCTTTAATGGCTGATTTTTGTTATTTTTGCTAGAGAGCAAAAATTGTATAAAACATGCATGTGATAATTTTTGTATAGTGATTATTTACTATTTCGAACCTAGGAAAAATACTAAATCTGTTGTTTGACACTTTTCATAATGCAAAGTATTTTCATGCTCATATTTAGGTCCAAGCTTGTCATTTTTGTGTAGGCTATTCCACTTATCCAAATGCCATAAACATTTGATGGTAGACTACTTAGGGTAGTACTGTGCTATGGTAATTTTCTAAGATTTTTCGATGCTATAAAAATAGATGTTGCTATTCAAACCTATTATTAATTAGGGTTTAATCAAATGTTGCTTTATGCATGATTAAGAAATTAGTGAAGCTTTGGCGTATCTTTGAAGCATTTAATGAGATGTGTTGACTTAGCATATTAGTAGTAGAAGAGAATGCAGTAGATAACATGTGCTTGTAGTACATGTTCTTGGATGATGTTGACTACCTTGCATGCAAGCATATTCATTGTGTTCATTTCATCCGATGCACCTTTTGCATAAGCACTTACGCACCTGCATCATACAGGATCGCAAACTGAGAGCCCGGTCGTCATACCCGAGGAGCCCGAGGAGCAGCTCGAGGTGCAGCCGCAGGAAGTGACCGAAGCAGACGAGGAGGACGTTGAGAAACTT
The DNA here is from genome assembly GCF_019320115.1 of Miscanthus floridulus. NCBI lineage: Eukaryota > Viridiplantae > Streptophyta > Magnoliopsida > Poales > Poaceae > Miscanthus > Miscanthus floridulus. Next base: position 76,883,665 of record NC_089582.1, read on the forward strand.
TCGGAGTGCCCCGATCACCGCCCGAGCTCCTTCGAGGGAGGTAAGCCCCGGAGCATTTTTTTCTCCCCGGTTTGCGATTATTAATTAATGCTTTACTTTAATTGATGCATTATATTCAGGAGTTGTTTACAACTGTTGCTGCATTATACCTTGTCTACCTTTGTTATACTATATCCTTGTTACCCTGGTATCCACAGTTGAGTCAATGCTTAGCTGGCTTAGACCGGTAGAAGTCGGGTGATTTCCTGTCACCTGTGAGCTATAGGTGGTTACCTGGATCTACTCGGATAACTATATAGTCATGGTATAACTAAGTGTTAATTTGAAGTTGAGACCAGACGGAGACTTACAGGGTTTTGGACTGTAGTGCTTTTCGTCTATGTCGATTAAGGACCGACTATTGTTGGGCCTCAGGTCATGTTGAACGCATGCCTTACATTTAGCTGGCCGAATAACGTACCTTTCGACCGTGAATCTGGGAGATTATTCGGGCCGAGTGGATTGCCCGCAGCGCACTGTACTGGAGCAGGTGTGGTAGGATATGGGGGTGCGATGATAAGATCGAAAGGCAGTCGGTCGGCCCCCGGGTACATGTGGTTCCTAGCAAACTCGAGATTTTTCCTAGATAGTTGACTCGGTGACCGATACCTCACTTTAGCGGGTGAGTGAGGTTTGTGTAAGGAATAAATTACCAGCCGGTTAATAATCGATTCGAATCGCCATCGTTCACTGGATAGTGAACACTTGACTTGAGTTACTTCATCGTAGTAATGTTGATGGAACACTTGGACAATTATAATGGATATGACATTATGGAAGTTGTTAATGATCATTGGTTATCATTATTTGCTTAATCACATGCTTGCTCTAGTATAGGTGCAAATGTAGTCGACAGGTTAATAATAATTAACTTGACAATAATGCTTTTAGAAATGTTCTTGAAATGCTAAAAATGCCTTTTTGCAAGTGAGTCAGCTACCCTACTATAAATCCCTTCATAATCCTTGGTGTCACTTTATTTTTGGTTATGTCGGGTAAGTCTAGCTGAGTACCTTCTCGTACTCAGGGTTTTGTTCCCACTTGTTGCAAATGGGCAGATGTATTACAGCTATTATATCAACTGCCTTTATCCTGCGATGGGTGATGCTTAGGACCATGGGCATGGTCATTCCTTACGTCTCATCTAATGCTTTTGTTGGAGATGATCATCAGCTGGCACTGTATTTGAACTCTGTGTGAGTGTGTGTGGTTTTGAACAAATGGCTTCCGCTACTTCTATTTGAACTCGGTTTGTAATAACTATGTTTAAACTCCGATGTACCTGTGATGCAAACTTTTATATAATATGTGATGGTGACCGCTAAACTTATTACGATCTTGGCTGGTATGTGAGTTGGTTTGAAATCCTTCATGATTTCACGGACTACCGGGTTATACGGGCTTAAGTTTGCTAAATCGTCTGCTCTGGTGGGTGATTTTCTTACTTAATTTTGTATAATTGGTCGGTTCTGTTACATCCGGGTTGCCCCTGCCCTCAGTGCTAAGCAGGAGCAGATCGAATGAGGAGTGGAATGATCTATCTCTGATCATCCTCCCCCCTCCTGGTTTGACCTTATCCCTTATATAACGAGATAGGTCGGGTACATGGCAGTTTGGGAGATGAATCTACGGTCTACATGCGCTGGAGTTCAGGAGGGTCTTGTAGTGGCGCTCTGTGGACCGTGGCAGTGTCATGGAGCCGAAGAAGCCTTGGGTGTCATCCGACTGCTCTGTTCTGACACTCTATGTGTCAGGCTGTGTCGGTTTGGACCGGCCTCCCCTAGGTGGACCTTCTGAAGTTTTCTTGGCGGTGAAGGAGGTCGACTCCAGGGGCTAACACGTGGGTCCAGGAGCCGCCTAGCCCTCGGAGGTCAAAGAAGCTTGTCTTCTTGTGTCACGCCCTGTGTGTACCTTGTCGCGGGAGTGGCTGGCAAGGCCACGCTCGAAGCGCGACATCTGGGAGCCCCCGAGCCCTTATGGCCCAAGGCTTGTCTTCTTGTGCCCGGGCCTTGACTGGCGTCATAGGCCGGGCAGGAGCCAAGGCTCGAGCTCTGGTGTGTCGTCGATTGGGAGCCTGAGGCTTGGGTGAGCCTCTGAGCTCTGGGTGGGGACTGCGCCGTGCCCAGGCTCGATCAGGTTCCTTCGTCAAAGAGTGCGCGCGAGCGTACCTGATGGGTATAGCCCCCGAGCCCCTAGGCGATCCTAGAGGGGTTGGTCAGGGGGTCTCTTTGGTCAGGAACTATAGATCCTGATGCTTAACATACCCATATATTAGGATCCCATTAGGAGCCCCCGAGCCCTTCGTGGCCTCACTTGGCCTGGTTCGTGATGGCGACGAAGGTCTGAATTTGATCTTCTGGTAACTGAGTTAGTTGTGGCGGGAATAGCTTCCGCTGACTAGAATGTGATGCCCCATATGGGGCCCTTTCCCTAGTGCGATGGGGGTGCTCGGCTATCGGGGCTGAGTAGTAGAGGTGCTGACCCCTTTTTTAGTCCTATGTCACATAGGTCTGTGGCCCGAAAGAGGGTTCGGTGAACTCGTCTGGGAGTTACCAACTCAAGGCCCGGGGGCACCCCTCTTTTTGATCGAAGCCTACCGTGGGCCGGGTGATCAAGAGCTTCTGGGCTCTAGCTCGGGGCCTCCTGATCACCCGGTGCGCCACACCCTTCTAGAAGCTTCGATAGCAGGCCCCGATCCTCTCGGGCTGTCCTTCTTGTGTGGCCATAGGTCAAGGCGCGGGGAGTGCACTGAGCCTTTGGTGGGGTACCCTCGTTGGGTCCATCGCTCAGCGGCTCCCGGCCCAACTCCAAAGAGTTGGTTGATTTTTGAGGGCGCACAATTTACTCACGGTGCTACCGATAAGTTGTTTTGTAGGTACTTTAGACTTGATTATCATTTGTGCCAAGCTAAGTGTAGCAAGGAGCTCCACAAGACCACCATTAGGTGTGAGTTCGATGCCGTGGTAGATGGGGCAACATGCTAGGCAGTGCATTGGGCTCCCTTAGGGACTCAAAAAATGCGTAATGAGAGTTGATAAACTTGAATGACAGCTCTCTAAACATTTATGAACCTCTATTGTTTTTACTCGTATTTTTGCTGCGGGCGGGAACAAGCGTTGAGTATAAAAAAAGGGCACGAACTGATAGGGCCTACGGTGGCAGCTAGTCTCGCCTTGCATTGCACACAACGCAACTACACAAGTCAGCAGATCAGCCGGCCGGGGCCCTGGGTGGGTCCCGCGTCCGCTCTTGTCTTCCTCTCCCAACGTCAATAGCCGGTTCCACTACCAAAGTTCGTCCCAACCGAACAAAATAAACTCTCCAAACCCATTCCAATTTTCAAATCTGCTCCTGCTCCTCCGCCGCCGCTGGACTTCCAAACCCCACGCCGTCGCTCTGCCTCCAAACCCCAAATCCTCGAGCCCCCTCCGCCCGTGGCACGATGGGGTTCGTGGATCCGGCGGCGCCGCTGCTGGCGACGTGCGGCGGCGACACGGTGAAGCTCTTCGACGTCACGGTGGAGACCGGCGACCCCTGCGTCCTCGCCTACACCCCCGCGCCCGCGCACCCCGTCAACGCCGTCAAGTGGAACCACACCAGTGAGTGCCCCCCTACGCGTGCTCTCAGATAGTCAGATCCCCTGAATTCGGTCGCTTTGCTTCGTCACCCGAGGATCTGTAGCTACGAGCTCCGTACGTGTTAGCATTGGATGGTTCGATCCAACACTTGAAATTCTCGTTGAGATCGATTGCTGTCGTTTGCTGCATTATGGTTGGATCATGGGAAGATTTTATAGTACCCATTTAGGGCAGTGGTTATGCTGGTAGGTAGTGTAAGACCATGCCCTGAGCCATCAGCATTCGGGTGCTCGTGGTCTAAATTTTGCACTGATTAGTTGATGAGCTTTGTCTGATCCCATAGACGCTGATGCAGTGTCTCAAATCAGGATGCCATTTGGGGCTACTGAGGTTATGCATGTCCTATCTCTGTTGCTGGTATCTTTTTTTTTTTTTCCTATTAGGAAATCAGAGCTTTGCCTATTTTCAAAAGAAAATCAATGTCGACAAATGCACCACTGCTGCTTCTACTGCTGCAATTTGTTTCTGAGAACTACATGATCGTTCATATTTGCAGTTTAATGTTCAGAGGAACTATGCAGAATATTGATTTTCTGTTGGAGATTGAGCTAGCGAGCACTTTTGTACTGCGCTTACACTTTCTGACATTTTATTCTGCACTGCTGTGTACACACTATTGGCTTTATGTTTTTACTTGACAATGGAGCTCTATGATATCGCACAGCAGTATCTAACAAGCTTACACATCTATTGGCCTGAAGTTGAATTTGTAGCTTTACCAAACAAACCATATGCTTTAAGTACAATTAGTACTCTTTGTCCCTTGGCAAAACTATCATACCACGGATGTTAGTTATGGCTACCTTCCCTGCTAATGCTTGGAGTTATTTGCAGTATATCCTAGAGCAATCAGGCTAAAATGTCAACTTCTAGCCTTTCCATCATGTTTATTTGTATTTACATACTTACAGATACATCAACCAAAACCAGTGGAGGACAGGATATCCATTTCTTTCCTGCAGTGAGTGATAGAGAACTTTATTAATATATTTTTTTTCTATGTTTCACATGTAAACGCTAAGAAACAGTTTTGGTTTTCTTTTTATTTTTAGTGTAACATCTGTCATGTTACATTTAGCGTTCCATTGTTTCCCTAACTGAATATATTTTATAAGACATTATCCTCAATATGTTTTTTTTTGAAACAGAACCTCAATATGTTCAAAAAACGACTTCTCATTGTATTGCACTGTAAAGCTGCAAATAGAAGCAATAGCACTAACAACCATTTGTTCTTAACGTGCAGATCTTATTGTAGCAAGCGCTGGGGATGATAAAAGGATCTCATTGTGGCATAAAAAGGGTCAAAATGTAGGACAACTACCAACATCAACTGTTGACCGTGGTGATGACATAGAGGTATCAGGCATTAGTATGATTCTGTGCTCATGTATTATGCCTAACAACCATGCATTTGCCACGCTTATTGGGGATTTATCTGCATTTTCTGAAAATGTTACCTGTTTATGTATCAATGTTATTAAATCGGCTAATCGTTGCTAATCTCCCTGGTACCGATCAGGACGATTAGTCGACGATCAGGACGATTAATCGACCTCTTATCGGTCTAGTAGTCCATATAATCGTCCTGTATATAGCAGGACATATATCATATATGTATGGTATATATACCATATACTATATACTTATATAGTAGAAATCGAGCATCAAGACTATATTTCTGGTTAAAGCCTACATCTCTAGCAGTTGCAGGTCCACCCGAGTCTCCATCCACCTCCATTCCTGCTTCAGCATTAGATGCATCTGGCTGATCTTGTGCTTCATCTCTCGCATCATGGTCATCGTCTTCATCAATGATATCTGGAGCTGCAGCAGTCCTTGGACACTTCCTGGTATACATCTGGAAGAGATGCAGCTGGCCAGCTGCACACACAGCAAGCAGCCGACGGCTGGAGGCTGGGGGTGAGGACTAAGGAGGTGAGGGAAAGAGTGGGGGAGAGGTATAAAAGAGAAACCCTAATGAGCCTCACCCAAACAGAGCTTGCCTAGTCTAAAGCAGCCCATCTGCCTGTTTGGTGTCTGATCGGTCAGGACACCTAGTTGGACGATTTATCGTGATTAATCGATGATCGCTCTGATCGAATCGGAGTGCCTAATCGAGTGCTAGGTACCGATAAGGACGATTAATCGAGATTAAACGATCTGATAACATTGTTATCTATTAGTAATGTCAGGATGTACATAGGCATTGCTGTATTGCTTATTCATTTCTTACCTTTTTCCGTAAATGATAAACATGCTAAATTTGGACTAATTGCATGCACTGAGCCATGCCTTTTCTCTAGACAAGCAGTTTTTAGGACAAAAATGAAACGATCAACCCAAATAATACCTGAGGGCGAAATAGTTCATTTTAACACTACTGTTTTTGTGCTTTAGTCCATTTGTATTTTGTATTTTTTAGAGTTTTTCTTGGCATTGACAACAAAGCAACATTGGTGACTATAATGACATCTTTTCGCTATATATGTTAGTTTGTTTTATTGGGTTTCTTTCTTTTATACCCTAATATAGATTTATTTTGCTATTCTTTAAATTTTTTAGCCACTTTAACAAATAAAAGCCTCACAGTAGTGCTTCGTTCCTCTGAAATTTCCTACCCAGCATCTAACATGAGCAATTGAGCATATGGCACTGCTCTCTCTCTCCCTGCGTGCATTGTGGGATTACTGAATAATCATCTGATGATATTTCAAACCTTTATAACTTTATTTGGTAATATGTGCCCATGGCTGATCCTGGCAACCTATACTTTCTTATTAGGAGTGCATTTATTCTATCAGTTTTAGCAACAAAGGTTCTCGATATCTCTGTTCTGGTGGAAGCGACCATATTGTTAGGATATGGGATTTGCAGCGGAAGAGATGTATCAAATGGCTAAGTGGTCACACTGACACAATTACTGGCGTAATGTATAACTGCAAAGATGAACATTTGGCATCGATCAGCATGAAGGGGGACCTGATTCTTCATAATCTTGCTTCTGGAGCACGTGCTGCTGAACTTAGCGATCCAAACGGACAGGTAAATTTATTTACTTCTTTGTGTTTTTGTGTAAAATGCGCATGCCTCACATTAGGTCCTAGGAGTACCTGAATTTCAAATTTTGACCTTTAGAATTTATTAGTTTTCCTGAATTATTTATGCAAGGTCAGGTTCTGAGAGTGCTTGATTATTCACGAAATAGTAGGCATTTGTTGGTGACAGCTGGAGATGATGGTTCTGTGCATCTTTGGGATACAACTGCAAAGTCTCCTAAGGTACCGGAATCCATGGGGTTCTGCTTATGTTGTACTTATTCTTCTGTTGTTCAAGTGTTATAGAGTTAAACATTAAAATCAAAATAAAATACCGCCTTCAAGATAGCTATCATATAGATGATAGGGAAAGTTATTATGGTATTCCCTAAAAAAATTACAGTAATGTTATCTTTCTATATATATACCATACAGTCATTATACTCTGTTGTGCATACCGACATTTTGTCTTGCAGCATGGCCTTTTGTAGTGCCTGTAGAGAAAGCTGTGTTAGCTCCATGTATTCTAAAAGGTGCTAAGCTTGGAGCAGGGTACCAGCAAGTTCCTCCGTAGGGCACCTAGGCCCTATTAGGCACCGCTTCTCAACCAGCATTTGCTTAAGAATAAGCCCACCATGTGCAAACACGTAGCTTGTGCTGATATCCACCCCTCACCTCCCCCCCCCCCCCCCCTGGTTCTCCAAAATGAACTGCCCTTGACTTTTCCTGTCAGCAGGGCCCAGTGGGGGCAGATCAGCTTCTTATACTGTCTGCCCCTAACAAGCTTGTTCGCTCGCCTGATCTGCCTCTGCCTCTGTTCGCCACGGCCATGCTGCCGCTGTCTGCTTTGTCGTCTTCCAATGGTTGAGACCCCACCGAGATCCCCTCCGTTGTCGAGGTCCCCTATGATATCCCTGTGAGCTTGGTTCTCTTGGAGGTGGCCAGAGTTGCGAAGCGTGAGTTTTGGCTACTGGAGCTGCATGTGTGCCACGGTAGGAAAAGCTGTGGCTGTGTGAGCTGACCATTTGCCGAGGGAGGAGCTGTGACTTACGGGTGTGGCGGCTTCCTCGATTTGGGGTTGTGTGAGTGCTTGATTTTTGGCTACAGCACCAGGGATTGGAGCTGGAGGAAAGGGATGACGAATGGTAGATGTTTGTAAAAAGCTATAAAAAATCCCAAACATCCAGCTTTCTGTACAGCAGCTTGTCTAAGAACCAACTTTTCTGGGCAGGTGGGAAAGGCCAGCTTATGCATAATTTTACGTTCTGCAAACAGGGTTCTATGGGGCAACCTGGACATGCAGGTTGAACGTAGGAAGGTCGGTGAACAGAGAAAGACAAACAGAGATGGAGCCATATCTGGGCCTTGAGGGCTTGATTAGCCTAGTGATTAGAATGGAAAAGTGTTCGGTGATCGAATGTTGAACAACCCTGATTAATGCCGAAGCCCCATTCTGAAGTTTTGGTACTAGCTTCTTTCCTTTTGAAAATAGAGGCTCAAGACAATTTATTTTAGTTAATGATGTCCAGACCTGAGATGGAGCTAGAAGCTGGACCTGTGCCAAACTGATGGGCTGGCCACTTAGCTCCTGTATTTACCAAATTTGCTGAGGCAGGCTGCTGACCAGTTCCCTGATGGGTGGAACAGGGTGCATTTTAGAACATTTCTAGCTATATATTTTTTTCCACTGGGACTTTGTTTCTTGGAAACTTAAATTCGCATTTCCTTGTTTTTTATCTGGTTGACAGAGGTTTGAAGGTAAAATACATGTAGTACTCATCTTGACTCTTGAGTCTTTATGTAGCTGTGATTATTATTCTGTTGTTTCTGGTACTATAAATGACTTGCTTGAATTGATTCTTCATTCTGACTAAACATATAATCTATTGATATATTAAAATAACTGATCTGCATGATCAGCTTTCTTCTGCTTATACTTGCTTTAATTTTCTTGAATTGACTAGCCGCTGTTGTGCAGGTTTCATGGCTGAAGCAACATTCTGCACCCACAAGTGGTGTTTGTATTTCACCATCCAGCGATAAGGTTTTGTGGTTATAAATGCAGCTGGCATTTCATGTCTGAATGAATAATGTCTTTCCCACACTTGAGGTTTATATTTTGTCTTTGCAGACAATTGCTACAGTGGGCCTTGATAAGAAGTTATACATGTTAGATTCAGGGTCAAGACGGCCAACACAAACTATTCCTCATGAGGCTCCATTCTCCTCATTGGCATATAATGATGATGGTACTATATTAGCAGCAGGTACAAATAGTGGACGTGTGGTGTTCTATGATGTTCGAGGAAAATCAAAGCCATTGACCATCCTTCGTGCATATAATACCTCTGAGGTGAGAAACCACAATCATCTTCTCTTTGGTCTGCAAATTGTTGTTGACTTGCAGAAAATTCTGTTTCCTGTTGTACTTTGTAGTTCTGTGCTCTTTCTTTTTTTTTTCTCGTACAATCTTCTGTACTCTTTCTCGAAACAACAAATCCCTGGATGAAAACAAAATTGTATTTAGTTGAGAGAAGTCTCTGGCAATGAAATACATTCCTATGTATTTTTGCTGAATCATTGTCATGTGAACCTGATAATTGAAAAGTATCCTATTTAAATTAATAATTAAAATGAACTGATGGTTTTACATAAAGACTGCTTCACGAAATTCTTACGCCCACAATTTACTCTTTAATTTGTTTTTAACACTCGTGAAATTACAATTTCAGGCTGTGACAGGTTTATGCTGGCAACGGTCGAAGCCTGTCGTTGTTAATGAGAACAGTTCTTCTGAAGTTGCTCTTCTTGGGGGAACTAGTGAAGAGTCTGTTCTTATGCCAGATCCCTTGCCTTCAGCAACACCTACAAGTCTTGGCTCTGGAGTGGCCACTACAAGTCTTCGCTCTTCTTTGACAGCAAACACAAGTGGCTATCTTTCAACCTCAAATTCTTATACTACGGAGGAAACTCCATATAGAACTCGTCCGCTGTCTGGTGGACCGTTATCAAAGCTACAGGCTCCTCGTAGTAACTATAATCTGAAGGATGATATGGATGTATTTTCTCCACTTGTTGATGTCCAGCCTTTCACACCATCTAGTGGCAACTGGTGGGATGAGCATGGAAGTGATGATGCCGAAAAAGATGATAAACCCGGGGAAAAGAAATTTTCAGCAACCAGGAAGTATTCGTATATGGAAGGCAATGATGAGCCACATCCGATTGCAGATTGGCGGTCTACTGCAAATTCAAGACAGGTCCTTCATGAAAAACTTATATGCTTATGTTTCAGGGGGCACATGTCTCATCGTGAAAGGATAACCCATATAGTTTTTTTCCTGATGTTGTTATACATGTTTGCATTGTACAGGATAGCATCTCATCTGTGACTACTACATCCATGCCATCATGGAAGAGTGAACTATCTGTATCTTCACCAGAGACAGCAACTGTAAATGCATTACCAGACAGGCTAACCCAACGTCAACAGATGTCACGCTTTGGGTCTTCAGCCTTTCCAACTGGTGGCTTGGCATTTACAGCCTTACAAGATTCAGCTTCAGCGCCCAGTCACTCACTGAAGGGTTCTCTTACAAGTAACATTTTAATGAATCTACAAAACAAGGGCATCTTGAGCAATGCACACTCTTCCCTGGACGCATCCTCTCGTAATCTTCAGAGTTCACTTTCCTCATCATATGTTTCCAAAACTATGCCAGCTGTGATTCCTGATCAACCAGGAGCAGCACAATCCACTTCTATGTGGAGACCCACAACATATACTGATAGAATGAGCTCATCATCTGTTTTTAGTGATGGATTAGCTTCAGCATTTGGCTCACCAAAATCAAAGAAGACGGGAGCAGAAACAAAAGATGAGTTGCTCAGTAGCATTTTGTCAAGACAAGAAGCAGCAGCTGCCTCTTCATCTGCAATCCCTCTAGCAAGCAATGTAAGAAGTTCTTGTTTACTAGTGCAACTAGTATGACTAAAATGTTTTAACAGCATGATTTTCTGAACTGTTATATTCTATTTATCAGGGGGTAGTGCCACCACAACTGGCAAACACAGGTTCTTCATCTGATCAACATGGCGCTGCTTCCTTCTCACTTCAGTATGTGCAGCGCATGCTTGAAGAATCTCTTGGGTCTGTCCAGAAGTCCATCCATGAGGATGTGAGAAATCTCCACATTGAACTTTTAAGACAGTTTCACATGCAGGAGGTAAAATTTCTAGCTCAATGTGGTGGGGTTGCTTTGTGCTTCAAGTTTTGACTCATAGATTCAGATTTGATTTTAAGCTGACTTTGTTTTGTTCTCAATGGCACACACCTATATAACCTGCTCCAAGCCTCCAATGCCATGCAAGATCTTCATAAGTTCTGTATGGTGGGCTCACCTAGATCAGATTTGTGGACACAAGCATCATAGGTTGCGTTTGGTTGCCTGCATTAGTTTGTGCAATTAACCTGTGTCCCATAGAGGCCTGTGCAGGGTTGCACAGTGCTCAAAGGAGGCCAAATGTTGCATTAGTTAGTATGCTAGATTTGGTCGTATTATGCAATACAGGCTTGTACAAGTTGATGAGGCTCACAAAAATGGAATCTTCACCTTGCCCACTTCTACTAGAACATGGAGGTGATCACGTGCAACAAAATATAAGCAGCCAAACACAATCTTACTTACAGCTTGCATCTGCAGAACAACCATACACCAACATACATATGTTTATGCTGCCTTGTGTTGTGTTTCATAAGGCCTAATACATGATAAGGCTAGTGCAAGCAATAGTAAAGCTGCACTTTTTTTTCATATAGAAATAATTTAAAGTAGTGGACATATTGTGATAACTGCCCCCTGATTTTATTTTTTATGTACCACTAGTAGTCTAGTGCTTTCCTTTGCCATGCTAACTGCATCCTTTTGAAATAATGTATTAGTTGCATGAAATATTCAGTTTCCTGCACCTGCATGCCCTTCCACTATAATTGCAGTAGTGGCTAACCACCTATGATGGTTGAGGCAGGTTGTTAGCTACATGAGTTTAGAATCTCCCGCATAGGTTTATTAGCCTATGTGTCAATAATGTCATTTGTTCTGAACTCAAGATATATCTGCATAATTCACCTTAATTAAAAAGTTCATTGGAAATTCAAAAAAATGGAGAGATTTAAACCAGAACATTGGAGCTCAGATAAACACATTTATTACAGTTAATTAACTTCCATTTTTTGAAATCAATGCCTTTTAAATCTTGAAAGTTTGAACAAAGGGTTTTAATGTTTAGGAAGGTTACATGATATCAAATCCCGTAGATACTATTTTAGTTGTTTATAAATGTATAAAGATACAGTTATGAACTTGCTGCTGCAAAACCCAAATGTCTATATCAGCGCACTCCCAATTTTTCTCAATTAATTTCTTGGAAACACATAGTTTGTGGTTTCTGTCAAATATTCACACTAATTTTGAAGCCATTTCACAGAACCACAAATTGCTGCTCTGTAGTTTTAGAAAACCTCTTTTGTTCTGTTGTAGAAAACACCTGATTACCTGGACCGGTAGTTTTACAATGATCATGGTGTGCCTGTTTTCTCGCCCTATTGAAGTGAGAAAAGCTTGCGCAGAGACTCTGCAAAATAGAACTGGTAGTTCTGTCAAAAGTGTGGTTTCTTGAAGCTATAGTAGAACGCAAAATCTATCTGACGGCCCGTCACGCTCTGGTTGTATCGCGAGACGCCCAATAGTCTTCCTCTCCCTCTCTTCTCTTCCTCTCTCTCTTCTTCTCCATCTCCGGCAGCCTTAAAAATGGGGTCGAGGGAGGCAGACAGGCCCAGCAGTGGGGACGGGAGAGACAGCGGCGAGGCAGAGGCGGAGGTGATGGGCGCGTATGGTTCCCAACGCTGCCTCGCCTCGCCTTGCGTAGCTGTACCCGCACAGAAACCAAGATCCTTGTCCGCTCCCGAGAGCGGATCCGTCTGTCCCACGGAAGCTTGGCAAAACTCACCAGCGCAGTCCCCGAGAAACCTAAGCAAGGGAACCAAACGCCCACCTGTCCTCGGTGTCCGCACTCGTCAAGGCGACACAGGGCCGGGCGAGATCCAAATGCGCCCGATGTCGTCGGACCGGGCGGCGGAGAAGGCGGCCGGGCGGGATTGGGGCAGGGGTGTGGCCATGGCGACGGTGGGGAAAGGGGAAGAAGGTCGCCACGAGTGTGGTAGGGTCTCGCCAGAGCTCCACGGTAGCGGCCACATGGTGGCGGTGGGGGAAGGGGAAGGAGGTCGCCATGGGCGCTGTAGGGTCTCGACAGAGCTCCGGGGCCACTGCTGTGGAGCTCCGGCGAGACCCTACCGCGCCACGGTGGGGCGGTCAGTAGTGGGCGGCGCGCCAATTGGGGAAGCGCAACCCCATCACGCGTTATTGGCGTTCATAGTAGAATGTCTCACTATGTGCAACATTTTGTCAGAGGTGTTGCTTTTTTTATGTTGGAAATGTACAACTTTATTGAAGATTTATCTTGTTTTATTGCTGAATATACGATGAAAACGATGAAGTAATGTTTTTTTTTGGTAACTGCCATGAGTGCAATTAAAATGTTTTTTCATCATGATTCTATAGTTTGCTTTTGATTTTTTTTTCTATTCAATATCCGTAGATTTTTTATGTAAGGAGCTCCTTTTGTTTCTACACCCATGGAAAAAAATATGAAAGCATATACAATAGACTAGTTGAGCCTTTAATCCCCTTACCCAACTCTAGCTGATCTGTTTTTAAGTTAACACTAGGAATATTTATCAATGAAATAAACTATTGCTCTTATTTTTCTTTTGTTTTGAAAGAGGAAGGCAGCTTGCTATTTTTCTGTCTTGCATTTCTTTGGTACAATCATAAATTGTCTGACACTAGATGAGATTGCACATTTGTCACTGTTAATTCGATTCCTTGTCTGAAGTTCTGAACCCATACCTATGATTTCGAAATGCTTGTTCGCTCTATGTGCTCAATCTTTTTGTTTACCCTTTGTTTTAATACATTCTTCTTTTTTGACACAATGAACCTTTCTGCGAGAAACAGATTGAAATGTCAGGCGTGCTGAACTTGGTCATGGAAAAGGTGGAAGGCCTGACAAAAGAAGTGCAGCAACTAAGAAGGGAGAACCAACAGCTCCGGCAGCAGCTTCTCTAATATGTGCCTTTGGGGGCCTCTATTTGGCATTTTTATGCTTTGTGGAAGAGTGCAATTTGCTCCGGAGTCCTAGGTAGGCCCGGCGATGGTTGATTCTCATATTGGTTGTCTAGCGCATGACATATAGGAAGCTCGTGTTTGACACGGTTGTACATAGAATCCTCTTAGTTTAGAAGCATATTGATTGAATTATTTTCTCTGTTTGTCGTGTTGTGTTGGACTGGTTCCATGTATCTTGGTGGACCTTGGGCGGCCTGATTTTGGATGGCATATGTGAAAGGTCAACAGAGATTTTCAATGTAGCTTTTGTTAATAGGATTCCTCGATGAGGCTAAAAATACTCGTCCTTAACAATGGCATATGATATTTTGCTTCTTGTTATAGCAGATGTGGCTAGCTTATTACTGTTTGTCCAGTTTATAAGGCGTTAATGGCAAGGTTTCTTAATTTACACTTGACCATTCATTTATTTTGTACTCCCTTTGTCTCTGAACAAATCAATTTCTAAATTTGAAGTTTGTGGAGCTAGGTAGAGAAGTCTCTCTGGTGTCTCAGGGGAGGTCTCAAACCCCTGGGCTCTGGACTAGTTTCTACACCAAAATCAAGCCTAAAATGTTCAATATGCTCAAATCTCGTCCCATCCACAACATTGCTAGCCTGTTTTAGCTTATCCGACTCTTGAATTGCAACTCTTTCCTTCTCTTCTCAGTTACTTCTAACGGAAACGATGGCCCTGGTGGGGAGTTCAAAGAGATGGTGGTGGCATGGAGTGTTAGGAAAGAACTGACAAAATAAGTATGATCACATTCATGAGAGAGACTAATTTATGTGGAAACTCCTCTGAAAATCAATACACGAATACACAAAGGTAATCTTCACTATTCAATATATCTGGAAGTCTACAAATGCAAGGGATTTACAACTAACTCAACCCAAGCATATTACAAGAGGAAGAGGAATTGAAAACGTAGAAGAGTTCTGCTAATTGTGTTACACTTTTGCATACGCGTTCAACTAGTTTATACAGGCTGAAGCATGCAGTCAAATCCAAATAACAAGTGGCTGAACAGAACCCAAGCAACATGCAAGCATGCTACCACAAAACACCTTGCCGATGTAGGACAAGCTAAATTAGACGTTGTCCAACAGTAGGTGCATGTAGAAGCCTTTAGGAATTCAGAGCATATACCAACAAACTCCACCTTGAGACGAATTCCCTTCTTCAATCAAATGAAGAATCATTGATAAAATGCCTTCAATTGTCATCATCACCATGCACCATAAAATCTTATGGACTAAACTGTAACACCAATTAAGCTTGAGCAAAGCTCAAACTTATTAGCAGTAACAGACTTTGTCATCATGTCTGCAGGATTGTCATGAGTACTAATCTTGCATACTTTGATATCACCTTGGGCAATAATTTCTCGAATATAGTGATATCTAACATCGATATACTTTGTTTTCTCATGAAACATTTGATCTTTTGTAAGGCATATAGCACTCTGACTATCACAAAATATAGTGGTGCAAGGTTTATCACCACAGAACTCATTGTACAAACCTCTCAACCAAATAGCTTCTTTGCATGTCTCAGAAATAGCCATACACTCGGCTTCCATTGTAGATAAAGCAACTGTAGCTTGCAAACTTGCTTTTCAACCGCCAATGGTGAATACATAACCTGTGAGTGACCTTTTATCCAAATCACTAGCATAATCAGAGTCCACATAACCAACAAGTACCACGCAAATATCTGAAAATCCATTGGACAACCTTCCAATGCTCTTTACCTGGATTGGCCATGTATCTACTAACAACACTCAATGCATGAGATAAATCCGGATGAGAGCAAATCATGGCATACATAAGAGAACCAACCGCGCTCGAGTACGGAACTTTAGACATGTACTCCATGTCTTTATCTGATTGTGGACATAAAGCTGCAGATAATCTAAAATGTGCAGCTAAAGGTGTACTCACTGGCTTAGTTTCATGTCTTTCTCTAATAATTTCCATGCCTAAAATCTTTTTTGCTGCACCCAAGTCCTTCATCTCAAACTCGTTATTCAACTGTGCCTTTAGTTTTGCTATTTTCTTTTTATCTTTTGCAGCAATCAACATGTCATCAACATACAAAAGCAAATAAATGGTTGAGCCTTCAATGGTCTTTAAATAAACACAACTATCATAATTTGATCTCTTAAAGCCCGGAGAGATCATAAATGAGTCAAATCTTTGGTACCACTGTCTAGGAGATTGTTTTAAACCATAAAGAGATTTCTTTAACCTACAAACCAGGTCCTCTTTTCCAGGAACAACAAAACCTTCTGGTTGATCCATATAGATGTCCTCTTCCAATTCCCCATGTGAGAATGTAGTTTTAACATCCAACTGCTCAAGCTCATAGTCATGCATGGCAACAATACTAAGTAAAGTTGGAATTGAACTATGCTTCACAACAGGGGAAACTACATCATTGTAATCAATTCCTGGAATTTGGCTATAGCCTTTGGCAACCAACCTTGCCTTATATCTCACTTCTTCACTTGGGGAAATTCCTTCCTTTCTTTTGAAAATCCACTTGCAGTGAATAGGCTTCTTTTCTTTTGGTAATTTTACCAAGTCCCAAGTGTCATTCTTATCAAGTGACTCCATTTCATCATGCATGTCAGTCACCCAGTTACTGCAATCAGTTGAATTAATAGCCTCTGAGTAAGTAGAAGGTTCGGTATTACCTTCACAATTTCTTCTGCCACACTTAAAGCATAAGCAGCAATATTAATTTCATTAATCAATCTCTTTGGTTCTATAATTTGCCTCCTGGGCCTATCAACAGCAATGGAACGCTGTCGTGGTGGTGGCTGACTGCGAAACAATGGGAACATTCTCAACAATAGTGAAATCCTTAGTAATAGGTTCGCCTAAAATACTATTAATTTCTTTTCTTGGTGCATCAACAAACTGCTCCACCTGAACACTTGACTTTTGTTGACCATCGACGGGAAAATCTTTGTCTTGTAACATAGCATGTTCGTTAAAGACAACATTTCTACTAATCACAACATTTCTAGTTTCTAGATTCCACAGCTTATATCCCTTGACTCCAGATTTATATCCTAGAAAGATACACTTAACCGCTCTAGGCTCTAATTTTCCGTTATTGTAACACCCTAAAAATTTCAATTTTAAAAATAGGTTTGAAATGATTAATTTATGAATTTTTGTGCACATGAAATATAGGAAAATAAATTTTTTCATTAATTTAAAATTTATCATAAGGTAGCAACATGGATGTGCATACATGCCGGTGCATTTGATCTATTGCAATGAGTGGTTCAATCCAAAATTCAAAATGGATTCAAAATGTTTTTGTAAATTTGAAAATGGTTTGAATTGCTTTTGGAAATAAATTAAAAATGGCTTTGAAGTAAAAGAAAAGAAAGAAAAAGAGAATTGGCAAATAAAAGAGTTTAAAAAGGGTTGTAAAATATATTTTTGGAAGCTTACTAAAATTGCTCATTTTTATTGGAATTGAAAAGTACATTTGAAACTATATTTGAATTTGAATTGGATCATATTTGAATTTGGATTGAAAAAGGAAAATAGAAAATGTTTGGAAAATGGAAAAATTATTTCTACCACAATCTGCCCCGAAGGCCTGCTCTCCTCTCCCTTTGCCTCCCTGTGGGCCCAAGCCGGCCTGTCCTGCTCTCCCTCCATGGCTGCAGCCCACTCTCCCTTAACTCACTCTCCCGGCCTAGCTCTCTCCCTCGGCCCACTCCACCGCGCTCGGCCTAGCTTAGCCTGCAGTCCGCGCGGCAGCGTCCCCGCTGTCCTCTCTCCCTCTTTGGCTGACAAACCGGTCCCCCTTCTGTGCTCACCGACAGCACAGGCCCACAGGTCAGGCCCTTCTCCTACCTCGTGTAGCCAGCCCGGACTCCACCGGTCTTGGCGTGCGCGCCACGCCTAGGCCATATAAAACCGAGCCCTAGGTGCGCCGCTTCCCTCTGCCAACCCCAGCGCCGCCTTGAGCCCTAGCTGCTGCCGCCGCTGCTCGCTCGGGATCTCGCCGAGCAGAGGAAATCGCCGCCGCCGCGGTGGTCACCGTCCACTGCCACGCCGTCGTCAAGGACCATCAGTCGAGCTTTGAGTCTAGGTAAGAAGGCCTCATGTGCCATCCGTGCGCTCTCTCTCGCTCTCTGCTACCTTCACGCCATCGCCGGTGCTTCGTCGGATCTCTCGAGCCGCCAATTTGAGCACCGCGCCGTCTCTCTGCCCGCGTGGCTCTCACCAAATCCTAGATCGAGTTTGCTTGCGCCTCTGCTCCCTTCCCGTGTCCTCCTTTTGGCCAATAATAGACAGAATCGCCGTTCCAATGAGATTCCGGTGAGGCCAAGCTCACCTCAGCCATGGCGCTGCTGTCCAGGTACTGTGCCGGCGACCCCATCCCTCCCAATCATTTCAAGCTGTCCGATCTGAGATCTATGGCCTAGATTAGAAGATACCTCTTCGGTCCATGAGCACAGTATAGACCAGGTGCACTGTCTGCGTCAACACGCCATGCAGGCGGTTCACCGTATATCAGCCACTTAGAGGCTGCCACCTGTCACCACGTGTGCGCCACGTCAACGACTGCGCTGACTGCACGGACATTTTGCTAAAGAGACCCTCTGTTTTACTTAAATCAACCCGTAGTCCACCCTCTGTTGAAAATAATTCAAAATATGCCCCTAGTTTTTATGTTTTGACCCCTGTGTTTTCCTAAAAACGACGCCCGGTCCACAAGATTGTTTTAATTTGATTTTTAATTATTTTTATACGAAATTAATTTCAAAATATTTACAGAATTGCCATTGATCTTGTTTTATGCGTAGTTTCTTTGTTTTAACTCCGATTTGATCCGTTCAACTTGTGTTAGGTTCGTAATTCCATAATCTACATGTTTATACTATTGTTGGATATGATTTCAACTTTTAAAATTCGAGGTTAGATTTAATCTATTATTTTATTAAAGGAAATCTTGTTTAATTCATATCTTCTACGTTTTAGCTTTGATTTGACCTATTCAAGTTGCACTAGATTCATTACAAAGAGATCTACGCGTTAGTAACAATGTTTATCATGTCACTATTTCTAGAATTTCATGGCTTAAACTCTAATTTGGATAATAGTTATGCAACTGGATTTTATAAATAAAATATGATTTGTTTTACTTTAGGTTTATAATTCAAATCTAAATTTGACTTAATTCAATTTATATAAGTTTTTATATAGTTAAGACACATGAAGCTTATAGTTTTATATTTTCTCTTATGAATGGATCTTTTGGTAGTCGTTTCTCTCAAACCGTAGCTTCGATTAGCGTGTCTCTCGCGGCTGTGTGTTCGTAGCTATGCGTAGTATCATGTTTCAAACTCTTTTACTTATTTTTCTATGATTGGTGTATTGTTCTAATGTAGATGTAAATGTATGCTATGCATGTATGTGTATGGATGATTGTGTGGTGTTCTATGATTATGTCCAGTCGGTGAGATATACGTGGTGATCAAGAAGAAGAAGAAGGACATTGAAAATTAAAGCTTACTGAAGGATCGATGTTTTAAGGCAAGTATAGCATGGGATCTTCCTTATTGTCCTATACACCATTAATCACTTATCATACTGCATGTGTCCACCTTGATTACCACTAAGGATTTCCTACTACTTTGTACCTTGTGCCTTGATACCTATGGGGTATTGCATTGGGTAGTATGATGCTAGTGCTCAACTACAACATGATCTTGCAACTTAGCTAATGGCATATACAATAAACACTAAAAGATGCTTTTAGCAACATGGAATCAGGGGGCTAGAGCATTGGGCTATTATATGGTGCTCTAGATTCATCTCCCTAAGGACTTATCTGTAAGTGAACATCTGGGACTTACAGTACAACTATGAGGGCTACATGGCTCTGACTATAGCTCAGTATGAGGATCTTTTCTAGCTTGTTAGTGGTTACCTTTATTGGCATAAGAATGGCTTGACAAATCGGGTATAGTGCGACCTCTATCCCCTTATGTATAGGCTGCGTGTCATTGTGCCATCGGGAAGGGGGGCTCTACATCTGTTTGCCAAGTGAATCTAATGGCCCTAACTTGTTAAATGAACCTTTGAAAGGCTTCATAGTGAACCCTGTCGGCCTTCCTAGGTAGTGGGTCAAGAGGCTGATCACCTCAGGCGAAAGGGTAAATCATGACTCATAATGAAAGTGTACAATCTCTGCAGAGTGTAAAACTGGTATATCAGCCATGCTCATGGTCATGAGCGGCCTTGGACCCTTACGGAATAGATGATAAACACTAATGATACTGATGATGAAGATGCTCACTAATGATTACTGTTTATGCTATTTATTATTCATGTTTACCTGATCATGTGTTTATATGAGCTTGTGGATAAACTTGTTGCCACCCTATTTTTGAAATCATGACTCATTAAAAGCTAATCGCAGTTAGCCTTTTGAGCCTCATGAACCCCATGTTATATTTGTTGAGTACGACATGTACTTACGCTTGCTTTATTTTTTAATTATTTAGATAAAAATCCTAGATGGGTACCAGATTGCTAGTCTGAAGGAGTTAGGCTTATGATCAACCAGTCAGTTGTCCCTATGGAATTGGAGTCTTCACCCAAAGGTCAAAGTTGTCTTTTCGCTGTTTGCTATTTAAGGTTATATCCTTTATACTAAGTACGTTATATATTGAGTATTATCTTTTGATATTACCCTTATTTGTAGCTATATGTGAGATTTGACTTTCTGGGCTCACATATGGTGCGTATCAGGTTTTGTTCTTAAAACTGGGTGCTACAAAGTGGTATCAGAGCAATGCTGACCGTAGGACGCAAGCCTAGTTAGAACTAGGCGTTTTAGCATGCTTTCATCTCTGCTTAGTTCTTGCTTTCTCTCTAACCTTGTTATTTGCTAAAAGTTATGCTCACTTCAGCCTCTATTCTGTTATGAAAACCTTGTCTCTATTCTCAATCCTCTCTCATCGTCTAAATAGATGGGTCATAATGAGAAGACCACTGGCATCAAAGGTCAAGAGGACCAGGCTATGTTGTCCTTGATTGCGTTCGACAAGGAGAAGCTTTTAGCTATGCAATAAGTATTAGAAGGAATGACTCAACAAGGGGGTTCTCAATAGTGCTTGCCATAGGGTCAAACCAACATACCAAAGAGACCAGTGAAGAGACAAGTGGCAGAAGCTTAGAAGAAAATGAAGTCTAATGAAGGTGTTGGTAGTAATACGCTCAGAAGCCAGTGTCAATGTCAATGCTGCGAGCATTATGGTTTTCCCTGTCTTCAGAACAAGTCTAATAAGAGGGAAGTCAAGGTGAACTCGAGTTGTGAAGCTAATGTGGATAAGAAGAGGAAGGCGGTCTCACTAGAGCTAGAATTGGGAAGCAATCAACATTTGAGTTCTACTACATTGTTACATCTAGCTCCAATGCCTGGTCAGATAAACTCAGACTCTAGAGTCAGAAGTTTCTCAAGTTAAGATTACTCTACTCTTTCCACATGAGGTATGCATAGATGGGTGGATGATCACCTATAAGGAGTTTCAACCCTAAAGGATCAAGCGAGCTAGAAAGCGGTCCAGTCCAACAAAGATGAACCTTCAAAGTCGGCAAGCCGACAACACACTAAGCAACAATTCTGTGGAGTATGACATCACAAAAGATCTAGCTAAGATCATGTGTTATTATTGCCAACAAGAAGGACATTATGCTAAATTTTGCCTATAGAAGAATCAACAAATACACTATAGAAGTGGCCTGAATTAGATCACTACAGGGTTGCCACCAGTAAGTGTTAGTGATGCCCAACCCGAAAGAAGCATTTGATGAGGATGACGAATGAAGGAGTCATGACGGACTATCTAGGATCAAGAAAGTGGAAGATGTGTTGCCCTCGCTATCATGCAAGGGATGCTACCCTAGATGCCCTCGTAGCCACACCTTGGTTAAGGAATAGGTGTTTGTGCCCTTTATGTAATAAAAACGTTAGTATCGCAAGTCAAGTCAATGATTGAGTTGTGCACATTTATTGCTTTGCTGAATTGTCATTATGTTTATGCTTGTTTTGGATCTTTGTAATGATTGCAATGATCTTGTTGGGTGTTCCCACAATTTCATTTAGTTCATAGGCCTAAGGTACGAGGATTAATGGAATAAATAGTCAGGTTTTGGTTGTCTTCTATTTTCTCTATTCTTTTTCTTCGGCGCAAACTGCACTCTTTGGCTTATATCTCTGTTTTTGGACTACCAAAAATCATAGAGAAATTATGGGCAATAGTAGACTTCAATATCTATCTTTGACTACAAGAACTGCCCTCATATCTATTTTGGTTATGGAGTTATGAAAATCACAAGATGACCACGCTGTCTAAAATCTAGAGTAGTTTCTGTTGTGCACTATTTTTGACTACCTGAACTATAGAATTTAGAAAAGTGTTCTATAAGGAAGTTGTGGAGGATTTCATAAGATTTAAAAAGGTATAAGCTCAAACTTCATTGGATTAATAGAATGAGAGTTACAGCTATTTACTGCACTGCTGTACTTCTACTCGCGAGGAATTTCAGAGTTCTTGTTCTTGCCCATACACGAGGGTATCATTGGGATGTCAGAACGTCTTGATACTAGTTAGCTCATCTAGAAAAAGGTGCAAGCTACCCTTTTTGTGTCCCCTAGTTGATCTTTTCTTAAGGGTGTAGCCAAGTTGAAGAAGTTGCAAGATGAAGATTCATACGTTCTAGTTATTTATTTGGAAACTTCGATTATCTCTGTGATGGTTGCTACCATGAGAAGGTGCTTATTATGTCTGGCCAACTCCAGGGCATAGCACAAGACTAGTAGGAGTCTTACTAGTATGGATGTCCCAACAATGTTGGACAGATCACTTGGAAGGAGTTTAGCGAGAGCTTCAGGTCGTACCACATTTCCACGGGTGTGATAGAACTCAAGCCAGATGAGTTCCGGGCTCTCAAGTAAGGATCTATGACTATGTGTGAGTATCATGACATGTTCACTCAGCTATCACGCTATGCTCTAGAAGAAGTGGATAATGATGCTAAGAAACTAAAATGCTTTTGAAAGGATTGAATGATGGAGTTCAATTGTAGTTGTTGACTGTTGTGTATCCTAATTTCAAAACATTGGTGGACAAGAGCTTTATGTCTACTATGATGCACCTTGTCAAGATGTGGGGTTATCCATTGTAAAGCATGGAAGTACTATCTTCTTGGACATAAAAGTGACATCTAGGTGGGTCACAAGAATCTAATGGACATTTTCACTAAGTTGATTATGAGCTTGTGACATCATTATTGGATTGAAGCAATCAAGGTTTTACGACTTGGAAAAGTGCTATTACTTTGAGAAGCAGAGTCATGGCTGATGCCCTTAGCAACGGAGAATTGTGCTAAGAAGGTTCAGGTGACATCAAGGACTAAGAATTGTATTCCAAGTTCGAGCAACTTAACCAGAATCCTTAATGTTTTAAAGATTGGTAGTAGAATCCCTTTCTGATGAAGAGATTTGTGAGGCTTCATTGGAAGGTGGATATTTTAAGAAAGAGAATTGGTATTATAGGAAAGGTGGCCTAGTGATTGGAGTTACCAGAGTATGGTTTGGAGTATTTGTTAGAATCTTAGGATCAGTTTGGCAAGTTACATGGAATAAAATTAACATGTATGCAAAGTAAAGTGTGATCCTTATCAAGAAGATGAAACTACATGAGGAAGTAAAGAAGAATCTAAAGACGAAGTATCCCTATCTCCTAGTCAACGTTTTTCGAACCTCAGGGACAAGATTCATCTTAAGGGGGTAGAATTGTAACACCCTAAAAATTTCAATTTTGAAAATAGGTTTGAAATGATTAATTTATGAATTTTTGTGCACATGAAATATAGGAAAATAAATTTTTTCATTAATTTAAAATTTATCATAAGGTAGCAACATGGATGTGCATACATGCCGGTGCATTTGATCTATTGCAATGAGTGGTTGAATCCAAAATTCAAAATGGATTCAAAATGTTTTTGTAAATTTGAAAATGGTTTGAATTGCTTTTGGAAATAAATTAAAAATGACTTTGAAGTAAAAGAAAAGAAAGAAAAAGAGAATTGGAAAATAAAAGAGTTTAAAAAGGGTTGTAAAATATATTTTTGGAAGCTTACTAAAATTACTCATTTTTATTGGAATTGAAAAGTACATTTGAAACTATATTTGAATTTGAATTAGATCATATTTGAATTTGGATTGAAAATGGAAAATAGAAAAGGTTTGGAAAATGGAAAAATTATTTCTACTGCAATCTGGCCCGAAGGCCTACTCTCCTCTCCCTTTGCCGCCCTGTGGGCTCAAGCCGGCCTGCCCTGCTCTCCCTCCCTGGCCATAGCCCACTCTCCCTTTACTCCCTCTCCTGGCCTAGCTCTCTCCCTCGGCCCACTCCACCGCGCTCGGCCCAGCTTAGCCCACAGTCCACGCGGTAGCATCCTCGCTCTCCTCTCTCCCCCTTTGGCTGACAAACCAGTCCCCCTTCCGTACTCACCAATAGCCTGGGCCTGCAGGTCAGGCCCTTCTCCTACCTTGTGTAGCTAGCCCGGATTCCACTGAGGAGTCCGTATCCGCCCCACCGCCGCACCCCGGTCATGGCGTGCGCACCATGCCTACGCCCTATAAAACTGAGCCCTAGGTGCGACGCTTCCCTCTGACAACCCCAGCGCTGCCTCGAGCCCTAGCTACTACTGCTGCCGCTCACCTAGGATCTTGCTGAGCAGAGGAAATCGCCGCCGCCACGGTGGTCACCGTCCGCTGCCACGCCATTGTCAAGGACCGTCAGTCGAGCTTCAAGTCTAGGTAAGAAGGCCTCAGGTGCCATCCGTGCGCTCTCGCTCTCTGCTACCTTCACACCATCGCTCGTGCTTTGTCAGACCTCTTGAGCCTCCAATTTGAGCACCGCGCCATCTCTGTGCCCGTGCGGCTCTCACCGAACCCTAGATCGAGTTTGCTTGCGCCTCTGCTCCCTTCCCGTGTCCTCCTTTTGGCCAATGATAGATGGAATCGTCGTTCCGGTGAGATTCTGGTGAGGCTGAGCTCACCCCAGCCATGGCTCCGCTATCCAGGTACTGTGCTAGCGACCCCATCCCTCCCAATCATTTCAAGCCATCCGATCTGAGATTTATGGCCTAGATTTGAAGATACCTCTTCGGTCCATGAGCACAGTGTAGACCAGGTGCACTGTCTGCGTCAGCACGCCACACAAGCGGTTCACTATAGACTACCCACTTGGAGGCCGCCACCTGTCACCACGTGTGCGCCACACCAGCAATCGCGCTGACTGCATGGACATTTTGCTAAAGAGACCCTCTGTTTTACTTAAATCAACCCGTAGTCCACCCTTTGTTGAAAATAATTCAAAACATGTATGCCCCTAGTTTTTATGTTTTGACCCCTGTGTTTTCCTAAAAATGACGACCGGTCCACAGGATTGTTTTAATTCAGTTTTTAATTATTTTTATACGAAATTAATTTCAAAATAATTACAGAATTGCCATTGATCTTGTTTTATGCGTAGTTTCTTTGTTTTAACTCCGATTTGATCCGTTCAACTTGTGTTAGGTTCGTAATTCCATAATCTAAATGTTCATACTATTGTTGGATATGATTTCAACTTTTAAAATTTGAGGTTAGATTTAATCTATTATTTATTAAAGAAAATCTTGTTTAATTCATATCTTCTATGTTTTAGCTTTGATTTGACCTATTCAAGTTGCACTAGATTCATTACAAAGAGATCTACGCGTTAGTAACAATGTTTATCATGTCACTATTTCTAGAATTTCATGGCTTAAACTCTAATTTGGATAATAGTTATGCAACTGGATTTTATAAATAAAATATGATTTGTTTTTTACTTTAGGTTTATAATTCAAATCTAAATTTGACTTAATTCAATTTATATAAGTTTTTATATAGTTAAGACACATGAAGCTTATAGTTTTATATTTTCTCTTATGAATGGATCTTTTGGTAGTCGTTTCTCTCAAACCGTAGCTTCGATTAGCGTGTCTCTCGCGGCTGTGTGTTCGTAGCGATGCGTAGTATCATGTTTCAAACTCTTTTACTTATTTTTCTATGATTGGTGTATTGTTCTAATGTAGATGTAAATGTATGCTATGCATGTATGTGTATGGATGATTGTGTGGTGTTCTATGATTATGTCCAGTCGGTGAGATATACGTGGTGATCAAGAAGAAGAAGAAGGACGTTGAAGATTAAAGCTTACCGAAGGATCGGTGTTTTAAGGCAAGTATAGCATGGGATCTTCCTTGTTGTCCTATACACCATTAATCACTTATCATACTGCATGTGTCCACCTTGATTACCACTAAGGATTTCCTACTACTTTGTACCTTGTGCTTTCATACCTATGGGGTGTTGCATTAGGTAGTATGATGCTAGTGCTCAACTACAATATGATCTTGTAACTTGACTAGTGGTATATGCAATAAACACTAAAAGATGCTTTTAGCAACATGGAATCAAGGGGGCTAGAGCATTGGGCTATTATATGATGCTCTAGATTCATCTCCCTAAGGACTTATCTGTAAGCGACATCTGGGACTTACAGTACAACTATGAGGGCTACATGGCTCTGGCTTTAGCATAGTATGAGGATCTTTTTGAGCTTGTTAGTGGTTACCTCTATTGGCATAAGAATGGCTTGACGAATTGGGTATAGTGCGGCCTCTGTCCCCTTGTGTACAGGCTGCGCGTCATTATGCCATCTGGAAGGGGGGCTCTACATCTGTTTGCTGAGTGAATCTAATGGCCCTAACTTATTAGATGAACCATTGAAAGGCTTCATAGTGAACCCTGCCGACCTTCTAGGTAGTGGGTCAAGTGGCTGATCACCTCAGGCAAAAGGGTAAATCATGACTCACAGTAAAAGTGTACAACCTCTGCAGAGTGTAGAACTGGTATATTAGCCTTGCTCATGGTCACGAGCGGCCTTGGACCCTTATGAAATAGATGATGAACACTGATGATGTTGATGATGAAGATGCTCACTATTGATTACTGTTTATGCTATTCATTATTTATGTTTACCTGATCATGTGTTTATATGGGCTTTGTGTGGATAATCTTGTTGCCACCCTATTGCTAAAATCATGACTCATTAAAAGCTAATCGCAGTTAACCAGTATCAGCCTTTTGAGCCTCATGAACCCCATGTTATATTTGTTGAGTACGACATGTACTTAGGCTTGCTTTATTTTTCAATTATTTGGATAAAAATCCCGGATGGGTACTAGATTGCTAGTCTAGAGGAGTTAGGCTTGTGATCAACCAGTCCGTTGTCCCTGTGGAATTAGAGTCTTCACTCAAAGATTGGAGTTATCTTTTCTCTATTTGCTGTCTAAGGTTATATCCTTTATACTAAGTACATTGTATATTGAGCATTGTCTTTTGATATTACCCTTATTTGTAGCTATATGTGAGATTTGACTTCCTGGGCTCACATATGGTGCGTATCTAGTTTTGTTCTTAAAACCGGGTGCTACAGTTATCAACATGAGCACACACAGTACGACAAAAAACTCTTAATTCTAAATAGTTTGCCGGAGAACCAGACCAAACCTCAATTGGAGTTTTCTTGTTAATGGCAATAGATGGAGACCGATTAATGAGATAACAAGCAGTGGAAGCAGCTTCTGCCCAAAAATGTCTATGTAGTCCTACATTAGACAACATGCAATGAGCCTTTGATATGATTGTTCTGTTCATACGCTTAGCTACACCTTTTTGCTGAGGTGTGTAAGGAACTGTGTAGTGTCTCACAATGCCTTCAGATTTACAATAAGAATTAAATTCCTCCAAATAGAACTCCATCCCATTATCGGTGCGACGCTTTTTTACCTTCTTTTTAGTTTGCTTTTCAACCATTGCCTTGCACTCTTTAAAAGCTAAAAATGTTTTTGATTTATGCTTCAAGAAATAAGGCCAAACTTTTCTAGAGTAATCATCAATAATTGTCAACATATAACAAGCGCCACCTAGTGATGTCTTACGAGATGGCCCCCATAAATCAGAATGCACGTAGTCAAGAATACCTTTGGTTGTATGTGTCAAGGTATTGAATTTCACTGTCTTATGTTTGCCAAACACACAATGCTCACAAAATTGTAACTTACTAATGTTATGTCCATCAAGAAGCCCTCTCTTACATAGCTCTGCCAAACCAAATTTGTAGAGCATCAGAATCAGATAATGACTTTGAAAGTGTAGCAACATTACCTACAATTGTAGTATCTCACAGGAGATACAAATTGGCAGATTTCAAATCACCTTTCATGACAACAAGAGAGCCTATTGATACATTCATAACTCCACCTCCAACGAAGTATCTGTACCCTTTCAAATCCAGAGTACTTAACGAGATAAGATTTCTCATCGTAGTTGGAATGTGCATCACATTAGTCAAGGTCCTGATAACACCATCAGACATTTTAATTTGAATGGATCCAATGCCAACTATCTTATGGGGTGTGCTATCACCCATTAACACAGAGCCACCACCTTGAACAGAATCATAAGTGGTAAACCATTCTTTATGAATGCATATATGAAAAGTGTAGGCTGAATCAAGAATACATTCATCATCAATCTTTGCACATCCAGCAAAAGTAACAAGCATGTCACCTTCACTGCCACTTTAAGTAGCAACTAAAGCTTTTTACCTTCATCTTCAGTTTTACCTCTTGACTTAGATATGCTATTTTGCTTTTCCTTGTTTTTCAACTTGTAACACTCTGTAATATAATGATTGTCTTTCTTGCAATAATGGCAGAATTTATCGCCCTTCTCTCTAGACTTTGAATGGCCCCTGTAGCCACTTGAACTTTTACCTCTAGATCCACTATAGGATCCCTTCTCCTTTTGCCTACCCTGAACAGACAAGCCTTCTGCTTGTGAACTTGAACTTTCAGCTGATACCATTTCTTTCATCTTTTCCTTGGCATGCAAGGCTTCATAAACTTCATTTAGGGTGAGAGTATCACGACTATATAGTATTGTATCTCTGAAATTTGAATATGAACTAGGTAGGGAACACAAAAGAATAAGACCAAGATCCTCTTTACCATATTTTACCTCCATTGACTCAAGATCAGCAACAATCTCTTTAAATTCTAAAAGGTGATCCAACACCTTTCCTCCATCTTGCATCTTATGCAAAAACAACTTCTGCTTAAGGTGCATCTTGCTAGTGAGATCCTTTGTCATATAGAGCTGCTCTAACTTTAACCATAGTCCATCAATAGTGGTCTCCTTTAACACCTCCTGCAAAATACTGTTTGACAAATGGAGATGAATTTGACATAAAGACTTGTGGTCTTTCCATTTTTCAGCATCAGACCAATCTGTGGTATTCTTCCCACCAAAACCATCTAGCGCATCATCCCATTCAGCATGCGTCAGAATTGCCCGCATCTTGACTTGCCATAGAAAAAACCGTGTGTCTCGATCCAACAATGGAATGTCATACTTCAAAGGTGCCATGTCAAAGAAGCCTAGATTGAATAGGCAATAAACTTGGCTCTGATACTACTTGTTAGGAAAGAACTGACAAAATAAGTATGATCACAATCACAAGAGACACTAATTTATGTGGAAACTCCTCTGGAAATCAAGACACGAATACACAAAGGTAATCTTCACTATTCAATATATCTAGTGGTCTACAAATGGAAGGGATTTACAACTGGTAACTCAACCCAAGAATATTACAAGAGGAAGTGGAATTGAAAATGCAGAAGAGTTCTGCTAATTGTGTTACACTTTTCCTTACGTGTTCAACTAGTTTATTTAGGCCGAAGCATGCAGTCAAATCCAAATAACAAGTGGCTAAACAGAACCCAAGCAACATGCAAGTATGCTACCACAAAATGCCTTGCTGATATAGGACAAGCTAAATTAGACATCGTCCAACAATAGGTGCATGTAGAAGCCTTTAGGAATTCAGAGCATATACCAACATGGAGGAGCTTGAGGGGCTCATGGAGGGTCTAAAGCTCTTAGAGGAGGAGAATTGTGGGGTTGCTTGGAAGACGTCAGTGGGTGATGGAGGTAAGGTGGTATAGGCAGTCGAGAAGCTATTCTCAACAAAACCTAGGCAGGCACATAGAAGGGATGAGCCAAACATTGGGGAAAATTTGGTGCCCTCTAAAGGGAGTCCAATATAAAGAAATTGTCTAGGAATCTCCCTATTTTACTTCCTGAAACCGGGGTGAGCGGCCGACAAAAATGAGGGGCTGTGGGAGTTTGGCGATGATTTGTTTGTGGTGGTGGGTTTTGATGGCAAGAAACACCTAAAGGATCTAGAGTTTGTATACACGCTGACATGGATTTGCGTCTTCGATCTATCACTTGGCCTGATGAATGATGCCACCAAAAAGGAGATCACTGACAAGGTAGGAAAGACCCTAGTGGATGCTGATGATGATGGATCAACAGTTGGGGGTTATCTCAGAATTAAAGTTAAGTTGGATATTGGCAAGGCACTACTTTTGGGGGTGATGATGATGGATCAATAGTTGGGGGATAGGATTGTCGATGCCCAACCAAATATGAATTTCTCCCAAACTTTTGCTATGTTTGTGGATTGTTGGGTCATATCAATGAGAACTATGGCAAGGATGAGAGGAAACAAGATGGAAACTGGTTGCTGGTTAATCCTTCATGTAGAAGAGTGGCCTATGGTACTCAGAATAAAGGGTTGAATGGGAGTATTTGGGGGGGGGGGGCATTAGAAATCTAGGAATAGTGATAGTTGGGGAAAAGAGAATGTCGATGTTTGACCACCGATAGCTTGCCACGGGGGTACCCGGGGCAGTATGTTCGGGCTTCAGCGTATGCAGAACTCGATGGTAAACGCAAGAGACAGTCGATTTATCCTGGTTCGGACCCTTGATCTTTGATCGAGTAATAGCCCTACGTCCAGTCGGTGTTAGCCTTTGCGTTGGATTGATTGTAAAGTGTTGTGTTGTACAATTGTTGTTCTGATCTCCCAATTCAAGGAGCCCTGCTCTCCTTTATATAGTCAGGAGGCTAGAGTCCTAGTCGGTTTATAATGAGAGTTCCTAGTAGGATT
Organism: Miscanthus floridulus; assembly: GCF_019320115.1. Taxonomy (NCBI): domain Eukaryota; kingdom Viridiplantae; phylum Streptophyta; class Magnoliopsida; order Poales; family Poaceae; genus Miscanthus; species Miscanthus floridulus. Next base: position 76,914,768 of record NC_089582.1, read on the forward strand.
ACAGGATAATACTACTACTAAGATTATAGGGGAAGAATCCTAGTCAGGCTAGTTCTTCTCCCTTCCTTGCGGGGTATCCCATGGGTCCCGCACCCACAGAGAAGAGTAAAATGACTACTCCCTAGTCAAACAAAACATCCCAGCATACAGAGAGACATATAATAAAGTTACAAGCTCTCTGAAAAAAATCTGAACCGCCAAAAGCCTAAGGGCGTAACATGCAAACTTTCCTTTGAGGAGAGTGGAGGGTTGGAGAAGGATGAATTTACCAAAACCTGTGACGGAAAGAGGGGATTTGGTAGGGAGATTAGGGGAGAGGGAGGAATGGAAGAATCGATGCTTACGTTAACAGAGGAGTTGAGGGGAGGGAGGGTCTGCACCACACATATTATAGAAGAAGGGGAAACCCTTTGAAGGATACAATAATCACATGTGGGGAGATTAAATAAATGGAGGTGGATAAGGTGGGTAATACAGGGGATGAGATGGAGCAACTGGGATGAGGTTGGACCAGAGCTCACTTTGTCCCATTTAACAGGCTATAGCACATGCCCTTGTGGGGGAGAAGGATTTTAAAAAGGATAGAGAAAGTACTTTGGGGAATAGGATATTGGATAGGACCTATAGAAGAGTCCAGCGGGAACACAATGGCTTTGAGGAGGGTCTCAACTTTAGAGAGAGCAAGAAGAGGTTGCTAGAGGGAGAGGAAGATGATGATGGGAAGGAACAAAAGAGGCAAAAGGTGGAGGGAGAAGATGTGGAGGACATGACGATCTTTGCTAATTAGGTGGTATTACAGGAGAAGTTCCGCTAGGAAAGATGAGTATTGTAACATGGAATTGCCAGGGTGTAGGGAATGGCCCAATAGTTGTGGGCTTCTAGATGTCCAGAAGTAGGAGTCTCCTAATTTATTTTTTCTTTAAAAAATAAAGCATGACAACAGATGGATGGAATGGTGGAGATGGAGGCTGAACATGCCTAATATGCTAGAGATTTGTGGTATGTTCACCATCAAGGGAATTACTCAAGAGGCCAGCTGACTTTGCCTCTTACTATTCTCATTGCTCGGGAAGGCAAAGCAGTGGTTCTACTCCAACTATGAAGTCATGAACACTTAGGATTAGTGTTTCTATGCATTCATCATCAAGTTCTTCTCGATGGGTAAGACTAATGACCTTCATAATATAATTTCTAGTTTTCAACAATAAGTAGATGAGTGCATCCCGGGCATGGGAATGCCTTCAAGAGTACATTCTAGCGTGCCCACACCGTGGAATGGAGGATTGGCTCCTAATCCAAAACTTCCACCACAGTCTCATCAACATGGCTCATGACCACATCGATGCTGTTGCTGGAGCCTTCTTCTTGGTGAATGTGAATGAATCCAAGAACCTGATCGAGATGATGGTTCCCATCCAAGGGTGGAGCAATGAATGACTCCAACTCCACAAGCGAGGAATGCACACCGTCACGGAAGCAGGTATGTTCACTGCCAGGATGGATCTTCTCATGAAGCGACTACAAGACCATGAGAAGCTCAATGGTCAAGAAGTTGTTGAAGCCATGAATGCTCTCATGACATGCGAGGCCTATGGTGATAATGGACATTTTAGGGACGCATGTCCCAGAACCCATAAAGATGTCAACTTCATTAACAACAACAATGGGTATCATACTCAAGAAAATCAAGGATCGAATCAATGCTCCAACCACCAAGGAGGTAACATTTTCAATGGTTATAACAATAATCAACCTTCTCTTAAATTTCTTGTTCTTGGTAAAGCTAAATAAATGAGACAATTAATAAGAAGTTGTATACTAATGAAAAGATACTTGAAAATATTAATGCTAAACTTGATGACTGCTCCTCTAACATAACTTGAGAAAACAACTTAACTTTAACAAGATACTAGAAACCTAGTTAGCTGAGTTAGGAGCAATAGTTCCATCTTCCGAAAAAGGAAGAATTCCTGGGAAACCCGAGGAGCCATTCGAGACCATCAGTTTGGTCACCACAAGGGCGATGCGCTATTGGACCCTCCCTTCATGATCAAGAAGGACAATTTAGGGAGGCCAATCATCTAATGCTCCATTGGACCCTAGACATTAAACAATGGCATATGCGATCTCAGATCAAATGTCAACATTATGTCAAAGGTAACATATGACATCTCATGTATGCACCCTTGTCCTACAGACGTCTGGTGAGTGCTAACAACACACCACCGACATCACTCTCTCATCTCTTCGCAAGCGTGCCAAGTCTTAAATGTTTTGCCAAACATCTAAGCCCTGAGTTAGCATTTTCAAAATGTTTTTTTCATAACCATTTTTTGCTTGCTACTCACCACGCCACTAGGCCTAAATGCAAATGATTGTAGTTCAAGACCTAGTGGCACTAGATAACCATGTTATCTAATTAGAGCTCCCCTCTTAATAGTAGAACATCTATCCTAAACCGAGCACACATCCATTGCATGCTTCACTGGGCAAATAAAAGCCTTATTTATACCTTGCCTTCACAATATTGGATTTGTTTTTCTCTTTTTTCTTTTCTAAGGACATTGTTCCAATTAGATTGATCACATTTAATCCATTTCCAAGCCTTGCTCATCACCTTGGTGTGGACCTAACCTAGCTTAATCACACACTTAGCAAAATGTTAGTCCATAGTTGTCTCAATTACCAAAACTAAACATTGGGCTTTTAGAAATTCAACTCTGTTTCGAAGGAAACAAAGAGGGCTTTGCATTCGCTACACATGATTCAAATTTTATAACTAACCATCAACAGTTCAGATGACTTGACCTAAGGAGTTAGTCAAAGATGAAGGGGAGAATTTAACCCCCCAACTAGAAGAAGGATGATGAACCCGCAAGGCACAATCAAATCCAAAGAATACCGAACAACACCGGTGGAAGAAAGGAGTGCAATCATCCATGTTATCTTCTCTAGTACCTTATGAAGCATCATCGAGCTAAACGTGTTGGAGAAGTCCAGCTCAAGGACTCAAAATCATGGGTCCTTTACGAAGGAAAAATGGCTGTTGTAGAGAAGTATTTGGTGCTCCACTTATCTCGTTGTCCTCCCAACTAGGCTTATGCCGGCATGCGTGGCCATCGCCCAAAGCACTGTGATGAACTCGCCGCCCTTTGGTAGCACATTCTCGTGCCCTCCCACGCATCCTCGTTGCTGGAGGCTGCAATGTACACGAAGAGCTCGACCCAAAGGTTGGCCAGTACCTTCCACACGCCCTCCTGTTCATCAGGATTGGCAGCGGCTTTCTCTTCCAGTAAACGCGCCAACGCCGCGCCCTTGCGCACGACCGCCGCCGTCGCAGTTGTTCTTGCCGTCGCCGCCTTAGTTTCGTCTTCCAACACCGGCTTGCTTGACATGATCTTGCCGTACCTGGTGTGCCTGCACGGTGAGAAGTAGTAGCCCCAGAAGCCAAGTAGGTCGTACAACTCGGCCTTCAAGCCCTTGAACACACGCTCCGTGCTCTCCTGGTTGTCCGGGAGCAGCTCAGGGTGGAAGGCCACCAAGTAAGCGCAGTACTTGGATAGCGTCATGGCCACATTGTTGGTGTAAGTGTGACCACCCTGAGCCTGAGCCTGAGCCTGAGGAGGTGGTGGATGGTTTACCTCCAGGAGGATGGTGGCGACGTGCCAGGTGAGGATAACCTCGGCGACGCTGTCGTTGTCGCAGAACAGCAGGAGGTCGGAATGGCCCGCCACCAGTGCGGACCTTCCGTTGGTGAGAGTAAGAGAGGTGTAGCTTCCATCAGCGTCGTACAGCCTGGTGAAGTAATCCATGATGGAATGCTTCACTTGTTTGGGCACCGGATTACCGGAATGGCCGGAACGAGGAGCGAAGCTTTGAGCGGGAGATGGGCCGGCATCGTCAGCCCGCAGAACCTGAGCACGGAGAACTGGTTGAACCTGATGCCTGGGCGGGTTATCAGGCTTCGTACCAACAGGATGCAGCGGATGGCGCAGGCGCGCAGCCCAAGGCGCGGCTGTTGCACCACTGGTGTTTGACTGTGCACTTGCAGATCAGCGACACCAGGAACCAGTCGGAGAGCAGGAAGACGAAGAACTCCCACACCTCTTCGTAGATGAACATGAGGAAAAGGAGCGAGGTGATGGTGAAGTCAACGGTGCAGAAGAACACTACGGGGTACTTGAACACCCATCGCAGGCATCGAGTCATCTGGATGGCGCCGAAGAAAGTGAAGTAGTTGTCGCTGTGTATGCTGCGGAAGGCGAACGGGACGTCGCCGTTGCTGCACAGAACGATGAGCACGAGGCACAGGACGAACACCACGAGTGGGAGGAGGAAGTAGTTGGCTATCAAGAAGAAAGGGCTCGCCAGGACGACGGGGACCACGGAGTGGTAATACTCGCACAGGAAGTTGAGCTCGTCGTTTGTCACCTGGAACGTCACCTCCGCCGCCGCGCCTCCTCCTTGCCCGTGCCGGGAGTACTTGTCGTACAAGCCTCTAAGGATGATTTCCTGGTAGTTCCGGGTCTCTGCCGCAGTCGCCGCTGGAAGGCGCTCCAGCCTCCGGCGAAGCAGCTTGAAGAGCGAAAAGGACAGGCAGAGCCGCCTCAGCCGGTGGCTAATCGGTCGAGAGAAGCGAGCAGAGGATCGGTCTCAGCGAGCCTCCAGATTTTGCCGACGGTGGCAACGGCGTCGCCGCCATCACCGTCGTCTTTGAGCCTGTATCCGCTTGGGATAGCTTCAACCACCAAGCTGTCTTCCTCCATGACCGCGTACCGGCATCCCTTCAGCAGCTCGTCCCCATCTTCCGGTCGGATCCGGTGCCCCTGCTGCTCTTTTTCTAGCAGCTGAGCCATGTAGGAGGTGATGACCCCGGCGTTCTTGCCCAAGGCGAGCGAACATTTGCCCACCTCGGGAAGGAGACCCTCTGCACCAGCTTGGTGGCACATAGAGCCAGAGGATGCCCGTCATCGCCCTCCTGCCGGTTCCTTGTAGGTTGGAGAAGACGAGGCCACCGAGCCAGAGCACGCGGCCGACATGCTCGATGGTGCCTGAGTACGAGTACCCCTGCATTTTGATCGCCTCCACCTTCTTGCTGAGGAGCTCTACAAGGAGCATCCAGATGAGGATGAACCGTGCTCTCAGCGGGAGCTCCGACTTGAACCTGCTGTCGTTGTCCTTGCTATTCTTGGCCTCCGAGAAGAGGTAGGACATGACGGGAAGGAACAGCGAGAGCGCCGAGGTGAGGCCCAGCCTGACCTTGGGGTCCAGAATGGCGCTGACGCGTGACAGCCCGCTGAAGAGGTTGAGGTTGAAGAAGAGAGCAGTGAGGACGAACATGATGAAGGAGGTGGACAAAGTGGCCGTGTCATTTAGCTGGCTGTTATACGAGTCTGTCAGGTTCTTGAAAATGCTGATGTTGTTTGCGCCACAAGCCTCCGCTAGGTTTCCAGCATACAGGGGCTCCATCACGCTAGCTTAAGGGCTGGTGGCTGCTTGGGTGAACGCTCACTCATGCATATATATAAGGATAAATAGGAGAAGTCTTGAGCGGGGGTTTGGATGGCTTGAAATAAAGGGAAGGTTCCCTTGAGCATCATACATAATATAACACCTATATATGTGTTTCCATTAGCTTCCATCATACGCCATCTGTCTTGAAATATAAGGGATTATTCGAGTTTGTGTTCTAGGTCGAACTATATTAAGTTCGACCAAATTTATAGAGAAGATTATTAACATCTACCACATCAAAGTATATTATAAAAATACATTTCGTAATGTATCAAATTAAGCTAATTTGTAGTTCAAAATATTTCTCTCTTTTTTTTCTCTAAACTTGAACAAAGTTACTATAGTTTGACTTAAAATAAATTTGCATTCCCTTATGTTTTAGAATAGAGAAAGTATGATTTCTCAGCCATCTAACTTTAAGGTCTTGCTATATATGTCTCATCTTATGTATCAGCCTGTTCGCTTGCTCATAAACGATCGTAAATTTCTAGCTAGGAACAGTGTTTTTCTTTCACACCAACCAGCCAGCAGTAAATAATCCATGATCGTTTACGGCCTCCCGAACAGGCTGATAGATCAAACAACTTTGTATAAAAAACAGATGTTACACACTATGTTCATGTTACACTACCAGAAAAAGATTTTAGAAGACAATCTCTCTGATTAATAAAGGTGGGTACACTTAGGGACCACATCTGTAAATGGTCAGGCAGCCTTCAAGCAAATGCCCACTTGTATTAATCATTTTCAGAGGAAGGCATCCCAAGGTGACTGCGTCGTTTAATCGATTATTAATTATTAATAGAGGCGAGTGTGCTAAGGCGTCCACCTCTAATGCACCCTCTGAAAATGACTATTAACAGAGTGATCAAGAAGAAGAAGAAGGACATTGAAAATTAAAGCTTACTGAAGGATCGATGTTTTAAGGCAAGTATAGCATGGGATCTTCCTTATTGTCCTATACACCATTAATCACTTATCATACTGCATGTGTCCACCTTGATTACCACTAAGGATTTCCTACTACTTTGTACCTTGTGCCTTGATACCTATGGGGTATTGCATTGGGTAGTATGATGCTAGTGCTCAACTACAAACATGATCTTGCAACTTAGCTAATGGCATATACAATAAACACTAAAAGATGCTTTTAGCAACATGGAATCAGGGGGCTAGAGCATTGGGCTATTATATGGTGCTCTAGATTCATCTCCCTAAGGACTTATCTGTAAGTGAACATCTGGGACTTACAGTACAACTATGAGGGCTACATGGCTCTGACTATAGCTCAGTATGAGGATCTTTTCTAGCTTGTTAGTGGTTACCTTTATTGGCATAAGAATGGCTTGACAAATCGGGTATAGTGCGACCTCTATCCCCTTATGTATAGGCTGCGTGTCATTGTGCCATCGGGAAGGGGGGCTCTACATCTGTTTGCCAAGTGAATCTAATGGCCCTAACTTGTTAAATGAACCTTGAAAGGCTTCATAGTGAACCCTGTCGGCCTTCCTAGGTAGTGGGTCAAGAGGCTGATCACCTCAGGCGAAAGGGTAAATCATGACTCATAATGAAAGTGTACAATCTCTGCAGAGTGTAAAACTGGTATATCAGCCATGCTCATGGTCATGAGCGGCCTTGGACCCTTACGGAATAGATGATAAACACTAATGATACTGATGATGAAGATGCTCACTAATGATTACTGTTTATGCTATTTATTATTCATGTTTACCTGATCATGTGTTTATATGAGCTTGTGGATAAACTGTTGCCACCCTATTTTGAAATCATGACTCATTAAAAGCTAATCGCAGTTAGCCTTTTGAGCCTCATGAACCCCATGTTATATTTGTTGAGTACGACATGTACTTACGCTTGCTTTATTTTTTAATTATTTAGATAAAAATCCTAGATGGGGTACCAGATTGCTAGTCTGAAGGAGTTAGGCTTATGATCAACCAGTCAGTTGTCCCTATGGAATTGGAGTCTTCACCCAAAGGTCAAAGTTGTCTTTTCGCTGTTTGCTATTTAAGGTTATATCCTTTATACTAAGTACGTTATATATTGAGTATTATCTTTTGATATTACCCTTATTTGTAGCTATATGTGAGATTTGACTTCCTGGGCTCACATATGGTGCGTATCAGGTTTTGTTCTTAAAACTGGGTGCTACAAAGTGGTATCAGAGCAATGCTGACCGTAGGACGCAAGCCTAGTTAGAACTAGGCGTTTTAGCATGCTTTCATCTCTGCTTAGTTCTTGCTTTCTCTCTAACCTTGTTATTTGCTAAAAGTTATGCTCACTTCAGCCTCTATTCTGTTATGAAAACCTTGTCTCTATTCTCAATCCTCTCTCATCGTCTAAATAGATGGGTCATAATGAGAAGACCACTGGCATCAAAGGTCAAGAGGACCAGGCTATGTTGTCCTTGATTGCGTTCGACAAGGAGAAGCTTTTAGCTATGCAATAAGTATTAGAAGGAATGACTCAACAAGGGGGTTCTCAATAGTGCTTGCCATAGGGTCAAACCAACATACCAAAGAGACCAGTGAAGAGACAAGTGGCAGAAGCTTAGAAGAAAATGAAGTCTAATGAAGGTGTTGGTAGTAATACGCTCAGAAGCCAGTGTCAATGTCAATGCTGCGAGCATTATGGTTTTCCCTGTCTTCAGAACAAGTCTAATAAGAGGGAAGTCAAGGTGAACTCGAGTTGTGAAGCTAATGTGGATAAGAAGAGGAAGGCGGTCCTCACTAGAGCTAGAATTGGGAAGCAATCAACATTTGAGTTCTACTACATTGTTACATCTAGCTCCAATGCCTGGTCAGATAAACTCAGACTCTAGAGTCAGAAGTTTCTCAAGTTAAGATTACTCTACTCTTTCCACATGAGGTATGCATAGATGGGTGGATGATCACCTATAAGGAGTTTCAACCCTAAAGGATCAAGCGAGCTAGAAAGCGGTCCAGTCCAACAAAGATGAACCTTCAAAGTCGGCAAGCCGACAACACACTAAGCAACAATTCTGTGGAGTATGACATCACAAAAGATCTAGCTAAGATCATGTGTTATTATTGCCAACAAGAAGGACATTATGCTAAATTTTGCCTATAGAAGAATCAACAAATACACTATAGAAGTGGCCTGAATTAGATCACTACAGGGTTGCCACCAGTAAGTGTTAGTGATGCCCAACCCGAAAGAAGCATTTGATGAGGATGACGAATGAAGGAGTCATGACGGACTATCTAGGATCAAGAAAGTGGAAGATGTGTTGCCCTCGCTATCATGCAAGGGATGCTACCCTAGATGCCCTCGTAGCCACACCTTGGTTAAGGAATAGGTGTTTGTGCCCTTTATGTAATAAAAACGTTAGTATCGCAAGTCAAGTCAATGATTGAGTTGTGCACATTTATTGCTTTGCTGAATTGTCATTATGTTTATGCTTGTTTTGGATCTTTGTAATGATTGCAATGATCTTGTTGGGTGTTCCCACAATTTCATTTAGTTCATAGGCCTAAGGTACGAGGATTAATGGAATAAATAGTCAGGTTTTGGTTGTCTTCTATTTTCTCTATTCTTTTTCTTCGGCGCAAACTGCACTCTTTGGCTTATATCTCTGTTTTTGGACTACCAAAAATCATAGAGAAATTATGGGCAATAGTAGACTTCAATATCTATCTTTGACTACAAGAACTGCCCTCATATCTATTTTGGTTATGGAGTTATGAAAATCACAAGATGACCACGCTGTCTAAAATCTAGAGTAGTTTCTGTTGTGCACTATTTTTGACTACCTGAACTATAGAATTTAGAAAAGTGTTCTATAAGGAAGTTGTGGAGGATTTCATAAGATTTAAAAAAGGTATAAGCTCAAACTTCATTGGATTAATAGAATGAGAGTTACAGCTATTTACTGCACTGCTGTACTTCTACTCGCGAGGAATTTCAGAGTTCTTGTTCTTGCCCATACACGAGGGTATCATTGGGATGTCAGAACGTCTTGATACTAGTTAGCTCATCTAGAAAAAGGTGCAAGCTACCCTTTTTGTGTCCCCTAGTTGATCTTTTCTTAAGGGTGTAGCCAAGTTGAAGAAGTTGCAAGATGAAGATTCATACGTTCTAGTTATTTATTTGGAAACTTCGATTATCTCTGTGATGGTTGCTACCATGAGAAGGTGCTTATTATGTCTGGCCAACTCCAGGGCATAGCACAAGACTAGTAGGAGTCTTACTAGTATGGATGTCCCAACAATGTTGGACAGATCACTTGGAAGGAGTTTAGCGAGAGCTTCAGGTCGTACCACATTTCCACGGGTGTGATAGAACTCAAGCCAGATGAGTTCCGGGCTCTCAAGTAAGGATCTATGACTATGTGTGAGTATCATGACATGTTCACTCAGCTATCACGCTATGCTCTAGAAGAAGTGGATAATGATGCTAAGAAACTAAAATGCTTTGAAAGGATGAATGATGGAGTTCAATTGTAGTTGTTGACTGTTGTGTATCCTAATTTCAAAACATTGGTGGACAAGAGCTTTATGTCTACTATGATGCACCTTGTCAAGATGTGGGGTTATCCATTGTAAAGCATGGAAGTACTATCTTCTTGGACATAAAAGTGACATCTAGGTGGGTCACAAGAATCTAATGGACATTTTCACTAAGTTGATTATGAGCTTGTGACATCATTATTGGATTGAAGCAATCAAGGTTTTACGACTTGGAAAAGTGCTATTACTTTGAGAAGCAGAGTCATGGCTGATGCCCTTAGCAACGGAGAATTGTGCTAAGAAGGTTCAGGTGACATCAAGGACTAAGAATTGTATTCCAAGTTCGAGCAACTTAACCAGAATCCTTAATGTTTTAAAGATTGGTAGTAGAATCCCTTTCTGATGAAGAGATTTGTGAGGCTTCATTGGAAGGTGGATATTTTAAGAAAGAGAATTGGTATTATAGGAAAGGTGGCCTAGTGATTGGAGTTACCAGAGTATGGTTTGGAGTATTTGTTAGAATCTTAGGATCAGTTTGGCAAGTTACATGGAATAAAATTAACATGTATGCAAAGTAAAGTGTGATCCTTATCAAGAAGATGAAACTACATGAGGAAGTAAAGAAGAATCTAAAGACGAAGTATCCCTATCTCCTAGTCAACGTTTTTCGAACCTCAGGGACAAGATTCATCTTAAGGGGGTAGAATTGTAACACCCTAAAATTTCAATTTTGAAAATAGGTTTGAAATGATTAATTTATGAATTTTTGTGCACATGAAATATAGGAAAATAAATTTTTTCATTAATTTAAAATTTATCATAAGGTAGCAACATGGATGTGCATACATGCCGGTGCATTTGATCTATTGCAATGAGTGGTTGAATCCAAAATTCAAAATGGATTCAAAATGTTTTTGTAAATTTGAAAATGGTTTGAATTGCTTTTGGAAATAAATTAAAAATGACTTTGAAGTAAAAGAAAAGAAAGAAAAAGAGAATTGGAAAATAAAAGAGTTTAAAAAGGGTTGTAAAATATATTTTTGGAAGCTTACTAAAATTACTCATTTTTATTGGAATTGAAAAGTACATTTGAAACTATATTTGAATTTGAATTAGATCATATTTGAATTTGGATTGAAAATGGAAAATAGAAAAGGTTTGGAAAATGGAAAAATTATTTCTACTGCAATCTGGCCCGAAGGCCTACTCTCCTCTCCCTTTGCCGCCCTGTGGGCTCAAGCCGGCCTGCCCTGCTCTCCCTCCCTGGCCATAGCCCACTCTCCCTTTACTCCCTCTCCTGGCCTAGCTCTCTCCCTCGGCCCACTCCACCGCGCTCGGCCCAGCTTAGCCCACAGTCCACGCGGTAGCATCCTCGCTCTCCTCTCTCCCCCTTTGGCTGACAAACCAGTCCCCCTTCCGTACTCACCAATAGCCTGGGCCTGCAGGTCAGGCCCTTCTCCTACCTTGTGTAGCTAGCCCGGATTCCACTGAGGAGTCCGTATCCGCCCCACCGCCGCACCCCGGTCATGGCGTGCGCACCATGCCTACGCCCTATAAAACTGAGCCCTAGGTGCGACGCTTCCCTCTGACAACCCCAGCGCTGCCTCGAGCCCTAGCTACTACTGCTGCCGCTCACCTAGGATCTTGCTGAGCAGAGGAAATCGCCGCCGCCACGGTGGTCACCGTCCGCTGCCACGCCATTGTCAAGGACCGTCAGTCGAGCTTCAAGTCTAGGTAAGAAGGCCTCAGGTGCCATCCGTGCGCTCTCGCTCTCTGCTACCTTCACACCATCGCTCGTGCTTTGTCAGACCTCTTGAGCCTCCAATTTGAGCACCGCGCCATCTCTGTGCCCGTGCGGCTCTCACCGAACCCTAGATCGAGTTTGCTTGCGCCTCTGCTCCCTTCCCGTGTCCTCCTTTTGGCCAATGATAGATGGAATCGTCGTTCCGGTGAGATTCTGGTGAGGCTGAGCTCACCCCAGCCATGGCTCCGCTATCCAGGTACTGTGCTAGCGACCCCATCCCTCCCAATCATTTCAAGCCATCCGATCTGAGATTTATGGCCTAGATTTGAAGATACCTCTTCGGTCCATGAGCACAGTGTAGACCAGGTGCACTGTCTGCGTCAGCACGCCACACAAGCGGTTCACTATAGACTACCCACTTGGAGGCCGCCACCTGTCACCACGTGTGCGCCACACCAGCAATCGCGCTGACTGCATGGACATTTTGCTAAAGAGACCCTCTGTTTTACTTAAATCAACCCGTAGTCCACCCTTTGTTGAAAATAATTCAAAACATGTATGCCCCTAGTTTTTATGTTTTGACCCCTGTGTTTTCCTAAAAATGACGACCGGTCCACAGGATTGTTTTAATTCAGTTTTTAATTATTTTTATACGAAATTAATTTCAAAATAATTACAGAATTGCCATTGATCTTGTTTATGCGTAGTTTCTTTGTTTTAACTCCGATTTGATCCGTTCAACTTGTGTTAGGTTCGTAATTCCATAATCTAAATGTTCATACTATTGTTGGATATGATTTCAACTTTTAAAATTTGAGGTTAGATTTAATCTATTATTTTATTAAAGAAAATCTTGTTTAATTCATATCTTCTATGTTTTAGCTTTGATTTGACCTATTCAAGTTGCACTAGATTCATTACAAAGAGATCTACGCGTTAGTAACAATGTTTATCATGTCACTATTTCTAGAATTTCATGGCTTAAACTCTAATTTGGATAATAGTTATGCAACTGGATTTTATAAATAAAATATGATTTGTTTTTTACTTTAGGTTTATAATTCAAATCTAAATTTGACTTAATTCAATTTATATAAGTTTTTATATAGTTAAGACACATGAAGCTTATAGTTTTATATTTTCTCTTATGAATGGATCTTTTGGTAGTCGTTTCTCTCAAACCGTAGCTTCGATTAGCGTGTCTCTCGCGGCTGTGTGTTCGTAGCGATGCGTAGTATCATGTTTCAAACTCTTTTACTTATTTTTCTATGATTGGTGTATTGTTCTAATGTAGATGTAAATGTATGCTATGCATGTATGTGTATGGATGATTGTGTGGTGTTCTATGATTATGTCCAGTCGGTGAGATATACGTGGTGATCAAGAAGAAGAAGAAGGACGTTGAAGATTAAAGCTTACCGAAGGATCGGTGTTTTAAGGCAAGTATAGCATGGGATCTTCCTTGTTGTCCTATACACCATTAATCACTTATCATACTGCATGTGTCCACCTTGATTACCACTAAGGATTTCCTACTACTTTGTACCTTGTGCTTTCATACCTATGGGGTGTTGCATTAGGTAGTATGATGCTAGTGCTCAACTACAATATGATCTTGTAACTTGACTAGTGGTATATGCAATAAACACTAAAAGATGCTTTTTAGCAACATGGAATCAGGGGGCTAGAGCATTGGGCTATTATATGATGCTCTAGATTCATCTCCCTAAGGACTTATCTGTAAGCGAACATCTGGGACTTACAGTACAACTATGAGGGCTACATGGCTCTGGCTTTAGCATAGTATGAGGATCTTTTTGAGCTTGTTAGTGGTTACCTCTATTGGCATAAGAATGGCTTGACGAATTGGGTATAGTGCGGCCTCTGTCCCCTTGTGTACAGGCTGCGCGTCATTATGCCATCTGGAAGGGGGGCTCTACATCTGTTTGCTGAGTGAATCTAATGGCCCTAACTTATTAGATGAACCATTGAAAGGCTTCATAGTGAACCCTGCCGACCTTTCTAGGTAGTGGGTCAAGTGGCTGATCACCTCAGGCAAAAGGGTAAATCATGACTCACAGTAAAAGTGTACAACCTCTGCAGAGTGTAGAACTGGTATATTAGCCTTGCTCATGGTCACGAGCGGCCTTGGACCCTTATGAAATAGATGATGAACACTGATGATGTTGATGATGAAGATGCTCACTATTGATTACTGTTTATGCTATTCATTATTTATGTTTACCTGATCATGTGTTTATATGGGCTTTGTGTGGATAATCTTGTTGCCACCCTATTGCTAAAATCATGACTCATTAAAAGCTAATCGCAGTTAACCAGTATCAGCCTTTTGAGCCTCATGAACCCCATGTTATATTTGTTGAGTACGACATGTACTTAGGCTTGCTTTATTTTTCAATTATTTGGATAAAAATCCCGGATGGGTACTAGATTGCTAGTCTAGAGGAGTTAGGCTTGTGATCAACCAGTCCGTTGTCCCTGTGGAATTAGAGTCTTCACTCAAAGATTGGAGTTATCTTTTCTCTATTTGCTGTCTAAGGTTATATCCTTTATACTAAGTACATTGTATATTGAGCATTGTCTTTTGATATTACCCTTATTTGTAGCTATATGTGAGATTTGACTTCCTGGGCTCACATATGGTGCGTATCTAGTTTTGTTCTTAAAACCGGGTGCTACAGTTATCAACATGAGCACACACAGTACGACAAAAAACTCTTAATTCTAAATAGTTTGCCGGAGAACCAGACCAAACCTCAATTGGAGTTTTCTTGTTAATGGCAATAGATGGAGACCGATTAATGAGATAACAAGCAGTGGAAGCAGCTTCTGCCCAAAAATGTCTATGTAGTCCTACATTAGACAACATGCAATGAGCCTTTGATATGATTGTTCTGTTCATACGCTTAGCTACACCTTTTTGCTGAGGTGTGTAAGGAACTGTGTAGTGTCTCACAATGCCTTCAGATTTACAATAAGAATTAAATTCCTCCAAATAGAACTCCATCCCATTATCGGTGCGACGCTTTTTTACCTTCTTTTTAGTTTGCTTTTCAACCATTGCCTTGCACTCTTTAAAAGCTAAAAATGTTTTTGATTTATGCTTCAAGAAATAAGGCCAAACTTTTCTAGAGTAATCATCAATAATTGTCAACATATAACAAGCGCCACCTAGTGATGTCTTACGAGATGGCCCCCATAAATCAGAATGCACGTAGTCAAGAATACCTTTGGTTGTATGTGTCAAGGTATTGAATTTCACTGTCTTATGTTTGCCAAACACACAATGCTCACAAAATTGTAACTTACTAATGTTATGTCCATCAAGAAGCCCTCTCTTACATAGCTCTGCCAAACCAAATTTGTAGAGCATCAGAATCAGATAATGACTTTGAAAGTGTAGCAACATTACCTACAATTGTAGTATCTCACAGGAGATACAAATTGGCAGATTTCAAATCACCTTTCATGACAACAAGAGAGCCTATTGATACATTCATAACTCCACCTCCAACGAAGTATCTGTACCCTTTCAAATCCAGAGTACTTAACGAGATAAGATTTCTCATCGTAGTTGGAATGTGCATCACATTAGTCAAGGTCCTGATAACACCATCAGACATTTTAATTTGAATGGATCCAATGCCAACTATCTTATGGGGTGTGCTATCACCCATTAACACAGAGCCACCACCTTGAACAGAATCATAAGTGGTAAACCATTCTTTATGAATGCATATATGAAAAGTGTAGGCTGAATCAAGAATACATTCATCATCAATCTTTGCACATCCAGCAAAAGTAACAAGCATGTCACCTTCACTGCCACTTTAAGTAGCAACTAAAGCTTTTTACCTTCATCTTCAGTTTTACCTCTTGACTTAGATATGCTATTTTGCTTTTCCTTGTTTTTCAACTTGTAACACTCTGTAATATAATGATTGTCTTTCTTGCAATAATGGCAGAATTTATCGCCCTTCTCTCTAGACTTTGAATGGCCCCTGTAGCCACTTGAACTTTTACCTCTAGATCCACTATAGGATCCCTTCTCCTTTTGCCTACCCTGAACAGACAAGCCTTCTGCTTGTGAACTTGAACTTTCAGCTGATACCATTTCTTTCATCTTTTCCTTGGCATGCAAGGCTTCATAAACTTCATTTAGGGTGAGAGTATCACGACTATATAGTATTGTATCTCTGAAATTTGAATATGAACTAGGTAGGGAACACAAAAGAATAAGACCAAGATCCTCTTTACCATATTTTACCTCCATTGACTCAAGATCAGCAACAATCTCTTTAAATTCTAAAAGGTGATCCAACACCTTTCCTCCATCTTGCATCTTATGCAAAAACAACTTCTGCTTAAGGTGCATCTTGCTAGTGAGATCCTTTGTCATATAGAGCTGCTCTAACTTTAACCATAGTCCATCAATAGTGGTCTCCTTTAACACCTCCTGCAAAATACTGTTTGACAAATGGAGATGAATTTGACATAAAGACTTGTGGTCTTTCCATTTTTCAGCATCAGACCAATCTGTGGTATTCTTCCCACCAAAACCATCTAGCGCATCATCCCATTCAGCATGCGTCAGAATTGCCCGCATCTTGACTTGCCATAGAAAAAACCGTGTGTCTCGATCCAACAATGGAATGTCATACTTCAAAGGTGCCATGTCAAAGAAGCCTAGATTGAATAGGCAATAAACTTGGCTCTGATACTACTTGTTAGGAAAGAACTGACAAAATAAGTATGATCACAATCACAAGAGACACTAATTTATGTGGAAACTCCTCTGGAAATCAAGACACGAATACACAAAGGTAATCTTCACTATTCAATATATCTAGTGGTCTACAAATGGAAGGGATTTACAACTGGTAACTCAACCCAAGAATATTACAAGAGGAAGTGGAATTGAAAATGCAGAAGAGTTCTGCTAATTGTGTTACACTTTTCCTTACGTGTTCAACTAGTTTATTTAGGCCGAAGCATGCAGTCAAATCCAAATAACAAGTGGCTAAACAGAACCCAAGCAACATGCAAGTATGCTACCACAAAATGCCTTGCTGATATAGGACAAGCTAAATTAGACATCGTCCAACAATAGGTGCATGTAGAAGCCTTTAGGAATTCAGAGCATATACCAACATGGAGGAGCTTGAGGGGCTCATGGAGGGTCTAAAGCTCTTAGAGGAGGAGAATTGTGGGGTTGCTTGGAAGACGTCAGTGGGTGATGGAGGTAAGGTGGTATAGGCAGTCGAGAAGCTATTCTCAACAAAACCTAGGCAGGCACATAGAAGGGATGAGCCAAACATTGGGGAAAATTTGGTGCCCTCTAAAGGGAGTCCAATATAAAGAAATTGTCTAGGAATCTCCCTATTTTACTTCCTGAAACCGGGGTGAGCGGCCGACAAAAATGAGGGGCTGTGGGAGTTTGGCGATGATTTGTTTGTGGTGGTGGGTTTTGATGGCAAGAAACACCTAAAGGATCTAGAGTTTGTATACACGCTGACATGGATTTGCGTCTTCGATCTATCACTTGGCCTGATGAATGATGCCACCAAAAAGGAGATCACTGACAAGGTAGGAAAGACCCTAGTGGATGCTGATGATGATGGATCAACAGTTGGGGGTTATCTCAGAATTAAAGTTAAGTTGGATATTGGCAAGGCACTACTTTTGGGGGTGATGATGATGGATCAATAGTTGGGGGATAGGATTGTCGATGCCCAACCAAATATGAATTTCTCCCAAACTTTTGCTATGTTTGTGGATTGTTGGGTCATATCAATGAGAACTATGGCAAGGATGAGAGGAAACAAGATGGAAACTGGTTGCTGGTTAATCCTTCATGTAGAAGAGTGGCCTATGGTACTCAGAATAAAGGGTTGAATGGGAGTATTTGGGGGGGGGGGCATTAGAAATCTAGGAATAGTGATAGTTGGGGAAAAGAGAATGTCGATGTTTGACCACCGATAGCTTGCCACGGGGGTACCCGGGGCAGTATGTTCGGGCTTCAGCGTATGCAGAACTCGATGGTAAACGCAAGAGACAGTCGATTTATCCTGGTTCGGACCCTTGATCTTTGATCGAGTAATAGCCCTACGTCCAGTCGGTGTTAGCCTTTGCGTTGGATTGATTGTAAAGTGTTGTGTTGTACAATTGTTGTTCTGATCTCCCAATTCAAGGAGCCCTGCTCTCCTTTATATAGTCAGGAGGCTAGAGTCCTAGTCGGTTTATAATGAGAGTTCCTAGTAGGATTACAGGATAATACTACTACTAAGATTATAGGGGAAGAATCCTAGTCAGGCTAGTTCTTCTCCCTTCCTTGCGGGGTATCCCATGGGTCCCGCACCCACAGAGAAGAGTAAAATGACTACTCCCTAGTCAAACAAAACATCCCAGCATACAGAGAGACATATAATAAAGTTACAAGCTCTCTGAAAAAAATCTGAACCGCCAAAAGCCTAAGGGCGTAACATGCAAACTTTCCTTTGAGGAGAGTGGAGGGTTGGAGAAGGATGAATTTACCAAAACCTGTGACGGAAAGAGGGGATTTGGTAGGGAGATTAGGGGAGAGGGAGGAATGGAAGAATCGATGCTTACGTTAACAGAGGAGTTGAGGGGAGGGAGGGTCTGCACCACACATATTATAGAAGAAGGGGAAACCCTTTGAAGGATACAATAATCACATGTGGGGAGATTAAATAAATGGAGGTGGATAAGGTGGGTAATACAGGGGATGAGATGGAGCAACTGGGATGAGGTTGGACCAGAGCTCACTTTGTCCCATTTAACAGGCTATAGCACATGCCCTTGTGGGGGAGAAGGATTTTAAAAAGGATAGAGAAAGTACTTTGGGGAATAGGATATTGGATAGGACCTATAGAAGAGTCCAGCGGGAACACAATGGCTTTGAGGAGGGTCTCAACTTTAGAGAGAGCAAGAAGAGGTTGCTAGAGGGAGAGGAAGATGATGATGGGAAGGAACAAAAGAGGCAAAAGGTGGAGGGAGAAGATGTGGAGGACATGACGATCTTTGCTAATTAGGTGGTATTACAGGAGAAGTTCCGCTAGGAAAGATGAGTATTGTAACATGGAATTGCCAGGGTGTAGGGAATGGCCCAATAGTTGTGGGCTTCTAGATGTCCAGAAGTAGGAGTCTCCTAATTTATTTTTTCTTTAAAAAATAAAGCATGACAACAGATGGATGGAATGGTGGAGATGGAGGCTGAACATGCCTAATATGCTAGAGATTTGTGGTATGTTCACCATCAAGGGAATTACTCAAGAGGCCAGCTGACTTTGCCTCTTACTATTCTCATTGCTCGGGAAGGCAAAGCAGTGGTTCTACTCCAACTATGAAGTCATGAACACTTAGGATTAGTGTTTCTATGCATTCATCATCAAGTTCTTCTCGATGGGTAAGACTAATGACCTTCATAATATAATTTCTAGTTTTCAACAATAAGTAGATGAGTGCATCCCCGGGCATGGGAATGCCTTCAAGAGTACATTCTAGCGTGCCCACACCGTGGAATGGAGGATTGGCTCCTAATCCAAAACTTCCACCACAGTCTCATCAACATGGCTCATGACCACATCGATGCTGTTGCTGGAGCCTTCTTCTTGGTGAATGTGAATGAATCCAAGAACCTGATCGAGATGATGGTTCCCATCCAAGGGTGGAGCAATGAATGACTCCAACTCCACAAGCGAGGAATGCACACCGTCACGGAAGCAGGTATGTTCACTGCCAGGATGGATCTTCTCATGAAGCGACTACAAGACCATGAGAAGCTCAATGGTCAAGAAGTTGTTGAAGCCATGAATGCTCTCATGACATGCGAGGCCTATGGTGATAATGGACATTTTAGGGACGCATGTCCCAGAACCCATAAAGATGTCAACTTCATTAACAACAACAATGGGTATCATACTCAAGAAAATCAAGGATCGAATCAATGCTCCAACCACCAAGGAGGTAACATTTTCAATGGTTATAACAATAATCAACCTTCTCTTAAATTTCTTGTTCTTGGTAAAGCTAAAATAAATGAGACAATTAATAAGAAGTTGTATACTAATGAAAAGATACTTGAAAATATTAATGCTAAACTTGATGACTGCTCCTCTAACATAACTTGAGAAAACAACTTAACTTTAACAAGATACTAGAAACCTAGTTAGCTGAGTTAGGAGCAATAGTTCCATCTTCCGAAAAAGGAAGAATTCCTGGGAAACCCGAGGAGCCATTCGAGACCATCAGTTTGGTCACCACAAGGGCGATGCGCTATTGGACCCTCCCTTCATGATCAAGAAGGACAATTTAGGGAGGCCAATCATCTAATGCTCCATTGGACCCTAGACATTAAACAATGGCATATGCGATCTCAGATCAAATGTCAACATTATGTCAAAGGTAACATATGACAATCTCATGTATGCACCCTTGTCCTACAGACGTCTGGTGAGTGCTAAACAACACCACCGACATCACTCTCTCATCTCTTCGCAAGCGTGCCAAGTCTTAAATGTTTTGCCAAACATCTAAGCCCTGAGTTAGCATTTTCAAAATGTTTTTTCATAACCATTTTTGCTTGCTACTCACCACGCCACTAGGCCTAAATGCAAATGATGTAGTTCAAGACCTAGTGGCACTAGATAACCATGTTATCTAATTAGAGCTCCCCTCTTAATAGTAGAACTATCTATCCTAAACCCGAGCACACACTCTATTGCATCTTCACTGGCAAAATAAAAGCCTTATTTATACCTTGCCTTCACAATATTGGATTTTGTTTTTCTCTTTTTTCTTTTCTAAGGACATTGTTCCAATTAGATTGATCACATTTAATCCATTTCCAAGCCTTGCTCATCACCTTGGTGTGGACCTAACCTAGCTTAATCACACACTTAGCAAAATGTTAGTCCATAGTTGTCTCAATTACCAAAACTAAACATTGGGCTTTTAGAAATTCAACTCTGTTTCGAAGGAAACAAAGAGAGCTTTGCATTCGCTACACATGATTCAAATTTAACTAACCTCAAACAGTTCAAGATGACTTGACCAAGGAGTTAGTCAAAGATGAAGGGGAGAATTTAACCCCCAACTAGAAGAAGGATGATGAACCCGCCAAGGCACAATCAAATCCAAAGAATACCGAACAACACCGGTGGAAGAAAGGAGTGCAATCATCCATGTTATCTTCTCTAGTACCTTATGAAGCATCATCGAGCTAAACGTGTTGGAGAAGTCCAGCTCAAGGACTCAAAATCATGGGTCCTTTACGAAGGAAAAATGGCTGTTGTAGAGAAGTATTTGGTGCTCCACTTATCTCGTTGTCCTCCCAACTAGGCTTATGCCGGCATGCGTGGCCATCGCCCAAAGCACTGTGATGAACTCGCCGCCCTTTGGTAGCACATTCTCGTGCCCTCCCACGCACTCCTCGTTGCTGGAGGCTGCAATGTACACGAAGAGCTCGACCCAAAGGTTGGCCAGTACCTTCCACACGCCCTCCTGTTCATCAGGATTGGCAGCGGCTTTCTCTTCCAGTAAACGCGCCAACGCCGCGCCCTTGCGCACGACCGCCGCCGTCGCAGTTGTTCTTGCCGTCGCCGCCTTAGTTTCGTCTTCCAACACCGGCTTGCTTGACATGATCTTGCCGTACCTGGTGTGCCTGCACGGTGAGAAGTAGTAGCCCCAGAAGCCAAGTAGGTCGTACAACTCGGCCTTCAAGCCCTTGAACACACGCTCCGTGCTCTCCTGGTTGTCCGGGAGCAGCTCAGGGTGGAAGGCCACCAAGTAAGCGCAGTACTTGGATAGCGTCATGGCCACATTGTTGGTGTAAGTGTGACCACCCTGAGCCTGAGCCTGAGCCTGAGGAGGTGGTGGATGGTTTACCTCCAGGAGGATGGTGGCGACGTGCCAGGTGAGGATAACCTCGGCGACGCTGTCGTTGTCGCAGAACAGCAGGAGGTCGGAATGGCCCGCCACCAGTGCGGACCTTCCGTTGGTGAGAGTAAGAGAGGTGTAGCTTCCATCAGCGTCGTACAGCCTGGTGAAGTAATCCATGATGGAATGCTTCACTTGTTTGGGCACCGGATTACCGGAATGGCCGGAACGAGGAGCGAAGCTTTGAGCGGGAGATGGGCCGGCATCGTCAGCCCGCAGAACCTGAGCACGGAGAACTGGTTGAACCTGATGCCTGGGCGGGTTATCAGGCTTCGTACCAACAGGATGCAGCGGATGGCGCAGGCGCGCAGCCCAAGGCGCGGCTGTTGCACCACTGGTGTTTGACTGTGCACTTGCAGATCAGCGACACCAGGAACCAGTCGGAGAGCAGGAAGACGAAGAACTCCCACACCTCTTCGTAGATGAACATGAGGAAAAGGAGCGAGGTGATGGTGAAGTCAACGGTGCAGAAGAACACTACGGGGTACTTGAACACCCATCGCAGGCATCGAGTCATCTGGATGGCGCCGAAGAAAGTGAAGTAGTTGTCGCTGTGTATGCTGCGGAAGGCGAACGGGACGTCGCCGTTGCTGCACAGAACGATGAGCACGAGGCACAGGACGAACACCACGAGTGGGAGGAGGAAGTAGTTGGCTATCAAGAAGAAAGGGCTCGCCAGGACGACGGGGACCACGGAGTGGTAATACTCGCACAGGAAGTTGAGCTCGTCGTTTGTCACCTGGAACGTCACCTCCGCCGCCGCGCCTCCTCCTTGCCCGTGCCGGGAGTACTTGTCGTACAAGCCTCTAAGGATGATTTCCTGGTAGTTCCGGGTCTCTGCCGCAGTCGCCGCTGGAAGGCGCTCCAGCCTCCGGCGAAGCAGCTTGAAGAGCGAAAAGGACAGGCAGAGCCGCCTCAGCCGGTGGCTAATCGGTCGAGAGAAGCGAGCAGAGGATCGGTCTCAGCGAGCCTCCAGATTTTGCCGACGGTGGCAACGGCGTCGCCGCCATCACCGTCGTCTTTGAGCCTGTATCCGCTTGGGATAGCTTCAACCACCAAGCTGTCTTCCTCCATGACCGCGTACCGGCATCCCTTCAGCAGCTCGTCCCCATCTTCCGGTCGGATCCGGTGCCCCTGCTGCTCTTTTTCTAGCAGCTGAGCCATGTAGGAGGTGATGACCCCGGCGTTCTTGCCCAAGGCGAGCGAACATTTGCCCACCTCGGCGAAGGAGACCCTCTGCACCAGCTTGGTGGCACATAGGAGCCAGAGGATGCCCGTCATCGCCCTCCTGCCGGTTCCTTGTAGGTTGGAGAAGACGAGGCCACCGAGCCAGAGCACGCGGCCGACATGCTCGATGGTGCCTGAGTACGAGTACCCCTGCATTTTGATCGCCTCCACCTTCTTGCTGAGGAGCTCTACAAGGAGCATCCAGATGAGGATGAACCGTGCTCTCAGCGGGAGCTCCGACTTGAACCTGCTGTCGTTGTCCTTGCTATTCTTGGCCTCCGAGAAGAGGTAGGACATGACGGGAAGGAACAGCGAGAGCGCCGAGGTGAGGCCCAGCCTGACCTTGGGGTCCAGAATGGCGCTGACGCGTGACAGCCCGCTGAAGAGGTTGAGGTTGAAGAAGAGAGCAGTGAGGACGAACATGATGAAGGAGGTGGACAAAGTGGCCGTGTCATTTAGCTGGCTGTTATACGAGTCTGTCAGGTTCTTGAAAATGCTGATGTTGTTTGCGCCACAAGCCTCCGCTAGGTTTCCAGCATACAGGGGCTCCATCACGCTAGCTTAAGGGCTGGTGGCTGCTTGGGTGAACGCTCACTCATGCATATATATAAGGATAAATAGGAGAAGTCTTGAGCGGGGGTTTGGATGGCTTGAAATAAAGGGAAGGTTCCCTTGAGCATCATATACATAATATAACACCTATATATGTGTTTCCATTAGCTTCCATCATACGCCATCTGTCTTGAAATATAAGGGATTATTCGAGTTTGTGTTCTAGGTCGAACTATATTAAGTTCGACCAAATTTATAGAGAAGATTATTAACATCTACCACATCAAAGTATATTATAAAAATACATTTCGTAATGTATCAAATTAAGCTAATTTGTAGTTCAAAATATTTCTCTCTTTTTTTTCTCTAAACTTGAACAAAGTTACTATAGTTTGACTTAAAATAAATTTGCATTCCCTTATGTTTTAGAATAGAGAAAGTATGATTTCTCAGCCATCTAACTTTAAGGTCTTGCTATATATGTCTCATCTTATGTATCAGCCTGTTCGCTTGCTCATAAACGATCGTAAATTTCTAGCTAGGAACAGTGTTTTTCTTTCACACCAAACCAGCCAGCAGTAAATAATCCATGATCGTTTACGGCCTCCCGAACAGGCTGATAGATCAAACAACTTTGTATAAAAAACAGATGTTACACACTATGTTCATGTTACACTACCAGAAAAAGATTTTAGAAGACAATCTCTCTGATTAATAAAGGTGGGTACACTTAGGGACCACATCTGTAAATGGTCAGGCAGCCTTCAAGCAAATGCCCACTTGTATTAATCATTTTCAGAGGAAGGCATCCCAAGGTGACTGCGTCGTTTAATCGATTATTAATTATTAATAGAGGCGAGTGTGCTAAGGCGTCCACCTCTAATGCACCCTCTGAAAATGACTATTAACAGAGACGGGAATTCTGAGTGTGCGTCTAGAAATCGATTAACAGAGAAAAACATCATAAGAGACCTGCCTCTAAAGTAGTTGCAACAAAAGATAATCCATGACTTTTCCAAATAAAGTTGGATCAAGATGAAATTTATATCAAAATTGTAGCTCTGATGCAATCTACAAAGTTTTTATTTGAAACTGATTAGAGCACCAAAATGTTGTTTTAAGCTCATAAATGTTGAAAATTAAAATTTTCAAACAACCTCAGATGTTCCCTCAAATGTTCACATGGTCTATACCAAAGTTGTAGATACTATCTATAACTTTGTAGTTGAAAAGTTTTTAATTTGAAGTTTAGAATCCTAAATACGTGTTTTAAGGTCTTAGCTTTTGAAATTACAAATTTAGAATTTCCAAACGATCTTGAATGTTCACATGGTTAATACCAGAGTTGTAGTGGTCGGTCTAATATGCAAGTTTGTTGTTGATAAGTTTTTTATTTGAAGTTGCTTATAGTCCCAAATATTTGTTATATAAACGCATGTTTAGAGATTTAATTTTTTAGATTTTCAAACAATCTTGGATGGAGACATATCATATATCAGTATTGTAGGTGTTTGAAAAATTTAGTACTTTGTAGTCAAAATTTTTTTCATTTGAATTCATTTAGTAACTAAAATATTTAATACAAAATTACAAAATGTTGAAATAAAAAGATAGTATTTTATATATACTCACAAAAAATGTATAGTGCAGTGGTAGAGAAGTGTTATTCAAGCTGTAGATTGGGAGTTCAAGTTTGCGAAACACTTAATTTATGCATTATGCATTATTACTAAAAAATTACTCCTAAAAATGATTGTAATGCATGTGTAAATAATTTTGTAATTGCTGTAAATGAGGTCCATCTAAAATCCAGATATTAGAGCATCTCCACGTGTCTCTCGTAAAATCATTAATTGGAGAGTCATTTACATGAAAATCATGCTCCATATCTTTCTACTCCACAATAGTTTCTATATATTTATACACCTCTAAAGGTCAGTCCCGTTCTCCACCTTTAGCAAGGGAATCTAAAATAGTGGATGGTTATATTTGTAGATCTAATAAGGAAGCATTACTGGAATCTCTCTTTTTTCTGTGTGTGCGAAAACCCACGGAAAAATTCGAATACCGTCACAAAATAACCCACAAAAATAGAATGACAGAAAAATCAACTTTTTCTGTGGGTTCACCGTCAGAAATAATTTTTCTGTGGGTCACACACGCACAGAAAAATTGTGTTCACCCAGATTAAAACTAATTTTTCCGTGTGTTAATCCACACAGAAAAAAAGAAATAAACGCACAGAAAAACACATGTTTTTTTTCTGTCGGTCTAGTGAACTCACAGAAAAATTCATTTCGCCCAGATTAAAAATAATATTTCTGTGTAGCCAGCCTCACAGAAAAAAGAGTTAAACACACAAAAAAATTATTTTAAAATAGTAGCAACAGCATATTAAAATATATATTATCCATACAGTAATAAAGTCTACAAGCACAGCTCATAACTAATGACTATCATCATATTTCATCATACATGAATAGTATCATTTAGCCATGCATCAACATGTTACATTTAGCAATCTCGATACATATAATCAGCATGAAAGTTGTTACATATCATTGTTGTTCATAACAATGGTCTCAATGTTTCAATGTCATTATACAATTACAAAACACAATGTTATTGAAACCATATAAACAAAGCACGGCTACTGATCAACATATCTACAGTCTGTTTTCAAACTAAGAAATTCCCAAAGCCTCCTGCAAAAGACTATTTTTCATTAATTAGAGTAATCTTGTGAATAGGAAAAAATATTCAGAGGTAAAGAGAAAAGTAATTTCTAATAGACATTGAACTGAATTAAGCATAACTCAAGATAGTGTTTAGACACTAGTCCACGAATTTCAGTAAGTTTATGAACACAACCACAAGCCAAGCTAAATCTACAGTTCAGTGTTTAGACCACCCTTTTTATTGGTGGGGAAAAGGCTATTGGGCTAACAAGCGTGTCAGCAGGGGAGAAAGTTGTGAGCAAGGTAACAGGAGACAGCATGCATGCAAGGATTACACTATTATAAAGAAATAGATATGCTGGATTGGTCGTCAAGCATCAATTCAACTCTAACACAATGAACCCTCCATAGCAATCCAAGTACTTCATGTGTACAGACTAATGGAGAAAAAACAATGGATAAATTCTTCAGTTCGCTAGAAGCAACAATCTCCAGTAAGCTGGACACATATTGTAAAACAGATGAGGTCTATATTCATACTATATTATTACGTAATATTAAGTTCTCGAAGATTGTCCACAGTTATAAGATCTTATAGCTTAGATGAGACTAGCTAATATTTGGTTTTATCAACAAAACTGAAAGACCTAATACTTTTCTCCACTAACTCTAATTAGAAAATCAGAGGCACATCATTTTGGAGATGAAATAAGAAATATGCTTATTGTCAACATCAAGAATAAATAAAAATAGTTATTAAAAAAACTACTTCAAATGAGAATACCTGAAGACAGCCAGCCATCAGTATATTTGTCAGTCAAACTGTACTGATCATTGTAGACTTTGACCATGTGTTGGTCCAGAATCTTTTCCAAACCCTGGAAGCACAAAACAGCCCAATTTAGCAATCACAGACATCCCATTGATAAAAGTACAAAAGCAATAGAATGACATAAGAATAATACAAAAGCAACAGAAAGGTTCTTATCCGATAATAATGTTGCTCTGAAAATATTTCCAGAACTGAATTATGTGGAAGGGGACCTTTCAGCAATGCATGCTGCCCAGTGAATTATGTGGAAGGGGACCTTCATATGTGTAGGAGATCAAGCTAGGAAGTTCAGCTGTCCTTAATACTATAATCTACAAGATGGCAGACTTTTTTTTGACATATTTCCCGGCTTCTGGCTTTTAAGATTATACTCGAAACCCATTTGGCACAGTGTAGCAACTCATAAGTATATAGACAAGTGCATATATATTACACAGAAAACACGGACTCTTCTTACCATAGGCACACATATAATTAAAAAGGATGTACATTTCATTCTCAAGAAATGAAAAGAGAGTTACAGTAGTTCACTACAAGAGTGATCTGAGCACTGCATCCCGCTATATATTTACAAGGTTTGCTCTTGAATACATTCATAGAGTTCCTGTTGCATGGTTGTCATGTAACTTTCCATATCAAGCAAAAATGCAATAACATGGACACCATAAAGAGAAAAGCAGATACCAAGCTGAATCATCTCATGAAGGTAATTGGGAGCATCCCTGCAACTGGAATGGGCAGAGTTTGAATGTAGATCAGGACACGTGGGGAAATGCCAGGGGCAAAAAGAAGGCAGATGGTAACTGCTAATGCATGGTCTGAATTTTTAGACTCAAGCAACATATACACAACTGTATTTTCAATTCTACTACGAACCACATATCAATCTCACTAGATCTCTTTTTAATTTAATTCTAACACAACCAGACATGACATAGAAATATTAACTTTTTACTAAATATACAAATGTTACTACTGCTAGTCATCATATAAATTCATAGGTCAGAACTAAGGAAGAAAAAACAAACAGATATCATAGTACTAAAACACTAGGAACAATTAGGAAATTCTCAAGCAGCACGGAAGCAAAACAACAAAGCATGGATTAAATTACTCGCTAATTATACAACTAACAGAAGCTCTAATAAAAAAGGCTCGCTGACACCACGACCGCACCACCAGCACCGTCGCCGCCGCCATCAACGCCCGCACCACTAGCCCCTGGCCCGCGCAGCCGTCCCCTCCGCCGCCTGGGTGCGCCGCCGTCGGGCCCCCTCCCTGGATCTCGCCGTTGGGGGAGGTAGGGAGGGAGGGGGCGGCACCGGCCGCCGGATCTTGCCGGTGGGGAGCGGGAGGGGAGGGGCCGTGCCGGGGAAGAAGGTAGGGGAGGGGGGGCGGCGGCACCGGCCGTGCCGGATCTTGCTGGTGGGGAGCGAGAGGGGAGGGGCCGCGCTGAGGAAGAAGGTAGGGGAGGGGGGGGGGGGGAAGAGGGAGGGGGCGGCACCGGCCGCCGAATCTCGCCGGTGGGGAGTGGGAGGGGAGGTGCCGCGCCGAGGAAGAAGGTAGGGGAGGGGGGAGAGAGGGAGGGGGCAGCACCGGCCGCCGGATCTCGCCGGTGGGGAGCGGGAGGGGAGGAGTCGTGCAGGGGAAGAAGGTAGGGGAGGGGCGGCATCGGCCGCTAGATCTCGCCGGTGGGGAGCGGGAGGGGAGGGGCCGCGCCGGGGAAGAAGGTAGGGGAGGGGGGGGGGAGAGGGAGGGGGTGGCACCGGCCGCCGGATCTCGCCGGTGGGGAGCGGGAGGGGAGGGGCCGCGCCAGGGAAGAAGGTAGGGGAGGGGGGAGAGGGAGGGGGCAGCACCGGCCGTCGGATCTCGCCGGTGGGGAGCGGGAGGGGAGGGGCCACGCTGGGGAACACCGGTTGCGCCGGATCTCAGGAAGAAGGTAGGGGGGAGAGGGAGGGGGTGGCACCGGCCGTGCCGAGGAAGAAGGGGAGGGAGGGGAGGGGCGGGATCCGACGGAGGATGGGCGGGTGCGGGTGCGGGAGGAGGGGAGGGGAGTGTGAGGGGCTGGGGATGGGAGGGGAGTGTGCGGCGGGGAAGAAGAAGGGGAGGGACGGGAGCATGCGTGCGTGAGGAGCCGAGCGGGCGAGTCCGCGGCGGGTTAGGGTTAGGACTTCTTGGTTTTTTCCCATGCGTGTGTATGTTTTTCTGTGCGTTTAAAAATAACTGACAGAATAATAACATTTTTTCTGTGTGTGTATATATTTTTTCTGTGCGTTTTTAAAGAACCGACAGAATAAGTTTCATTTTTCTGTGAGTGCTTATTTTTTTCGTGTGTGTATTGTCACGCACAGAAAAATCATACAATTATTCTATGGGTTTTCGTATTTTTCTGTCGGGATATTTTGAAACCCACAGAAAAAGTAAATTTTCTGTGCGTACCGAAAAAAAACGCACAGAAAAATTTGTCACCCACAGAACATTTCGAGTTTCCAGTAGTGAAGTTATTGAAGGATATTTTTTTTTCACCAAAATATCTATTCCTATCAATTAGGAAGAATATAGATAGATTCTTAGAGTTGCTTCTAGAAGCCTGAATTCTACCAAGTAGCATCGGCCTAAAGCACATAAATTAATCTTGACACAAGAATGGGAGTCCAAAATTCTCAATGTCGTAAAAATAATAAAGTCAATCCAATTGAGGTACTTCCGCTGGTTAGGTCCCTTCGTGTTGGAACTTGTCAGTCAAGTTGGAGTCTTTTCCGATTTAGCGTATTCACTCTGTCCTTGCAAAAAAAAAAACATACTCACTCTATCCTAATAAAATATAAGGGATCCAAATTTATTGGAAGTTAAACTATATGCAAAGTTTGATCAAAATTATAGAAAAGAGTATTAATACCTGTCACATCAAAGTTGTAAATTATGAAAATTATATTTCTAACCGTATCCAATGATGCTAATTTGATGTCATAACTATTATTCTACTTTTCTATAATTTTGATCAAAGTTAACATAGTGTGAGTTATGATAAACTTTAATCCCTTATTTTAGGATAGAGGAAGTGGGTTATATATAGCCAAGGATGAAAACGGTACGGATATTTTCCGACCGTATTCGAAACCGAATCCGTTTAGAGGGGTTGAGATCTGTCCGTATCCGAGTCCAGATATCCAACATCCGATACCGTATCCATATCCGAATACTCAAATCGTATATTTATGATGTCGATATCCAATCGCATCCTATCCGACATAGTTGACACTATCCGTATTCGAATCCGAATCTGAACAAAAATATGAAAACAAATGTAATATCGGTGATATCCGTCCGTATCCGATCCGTTTTCATCCCTATATATAGCTTATAACTCGTTCGTAGTAGATGAAATTCAATGGCTCTGTTTGGCTTACCCTATATTCGGCTTGTTCGGCTTCTTTTTTCAACCGGAACAATATTTTTCTCTCATAATAATTCAGTCAGAACAGTGTTTTCAGCTAGTTTCAGCCAAGTGCATGTGTGTGATTTTATTAATACAAGATACGACTAATCTTTCGAAGATGATCATATAGAGTCATAGTCATAGGGACCGTGCTCATACAGGCATTTATGGGGATGAATGTACATGCTTGTATGACATGTGTCTACGTCTGCTGTATGCATCTTAAAGAAAAATACAGATTTAGCTTTTTATCTTTTCCAAAAGAAAATGGATGTACGATCATACATTGTCCGTTAGATCACATAATCTTGATTATTTTGGGTCCGCAAATAATAGCTGAGCCAGCTTTTTTAATATTATTACTGGATGCAACACTTTCTGACCTGCTGCCTTTGGTTTTGGATATGATTATATTTCTGAATGTTGCTTTTTGCCGAGTGCATGGCATGCATGAATCATGATTAAAGATTGTTTCCATCCTTGTCAGTTCCTTACTTCTTTATCCATGCACATGTTTAAATGAAAGAAGGGCGCTTTATTAATTTATTAGACAGAATAAATCTACCAAAGGAAAAGAAAAGGGTGCCAAAGAATCATATAGGAGCACTAAAGTCTAAAGGAGTCTCGGTCAAACAATGAAAAAAAGATACTGGCCTTGCAGCCCGGAACGATCATGAAAGGATCGCTATGAAGGTAGCTACTTCCTTTATCATAAAATATAAGAATTCAGTGTTTGAAATTAATCTGCTTAAGTCTCTCTCTCTGCAACAAATATTGAGATTTCTTTTAAAATTGACGTCAACGCCAGTAAATAATGAAAATAACAACTGAACTAATCTCTTCATCCCCTAATTAGTGAGAGCCTGATATCATCTAAAAATTGTTTATATAGCTTATATTTCAGGACGGAGGGAGTTGATTGGGTCTGCTAATCGGTGAACATTGATCTGACCAATTCTTTGATTTTTAGAAGCACTCTACTGATGCCAAAGATCCACACTCGCTAGAACGCGCAGAATGAACGTCACATAAACTGCTAACACTGGACGGACCGGCTATGGTAAAACCACACGCACTGGACAATCGACACTGTACCGCTGGATCGTCTCGACTTAAGTCAGGGGCT
Organism: Miscanthus floridulus; assembly: GCF_019320115.1. Classification (NCBI taxonomy): domain Eukaryota; kingdom Viridiplantae; phylum Streptophyta; class Magnoliopsida; order Poales; family Poaceae; genus Miscanthus; species Miscanthus floridulus. The sequence continues at coordinate 76,946,348 of NC_089582.1, forward strand.
TGAGTTTTTGTCGTGTAGACCTACGAATGCCTTCCGAAAAGGACCCATCCGAAAGACTAAAATTCATTTTGTAAATCTGATAAGATTAACAAAACCGTGGTTGGAAATGCATTTTGCTGGAATGGTTGGCATACTATAATGGCATCCGGCGGAAATGCATTTTAAGGGTTGTCGGCATAAAAGACATCTGAGTTGACACTACTATAGAAAACTTAACCGAGATGGGCAAAAACGATTAACTGAGGTGGACATCCCATCCGCCTCCTCGAAAAGGTCACGGTTAATCTGGCCTTAACGGAGGCGGTTGGTCGCCGGCCTTGGTTATAAAAAAAAAACAAAAACCCATGGACAAGCCCAGTGGGTCCATCCACGGGCCTGCCGAACCCATCCACGCCGCGCGCGGATCTGATGCCCAGCCGCCGCAGATCCTCCACTGCCGGGGCGCGTCCTCCACCGTCGAGCTGCCGGAGGGCCGCGCCGCCGCTGGATTCGAGCTCCTCCTCGCCGGATCTGGTGGTGGCTGCCGAGATCGACCTCCGTGCTCCTCCGGCCGCCGGGATCGAGCCGTTGGGGCCGCGCCACTACCGGATCCGGGCTTCTCCTCACGGGATCTAGTGGTGGTCACCGGGATCCAGCTGTTGGGGCAGCACCACCGCCGGATCCAGGCTCCTCCTCGCCGGATCTGGTGGTGGCCGCTGGGATCCACCTCCATGCTCCTCTGGCCTGTAGGATTGAGCTGGCCACCGCTAGCCACCGTGCTCCGCGCGTGAGAGAGACAGAGGGGGGCACGAGCGCCGCACAGCAGAGAGGAGAGGGTGGCCTGAGCGCTGAACAGGGTAGACGAGAGGGAGGTGCGAGCGACGCGGGGAGATGGAGAGGAGCGCGAGAGGGAGTGACACAGGGAGAGGAGCGACGCAGATGAGAGGAGCGCGAGAGAGAGAGCAATGTGGGGAGAGGGAGATTCGCACGGGGCTGCACTACTACAGAAATGAGATCTAGTCCCGGTTGGGAACTAGCTCTACTCCCGGTTTCCCAACCGGGACTAGCAATCCGGGGCTAAAGGTGTTGTTCTTTAGTCCCGGTTTGCCACAACCGGGACTAAAGATCCTCCCAGCTTAAAAAAATGCCTCCCACCGCTGCGCCCTGTGAGATTCGAACCCAAGACCTCATGCACTGCTTCGTGCGTAGCTTATCACCCCACCTACACAACACATCTAACAATGGATGTGATGCTTTCCTTTTGAACTAACCCATCCGGGGACCTTTAGTCCCGGTTGGTGTTACCAATGGGGACTAAAGGGTCCTTTAGTCCGGGTTGGTGTTACCAATCGGGACTAAAGGGTCTACCTTTAGTCTGGGTTTGTATTACCAACCGGGACTAAAGGTTAGAGGACTTTTAGTCCCGGTTTAGCCGTTGGGCAGGGACCTTTAGTCTCGGTTGGAGACACCAACTGGGACTAAAGGCCTTCTAGTCCCGGGGGCAAAAAATGCCGAGGCTAATGCCAAATTGGGACATCGTTCTAAAGTCTGTTCTCTAGTAGTGCTGAGGGCGCCGCACGGGGCTGGCGCTTCTAAGGGTGGATGAAGTGAGCTAGGGTTTTGTGTATTGTTTATATAATCAGACATGGTGGTGGGCTTCTGTTGGATAGCGGGCTGGGCCTAATTAATGGAGACGGTGGCCTTACAAATGCCCGCCTCCGTAAATGATTTACTGAGGCGAACATTTTTTACCATCTCGGTAAATAAAATGTCCACCTCGGTAAATCGATTTTGCGAGGCGGTTACTGTGACCGCCTCGGTTAATAAAGATGACCGCCTCGATTAATCCCAGACGTTAATCCTAGATATTAACCGAGGCGGTTCAAATGCGCGCCCGCCTCCGAGGCCATTTTCCAAACGCATCGCATAAGTTTTTCTGTAGTAGTGTGAATTTCACATCTTCAAATGTCGTTGTTTAGAAACCAAAAGATTTTGTAAATTACCTCAAGCCACACTGCATATGAACAACTGTATTAATGGAACGCCGAACACACATGTTACTAAGTAGGGCAAGTATGAACCAGATGCCATACTCGCTGTACAAGAAACTGTGAGGTCTAGATGAGGAGCTGATCAAGACTAGTGTGATGATCAATGGAGTCAGAGGAGAGCGTATGCTGGTCAAGGGAGTTGCTTCTACCGAATTGACCATTGGGAGGAAGACACTGGACACTATCTTCTTTTCTGTCTACGTACAAGGTACTTATAATGTTCTTCTCGGGCATAATTGGATTCATGCCAAATGGATGTGTACCTTCTAGTTTGCACCAGTTTCTTGTCCAATGGGTTGGTGATCAAAATTGAGGTAGTTCATGCAGACACATCAGCCTGTATTGCTATGCTCAATGCTCTGTTGCTCAGGGGCTTGCTAGTATGAGTTTCTTAATAGGAATAGACCTTGCTGATTTTGCATATATTAGTTGCACTAAAGAAGGTTTTGTTCGTGTTTCATTGAAGCCGATTGGTAATCTCCTCAAAGTCATTATCATTATATATATGTAGTCTCACCAAGTGCACTTGACAGGAAGTAACAGAAAGTGCTTCCCAAGTATTTGGCGAGAGGTCAGTTACTTCCCATCAAGTGATGATGAATTGGAAAATCACGTGCAAACAAAAAGGATAAAATTTGGATCGATTTCTGCTAAATTGGCGTTTCCCAGGGAAAACCGACCTGGTTTCGGCGAGATCTCTGCGGTGGTCAGTAAAAACCATCCGAGGCAGGTTTTAGAAACTGGCCTAAGCCGGTTTTGGTGGTCCTGCCACAAATCATGTTTTCCTTTGAAAACTCATCCGATCTTGTGGAAAACTTGTAAATTGCACGTTGAATAATTTTCCTACTAGCATAAGATTGTCCCTTTACATATATGAGAGGATCATGACCAATTAAAATATCCATCTATCCAATCGATAAATAATCAAACTACTATACATTTTACCCTACTTTTCCCATCTACTACTGCTCCTTATTCTTGGTTGCTGCTAATAGTTGGTGGTTTAACGAAAACGAAGCTCTATAGTGATGATGCCGGCTAGGGCAGCCCATAGCCGCTTGGTGCCCTAATATATGGTCCCTCCCGGACGTGTGTAGTTTCTGGTTTCAAGACTTCGTCGACATATATTGTGTTTCCAAGAAGGATCCTCCAGCCATATGTCTTACATATCATGCTTATCATTGGAGGCACCAGGTGAAGTGTTCGTACGCGGACATGTTGTTAGACGACGATCGGCCAAAAAGTCAGCTAGGCTGATTTTGGCCCATCTCTATTGAGCATTCTAGCTTTTTTCTGGTGTGTGATCATAATATTCTTGAGTACATAGAATGCAAGCTTGTTTTCCTTCTTGTCGGTTCCTTGTCGAAGCGATTATTCAATAGAGAAAGTGCTTTCACGCATTAGGAAGAATAAATCAAAACCAGTTGAAAAGAAAAAAAGGTGCCAAACATCATAGCTATGCTGCGTAGCTCCGAAGGAAGCACAATACCAAAGGAACACAATGCCTTGCAGCCTGAAACGATCTAAATCAGGAGTTTAGAAATTGAAAAGGTCTGAGGCGGATCTCATTTGACAGCTATAAGTGTTATCTTTTATATGTCGGTGGCTTTTGTTTCCACGGGGCTAAAGTTTAGCCCTATCACATCGAATCTTTGATACCAATTAGGAGTATTAAACATAAACAAATTACACAACTAATTAAATAGATTGGGGCTAATTTACGAGACGAATCTATTAAGCCTAATTAGTCTATAATTTGACAATACGGTGCTACCGTAAACATTTGCTAATGATAGATTAATTAGCCTTAATAGATTCGTCTCGGTAATTAGTGTATTTCTATGCAATTAGTTTTATAATTAGCTCATGTTTAGTCCTCCTAGCATCAAATGTCCGACGTGCACGGAGACGTTCTCTGGATCAAACATCCGATTAGTTCTTGGCTTCACGTCGTACTATTGCACTGACTAATGGCATATACAATCCATAAACAGTTTTTTCTCTGCATGTTTTTTCCACATTACACACATACTACTGAATAGACAGCTGAGCGAGCTTTTTTAATATTATTACTGGATGCAACACTTTCTGACCTGCTGCCTTTGGTTTTGGATATGATTATTTCTGAATGTTCCTTTTTGCCGAGTGCATGGCATGCATGAATCATGATTAATGATTGTTTCCATCCTTGTCAGTTCTTTACTTCTTTATCCATGTGCACATGGTTAAATGAAAGAAGGGCGCTTTATTAATTTATTAGACAGAATAAATCTACCAAAGGAAAAGAAAAGGGCCAAAGAAACATATAGGAGCACTAAAGTCTAAAGGAGTCTCGGTCGAACAATGAAAAAAAGACACTGGCCTTGCAGCCCGGACGATCACGAAAGGATCGCTACGAAGGCATCTATCCTAAAATATAAGAATTCAGAGTTCGAAATCTCCTTATTAAGTCTCTCTCTCTCTGCAACAAATATTGAGATTTCTTTTAAAACTGACTTCAGTCAAACAAATGCCAGTAAATAATGAAAATAACAACTGATCTATCTCGTCCCCTAATTAGTGGGAGGCGAGGTGGTCTTTTGTCAGACTCCTAATATCATCTAAAAATTATTTATATAGCTTATATTTCATGAGATGGAGGGAGTTGATTGGGGATGCTAATCAGTGAACATTGATCTGACCAATTCTATGATTTTTAGAAGCACTCTATTGATGCCAAAAATCCACACTCGCTAGAACGCGCAGAATGAGCGTCACATAAACTGAGAACGCCGGACGGTCCGGCTACGGTAAAAACACACGCACTGGACAATCAACACTGTACCGCTGGATCGTCTCGACTTAAGATGGAATAAAATCATATGCCGGACTATCAGGAGTTTGAGTTTTTGTCGTGTAGAGCTACGAATGCCTTCCGGAAAGGACCCATCGGACAGACGAAAATGCATTATGTAAATCCGACAAGATTAACAGAACCGTGTTTGGAAATGCATTCTGCAGGAATTGATTGGTGTCGCGGGATCAAAACCGCAGCATGCATTGTTTTTTTTCGATGTCAATGAGTGTGCGTCTCCGGTGGCTCGGCTGGGCTCAAGAACACAAAGAACATAGAGAGGACGTAACGGTTTATTCTAGTTCGGGCTATCGGGGCCCTACGTCAAGAGCGGCAGAAGATCCTGTATTCAAGAACTCTCAAAATCAGGGGGCTACAACTGAATGTAAGAGAGAGTTTGGCAGAGGATCGCTCGGTGCTGATCCTTGGCTCGTCGGTGGTGAGGTCTTTCCCTCGTCCAGAGGAGGAAGGCGATGGAAAGGGTGGAGGAGCTCTTAGTACTCTTCTCGGGTGGCTCTGCTCTCGGTGCAGAACTCCAGTTGCTTCGTCGTGAGGACGCGAGTGATTTGATCAGTTTGGGATCGTCCTCCCTCCTCTCTAGGATCCGAACTCCCCTTATATATTGAGGTAGGTCGGGTACATGACTGTTCGGGGCAGTTTAGTCTATGGTCTATGTGCGCCGGAGTCCACGAGGGTCTTGCAGCGGTGCGGATGGACCGTGGTGTTGTCGTGGAGTCGGAAAAGCCCTGGGCATTGTCCGACTACTCTGCTCTGATGCTCTGAACATCCGGCCTTGTTGGTTTGGACCGGACTCCACCAGGTGCACCTTCTGGAGGCTTCTTGGTGGTGAAGGCATCTACCTTGAGGGGCTGACGAGCGGGCCTAGGAGCCCCTAAAGCTATCGGAGGAGGATTTGTCCCTTTGTGTCACGCCCCGTGCGTGACCCTGTTAGAGGAGTGGTTGACAACACTTGCCCGCTGTGCGGTGCTGGGGGAGCCCCCGAGCCTTGGGTGCTCGGGGTGCTTGCTCCTAGCTAGTGCCAGAGGCTGGGGCCAAGGATCAGGCTCAGGCCCCTATCGATCGGGAGCATGAGGGCTCGGGCCAGCCCTTCAGCACCGAGCATAGGTAAAGGGCGTGTTTGGGCTTAGCCTGGTCCTTAGCCAGAATGTGCGTGCAAGCGCACCCGAGGGGTGTAGCCCCCAAGTGATCCTAGAGGGATCAATCGGGGGGGGGGTGTCCTTCGATCAGGAACCTCTTACCCCAAGGTTTAACATACCCCATTAGGATCTCATTATGAGTCCCTTAGCCCTTCGTGGCCTCACATGTCGGGTTCGTGATGGCGACGAGGGGCTAACGTCAGATCTCTCGGTGACTGGGCAGTCATGGTGGGGACGGCTTCCGCTGACAGGAGTTTGGTGCCCTTCATGGGGCTCCCATGCATGGTGGGAATGCTTGGCTATCGGGGCCAAGCGGTAGTCATGACCCGAGCTGCAGAAATCTAGGGCCCAAGCGAGGGCCCGACGAACTCGTTTGAGAGTTGTCGGCCTTGGGCCCGGAGGTGCCCTCCTTTCTGACCTAGGCCTGCCGTGGGTTGGGTGATCAAGAGCGTCTAGGCTCTGGCTCGGGGCCATCCGATCATTCAGCACGCCACACCCTTCTGGGGGCTCGATAGCAGGCCCTGGTGGCTCGGGCCAACTTTGTTCGCATAGGTTGGGGTGTGGAGCACGCACCGAGCATGGATGGGACCCTCGTTGGGCCCGCTGCTCAGTGGCTCCTGTTCCAACTCCAAGGAGTTGGTTTTGGGGGCATGCCAATGGGCGCTCATCGATCGGGAGCCCAAGATCTCTATTTGGGTTATGTGACTCAGTAGGTTCATGATGGCTAAGTTGGGGCTAGGTTTGCTAAGTGCAACTATGGGTTTGGGATTAAACCAAAAACAAGAGAAAATAGAGAATAAATCATGAGATTGAGATTGAGTACTTAGCTCTGAGATTTGAGTGCTTTCGTAGCCAAAAACTTGAAAATCTAACTTCCTTATATCCTTGTTTACACATCCAAAAGAGGGATTGACCACTCTTGAGTTTTCTCTTGCAAAATATTTCAAAAAGATGAGTCAAAAGAAATCCAAAGGATGCTTGGGTGATTGAGCTAGGTGAAGATCTCTTAACTTACTCTTACATATGATGGAACCACCACCGGCAAGAAATCTTCAATCTTGCATCAAAATCACAAATTAGGTTTTTGGAGAAACATCCAAGGAATGAGAGCTACTCTTCTTGAGTTCACCATGTGTCAGATATATGGGCCAGGGGTACCTGCACCACCCATATATGTGAGCATCACAGGTTAACGGCCCAGCAGCCAGCAAGGAGGAGGCCGGCATGGGCTGACATGATCGACCAACATGGAGATCAAGGCAAACCAAGATAGGCATATCTGGACGATAGGTAGGATCAATCTGTTGAGCATATCATGTAACAAACTAGGAATCCAATCTGTTAGCCCAATTGCCCTCACTATAACCCTACCCCCTCTACCTATATAAAGGAGGATAGGGACCTCAGGCTCGAGATCCATCTTCCGCCATTCTAATCTACTATGTAGCTAGGAGCAACAACCCTTATAATTGAGCATATGAATTCAAGAGCGGCAGCACCACTGGAGTAGGGTTTAGTGCGCCACCATGCCCTGAACCAGTATAAATCTTTGTGTCTCATGTGTTACCATCTGATTCTATCTATGTGATCACATTGCAAGTTATTGTCGGAGCAAAACAATCCAACAGTTAGCACGCCAGGTTGGGGCCTTTCGCATACAGACTAATATTATGTTTCAGATGAGAGTTATCTTCAACTCTAGCGATAAACCAGAAGAAGTGCAGCTAGGAAAGAAGATTACCTTCAGCAAGGTCGACTTCATCATTGACCAGTTCGGGGACCTATGCCTCCAGGAACCCAAACCAACTATGGAGGGAGAGGAGTCCCTCCATCCGTGCTTTCACCGTCGGACTGGAGGAGGTTGTGGACGCAGGACCATCCACCCTCACAAGGCACCTAAAGCGCTACACCCATATCTTTTGTTGAGGATGGTAGAGAAAGTGAGCCTATCGCTATTTTTCATATCAGCAAAACCATGGATCTGCCCCCCGCATCAGGTCCGATAACGATACCTCATCATTCTGCTTCCCAATCTCTGGGGAGATCAGAACAAATGACAATAACTCATCGCGAGACACTCTCACAGGCTACGATGGAACCCACAGAACCTCCCACAGAGGAAGACTAGCCTCCAAATCTGACCAATCAGAGCGACCTCGATGATGCCCTCGATCAACAAGACTGGTTCGATGATGCCGACGTATCTAGACTCATCGACCCAGAGGCTTTCCGCTACTTTCTCTACAGCTATGACCAGCTACTCGAGATTTCGGATTCAGATCATGACGATGATGAGGTCACCTCGCCCATGGCGAGCTCTAATCCCAAGCTCTCACCGGATGAGCAATGAAAACTCGGACAATCCCCTTCGGCGAGAGGATGAAACCTCCCCCTCAGTCAGGAAGGATAAGGGGGTCGCGCAACAGATTACTCGAGCACGGACCCTGCATCGGGAGACTCCCGAATCTGACCACACGTTTTCATCAAGTAGCCAACGGCTACAAGGAAGCGGTGTTTGCTGCTCTTCCTTCATTAGGAAGAGAACCCCCGACAAGCAACAATCGCAAGCAGATCTGTTCGAGGGAAACCCGTGCGACCATTGGTGCCTTCCGAACTGACCAAAAGTTAGAAACTCTACAAGCTGATTTCAGGGCATAACTACAAGACTGCACCAGTCGACTTGCCGCATCTCTCTAACCTGAGGGACCAATTGCTCCTGCCCTATTGGTTTTGCCTACACGAAACTGAACGGACCCTCCATCGCCGATGAGAGGCTTTGCCTACACGAAAAGGATGACGAAGAATTTTGGAGGCGAGGGCAGCGACGTCACCTTCCTCAACTCTGACTCTATCATCGAGTCTTGCCCCCGGAGATACATCGGTAGTGAGAGCCCACCAACACTTGGAGAGACAATCGACAATCATCAGTTATGTCGACTTCATGTTTACCTCACTACTTTTTCTCATTGCATTACATTTTGTGAGAATATATACATCAATACCTCTCGAGTGCCTCAAGAAGAACCTCTCTGGGCCGCTCGGGGGCTGACTGTTTCAAACGCCCAGTCATGAGTGTCCGCGGTTATTATGATAATGGGTTATGCTAACCCATTAACACGATCATAGACTATAGAGACAGTCCATGGATCTCACGCTTATGTTTTTATCTCATCAATCGAAGTTTCATAGAACTTGAAATGGTGCAAGCAACCCGATAAGGCCTTGTGTGGACTCATTCGAGACATTCCGTTTCAGTGAACAACCTCGGGCAATTAGGGTTTATAGCTTAAACCAACATCAAACACTAAAGACAAAGAGAGGCAAAAAGAAAAAAAAGTGTGTAGACCATGTAGAACATAAACTCATGGTGGATGATACCAGACACCGTCCCATTCTATGTAGATTGGGCACATCTCCCCAACTACTAACAAAAAGCCTATTCCCTTGACTGAAGGTAGTCACAAGGCTGAGGCTCAACGTGTCAATGACACTACTCATGATCAAATTCGGACCAACCCCGATCCAAACAAAGGTCATCACGAATTAAGGCCATATGCCCCTGAAACTCAAGAAGCCACCTCCTTGGAATGTTTGAGGAATAAAGCCTCAATTTCGTGGGGCAATACCACCAAGCATCTCGACCCTTAATACCCCACAACAAGGCATTAAAGGGTCATGGAATCAACACTAGCCCAAGAATGGCTATGACTAGTCGAGCGATGTTCGATCAAAATGCTCGGGGGCTACGTGTGCACAACAATACTTGTTCTAGAATCAAAAGACAATCTTGAACCGATGATCCACCTCACTCGAATAGGATACCTCAATAGGTCCCTATCAAGTATCATGTGGCTCTAAGCCTCAGACTCAGATGAGTCACGCTAACCCATCCGAGCATTCGGGGCCTACTACCACGCACAATCATCACATGTAGAGGACTCGGCTTGCAAAAACATCAAGAAACTACAAGATCCAAACTTTATTACACCTTCTTTTCACAGAGGTACACAATCTACTCCTAAAAGGGGGTGTCCTTGATGATCCGGTCCACATCAATGATGACGGCAATCGCCTCAGTGTTACCGCTGAACTTGGTAAACAACCGCCTAACATCAAAATCGTGAGGAATCTCCTTCGCTGCCGAAAACCCAGGTGCCATCCTGCGTAGATCCATCTTGTGTTGAAGACATGGATGGGCCACAGTCAAGGCTCTGGTGGCCCCATGGTAGATGCCATGAGCCACAACCTCCATTATCTATGTTGGGAGGAGTCAATAGGAATGCTCGTCCCAGCCGGCAACACCATCATGACTACGGTAACCACCACATCATGAAGCATAGAATAATGCTCACCGCTGGACTACGCTAGGGCAGTGGAGGAACACAACGAGGTAGCTGCTTTGTTCCACCCATGAGCGGCCTCCGCCAACTCCCTAGCTAGATTCTCGCTGGCCCATCATAGCCCTACCACCTCGGCTTGTGCGACAACCAACCTTCCCGAATGCTAGGGAAGAAGAAGGGTAAAACTTAGAGCTACCCCCATCAAGATGCAGATTGAATGAATCTCAAAGGACACGAAATCCAACTCACCAGCAAGCTCCGCTAGGGTTGCCACCGCTATGGCCTTGGCCTCAGTAGCCTCTCCTTTCGCGGCATCAAGCGCCACCTCCATGACCGAGATATACTCCCTTAGTCGCCTCTCCTCCTGAGTGACATCATGAAGGGCTTCACACGTCACATCGGCCTCCTGCACTGCGGCAAGGACACCTCCTCCATCGCCGCCTCGCCTTGACGGAAGCTGTGATGATGATGGAGCACCCCCGTCAATGGGGGGCCTTGGAGCAGGACACTCTGTCTAGATTGCCCTGCAACAGATGACTTGCTCAAATCACCCTTCTTCCTGATAGGGCCAAGGGAGGGATCTATACTTACCTGAGTCACACCAACTCCTCGCGGAGAAGAACATGGCCCTAGAACACGTGCTTCCCAGTAGCCCCCTCCTCCGTCTCCACCCTCACATGCTTGTCACTGGCCATGAATGATGAACAAAAGCTCAGGGAAAATCACGGTAAACGATGGAAGGTAAGAATACAAAAGCTATAGCACAAACTTATAAACTCTCCTCTCTTTCCCCTATTTTTATAGGCAGGGGATGCACAAGGCCAATGGAATTCCAATAATCTCTCTGAGTGGTGGTGCTAGTTAGGGCTAGGCCATGTCCCCATGATCTATAGGGGGATGCCTTGTTGGCGGTCACTAATGATCAAATTCGACCAACAAATAATGTCCAAAACAGGAGAATTAAACAAACTTTTGACACATATGCATATACTATTGACCTAGTTCCACTTGTATTGGACAAATCATGTTTTATAGGACTCATATTCGAATACAAGTGGAAAATAAAGCAAAAGGCATGAATCAGAAAATGTAAAGCAGAAAAGCATAAAGGAGCCAAGCAATAGCCCATCCAAAAGCCAAATCTAGGCCAGGCACCAACATGGACAAGGTCCAGGCCCACCTAGGAACCAACCACACGAAGATGGTCGTGAGGCGGGGCGCACCACCACCACCGCCTCTCGGGCTCACGCTTCTCCAGCGGTTGCATGCCGCCATGCGTAGGCAGTTCCCGGGTGTTTCTTAAATTTTTAGCGCAAACCGACCATTAGCCACTATATAAAAAGGAGTAGAGCTCATTCTTGAACACACATGATTTGGAGCTACACCTCACTACCACATCTTGTACTTTTACTTTCTTAGTAGTATTTGGAGCTAGCAAAGCTATCAAGGAGGGCTTGGCGCCTAGGAAGAAGAGTGACATCATGGTATGAATAATACTATGAAGAGTTCTTCCTTAGTCATGCTCTCATATCATTTATATAGTAGTGCATATGAACTAGAGTATAGTTGTCTTGTTAAAATCATGATATATGAACTAGCATATAGTTTGTGTGTTATGATCTTAACATGTTTAACTTCATGCTTAATCATTCATATGGTTTGTATGAGTAGAAGTAGGGTTAAGTTGAGGTGGTGGTTCATCGTTCCTTTGGGTTTGCCCATATTCTTTACCTGTCAATCCATAGGGTCAGGGACCTAGGGGGATATTGGTAGTTTTCTGTACATGGGCGTGGTGCTCGGGTGCATGGGAACCTTCGAATATGATGGTGCCCCATGGTTGAGGGGTAGACGGCCGGTGGTGATTGCCCTATACGTCCCTTGTAATCCCCCACATTTGGGTATTGTGTAGGAGTTTTAAAGTCTCTCGCGCTTGCTAGCAGACCAATGCTCAGAGATCTCCCCATCCATCTTAAACTTAGTTCTAACTCTAATCATATAACTTGTATGATCATTAACTGTTCTTTGCATGGCTATATTAGAACATGCTGGCTCCATGTAGGAATATTCTTTTATTCTTTGTTTCCCTTTTATCCTTGAGGTTAGCCCATATGTGTGTCCACTATCCTTGATATACCATTTTTACCCCTATCATGAACTATGGTCCACTATGCAAGTATGTAATCTTGTTCATGCTCATGTTAGACTCTCATACCTTGCCCTCCTTTCAGAAAATATAAATAATGATACCCTAAATACTTCCTGTTGAAATGCTACAACGATAGATTCGTGCGCTTGCAGATATTTTCTATAATCATTAAGAACTATTATAGTTGGTGTTTCTTGATAGCATCACTAAGGTTAACTCAATCTTAGTTATGGTGTTAAGAAATACCAATAGGCATTTCTGGCGCCGTTGTCAAGTATGGACTTAAAACCTCCACACTTGGTGATTGCGCTAAGAAATGCCAACAAGCATTTTTGGCGCCATTGTTAGGGATAGACTTAAAACTTCCACACTTGGTGATTGTGCTAAGAAATGCCAACAAGCATTTTTGGCATCGTTGCTAGGGAGGGCATAGGTTAAAGAATCTAGTAGGACATGATCATGAGCACATGCATGTAATGGTAGATATAGTTTATGCAGGCTAATTCTGCTTGTTTTCTTCCTGTTGTTGATGAAAATAGGATAGTGTAAGGAAGCACCGGTCTCCTACCGCTTCTTCTTCTGCTACTCCACTAGCAGTTGAACTAGTCACCCCCGTACCATTAGCTACTAGCGCTATGGCCAAGACACTCCATGACTACTCCACCCCCGCTGTTGCCAATGTGCCCGTTGGGCCCACTATCAACACGGGTACTAGAAACTTTGAGCTACGCACTGGCCTAATCATGAGGGTGCAGGCAAACCAATTCTGTGGTTTGCCAAGTGAGGATGCAAGTGCACACTTGCAACACTTCCTAGAGCTGTGCGACACCATCATCATCAAAGATGTCACACAAGCTAACATCAAGCTCTGTCTGTTTCCCTTTTCCTTCATGGGAAAGGCGAAATAATGGTTCTATAAGGAGAAGTGTCGATGTTTTACCACTGATAGCCTGCCACGGGGGTACCCGGGACAGTTGTTCGGGCTTCGGTGAATAGCGGAATTTGGCGATTACGCAAAGAGACTCACCATTTATACTGGTTCAGGCCCTCGACTTGGTCGAGTAATAACCTTACGTCCAGTTTTGGCGTTAGCCTATTTGCGTTGTATTGCTTTGAGTATCGGGTATCCATTCTCCTCCTACAATGGGTACCCTCACCAGCCCTTTATAGTCCAGGCACTGGGAGGCGTTGTTTGTGTCCTATTTGGATACAAGGTCAGAGTCCTAAGCTATGCTTCGGGCGCCTTTCCTTATATAGTTTGCATTAGAGTTTTGGTTTTACACGTTGCTTTGCTCCGTGTTCTTCTTGGCGATTGGGCTGTAGGCCTTGTTACCAAGGTCTACCTCCCTGCAGTATGGTCCATGGGGGGCCCATAGGGTTCCCCATCGACAAGCCCCTGAGCATTTCATGATTGAGCTTCAAGGGCCGAGTTGTTGTAGTCTTGATCCAGGTCCTTCTTGAAGTGAAATCTTGAGATGGTCTTCTTTGATTCTTCTTTTGGCTGATGTGCACTTTTGCTTGATGTCCTCCGGGTTCTTTTTCCTTTGAGTGCAGCGAGTGCAATTTTGCAAAAATTGCACTCATTGAGTGTAGCCCCCGTGCCTTCTGTTTTTTGGTACAAAAAGCTGGAGGGTCAAAAAATTTGAAAATATGTTTTTCTGTGGTAGGTACTTGCAGCCCCCGAGCCTTCTCCGGGTTCTTTTCTGTTGAAAAGAAGCCAGAAGAAGGGTCTTGATTTGTACTCCTTTGGTCTTTGTCTTTTGCTAGTCACGGATGGGTTTTGTATAGCCATGAGTGAGCGTCTTCTTTTACTTTTTGTCAGGAATCTTGCTTTTGGGCACTATTTGCCTTTGTTTCTTTGCTCTTTTGTTCTTTTCCTCTCTCTTTCTTGTGATCTTTAGCCTTGTTTACCTTTGGTTTGCTATAAACACCTTCTTTGTTGGTTGTGGTTCTGCCTTGAGTAGGAAAAATTCTTCTTCAATTCTTTCTTCATTTGTAGATATGCTGTTGTGTGAGGTTGAGCAGCCCCTGGGCTTATGCTTGGTTGGTAATGATCATGCTGCTCTATCTGTTCTTCTATGTTCGAGCTGCCGCTGCTGCCGCCACTAGGTTCCTTGTTGCAATATTTAAGAATCTTGTCTCTAAAAATATGATCAGGCTTTGCCCTGTTTTTGAATTTGTCTTTGACTAAATTGAGCAGGCTTCAACCTGTCTTTCTTTTTCTTCTGAGATGTCTTTGAATAATATGGAAAAGTTTCGCCCTGTCTTTCCTTGTGGCTTTTTTCTGCTTTGCCATAGCTTGTTTCTTCATGTGATGTAGTAGAGTTGATGGAGTTGATTATACTTTTCTTGGGGTAATCAACCAATTTGTACTGTAGATCGCTCCTTGGGTGAAGTAGTCGATCGTACCGCTCTTTGGGTTGGCGACCAAGTTGTTTGGAGTGTTTGTGCTGCTCTTTGGGTGAAGTAGTCGATTATACCACTCTTGGGGTAGACGATCAAGTTGTTGGAGTGTTTGTGCCCCTCCTTGGGCAACGCAGTCGATTGTGCCACTCTTGGGGTAGGCGACCGAGTTGTTGGAGTGCTTGTGTCCCTCTTTGGGCAAAGTAGTTGATCGTACCACTCTTGTGGTAGGCAACCAAGCTGTTGGAGTGCTTGTGCTACTTTTTGGGCGAAGTAGTCGATCGTACCACTCTTGGGGTAGGCGACCGAGTTGTTGGAGTGCTTGTGCTGCTTCTTGGGCGAAGTAGTCGATCGTACCACTCTTGGGGTAGGCGACCGAGTTGTTGGAGTGCTTGTGCCGCTTCTTGGGCGAAGTATTCGATCGTACCACTCTTGGGGTAGGCGATCGGATTGTTGGAGTGCTTGTGTCCCTCTCTGGGTGAAGTAGTTGATCGTACCACTCTTGGGGTAGGTGACCGAGTTGTTGGACTGCTTGTGCTGCTTCTTGGGTGAAGTAGTCGATCGTACCACTGTTGGGGTAGGCGACCGAGCTGTTGGAGTGCTTGTGCCGCTTCTTGGGTGACGTAGTTGATTGTACCACTCTTGGGGTAGGCGACCAAGTTGTCGGAGTGTTTGTGCCGCTTCTTGGGCGAAGTAGTCAATCGTACCACTCTTGGGGTAGGCGACCGAGTTGTCGGAGTGTTTGTGCTGCTTCTTGGGCGAAGTAGTCGATCGTACCACTCTTGGGGTAGGCGACCGAGTTGTTGGAGTGCTTGTGCCGCTTCTTGGGCGAAGTATTCGATCATACCACTCTTGGGGTAGGCGACTGGACCCGTATAGCACAACCATTTTTGGGTTGGCTGTTTGTAGGGTAAGTAAGCAATCATACCAGCTCTTGGGGTAAGCGATTGCGCCTGTATAGCAACAACCGTTTTCGGGTTGAGCTGTTTGCAGGGCTGCCCCTTTTTCCCCAACCTGATTACGGGTTGGTTCTGTCCGTTGGACAGGGCTGTCAGTCGTACCATCTCTTTATGGTAGAGTGACAAATGCTAGTTTGGGTCTCCTTACCCAAGAAGCTATTTGGCTGTTGGCCATCAGTCAGACCATCTCCATATGGTTGAGTGACAAGATTGCCCGTGTAGCGCAACCGTTTTTGGGTTGGCTGTTAACAGGGAAGCCCCTTTTTCCCCAACCTGATTATGGGTTGGTTCTGTCCGTTGGACAGGGCTCATATTTGAAGCTGTTCTTCTTGAATAATCTCTATTTTATTTCTCTTGAAACTTGAGTACAATCTGTTGTACTTAATTGTAGAATCTTTTGAGCTAGCTGATATGCCATGTGTTCTTTACATGTATTTCATCTGGAGTCATCAACTCGTATGTGCTGGGTCCTATTGCTGTCTTCATGATGAAGGGTCCTTCCCATGGACTGAGTAGTTTGTGTCATCCATCTTTCTTCTATATTAGTCGTAGTACTGAGTCCCCTGGCTTTAGTGATCGGGGTTGAGTACTTTTGTCATAATGTCTTTGTAACCCTTGCTGATATCTTGCATTTTGTATGATTGCACTGTCTCTTATTTCTTCTATTGAATCAATTTCTAACCGCCTTGTTTCTTCTGCTTCACCTCTTCATATTGTTCTATTCTTGGAGATAGCCATATTAAGTCGACTGGTAGTACTGCCTCTGATCCGTAGACTAGAAAGAACGGTGAGTATCTAGTTGCTCTACTGATCTCGGTTCTTAGACCCCATACTACTTTCGGTAATTCATCGATCCATTTTCTACCATAATCTTTCAAATCTTCATATAATCTTGGTTTTAAACCTTGTAATATGAGTCCATTTGCTCTTTTGACTTGTCCATTGGCCTACGGGTGTGCTACTGATGCAAAGTCGATTTCTATCCCACAATCTCTTGCCCAGTATTGGAATTCTCTTGCTGTAAATGGTGAACCAAGATCTGTGATTATTCTATTGGGCATGCCGAACCTATGCATGATGTCTTGTATGAATTCCACTGCCTTTTCTGCACTGTATTTGACCAAAGGTTTGTATTCAATCCACTTTGTAAATTTGTCGATTGCCACAAATATGTATTCGAAGCCTCCTTTTGCTTTTTTGAGTGGTCCGACTTGATCTAGCCCCCGGCATGAGAACGGCCAAGCCAGCGGTATGCATATTAAGTTGTGAGCCAGCACATGTGATTGCCTAGCAAACATTTGGCAATTCTTGCATGTTCTGACGAGCTCTTCTACATCTTTGAGTGTTGTTGGCCAATAGAAACCGGTTCTGAATGCTTTGCCGACTAGTGTCCTAGAGGCTGCATGATTTCCACAGCATCCTGAGTGGATTTCATCCAAGATTTCCTTTCCTTTATCTATCAGAACACATTTAAGCAGTACTCCTGATGATGCTGCTCTTTTGTATAGTTTATCCCCCACCAGAACGTAGTTTTTGCTTCTTCGTACAACCTAAGTTGCTTCTGCTTTGTCTTCGGGTAGTTTCTTCTCTTTGATAAAATCAATGTATGTTTGTCTCCAATCACTTTGTATGACCATGACTTGTCTTGACTGGTCTAGTTCTTCTGCTTGATCTATTTCCATTGGATCTGTTGTCTCCTTCTCTTTTTTTGTGTTTCCGAGTTGTTTGATGGATGGGGCTATGAGTTCTTCCACAAATATATCGGGTGGTACTTTTGCTCTATCTGATCCTAATTTGGCTAGCACATCTGCTGCAATGTTGGAATCTCTTAGTACATGATGGATTTCGAGCCCTTGGAAAATTTTCTCCAATTTTCTGACTTCTTCACAGTACGCATCCATATTATCTTTTGTACAATCCCAATCTTTGTTGACTTGATTGATTACTACAGCTGAATCACTATAGACAAGTAGTCTTTTGATCCCTAGTGAGCTTGCAACTCTTAGACCGTGTATTAATGCTTTGTATTCTGCCTCATTATTAGTTGCCTGCCAAAGTATTTGTAGCACATATTTTAACTGTCTCCCTTCTGGTGATATAAATAGTACTCCTGCTCCAGCTCCTCCTAACTTTAGGGAACCGTCAAAATACATTTTCCAATGATCAAGTATTGATTCGGGTTCTTTTTGACTGATTTCTATCCATTCAGCAATGAAGTCGGATAATGCTTGAGATTTGATTGCTGTTCTTGGTTTGAAGTCTAGGTTGAGAGCACCGAGTTCTACTACCCATTTTGATATCTGACCTGTTGCATCTTTGTTGCGTAGAATGTCTTGAAGTGGAAAATTGGTTACCACTGTAATCTTGTGTTCATGGAAATAATGTCTCAGCTTTCTTGATGATATCAACACTACATAAAGTAGTTTTTGCACGTGTGGGTATCTCACTTTTGATTTTGTTAGTACTTCGCTTATGTAATAGACTGGTCTTTGCATTTTGTATGCATGTCCGGGTTCTTCTCTCTCAACCACAATTACTGTGCTGACAACGTTCTTGGTTGCTGTAATGTATAGCATCATGTCCTCTTTGTCTTTTGGTGGTGTCATTACTAGTGATGATGCCAAGTATTCTTTTAACTTTTGGAATGCTTCTTCTGCCTCTTCTGTCCATTCAAAATTTCCTGCCTTTTTCAATAATTTGAAGAAAGGTAGCCCATTTTCTCCTAGTCGGGGGATGAATCTGTTGAGTGCTGCCATGCATCCTGTAAGCTTCTGTATGTCTTTAACTTTCTTTGGAGGTTTCATATCCATGATGGCTTTAACCTGCTTTGTGCTTGCTTCAATTCCTTAGTTACTGACTAGAAACTAGAGTAGTTGTCCTGATGGTACCCCAAAAACACACTTTGTGGGGTTTAGCTTCCACTGCCATGCTTTTAGATTCTTGAAAGTCTCCTCGAGGTCTTCTATCAATGATCCAGGTTCTTTTGTCTTGATTACTACATCATCAATGTATGCTTCTGCATTTCTTCCGACTTGACTCCCCAAGCAAGTTTGAATTGCTCTTTGATATGTTGCCCCTGCGTTTTTTAGCCCAAAAGGCATTAATTTATAGCAATATGCCCCAAAGGGTGTAATGAACGATGTCTTGCTTTGGTCTTCTTCTCTTAAGGATATTTGATGATAGCCTAAATAGCAATCTAGAAAGGATAACAGAGCTGATCCTGCTGTCGAGTCGATGATTTGATCAATCCTTGGTGGGACATATGGATCTTTTGAGCAATGTTTGTTGAGGTCTGTGTAGTCAATGCACATGCGCCATTCTTTTGAATTCTTCTTCTCTACTAGGACCGGGTTGGCAAGCCAATCTAGGTTGATTATTTCTTTGATGAATCCTGCTGCCATGAGCTTGGTGATCTCTTTTTTGATTGCTGCTTTTCTGTCTGGAGTGAATCTTCGTAACTTCTACTTAACAGGTTTGGACCCTTTGTTCACATCAATTATGTGCTCAGCCAACTCCCTTGGGACCCCTGGCATGTCTGCTGGCTTCCAAGCGAAAATATCTTTGTTGTCCCGAAGAAAGTTGGTGAGCGCGAGTTCCTATTTGGGGTCGAGATTTGCACTGATGATTGCCGTCTTCTTTGGATCACCAGTCAGTAGGTCAATAGTCTTGGTAGCGGCTTCTTTTGGTGGTGCGAAGTTGCTTGGCTTCTTAGCCGGTATCTTAATCTCATCTGGGTTCATTTCATTGGCCAGCATTGCAATCTTCTTTCCTTCCTTTATATCTTGTAATCTTTTGGATATTTGTACTGCTTGTACGTCGCAATCATGTGCTTTCTTTAGATCTCCTTT
This sequence comes from Miscanthus floridulus, assembly GCF_019320115.1. Taxonomy (NCBI): domain Eukaryota; kingdom Viridiplantae; phylum Streptophyta; class Magnoliopsida; order Poales; family Poaceae; genus Miscanthus; species Miscanthus floridulus. Next base: position 76,966,064 of record NC_089582.1, read on the forward strand.
CAATGATAATACGCCCTTTGTTGTTGGCATCTTGAGCAGTAGGCATGGATAATGTGGTACTGCCATGTATTTTGTTAAAGCTGGTCTCCCAAGTATTGCATGGTAGCATGATTCAAAGTCTGCAACTTTGAATTTGATGAATTCCGTCCAGTATTTGTCTGGTGTGCCAAAGGTGATGGGTAGGGTTATCTGTCCGAGGAGCATAGCTACTCTGCCGGGTACTATTCCATAGAATGGTGTGCTTGTGGGTGTCATTAGACCTTCACAATCTAGATTCATCCTTTTGAGAGTATCTATGAAAATTATGTTAAGCCCGGCTCCTCCATCGATGAGTACTTTAGTTACTACTACTCCTACGATAGTCGGACCCAGTACCAGCGGGTAGCATCCTGCGTTTGCTGCACTGGTCCATTGGTCTTCTCTTATGAAGTGGATGGGGTACTCTGACCAATCTAGATATCCTGGGATGGCTAGTTCAGCTGCCATGATGGCTCTATGAGCTAGTTTCTCTTGTCTTTTGCTTCGTGTATTAGGAACATCTAAAAATATCACTGATAATTGGCGTTGGGGTTCTTGATAATCTCCTTCAGCTCTCTTTTCCTCCTTCTTGGATTCTTCTTGCTTTGGCTCCGAGTTGTTTTGATTCCTGTTTTCTCTCTTCATGAATTGCTGCTGAAAAGTGCTGCATTCAACTAACTTGTGTCTGGCCCTGGGTGTATGTGACACGGCATGTTTTCTATGTTTTCTAGTGCTCTTCCTCAGTAGTTGTTACTCTGATAGTTGCTATTACTGTTGTAACCGCTGTTGTTATGGTTGTTGCTATTGTTGTAGTTGCCATTGTGATTGCTACCATTGCTATCATTGCCATTGCCATTGTATCTTCTTTTGTTGTCTATGGTTGCCACCATATTGTCCTGCCTTGGTCTTTTGTCTTGCTGTCTGTAATTGGGTCTTCTATTCTCTGGGTTGTCCCTAGCAAATCTATGCTGAGTTCTTTCTTCTGACGAAATTAGCTTCTCAACAACCCTCTTGAAGTCTTCATTTGTTCTTGGGTTCTCATTGAAATAGTCCTTGTATTGCCAGTTTGCCCAGATTCCTTCTGCAAAGGCCTCTATCACCTCCCTATCAGTAATGTCGTGGACTTGAGCCCTGAATTCTCCAAATCTTCTATAGTATTCCCTTAGACTTTCTCCTCTCCTTTGCTTTACTCCTTTCAATTCGGCTACAGTCATTGGATGGGTAATAATGCCTGCGAAGTTGTTGCAGAAAGCTTCTTGCAAGTCTTCCCAATACCTGATTGATTTTGGCCTCAATTTGTCAAACCATTGTAGCGGCATTGCTTCGAGGGCCATTGGGAAGAATAGAGCCTTGATGTCATCGTCTCCTCCAGCTAATTCAATAGATTGGGAGTAAACCCTTAGCCATTGTCTTGGTTCGACTTTGCCATCATACTTGGAATGATTTGCTGGTTTAAACTTGTGCGGTAGCTTTAAAGTTTGTAGTCTTCCTGCGAAACAAGGGAATCTGTCGTATGGTTCTGTTCTTCCGTAATCTGGCGATCTTGCCCTTCTGTAATAAGACCTATCTTCTTTTAACTCAGACTCTCCATAGTCATCTTCTTTGTCAAATCTTCTTGATATTTCTTGGTAGCGTTGGCTCAATTCTGGTTTGTCTCTTTCTTGTTGCTTTGAGTAGTGTTCCTTCCTTCCATTGATATCAGCATTTTCTACTGGTCCTATCCTTTGAAAATTCGGTTTTTTGGGTGGCTGCTCCCTTTGTGGCTCCTGTGGAATTTCTTCGCCGGGTTGTTTTTCTGATCCCCCGACTTTTTTCTTCTGGTCTTCTTTTGCTTTCTTGTTATTTGTGAGGGTGTACAACTCCTTTGTTAATTCTTCAATTCTTTCCCTTTTTGTATTGTTTGTGGCTTCTTTTTCCACCTTCTTTCTGTTGTATTCTGTTAGCTCCGCTTTGTATTTATTCCAGACTTGCTTCCTTTGTTTAGCCCGGTTCCTCCTTCCAGCTTTCAATTTGTTCTTCTTTAGCCTTGCTAGTCTTTGCTCATCATTTTCGTTGCTGTCGCTTTTCTCATCTGGCGAGATGTTGCCTTCTGATTTATCTGAAGATTTTATATCTGGTATCTGTGGTGGTTCCAAAGGTTGTTCTAACTGCTCCGCCATGTATATAGTATACCTCTTCCAAGCTCTTCTTGTACGGTATTCCATCCTTCGTTTGGTTGAGCTGTCTGTAGCTTCTGAACTTGATCCGAGTTCTTTTCCCTCTTGATAAGGTAGTTCTTCAACGCGCATGCCAGTCTGGACTTTGCTTGAGGTGAAAGAACCTAGCCAATGCACCACACAATCTTGCGGGGTCACTGTCATGATCATCCCTTCTTGTGCTCCCTCCAGGAGTATTCTTCTTGCTGAGTTCATCTTGTTTTAGGTAAAGTGTTGATAGACTGATGCCGCGTTGCGCAATCCGTAAGTTCCCAAGTTCTTCTTTGAGTTGTACGGGTCGTATCCCTTCGCGATCGTTGTTGTGTCTCTGAGTCCAATTAGGCTTGGCTCTTGTGCTATGAAGATTGTCTTGGAATTAGGTTGTATCTCTTTTTTCAGAGTCGGTTTCGTATCCGCTTTCTTCCTTATTCCAAGTTGTATCTGAAGTTGAGAGTTTCATCATCTTCTCGGCGAGTTTGTATTGAACTTCATCATCAAATTCTTTTTCTTCTCGGAGATGGGTACGAAGCTTGTCATCACCATCAGCCTTGCAGATCTAGGATCCAAAGACAAAGGTTGTTCCCACTGAAAAGGTCATCTTGAGGTTGAGGTCCGCCGAACTCTTGAGAAAAAATTCATCGAAAGCCCCTACCTGGCGCGCCAGCTGTCGATGTTTTACCACCGATAGACTACCACGGGGGTACCCGGGATAGTTGTTCGAGCTTCGGCGAATAGCAGAATTTAGCGGTTACACAAAGAGACTCACCATTTATACTGGTTTAGGCCCTCGACTTGGTCGAGTAATAACCTTACGTCCAGTTTTGGCGTTAGCCTATTTGCGTTGTATTGCTTTGAGTATCGGGTATTCGTTCTCCTCCTATAATGGGTACCCTCACCAGCCCTTTATAGTCTAGGCGCTGAGAGGCGTTGTTTGTGTCCTATTCGGATACAAGGTCAGAGTCCTAAGCTACGCTTCGGGTGCCTTTCCTTGTATAGTTTGCATTGGAGTTTCGGTTTTGCACGTTGCTTTGCTCCGCATTCTTCTTGGTGATTGGGCTGTAGGCCTTGTTACCAAGGTCTACCTCCCTGCAGTATGGTCCATGGGGGCCCATAGGGTTCCCCATCGACAAGAAGGAAGCTGTCAGTATGTGGGACAAATGTTCTACGACATTCCTCATGAAGTTTTTCCCCATGGGCAAAACCAATGCCCCGAGGGGGAAAATTTCAAACTTCCAGCAAACTTCATTGGAGTCCATCCCCAAGGCATGGGAGAGGCTTTAGGATTACATCCCAGCCTACCTACACCTCGAGATGGAAAATTGGCTCGTGCTCCAGAATTTCTATGAAGGGCTCACGCCCATGTCAAAGGGGCACGTAGATGTCACTGCTGGAGGAGCGTTTCTCTCCCTCACCATCAACAATGCCACAGCACTCATCGAGAAAATGGTGGCAAATCAAAGCTGGGGAGATGAACACAAGCAACAAAAAGGCATCCATACAGTGAAGGAGACGGATATGCTTGCTACAAAAATAGACTTATTACTATCAAGATTTGGGGAATAACTGCCCCGAGACCCATGAAGAAGCATCGTACATCAACAATGGTTTATGACAAGGTAACAATAATGGGTGGAACAATCAGTCCCACCCGCAAGGAGGTAATTCGAACTTCAATTTAAATTACAATTTGAATCAACCTTCCTTGAAAGATTTGGTCCTAGGCCAAGCTAAAATAAATGAAAATATCACTAAAAAGCTAACTTATAATGACAAAATGCTAGAAAACATTAACTTTAAAATAGAAGGTTTATCTTCCTCTATTCAAAATCAATTGAGCTTTAATAAAATGATTAGAACAAAATTATCTCAAATTGCTGCTGCTATTCCTATTTATAATGAAGGGTAGATCCCAAGGCAACTCGAGAATTCTCTTGAAAAAGTTAATGCGGTGACCACGAGGGGTGGTAAGTCCACTCCTGATCCACCAAACCCTAACCATAAAGTAGGAAAAGCACAAGGGCAATAGGAGGACAGACCTTCACCATCTACAAAAACACAAAAAGATTAAGAAGATGAGGAAACAACACCGCAAGATTTTGTTGACACAAGGTACTTGCCGTTTCCCACAAGAAAAAGAAAGCAAGCCATGGACGAGCAATTTGCTCGCTTTGTGGTGATGGTAGAAAAGATACATGTGAGTGTCCCATTAATGGATGTCTTACATGTTCCTTCCTATGCAAAGTACATCACAGACATCATCAACAACAAGCGACCATTGCCATCCCCGGAGATTATAAAGCTGATGGAAGAGTGTACCGCTGCTATACTCAACCATCTACCATAGAAGAAAAAGGACCCTAGGTGCCTCACAATCACGTGCTCCATTGGCACCCAGTAGTTTGATCATGCCTTGTGCAACCTAGGGGCTAGCATCAGCATGATGCCCAAGGTCATGTTTGATAAGCTAAACTTCACCCACCTTGCACCTACGCCAATGATGCTCTAGCTAGCCAACCCCACGGTCCGCTATCCACCTAGGATTGCTGAAGATATCCCGGTGAAAATCTAGGGATATTTTGTCCTAGTGGATTTTGTGGTGCTAGACATGGAAACTATGAAAGAGTTGCCCCTCATTCTTGGGTGAACTTTCCTTAGCACTGTGAGAGCTCAAATTGATGTTGGAGCTAGAGAAATCCGCTTCAACATCAATGGCAATGAATAGAAGTTTGACTTTTGGCCTAGGCAGGAGCAATGCTCCATGATCCATATCAAATACGGGCTGAACCCACAAGGTATAAAGGAGGTTGAGATACAACCTCAACTAGTGGACATCCTCATCAAGAAAAATAAAGAAAACAAAAAGAGGCCAAGGCAGAAAAAGAGCAACCCGAAGAAAAAAGAAGAAACTCCGAAGGTTGTTCCCACACCACCAAAGAAGGAAAAGATGTGGAAACAAAAAGGAGCTCCAAAGTCCAACACCACTGTAACACCCCAAGTGTTAAGCTTGCATAGTTGCACTTGTATTGCATGAGCATAAGCATCATCCATTCAATTGCACTCATGAGCATGAAATGATACATTTTCTATTTGTGATTACTTTCATAAAATGCTTAAATTGCCATGTGAATGCTTAGTGATCATGCTTGTTAATGCAAGTGGTTGATGTTTGGTCACCAAAACAACTTAGACACACTTAGGATGAAAAATGAAACCATGTTTGTATTCATGACTTGGTCCAAAATTGCTTCTAAGTGATAGTTTTACTAGAATTGCCTTTATTAGGTTTATTGTTTGACCCATCTTGATTCATTACTTAGAGCACTTGCATGGTAGTGGGCCCTAAATGAAAGTTGTAGTTCCTGTCATGTAGGACAAACTTTGTTTAAAGGTCAAGAGTTGAATCAGTGCCTAAGTTAGTCGAATAGGGCTTCCAAAATTCAACTTGATGCTGTTTTGTAACTCAAAATTTTTTCTAAGTCTGAAACTGCCTTACAGTTTCAAGGTACCCACCTTTGGTGATTTTTAGTTTGCAAACTAGTTCAAATTAGGCAAAACTTCTTTAAGCAAACTTGTAGTACTCTTGTAGCCCTACACAATGGTGAAATTGGTTTACCAAAACACTGTACTGATTAGGAGATAGAATGAAGGGAAAATCGGCCGTCAGTTGGCTTCGTCAGCCTAAATCGGCCCTTGCCGATTCAAACTTGGACGTGGAGGTGGCTGACCGCGTCAGGCCATGCGCACCACCTAGTGGCCATACACTGGCGTCGGGCCTGCGCTGCCATGCCAAAGGGGCCGATGGCCGGGCGCTCGCTCCCTGACGTGCTCAATTCCACTCTCCCTAGCTCTCGTGCAGCGCCGAAGCAGAGGCGACTGTGCCGCGCCGCCCTAAGTTTTCACCAGCCAAACTCGCCACCCACATCGCACTTCCATCCAATTAACCTTGCCCATAGCTCCACCATGTCACCCTCTACCTTCCTGAGCCATTAATGCCAACGTTCGAGCCTAGATGAGCACCTTAGAGCCGGTATGCCGTCGCCGCGGCCACCTGTTCCATAGTCACTAGGGTTAGCGCTAGCTGTGGCCGTTGGCCTTTGGCCAATGCTGGCCATGCCGGAGGCTTAATGCCGCACTGCACCACTGTGAACCGGCCACACCGCCGCCATGCACATGGTCGTGCCTCACCGGCGTTACCGCTAGCCTTAATCCTAACCCTAGATCTCCGCTGGGTCACCCTAAAGCCGTATCTGAGCTCATCCAAGCATGGCATGGCCGGAGATGGCTAGAGCGCTGCCGTGTTGCGCCGCCGAGCCGCCATTAGCACCGTCGCCCTAGCTAGAGGCTGTAATAGGGCCAACCACCTACCCTAACCGACGTGGGAGATGAGGGGAGCATGTTGGTGCCAACCCCACCTCCGGAAACCTCGCTGTCGGCAAGCTTTCGCCGGTTAAGGCGCCGCCTCTACTCTGTGCTTATGATGGGTGGGTCATGCTGACCACGGGACCCAGTTGTCAGCGCCTCTGGGTGCGGTACGTTGGGTGCAGTTAGCATTTAACAGGGTTTTTGATGTTTTTCTTTAATTGTTTTTCCAGATTTTGACGCAAACTTGTAAAATTCATATCTAGAGCTAGGACTGCCCAAATGGAGTGAACCAAATTTTGTTAGCTTCATCTTGATGAGTACTATCTGTTCAAAATATGAAGTTTGGCATGTGCTATAGTTTGGTACCTTGTTTAAATTATCTTGTTTATTCCCTATTAATCTTGAAAAATCCATAACTTGAGTTTGGGAGATGCTAAAAATGTGATTCCAATTTTGTTGATCTTGTTTTGACATGCTTTAGCTAGGAAAAATATTAAACCTACAGCAAGCATGCTTGGAATATGACTTCTTGTTTTAGCTTGATTAAATGCTAGTTTCTTATGGAATTAATTGTGGTAGATTTATGTAACGTATGGGCATGAGTTAATTTCCACAACATTCTTGTGTTATGAGGAATGTAAGAAAAATAGAAAATCTATTGTTTAACACTTTTCACTATGCTAAACCTATTTAAGTTGTTATAAGCCTACGCAACTTTTCATTTTTGTAGAAGTTGTGACACTTATTCAAATGGCATGAAATTTGAAAAGTAGGCTCTTGGGAGTATTTGTAGGGTGGTGTAATTTTTCTAGAATTTATTGAGCACTAGAAGTAGTGGTTCCAATTTTCACCTTGTTTATGAAATAAATTTTAAAAAACATATAATTAGTTGGTTTGGGCTTAACCATTATACTTTTTAACATATTGGGATTTATATAACCTATTGGTACAGTTGGTTGTGCCTAGTTTTGATTGGTTGTATGCAGTTAGCTATTTATTGCTCTATAATTCACTTGCATCTAGTTTTTTGACTTGTTTGCTTTGTGTGAAATTGATGCTTATTATTTAGATGCCTAGGCTAATTAAGATAAGTTGTTAGCTACAGGTTTTAGGCCTCTTATAGATGATGAACAACTTTATCTTAGGTTGCTAGAACATGGCGAGTGTATGTTTGCCTTGCTAGAGAAGAGATATGCACCTACTCAGTAAAATAAAATTAATCTTGTCATCACCTTGCCATCTTCTTGTTAAGAATGAGTATATATATGCATGCATTGCACCCTATCATTCATGTCATCCCTTGTGCATTCTCTGTATTTTATCTATATCTTCATGCATATAGGATCATCGGAGGGGATAACACTTCTAGAGTTCAAGGCCGTGGGAGAGGACCAACAGGAGACCTAGTAGCAGGAGGTTCTTGAAGCAGAAGGATAGGTCTAGGAGGAGCTGCTTAAGTGTCCTGATCATAGACCCTCAGCCTATCTGAAAGGCAAGCCCCAAAGCATTCTAAATCTCCTATGTTTTATAAATGCCAACTTAAGTTCTTTATGTTTGATACATTAGGTTGTAGGAATTGAATGGAAACACTTGATGCATATGATTTCCTTGCCTAGAAATATATCTTGAAAGCCAATGTAGGTCTAGGATTGAATAAATGCTTAGCCATGCTTGGTTCGGTAGAAGTTGGGTGATTTCCTGTTACCTGCGAGCTATAGGTGGATACATGGTCATGGTTGGCTATATTTGCTATCATGGAAAAGAACCTTGTGATGATGTAATTGGAGGTCGGACAGAGCGTATGTTGTAGGTTGACTCATGTGATTCCATCTGTGCCGCATAAGGACCACATCATTGTTGGTCCTTGGTCATTTTGAACACAACCTCTCACTTAGCTGGCCGGATAACTTGTTCCGACCACGAAGCTGAGTAGCTCAACTCAGGATGGGCCTTGTTCTGTACGAGTGGCACACTGGAGGTAGTAAGGATGTGTGGGGAGCTGGATGTGATTCCAAAAGCTGGTCAGGCTTGATTGTCCTGACAGCTGGTCAGTCCCTGAGTGTGCGGCGCTGATCGAGCCCATGACATATGACCTAAGTTGTACCAAAGGTGACCTAAGACTACCTTGGCACAGGTATGTCTAGTTTTGTGTTAGGATTTCTATCCAGCTGGTTGCAATCGATTCGAATCACCGTCTCTGCCGGATAGTGAGAAACTTGACTGAGCTTTCTTCAATCGTAGTAAGTTGATGAAAGTGAAATGGTTATGATTATGATACAATAAATGGATATGTTTACTAATGTGATGCTACATATTTGTATACAACATGTTTGGCATAGGTTAGTTGCTTATCTAGAGTGAATAGCTATAATAAACTTGATGACCAAATTATCAAATGTGTAGCTCAACTTGTGGCTTTTTATGCAAAATGTTATCAAGCTAGCTCCACTTATAAAGCCTTTTATGATCCTTGGTGTCGCTTTATTTTTGGTTTATGACGGGTAAGTCTAGCTGAGTACCTTCTCGTACTCAAGGTTTATTTTCCACTTGTTGTAGATGGTACTGTGTATCATTGTTGTTGAAAGAACTGCTTCTCTCTAGCGGTGGACGCAGAGTGAGACCGTGGGCACGGTCCTTCTATATTAGTTTGTTTAGGTTGCTTTTGTTTGACTTGATCATGGAACTAGCACGTATCTAAACTGTGTGTGTGAGATGTTTTAAAACTATGTTGCTTCCGCTACTGAATTTGACCTCATGTTGTAATAATTATATTTGAACTCCGATGTATGTTGAACTACTTGTGAACTTTATGTTACATATGACATGTATGTTGAATCATGTACAATCTTGGTTTGTTTGTTGGTTATGAATCAAGGTCCTTCGCGACACTCGATGGACTACCAGGTTTATATGGGCTCAAGTATGACAGTGTGACCATCCTGGTGGTTGCCGTTGTACTTGGTTACTTTCTTGCAATTTTTATTTCATTGTCCATATGGCATGCTATTGTATGGGTGCCATTCACTTGAATGGTAATGCATGGATCAATATACCTCTAAGCCCAGGTAAGTTAGTGAGTGGCATGACCGCAAGATGTTAGCGTGCGGTCTAAGGGGAGAGGTAGTTTTGATACTGAAGTATATAGATTTCATATATATACGGAAGTATTTAATTGTGGGTTAGTTTTGATAAGGCTGTATATGCATATTTATATATATGTATGGACATGTTTACATATGGGTAGCTTTGATACAGAAGTATATATATTTTATATATATATGGAAGTATTTAGAATGAGACCTAGAGAGTAAACTTTCATTTCTGCATATATAATTGTTGAGTTCGGCTGAAATGAAATTCTTCTATAGGTACACTAACAATGAAACGTATAGTCTGACTAGTTACGATTATATTATGAGATAACGTATGTATGCCACAGTGTATGTTGCTAGAACTTTAAGATTTTTACTAAGTTTGTATGGACATAAGGAACCTGTATGCATCATGATAACTCATTCATTTGCATTTTTGCATTGTTCCTCTCCTTATTAGTTGCTTATCCCAATGAATAAATTTTACTAACTTAAGACTTAAAGACACATTTTTGGTGGACAAAGATGAAGAAAGAAATCACAGCATATGTTGCTAGGTGTGATATATGTAGCAGAGTTAAGGTAGATCACTTGAAACCTGCTAAACTACTTTAACCTTTGTCTATCCTAGGTTGGAAGTGGGAGGAAATAAGCATGGATTTTATTGTTGGGCTTCCACCCACTCAAAAGGGTTTTGATTCCATATGGGTAATTGTGGACCATTTGACCAAGTCCGCACACTTCATTCTGGTCAGGACCAATTACCGATCGCATCAATATGCAAAACTGTATATAACTCACGTGGTACGTTTGCATGGGGTACCAAGAACCATCGTGTTAGATAGAGGATCTCAGTTTATTACTCATTTCTAGGAGCACTTGCACAAGTAGTTAGGTACCAACCTACTTTGAAGTTTAGCATATCACCCTCAAACGTCTGGATAGACGTTGCGAGTGAATTAGATATTGGAAGACATATTGTGAACATGTGTAATCTCTTCAAAAGGTTCATGGGAAAAGTGGTTACCTTTAGCTGAGTTTTCCTATAACAATAGTTACCAAGAAAGTATCAAGATGGCTCCTTTTGAAGCCTTGTATGGTCAGAAATGTAGAACTCCTTTGAATTGGGTTGAACCAGGGGAAAGGAGATATTATGGAATTGATTTTGTCAAGGAAGCTGAAGAGCAAGTTCATATTATCCAACAAGACATTGAAGCCGCTCAATCTAGATAGAAAAGCTATGCGGATAAAAGAAGAAGACATATTGAGTTTGAGGTAGGCTAGTATGTGTACTTGAAAGTATCACCAATGAAAGAAGTGCAACAGTTTGGTGTGAAAAGAAAGCTTGCACCAAGGTATGTGGGTCCATACAAAATTATTCAGAGAAGTGGAAGAGTAGCCTACAAACTACAGTTACCTCCAGAAATGAGAGCTATTTTCAATGTCTTTCATGTCTCTCCGCTGAGGAAGTGCTTGTGCATTCTTGAAGAAAGAGTTGAAACTGAGGATATCAAGATAGAATCAGACCTAGCTTATGAAGAGAAGCCCGTACAACTTTTGGATAGTAAAGAGAGAGTAACTCAGAACCGAGTGATCAAGTTCCACAAGGTAATGTGGAGTAACCACAATGAACAAGATGCAACATGGGAAAGAGAGGATTATCTACATGAAGTTTACCCCGCATTTTATGAAAAATGGTAGGTACTTCAATCTCAGGATGAGATTCCTATAAGGGGGAAGGGCTATAACACCCCAAGTGTTAAGCTTGCATAGTTGCACTTGCATTGCATGAGCATAAGCATCATCCATTCATTTGCACTCATGAGCATGAAATGATACATTTTCTATTTGTGATTGCTTTCATAAAATGCTTAAATTGCCTTGTGAATGCTTAGTGATCGTGCTTTTGAATGCAAGTGGTTGTTGTTTGGTCACCAAAACAACTTATACACACTTAGGATGAAAAATGAAACCATGTTTGTATTCATGACTTGGTCCAAAATTGCTTCTAAGTGATAGTTTTACTAGAATTGCATTTATTACGTTGATTGTTTGACCCATCTTGACTAATTACTTAGAGTGCTTGCATGGCAATGTGCCCTAAATGAAAGTTGTAGTTCATGTCATGTAGGACAAACTTTGTTTAAAGGTCAAGAGTTTAATCAGTGCCTAAATTAGTCAAATAGGGCTTCCAAAATTCAACTTGATGCTGTTTTGTAACTCAAAAATTTTTCTGTCTGAAACTGCTTTACAATTTCAAGATACCCAGCTTTGGTGATTTTTAGTTTGCAAACCAGTACAAATTAGACAAAACTTCTTTAAGCAAACTTGTAGTAGTATTATTGCCCTACACAATGGTGTAATTGGTTTACCAAAACACTTCACGGATTAGGAGATAGAATGGAGGGAAAATCGGCCGTCAGTCAGCTTTGTTAGCCTGAATTGGCCCTTGTCGATTCAAACTTGGATGTGGCGGTGGCCGACCATGTCAGGCCGCATGCGCCGCGTGGTGGCCGTACATCGGCATCGGGCCCACGCTGGAATGCCCATGGGGCCAAAGGCTAGGCGCTCGCTCCCTCATGCGCTCACTTCCACTCTCCCTTGGTCTCTCGCTCTCGTGTAGTGCTGAAGTGAAGGCGGCCGTGCCACGCCGCCGCTGAGTTTTTGTCGACCAAGCTTGCCACCCACACCACACTGCCGTCCAATTAACATCGCCCACAACTCCACCGTGTCGCCCTCTACCTTCCTGAGCTGCTAACACCAATGTTTGAGCCTAGGTGAGCAGCTTAGAGCTGGTGTGCTGTTGCCACGGCCACCATTGCCACCGCTGAGCTTGAGCTCACGGTGGCCGAGCCGCCTCGCACCTGCACTACTGTCTCTCTCTCCCTTGTTCCATAGTCACTAGGGTTAGTGCTAGCTGTAGCCATTGGCCTTTGGCCAATGCCGATGATGCTGGAGGCTTAACGCCGTGCTGCACCATCGTGAACCAGCTACACGGCCGCCATGCATGTGGCCATGCCTCACTGGCGTCACCACGAGCCTTAATCCTAACTCTAGATCTCCGCTAGGTCACCCAAAAGCCATATTTGAGCTCATCCGAGCTTGGCATGGCCGGAGATGGCCAGAGCGCCGCCGTGCTACGCCGCTGAGCCACCATTAGCGCCACCGCCCTAGTTAGAGGCCATAATAGGGCGAACCACCTACCCTAACTGACGCGGGAGATCAAGGGGAGCACGGTGGTGCCAACCCTGCCGCTAGAAACCTCGCTGTTAGTGAGCTTTCGCTAGTCAAAGCGCCGCCTCTACTCTGTGCCTATGATGGGTGGGGTCACGCTTACCATGAGACCCAGTTGTAAATGCCTTTGGGTGCAATATGTCGGGTGCACTTAGCATTTAATAGGGTTTTTGATGTTTTTCTTTAATTGTTTTCTAGATTTTTATGTAAGCTTGTAAAATTCATATCTAGAACTAGGAGTGACCAAATGGAGTGAACAAAATTTTGTTAGCTTCATCTTGATGAGTATTATCTGTTAAAAATATGAAACTTGGCATGTGCTACAGTTTGGTACCTTGTTTAAATTATCTTGTTTATTCCCTATTAATCTTGAAAAATCCATAACTTGAGTTTGGGAGATGCTAAAAATGTGATTCCAATTTTGTTGGTCTTGTTTTGATATGCTATAGCTAGGAAAAATATTAAACCTACAGTAAGCATGCTTGGAATATGACTTCTTGTTTTAGCTTGATTAAATGCTAGTTTCTTGTGGAATTAATTGTGGTAGATTTATGTAACATATGGGCAAGAATTAATTTCCACAACATTCTTGTGTTATGTGGAATGTAAGAAAAATAGGAAATCTATTAGCTATTTATTGCTCTATAATTCACTTGCATCTAGTTTCTTGACTTGTTTGCTTTGTGTGAAATTGATGCTTGTTGTTTGGATGCCTAGGCTAATTAAAATAAGTTGTTAGCTGTAGGTTTTAGGCCTCTTACTGATGATGAACAACTTTTATCTTTGGTTGCTAGAACATGGTGAATGTATGTTTGCTTTGCTAGAGAAGAGATATGCACCTACTAAGTAAAATAAAATTAATCTTGTCATCACCTTGCCATCTTGTTGTTAAGAATGAGTATATATATGCATGCATTGCACCCTATCATTCATGTCATCCCTTGTGCATTCTCTGTATTTATCTATGTCTTCATGCATATAGGATCGCTAGAGGGGATAACACTTCTGGAGTTTGAGGCCATGGGAGAGGAGGACTAGCAGGAGACCCAACAGCAGGAGGTTCCTAAAGGAGATGGATAGGTCTAGGAGGAGCTACCCGAGTGTCCTAATCATAGACCCTCGGCCTATCTAAAAGGCAAACCCCAGAGCATTCTAAATCTCCTATGTTTTATAAATGCCAACTTAAGTTCTTTATGTTTGATGCATTAGGTTTTAGGAATTGATTGGAAACACTTGATGCCTATGGTTTCCTTGTCTAGAGATATATCTTGAAAGCCTATGTAGGTCTAGGATCAAAGAAATGCTTAGCCATGCTTGGTTAGGTAGAAGTCGGGAAATTTCCTGTCACCTGTGAGCTATAGGTGGATACCTAGTCACGGTTGGCTATATTTGCTATCGTGGAAAAGAACCATGTGATGATGTAATTGGAGGTCGGACAGAGTCTGTTTTGTAGGTTGACTCATGTGATTCTGTCTGTGCCGCTTAAGGACCGCATCGTTGTTGGTCCTCGGTCATTTTGAACACAGTCTCTCACTTAGCTAGCTGGATAACTTGTTCCGATAGCAAAGCCAAGTAGCTCAACTCTGGCTGGACCACATTCTGTATGAGTGTGCACACTAGAGGTAGTAAGGATGTGTGGGGAGCTAGATGTGATTCCAATAGCAGGCCAGGCCTAATCGTCATAGCAGCTGGTCAGTCCCTGAGTGTGCGGCGCTGATCGAGCCCATGACATATGACCTGAGTTGTACCAAAGGTGACCTAAGACTACCTTGGCATAGGTATGTCTAGTTTTGTGTTAGGATTTCTGTCTAGCTGGTTGCAATCAATTTGAATTGCCGTCTCTCCCGGATAGTGAGAAACTTGACTGAGCTTCCTTCAATCGTAGTAAGTTAATGAAAGTGAAATGGTTATGATTATGATACAATAAATGGCTATGGTTACTAATGTGATGCTACATATTTGCATACAACATGTTTGGCATAGGTTAGTTGCTTATCTAAAGTGAATAGCTATAATGAACTTGATGATCGAATTATCAAATGTGTAGCTCAACTAGTGGCTTTTTATGCAAAATGTTATCAAGCTAGCTCCACTTATAAAGCCTTTTATGATCCTTGGTGTCACTTTATTTTTGGTTTATGACGGGTAAGTCTAGCTGAGTACCTTCTCGTAGTCAGGGTTTATTTCCCACTTGTTGCAGATGGTACTATGTATCATGGTTGTTGATAGAACTGCTTCTCTCTAGCGATGGACGTGGAGTGAGACCGTGGGCACGGTCCTTCTATATTAGTTTGTTTAGGTGGCTTTTGTTGGACTTGATCATGGAACTGGCACGTATCTAAACTGTGTGTGTGAGATGTTTTAAAACTATGTTGCTTCCGCTACTGAATTTGACCTCGTGTTGTAATAATTATATTTGAACTCCGATGTATGTTGAACTACTTGTGAACTTTATGTAACATGTGACATGTAAGTTGAATCATGTATGATCTTGATTTGTATGTTGGTTATGAATTGAGGTCCTTTGCAACATTCAATGGACTATCGGGTTTATATGGGCTCAAGTATGATAGTATGACCGCCCCGGTGGTTGCCATTGTACCTGTGCTCTTATAAATTGGTCGGTTCTATGACAACCACACCACAAAAATCAAACAAAATGGTGTGGAGATCAAAGAAGGTATAATCATCCGTGCCTACTCCTCTGGGTATGGATATCCTGTCGTCAAGCAAGAAATGAAAGGAGAAGAGTCCTGCTCATTAGACTTTAAAACAGTGAGCCCTTGCCAAAGGTAAATCAGTAGTTATCCTTTATACTTTGCTTAATAAAAAGTTGCTTAGAATTCTTATATAACAAATCGATGAAACATACATGCTAAAATTAAAACAATTAAGTTTACTTTTCATTCATTTAGAATAAAACTCATCATGTTTTATGTAAACATGTTTTGGTTTGAAGTATGGTTAGTGTGTAATCATACTCTCATAGGCTTTTCAAATTAAGCATGGTGCTTAGGTTGTTTAGCCTACCTTGATCAAATTAAAACATGATGTTTAGTTTGATCATTGAAGTAAAACTGCTGAGTATAGACATGGATGAGTTAAAAAATAAAAATTTATGCAATAAAATAAAAATAATATACCTTCTTCGGAGTCTTCACCAAGGAACTGGCCTCAAGCTAGCTTGGGAGAGGACCCCCGTAGAGGTACCTTGTATCTTTTTTGTATTTTTAATTTTTGCATTTATTTATTTATTAGCATTTAAAAAAATTAAAATTTAGAAATACCAAAAATATGAATTCCACTCTCATTTGTGCTTTAAAGAATGTTTAGTTTTTCCTATATTGAAATGATGAATAATTGCTCTATCTATAATTCATCTGTGCCTAGGTTATAACTTAGTATTCCCCAAGATTTAAGTTTGTTGGCTAAAAATGTCTCATCCTAAAACTTGAAACTTGTGGGCTGCAAATGCATGCTCCTTTTCTAAGTTGTTGTAAGTTATAATATGGTACAAATAGAATTTACAATGACTTTGTTCTAAGAGAAACTTGACATCCGGAGCTTTCATTTAAAAAAATGCTAAAATTCAAAAATTCCTCAATGATTATGAATACCTACCAAGGCCATGTGACATGATATACATTCAAAACCTTAGTCATATGCTACTTGTTATTACATTGAGCTCTATCAAATTATTGTAACCCTTGTTGAGATTCTCGTCATGCACCCATGATCAAGACACACGTACACCCACAAATAAAAACTGCTGACTCTTACACTGAGAGTTACACAAAAAAAACATCCTTTTTCCGTCCACCAAATAATTACTCCATTCATTTATCTTGTGTCTCTCTCTCAAAAATTTCATGTGCCAAAAAGAATAAGTATGGGCTATGATAAAAAAGGGAGAAAGAGAGAAAAGAAAAAAAAATATCCATGCCAAAAGGCACGAGAGAGAAAAAAATGCATGCCAAAGACCAGGAAGAAAAGAAAAGAAAAAGAAAGAAAGAAAGATAGCCCATACTTTCAAATAAAAAGGCATTCATTCACAAAGAGAGAGATTCATGATTCAAAGGAGTACCAAAAATATTTAGAATTAGGAAGTTATAAAAAAATTCCACACACTTGCACGTCTTGATCAAAGTGTATGACTTACATCTCCGTGAGGTCCGGTTTTTGACTTAGCAAAATATGTGGTGCAAGTATGCCCTACTTTCATACCTACCCAAAACTCCACTCAAAAAGCCATTAGTGGTAGATATGAAAAAGAAGGCAAATACAAAATGCCTCGGTGAGGTTTCATACACTTTGAGCGATCAAGAGAATCATTTGAGGAACTTACATTTGTTTTACAAAACTCATAAAACCTCCAAATAGATGGTTGATCAAAGAATGAATGATTGGTGATTCTGTTATAACTGTTCTATCTTGCAATCGGCCAAGAACTTGGAAAAGCTATATGCCCCACATCGATCAAGGTAAAGGGTGGATAAAATGCCAACATATTTAAATTGTAGAAGAATATTGTGTTATAGGCATGGCACTTGTGAATAGTATTGACATAGTAGCAACCCCTGATCAACAACCAAGTACTTAGCTATTTGCTCGGGACGAGCAAAGGTTAAGCTTGGGGGATTTGTTGGCGGTCACTAACGATTGAATCCGACCACCAAATAATGTCCAAAACTAGAGAATTAAACAAACTTTTGACACATATGCATATACTATTGACCTAGTTCCACTTGTATTGGAGAAATCATGTTTTATAGGACTCATATTCGAATACAAGTGGAAAACCAAGCAAAAGGCACGAATCAGAAATTGTAAAGCAGAAAAGCGCAAAGGAGCCAAGCAAAAGCCCATCCAAAAGCCAAATCTAGGCCAGGCATCGACGTGGACAAGGTCCAGGCCCACCTAGGAACTAACCACACAAAGTAGGTTGTGAGGTGGATCCACCAGGGTGCGGGCGCACCCAGGGTGTGGCCGCACCCCCACCGCCTCTTAGGCCCATGCTTCTCCGATAGTTGCATGCCACCATGCATAGGTGGTTCCTGGGTGTTTCCTAATTTTTAGTGCAAAACCGACCATGAGCCACTATATAAGAAGGACTAGAGCTCATTCTTCAACACACATCATTTGGAGCTAAACCTCACTACCACATCTTGTACTTTTACTTTCTTAGTACTATTTGGAGCTAGCAAAGCTATCAAGGAAGGCTTGGCTTGTTGGAAGAAGAGTGGCATCTTGGTATGAATAATACTATAAAGAGTTCTTCAATAGTCATGCTCTCATATCATTTATATAGTAGTGCATATGAACTCGAGTATAGTTGTCTTGTTATAATCATGATATATGAACTAGCATATAGTTGTGTGTTATGATCTTAACATGTTCAACTTGATGCTTAATCATTCATATGGTTTGTATGAGTAGAAGTAGGGTTAAGTTGAGGTGGTGGTTCATCGTTCCTTCGGGTTTGCCCATATCCTTTACCTATCGATCTGTAGGGTCAGGGACCCAAGGGGATATAGGTAGTTTCTTTGTACACGGGCGTGGTGCTTGGGTGCATGGAAACCTTCGAATATGATGGTGCCCCATGGTTGAGGGGTAGGTGATAGGTGGTGATAGCCCTATCCGTCCCTTGTAATCCCGCACATTCGGGTATTGTGTAGGTGTTTTAAAGTGTCTCGTGCTTGCTGGCAGACCAGTGCTCGGAGATCTCCCCGTCCATCTTAAACTTGGTTCTAACTCTAATCATATAACTTGTATGATCATTAACTGCTCTTTGCACGGCTATATTAGAACATGCCGGCTCCATGTAGGAATATTGTTTTATTTTTTGTTTCCCTTTTATCCTTGAGGTTGGCCCAGATGTGTGTCCACTATCCTTGATATACCATTTTTACCCCTATCATGAACTATGGTCCACTATGCAAGTATGTAATCTTGTTCATGCACATGCTAGACTCTCATACCTTGCCCTCCTTTGGGAAAATATAAATAACGATACCTTATATACTTTTGGGTGAAATGTTATAATGATAGATCTGTGCGCTTGTAGATATTTTTTGTAATAGTTAATAACTATCATAGTTGGTGTTTCTTGGTGGCATCACTAAGGTTAACTCAATCTTAGTGATGGTGTTAAGAAATACCAACAGGCATTTCTAGCACCATTACCAAGGATGGACTTAAAACCTCTACACTTGGTGATTGCGCTAAGAAATGCCAACAAGCAGTTTTGGCACCGTTGCTGGGGATGGACTTAAAACCTCCACACTTGGTGATTGTGCTAAGAAATGCCAACACACCTTCTGAGGAAATCACGTGGGGAAATGAGCCGCCAAAACTGACGCCCCAGCTTTGCCGAGAAGGAATCCATCCGTGCGACCGTGGGAACCATCAGGCCCAATTGGTCCAAAACTCGACGTACCATCACCCAAGCCGGTGCAGGCAAGTGATCTGACACTCAGGTCAAGTACTTGGCCTGACTCACCCCTTCCGTAGGTGTAAGCGGTAGTGATTCATTCACTATTGACGCTGCCATACTAGAGTTAGGTGGTATTCGGGATGGTCACCAGTGTGATTATAAAACCTCTAACACTCGTGTCATGTAAATCTCCCCATACCTAGATGAGCTCGAAGTACCTTATTTCAGCGAATGTGTGCCCCTTCGCGGGAAATCAGAAAACTGGTTGGCCCTTGGCTGTAACCAAAGTACAAGCTCCTAGAATCTAGAAAAGAGTTTTATGATGTGCGCATGCTGGTCAGGCTTTGTCCTATTGCTCCTATTCACTAAGACGCGGATGCTCACTCATTCTACCCATTACCAGCTTGAAGAGTTACATGCGCAACTACCAATAGCTGCTCACGTGTTCGTTATTCGCCCATAGTGGTTCCCAACCTAGGATGCTGTTATATTGGCCTCAGGGCTCTGAGACAATGACGTTGCTCTCTCCACTAATGAGGCTCATGAAAATTTGAGATCGTGTTACTTAACGGGTCTCAAAGAAAAATGTGATGCCCTTAGTGCTTGTTAACAAATGACTCGCATCGGGTCACCCTAAAAACCAACTGGCATAGTGATGCATGAGCGATGGTGGTGCAATTACCCCATCCTCATTATTTGTTCTATGACTAGGACTTAATGATGCGCAACCACTAAATATATGCCGGAATACATCAGGGACCGACTTCCCGAGTATAGTGGTGTTATCATCCGAACATGGTGCGTATGGATGTCCTAGAGGCCACGCTTCCAGTTATCGGGTGGCACCACCTGAACGTGGCGTTGACAACGTCCCGAGGGCTACGCCTAGGAAACCATGTTTCCCGATATAGGGTGTACCACCCAAGCCAGGCGCTCACAGTGGCCAAGGAGCTATGTTCCCTGATGTATAGTGTACCACCACCCCACTCGGTACCTGAAGAAGATTCTCAACACCCGAGAAATGCTCTCGATACTCGAATGACAACGTACTGGCTCCTCAATACTTGGGAATATCTAGCTGCACTGCTTAAAACTTTGGCACCCAATGGAAATGCTCACTAGTACTTATAGTACAAAGAACTTGTAGGGGGTCTACGATGTCCCGAGGACTAAAGCTACATGCTATCTTATGATTAAGTCCTATGGGGGCTACTATTAGATATATGGGCTAGGGGTACCTGTACCACCCATATTTGTGACCATCACCAGGCTATCCGCCCAATAGCTACCAAAGGAGGAGGCCTGCAAGGGCTAACGCGATTGACCAACATGGAGATCAAGGCAAACCAGGACAGGCGTATCTAGACAATAGCTAGGATCAATCTGTTGTGCATATTGTGTAACAAACTAGGAATCCAATCTTTCACCATTCCAATCTACTATGTTGCTAGGAGCAATAGCCCCTATAATTGAGCATATGAATACAAGAGTGACAGCACCACTAGAGTAGGGTTTAGTGTGCCATCGCGCCCCAAAATAGTATAAATCTCTATGTCTCATGTGTTACCATCTAATTCTGTCTATGCGATCACGCTGCAAGTTATTGCCGGAGCAAAACAATCTGACACCATGAATGAAGTTGAAGATGTTGAAGATGTCCATGAGGTGCTGCTGGTGCTTCTCTTCTTCTTCTTCCTTTCCTTCTCCAATCCAAACTCTAATCCTTTCTCTCTCTAGTTCTAGGGTTCATCCTTGTTCTTGAGTTGTAGAGAGAGAGGGTGAGTTGCAAATCAATGAGTGGGTGAGAGAGTGAGATGGAGTGGCTTCAGCTGATGAATAGCTCATTTTCGTGCTGACATATGGGTCCAAGCTTTGCAAATGGAAAACAACTCATCTTTCACTTATCCTTACTTTCTTGTGATCTATCGGATGGTTCGGTAAACCTGGCGGAGTCTCTGATACTTCTTTGCCTTTATTGAATTGATTAATTAGTTGAGTGGCTTGGTATTGGATGACAAGATATCATGTCCTAGGATATTCTCTAGCTTTGATATGGTGTTGATGATGTTAATTTGTTGTTTTCTGATTCAAGTAGGAGTTCTCCGTTTCTTCGATCATTACGCTACTACAAAAAGCTAATCACCGCTGGCTCTAGAACCCCCATTACCGATGATTTTGGCCCCGTTGGTGTAAGTCGGCGGTGATTGGTGACCTTTATGTCCATCGGTAGCGCATCGGCGGTGACGATATTTTACCACCATCGGTCCGGCGTACCATACGGCGGTGACGGTATCTTACCACTGTCGGCCCGGCGTACCATCTGGTAGTGATAATGCATCCTTCCACGCTGGCCCGACGTACCATCTGACGGTGATGATGTGTCCATTGGCGCTGGCTCAGTGTATCGTCTAGCGGTGATGATGTAACCATTGGTTTTGGCCTAGCATACGATCCGGTGGTGATGATGCAACCATTAACGCCGGCCCAGCATACGATCTGGTGGTGATGATGTAACCATCGATGTTGGCCCAATGTACCATCCAACAATGATGATGCAACCATCGACGTCGAGCTAGCGTAACATTTGGTAGTGATGATGCAGCCATCGATGCTAGGCCAGCGCGCCATACGGTGATGACGATGTACCTATCATCGTCGGGTCAGCGGACCAACCAGCGGTGATGATGGACCTATCAACACTGGACCATCGTACCATCCAGTTGTGATGGCAAGAACATCAATGCCAGTTTAGCGTACCATCCAATGGTGATGTAGGTGCAATCGCACGCGGCTGGTGTTCCCTCTAGTGGTAATGAGGGGTAGTGTCATCGCTGCCGTTGTGTTTGTTCCGGCAGTAATGTTTTGTGCATTACCGCTGATTTACCACTGTGCATCATTATTGTTCACAATACATTATAACACCAATAATATAGAAATTTCATGGCTTACTCATCGCCATCAACATATATAGACAAAGAGAATGTATTGTATCCAAACATACATCACTACCGAGATACACATATCCATACAAAACGACAACGACAAACATAGTTTTCAACCACAGTGACATAATTTCTGGCATCCAACAATAGTGAATATATAGTTTTAGAACTCTAGCACCTTGATTAGAAAAGGTGATGGACTCCCTTGGGGTTCACAACTTGGTCTATAGTGAAACCAGAAAGATCGTCTTGGAACCTAGATATCTCCAAATCGGTCAGCTCTGGTGTAGATGACACTTCAGTCTGGAACACAAGAACAAGGTGAAACATAGTTAAGAAAAGCTTTGCTAAACACTCTAAGTATGTCGTGAGGTCATCCAAATTTACTAAAGGGGCCGAGGGGCCAAACCTGTGAGCCAGAAAGAGCATTGATGAGGCTGCGCATGTAATGCATGACATAGAACCCATAGAGATCATTGCCCGCAGGCTACATTGGGATTGAACCAGTCAATACTACTTGAAACCCAGTTCTACCAAGTTCACTATGTTTCTTGGACCTTGACTTCAACTTCTCATAGGCCCTGTGCAACAAGTTCATGACAGCTACATAAGATGATCAAAGCTATGCAACAAATAATCTTATCATTGCCAATGTAGTAGTAGCTTGTCTTACTTGTTCAGTGCCTCAATGAAGGGATGGATGTTCTCTAGTTGGCTCTTTCAAGAGTCATAAACATTAACAGTGCTCATCTCTACGCTAATGTCAAGAAGGACATGATGGTCGTCGCTGCATTTACAACACCACCATCGGTTTGAATTAGGTTCAACCCTCAAATATGTAATGGAGTAGAAAATTAGGCATTTACAACAAACTTACACGTAGTTGTAGGGTAGAAGTATGCTGTGGGATTTGTTGACATGGAAGCTCTTTGCCAATTCATCGATGGTGCTGGTGTACTTTAGTGTCCCGTGATTGCATACCACTGGGTTTAAGAAGCCTATTTGAATCTGTTACGCACTATAGAAGTCTACCTCCTTCCTACAAAACAATGTGTAGTTGTTAGAAACTCAACTCAGAGCTATAAAATGCATGGTGTACTAACTAGACTTACATGGTCCACAAGCTCATGATATGAATGTCTAGGGCCAACTTTTGGTAAAATTGAGACAATGCCTTGAACTAAATCCACAATGAGTCATTTGTTCCGCTGTACAACTGTTTATGCAAAATTCTTGCCCCAAACTGAACACTATGTTGACCTTTGTACCAATTACACACCTCTCGCCCTCTCAGTCCTAATTTTAGGACTTCTCTAGGAGCCACTAGATCACCCCAACCTAAAACTGCCATACAGGTGGTGCCTCCTCTCTATCCCGCCGAAGATTAGCATCTAGAAGTTCTTTCTCTGTCCTTGTGTTTTCTTGCAAGTTTTGAGATGGTTGAGTTGTAGTCCAAGTAGATGGACCAGTTTTGCAAGTCTTGGGTAGTAGCGGTTCCTCTGTCGATGTGTTTTCTTGCAAGTTCTGAGATGGTTGAGTTGTAGTGTAGTAGATGGACCGGTCTTGTGAGTCTTGGGTCATAGCGGTGATGAAATACTTGGTTCCCTGTTTTGGTGCGAGTCTTCCGAGTCTTCATCATCCATATCATCGTTGGATTCCGAATCTAAGCCAAAGGATATGTAGTGCTTGCACCAAAAAGCTTGGCAACCCAAGTTCTCCCCCAGTGTCTTCCTATCCTCATCCTTTGGGTGATCTAACTCAACTGCACGGTACCTGGTCTTAGTTACTGCATCAATGGTCACCTTGGAGTACCCTACAAGCAATTGATGGTTCTGCAACACATCCCCTACCCATTTGTAGGCCAAGTGATACCCGATTACTATAGAAAGCATCCTCTGCTAGTGTCTTTCCTTAAGTAATGTCTCTAGTTAAATAGTAGAAGACATAGCTTACCAAAGTCCAAACAAGAGAACCTTAGTTATCCTCACTATGCTCCTATTTATCCTAACCTTGTTGCTACCCTTAGTTAAGTTAGACCATAGTTAGTCTCACACATTTTCCTGTGGATACGATACTTGGAATACTTCTAGGTGGAAGCTATAGCGGTATCCGTACGCTTGTGGATTTATCTATGTGCGTTAAATATACCAACAACAAGGACGACCCTTTCATTCTCGCGACACAGGCAAGGAAGATTTTTTATCTGTAGGACACCTCCTTAGGCAAAGATTGGCGGGTCATATAGAAGTTTGAACATAGGGATATGTATGACGTGAATGAAATAGAACCTGTAGTGCACCAAGATGATCACTGTTCTGACAACGAGCATGAAGTCCTACTAGGTGATGGTGATCAGGTTATGCATGAAGCTAGTCATGATGGAGAAGGCACTATCATTGAAGCTAATTTAGAAGACCTTCTAAGAGATAAGAGGGAAGCAGTTGGCATACTTGAAGGCAGCAAGGATGAAGATCATACTGGAGGTGATGACAGTAACTGTGGTGGCAGAGATCACATGTCTAGAGGTGACAATGACTTATAGGAGATTTCATGTATAATCTTTGGGTAAACATGTGTTCTAAAGCTACACTTTGATTTGGATTTCTAGCTTTGTATTCTAAACATGTTCGGTATGCTCAATTGTTATAAACTTATGCTTTAGTGGACACATCGGATTTGTCCACCGGGGTCAGTACTGCACTATGCTAGCTGTCTGTTGTGTACATGACTATTCCATTCAACTACAACTAGTACTTGTTATAGGTTCATATACACTACATAAGCCATTGACATAAAGCATTCCTTTTACACAGCATGGTTCAACCACTATAGTGTCATTAATCAGTTTGACCAGCATGCCAAGTATGTATGCTGATATGTGTCTGGTTTACCAAACCAAGGCACAAAGCAACACTTGTGCGGTTGCCAATAGTAAATTGAATGCAAAAGGAAAGCCTCTGTTGTTATTTCACTCCAAAAACGCAGTCATAACAGTCGCGGGGCAGACTGAAGAGTGAAGAGGAGTTGTTTTCGTAAGCAATTTCTCTTGGCTAGTTTTGAAGTGGCATGCAAGCAGCTAGCTAGAGTTGGCTACACATTTTATTATCTGATGAGAGATCAAATGGACAGTGGCGTACTATCTGGCATGTGCAGTAAAAAAATGCAACAGCTATGCCTCCTCCGTTGTACATTAGATCAACGTGACACTTGGTCAGATGAACTCTTGGCTACATGGTTCTTGCAAATTAGACAAATTTTATCAAAGACATGAGTTGGGTTCACCACAGATCAAAGCCACTCATGACTACTACCATTACTAATATGTTTTTTGTTCACCAAACTGAGGCACAAAGGTATCCTTGCGTAGTTGGCAAGAGTGAGAAGTGTCTGGCCTAGTCAGATGGACGATGCTTGGACCATCAAGTGCGCACAAAGATAATGGTAAACATCCCACTGCTCAAAGGCATCCATCTATTACCTAGACATACTAGTTCTAGCTATAGATGATTAACATGACTTCACATGAAGGCAGCATACTAGACCTCTCTGCCATGGTGAACTGGCACGGACGGACGATCTCTTCAGTCCATCCAGCGCTGGTTTCTCGCTAGGGCGCGATGGTGGGCAATGTTCTTGTCCTTGGTGTAGTAGCCATCTCAGAGGCCATGTGCCTTTGCCAGGACATGCACCCTAGCATTGTACTCATTCCAACCACGAGGCAGATGGGGTACACTAGGCCATCAAATGGGCTGGCAAGGATGAATAGATTCAAGCCCATGGGGATAGGCATTGGGTAGCTGTGTAGACAATCATCATCGAAGTCCATCATGATGTTTCCCGGAGAGCCCTCAAACTCACCCATGGCCTCGGTAGATGGTGAGGGGGAACACGCCAGTGGAGGAGACTCGCTCCCGTCGGGAGCAGATCCGGCAGTGGCGAGCAGACCCATTGACGATGAGCAAGACCACACCGAGGCCAGCGGTGGTGAGCGAACCACCGGTGCCGGTGGCATCTGTGTCATTATCGAGGGCGATGAGGAGAGCAATGGTAGCCTAGGAGACGACATGTTGTAGCACTATAGGAATGCCGATCTCCCATGACTAGACGTTGGCTCCGCCTCCACTGACAACAACCCAGGGCGCATCATCGGCCCTGACTCTACTAAACCACTAGAGTAATGGCGTACCCAACCGATGAGATGGCATGACGATACCAAATGTATGGCCATCGAACTTTCTGTCTAGGCGAGACTTGTTCAGATGAACTCCTCGTGGCATGGTTATTGCAAGTTTAATAAATTTTATCAGATGCATACAAACAAGATGAGTTGGGTTCACCATAGATACATGGTAGAATTTCAACACCTATGGCCACTCTGTTATGCATTTAGGCTAGGCTTGCTCCTCTCAAAGAAACCTTGTGCGGTTGACGAGAGCGAAGTGATGAGTTGGGTTCAACATAGATCAAAGCCACTAATGACTACTACTACCACTACTGATACGTGTTTGGTTCACCAAACCGAGGCACAAAACAACCCTTGTGCGGTTGGATTGAGATATGTCTGGCCCATTCAGGTTTACATTGCTTGGACCATCATGTGCGCACAAAGATAATGGTAAATGATACTTTGTGAACCAAAATGTTTGCACAAATGCGCACATTACATGCATAATAAGAGGATATCAGTGCTACTAGATAGAAAGATAACGGCAATCTAGACTTCATATATATGTGGATTACAACAATGATATGAGTTCAGCCTACATAACCATGCCTTCATCTGCCATAATAATAAGAGGAGAGCAGTGCCATCCCACTACTCAAAGTCATCCAACTACTACCTAGACATGCTATTTCTAACTACAGATGATTAACATGACTTAATACGAATTCTAATGGCATCTAGCAACAAACTAGTCCTAACTACATATGTTGACATGACTTGATACTACTAATAAGGAGTGCCATCCCACACCTCTACGCAACTCATGCAATAAGGGCACCAACAAGTGTGAACAGAATCCAATGCCTGCAAGGTAAACTGGCCTTGGTTGAAGCCAGCAAACCTCTCCACCACAGCGAACTGGCAGGACCAAGCCAGAGTGACCTACAGTGCATGAAGATCCTTCTTCCTAGATTGTATGCAAAAACATTGGTAAGTGCCTATTTTCTATGTGCTAAATTGGATCTGCTGGGGTTTGCCTTTGGGAATGAACTTGTCCCTCTATCTAGCTATGTTGATTGTTGTGCACGCAGAAACTGCTGGCTATAATGGCTCGGGCCATCGGAGGCCATCAGAAACTTGAGCTTTGTCTGGATGACAAGCAAAGCCTGGCCTAGTGGAAGGTGGAGGTGTTCCCTAATGGCAGTCACTAGTACCTCCATTCGGGGATGGAAGCACTTCAGCTCGTGGCCCTCGACCTCCAAGACGAGTTCTCTCTTGTATTGCGGTATGACGGCCGGTCACTAGATTAATGTCAGGGTCTTTGACCTTACCACCTACTGCAAGTAGTACCTGCATGACTTTGAGGCCAGCAGATAGTTAGCTCTCCCTACCCATTGCATAGCTGAAGGAGTTTGGCAGTGATCCTAAAGAAGTACCACCTCAAAGCAAAGTATCTGGTGAGCACTCGTGCAAGACATAGAACGTACTAATGTCGCAAGTTACCAGTTGTTGATGGTAGTTAACATTCATCACAAACCAGTCAATATACCTTGCATAAATGACTAAAATAGATCACCAACATAGACTTTGGGGTTTAAACTGACAAATTCCTATGAGTTTTGGTGAATCTGTATTTCTAGCAGGATTTAATTAGAAAACTATCAAGGGGGACCTATTCATCAAAGGAAATCACGGAATTCCGCCGCGGGATCAACCTGGGAAGGTTCCAGAAGACTCCAGGAGTCTCTCCACCAAAGCAGGGCTTTACCCACTAACATGTGGGGCTGACCGGCCCCACCAAGAGGTTGTTTGGCCCCTGTGGGCCCCACCTATCATCCTCTTTGTTATGTCGGTTCTCCACTGCCTCCTAGGATGCATCTCAGCCGTTATTTTAAGTTAGTTTGATCCAAGGGCTGAAGATTGACGCATTGGGCTATAGATACATGCCTGCAACCTCTTAGGGAATGCCTCATTTGATCCTGAGAGCTGAGAAGCTAGAAACCCTAATTCATATGTCCACTAGGATCAAGGCTATCAATCAAGAGAAGATTAGTCCTCGATAGGATCTAGTCTTGTATTAGAGACAGAGAGATAGAGTGAGAGGGAAGACTTTTGTAGGAGTCTCAGCCTGTCAGTGCTCTCTCTATGACTTGTACCCTTGTAGAATCAAGTTCTTCTTGAGCTTGCTTCTAAGATTTCTCTTGTAATCAACTTCTAATTCATGTAAGCATCTTGTTCATATTATTCTTCAGGTTTGTGACTCTCTTTTGAGTACTTTAATCCTTATAGCTCCTAAGTAAAAGTAGTATTTGTAGTGTAAGCATGGTGCTTAGACTCGGATACTCATGGATGTACCCTATTTTCTAGATCGATGGTAGCTCGCGAGGGTGACTCTTATAGCCTTGTTGAATCCACTATAGTCCACCTCCTGTTAGTAGGCTTAGCAGGACTTTTGTGATAGAACTTCCTAATTTATACAAGATCAAGTATGGTTGTCCCCGTTTAACACGTTGATGCGCGCATACTTTCCCTTATATAAATCCGGTAGTCCACCGAGTGTCACGAAGGACCTTGGTAAATAAACATGATAACCAAGATCGTATGATTAAGCAAATACACATCACATACACAGAGTTGTAGCGGAAATAATATTACAAATGGGTTCACAAATAATAGTACAAGTTTGGGTTTCAAAACTGGTTGAGGGAAACAACATAGCTTTCAAATGAGTGCATTAATATAAGTTCCAAATACATTGCTAGCATAAGTGACATCCTCTGACAAAAGCATATAGATGAAACATAAATATAGAGTCACCGAGCCCACCGGCGGTTAGCCACCATCTTCAGCAGGCCGAGAACTTCACCTGCAACTATGGTGGGATAAACCCTGAGTACTTGAATGTACTCAGCTAGATTTACCCATCATAAACCAAAAATAAAGTGACACCAAGGATTATGCAAGGCTTTATAAGTGGACCTAGCTTGACAACATTTTGCATAAAAAGCCACTAATTCAGCTATACATTTTATAATTCAGGTCATCAAGTTAATTATAGCTATTCATCTCAAGATTAGCAACTAACCAGCGCCAAACATGTGGTATATCATTTAGTAGTATAACAATAGTAACCCTTGCCAGTGTAAAAGTTCCAAGTTCACCATAACCATCATTCCATAATCTAGTTACTATGATGTTGGAGCTAGCCAAGTTTCTCACTGTCCTAGGAGAGATGATGATTCGAATTGATTTCAACCAGCTGGGAATTTATTCCTAACACAAATCCTAGACATACCTGCCCAAGGTAGTCTTAGGTCACCTTTGGTACAACTCAGGTCCACATTTCATGGGTTTCGACTAGCAGCCGCACAATCAAGGACAACCAGCTGCCAGGACATTTAGGCCTAGCCTACCCTTGGGCTCACGTCTAGCTCCCCGCACATCCTTACTACCATCCAGAGTGCGCACTTTTATAGAATGGGGCTCGAACTGAGTTGAGCTACTAAGTGAGAGGCATGCGTTCAATCTCAACAGAAGTTCCAACAATGGTACGGTCCTTAATCGGCACAGACGGAATCACATGAGCCAACCTACGCATAGACTCCGTCTGACCTCTAGTTACATTACCCCATGGTTCTTTTCCACGATAGCAAATATAGCCAACCGTGCTTCGGTATCCACCTATATCTTGCAGGTGATAGGAAATCACCCGACTTCTATAGGTCTAAGCATGGTTAAGCATATATTCGATCATGGACCTACACAGGGTTAAAGGTATATTTATCTGTACAAGGTAGTTCTATGCATCAAGTGTTTCCAATTCAACTCTTATAACCTAATGCATCAAACATAAAGGATGCAAGTGATATTTGTAAAAACATAGGAGGCTTAGAATGCTCTGGGGCTTGCCTGAGATCCAACACTAGGTCAGTGTTTGTCAGATGACACTCGCTTGGCGAGCATCTCCCATGTCGGCACTTGCTTAGTCCTTCCGTCTTCTGGATGGATTCACCAAACTCCATCTTCGGGTTAGGATCCAACATCACGTCCTTCACATGGTGCATCTAGCGTACCTAGATGAGGTGCAACAATGCATATGTATGAATGCATGGAAGTGCAACACATTAAAGCATTCATAAAAGTACACCAAACCAATGTAAACACCTAGAGCTATTTAACTTAATCATCACTCAAGCATAACATAGGAGATAGCAAGAACATCAAGCATGCACCCAAATTACTTGCGTGTAGCCATGGAAGTATTCATCAATCGATGTCAACTTAACATGTTTAACCAACAAGGGCAAGCTAAAGCAATCAACCTACACATGCAGTTACTGGATAGCAGCACAATAGTCACTTGTTTTAGTCATAAACATAGATCTAGGCATCCAATAAAGGTTATGCTAGACTTTCTGGAAAGCTAAAGAAATTGTCTACAACTTTGTTATTTACACCTAGAGCTGATTTAAAGGTTAACAAGGTTGAAAAATACTAACAAGGAGATCTGCACAAACTAGGACAGAAATCTGACAGTAACTTCATAAATGTATATCTGAAGTTCTAGACATCTAGTAAATATGATTCTTAACTTTATATAAATCTTATTAAGTTATATATAACTTTCTTATTATCATATTAAGATGATTTTATAGTTAACAAGGTTAAACAACCCAATGAAGACATCTCTGTCTAGATTTGGACAGAATCTGACATTCTGCTTTGAATATCAATAACTAGAGTTCTAGACTACCAAAAGCAGTTATATTAGACATTTTAGAAAGATTAGGAAAATAACTATAACTCTCCTATTATCACAAATATATGATTCTAGGTTTAAATAAGCCAAACAATACAATCATTCAGATCTATTCAGAGCACATGCAAAAGCTGACACCAAACTTGTAAAATCTATAACTCCTAAACCAACCTGGCCTAAAATCATGAAATTTTAGGAAAAATAATATAAGGAATTTATCTACAACTTTTGTATTCAACACATTCACAGAAAACATCATTTCCATCACGAAGTTATCATCACAACAGAAAATGCCCTATGCAGCCATTTCATAATATAACAATTTGATGTTTCACTTGTTTTGCTAACAAAGAGCATACACACATGAGCCATTCAAGAACTTCAACCACCACTAACATACTTAGCAACACTTTATTGAACACCAATCACCCAAAGCATTAGTAAATACAATTACAAGCTTTATCTACAATTATGCTTTTATTAATCCTTTCTCCTAATAAACATATATATAATTTTAGTGATATATGAGAACAACTAATTTGGGCTGAGATTTTTATGAGTGGTAGACGTTATCAAAACATGGCTACTGCACGAATTTCACATGCTCATGTTTTATAATTTAATTACTATGAAAAAGATAAATTGCTATTGCAAGAAAACATGTAAAAGCAAGATAAATCTAAAGATCAACATTTTCTATAAACACATAGCCATATTATGGTTTTTCAAGTCACAATATCACCATGCAAGGGCAAAGGATCCACATTTCACATTTTTGTATATATAAATTATTCATAAACCATTTAAAACTGTTTATCAAGCATTAATCAAGTTAAACTGATAACTCAGCCATCAATGCACCAAAAATTATGTAATTCTAACCAGAGATCACACATGCCATAAGTATACTAGCATAAAATTTTTAGGTCATTTGGAGTAGTACAATAGTAGATATGATGTTAGCAAGCAAAGCAACCTAGAATTAACCATTAATCATGATTAAATCAAAACATCATAAAAATAGTGATAAAAAACAAGTTTAATATTTTTCGTAGCCAGCACATGACAAAACAAGACTCACAAAACTAGAATCACATTTTTAGGACATTCCTACCTCGAGATATGCATCTGACAAACATAAAAGGATTCCTAAAAGCACTTTATAAGAATAAATAAAAACATCAGAAAATTTCTACTAACACATATCATATTATGACTCTACTACGTAGATCTACTCACAAGGATTCCAAAAAGTCATCATTTGCTATTTTACAAATTTTCTATAATTTACTATGATTTTCCAAAGTTTGGCCGATTATATGCATATAAGGAAAAAGAAAAGGAAAAACACTTTTTCACTGGGGTCCCTGTAGATTTCCTTAATTTACCTACAGAACAACCTTAACTATTCATATGAGTCATGCACTATGCACTTAACCCCCTGAAAGACTTTCTATTCACGCATAAACTCCATCTTCTTCTTCTTCTCGACGCCAGAACAAGGGAGGCTGGCTTCCGACCAGCGGAGGCAGTGCCGGTCACGAGCGATGGTGGGGAAGGGCCGGCCAAGCTTGACCACGCTTAGGCCCTTGCTTGGCTGATGGTAGCCAGCAGTAGCTTGGTCACAGTAGCAAGCGGCGACGACTGCGGCGGAGGAGGGGGCCGATGGATGGAGGCAGTCGGGCTCGACGTCCACACCATGGACGCAAGGCCGATGGCTAGCAGCAGCAAAAGGAGGGGCTCACTGTGGCAGTGGCTGGAGGTCGTGAGGAGGCGCAAAGGCAATGGAGACGTGATGTCTTGGAGCTCCGCCTTGGTGTTAATGGCGGCCACGCTCTAGAGCATGCATGCGGCACCGTGAGCGAGAGAGAGCACAGAGGGAGTGGAGAGTGAGGGAGAGACTGAGAGGGGGCTTAGGCCGCTCCAAATCAAGGCGAGGAGAGGGCAGAGGCACGTGGTGTGGAGGAGGACGTGCAACACTATGCATGTTAGCCACGGGGCATTACGTCGAGCACGTGGCGTGCAGTGAAGTGGGCAAGGTGGGAGCCGAATTGGGCCGGCTACTTGCTGATTTGGACCTTGGGCCGAAAAGCAAAGTTGTAGCACACCTGATGATCTAGAAAACTCATTAAGGGAGCCTTGCCATTGGATCTCTCCATTAGTGGTTAATTAAGCCCCAAGTTGATAGTGTCAATGCATTGATAGTGATCAGCAAACATCTAAATTGATGGTCAAAACAAAGTCAAACTAGTGCCATCTTTTTGGATGCTCTTCCCCAAAACATATAGTTTGACTTTTATATTTGGCTCAACTTGAATTGCTTAACAAAAATTCGAGAACGCGAAATGCCAATCATCATCAACATTGTAATCTGAGCCAAATTTTTGAGATCCAAAACAGCACTGGGTTCAGTTTTGAGGCCTCAGTTTGACTAAGTTAGGGACCAAACTAGCTCTTGACCCTTAAACAAAGTTTGTTGTACACCTCTTGATCTACAACTTTGCTTAAAGGATCATGGACTGGTTCAGCTTAGTTAGGAAGATACAAGCCTCCAAAGTAGGGTATACAAAACTAAAAACTGAGATTCAGTTAACTCCTAGAAACAGTTAGTCTTTGCTGACTTTGAAACTAACTTCGAAGATCCAAATGAACTCCAAACTTGATGATACTTGCTTCATTATTTCTAGCACAAAGTGTACTTCAACTTCGATTAAGGAATCTAGTTGAGTTACTATATGAATTTGGAAGATAAAAATGTCACAACATGTGAACTCACTGTTCCCGATCTGGGACATTTCTGAGAGCCCAAAGGAGCACTGCATACAAACTTGTGGCCACTGCTTGAGCCACTTAGGAGTTGAATCAGGGCTTGGTCCAAAGATAAAGTTTGTGGTACACCATTCGAACTTCAACTTTTATTTAAGGTTCAACTCCATGCAAGCACTCCAAACAGTTGGTCAACAAAGGTCAAGACCATACCATGAAAAGACAATTTTAGCTATTCCCCCACTTTGAAGCATTTTCTTGACATTTTCTCAACATGAATCCTTCATAACTTTTGTTCATGAGTTTAAGTAGAGTTGTTTGAGCAGGGTTGCAAGGTTTGGTTGATGCCACATGTTCTCATTCACATAATAGTGCACTTCAAGAATGATTATAACTTATCATTACATGTGACTTGTTGGCTCCAAACTTCATGAAACTTTTCCACTAGTCAAGATGGATGCATGTTGATGTAATGTACATGAAACAAGCATGTTTAACATTACTCATGCCTAACCTTAACTAGGGTCCACATGTAAGCAAAGGTGTGTTGTCCAAGTTTAGGTTGGGACTCAATTTCATAGATTGGACCTCAACACCTTCATCATCACTTCAAAATTATGAACTAGAGATCATAATCATTGCCTGACATATCCTACTTAAGTCTAATTTCACTGCTTCACTTGAGACTAATACCTAGGGTGTTACAACTTTGTTACTATAGGAAACATACTCTGCTTGTGTTTTCTCTAGTAATATCCCCATGATTGAATAATAGAAGATAAAGCTTACCAAAATTAGAACTAGAAAACCTTAGTAGTCTCCTTTATGCTCCTATTATCTAGCCTTGATTGTGAAGTTGGGTTAAGTTAGAATTAGTTACTCTCACCTCCGTTCCTTTGGGTTCGATATAAAACTAGGTTACTCTCGGTGAAGTGCTACAACGGTATAATATATGTGCACTTGCGGATTATTCTTTATGCATTAATTTATACCAGCAAGCATTTCTAGCGCCGTTGCCGGGGAATGGTTGTTGCGTTAACTTTGAGTCTAGCTTAACCTTGTATTATACTTTTATCCTTTTATCTTTTCTTTCCTTTTTACCATGGATCTAGAATCCACCCCTATCTACCAATATGATGCACCCACGGGCACAAGCCTACAGCCACAAGAATCTTCAAAGCCAATCCTAACACCTGGCTATGAGCTGTGCCCGCGGTTAATCAACATGGTTCAAGATCAACCCTTTTTAGGTGAAGGTGATGAAAACCCTTATTCTCACTTAATTGAGTTTGAGCAGAGCTGTGCATGCCTACACATTGTGGGCATGTTAGATGAAACCTTATGATGGATGCTCTTTCCCTTCTCTTTGACGGGAAAAGCTAAACATTGGTACAATCTCACCATTGAGAGTAGACAAGGAGATTAGGAAGCCATATGCTTTAGCTTTTGCTTGCAATTCTTTCCCATCTATAGGGTAGTCAGACTTTGTTTACAGGTTCTATCTTTTAGACAAAAGAAAAAAGAATCTCTTGGCATGGCATGGGAACATTTTAATACTCTCATTAAAACTGGCCCTAACCTTACCATTCAAGACCCGATTCTTCTTCAACACTTTTATATGGGTCTTAATAGGAAAACCTCAAAGCATCTTAATATGGCCTCAAGAGGCTCGTTCTTGCATGTCTCCACCAATATGGGGAGAAGCATTCTTACTAAAATCTTAGAGGAAGCCCCTGAAGAAATAGAAGAGAGACCATTAGAGGAAAAATCCTAGATAGCTGAATATAAATCCATAGAAAACCCATCACCAACTTCAGCTATCTTAGATCCTGAACCACCGAAAAAGGAGGAAACTCCAATTTTGGATTTTATGCTTGAATTTGAGGAAAAACTTTTTGATGAATATGGAAATACCTCAAATTACCATACCATGAGGAGACCCCAGAAGTCTAGAAAATCATCATCTCATGAAGAACCTTTAGACCCTTTTGAGGAAACTTTCCTTAAAAAGACTATGAAAGAGCTAGTGTCTATTATAAGTAATGAATGGCTAGAAGAGTCAGAGCTTTCCTCTGATGTGATTCGCTTAGATTCATCTTCTATTTCCATTCGTTGCCAAATTAATAAAGCTCATTTTGATGCTCTTTACAATCCAGTTGTGGGTGTTAACATCATGTCTGCATCTTTTGTTCATGATTTATTGAAACACATGCCATTAACCCCAACAACAAAGTTATTGAAAGGTCTTTCAGGACACATTCTCCCAAGTTTGGGAATACTTTATGTCCTTCCTATTTAGGTAAAAGGAACTAAGGTTCATTTGAGCTTCTATATCTTTGATATTATGGAGTTCGACTTATTGATAAGACAACTAATTGAAACTTATCCAAGAAGGACAAACGGGGAAGTTGAATATAAGACTTGGGAAAAACATTAAGCTTTATATACCCATTACTCATTCTCTAAATGCTGAGACTGTGCCAATTCCCAAGGAAGATCCAATGAAAGAGGTTAAGGCTGCATCTCTTGATGACTTGATCAAATCCAACCTTAAAGATGATGCCTAGTTCTTCATCGAAGAAGAAGACAAAAATCCTATAGACCCTGAACCTCTAGATGAATTGTTGGAACCACCTAAGCCCTCCATTTAACTTAAACCCCTGCCTTCTGGTCTTAGATATGCTTTTCTCAATAATGATAAAGATTCTTATGTGATTGTAGCATCTGATTTTAAAGACAAAACTAGATACACACTATATGTGACCCTAGGAACTCATATCTCACATATAGCCACAAATTAGGGTAATATCAAGAGACAATACTTATTACATAACATATTAGTAAAAAGAAAATAACCTCAGAGTAAAGACATTGGAAAGTTGACTCCGATCTTCTAGCGAAGACTCCGAATCCACAGGGATGACTGACTGGTTGACCACAAGCCTAACTCCTCCAAACCAGCAATCTAGTACCCATCCAGGATTTTTATCTAATGTATAGAAAAGTAAAACAAGCATAAGTACATGTCGTACTTAACAATTATATCATGGGGTTCATGAGGCTCAAATGGCTGACACTGGTTTACTGTGATTAGCTTTAATGGATCATCTTTTTAAGCAATTGAGTGGCAAAGAATTTATCATTCCCATAAACACATGATCGGGTAAACATGATTAATGTATAGCATAAACAATCAATTATTAGCATCATCATTATCCATTGGTGATCATCTCTATTCCATAAGGGTCCAAGGCCGCTCGTGTCCGTGAGCACGGCTATTATAACAGTTTTACACTCTGCAAAGGTTGTACACGTTCACTGTGAGTCATGATTTACCCTTTTGCCCGGGGTGATCAGCCCCTTAACCCACTACCAAGGAAGGTCGACAGGGTTCACTATAAAGGCTTTCAAAAGATTTTGTCTAACAAGTTAGGGCCGCTAGGCGTATGTGGCCCATCTCTAGGAGTGGCACGCATGGGCATCACATCACGGTACACACTTCTCAGCAGCAAAGGAAACATACCCTGCACCTTAAAGGTAACCACTAACAAGCTAGAAAAGATCGTCATACTGAGATAAAGCCAGAGCCATATAGCCCTCACAGCTGTACTGTAAGTCATGGATGATCGCTTATAGATAAGTCCTTAGGGAGAGGAAGCTGAAGCATATAAACACTCTAGCCCCCTGTTTCCATGTTACTAAAAAGTCATGTTTTAATGTTTATTGCATATACCATTAGTCAAGTTACAAGATCATGGTTTTGATTAAGCACTAGCAAAAACTACCCAATGCAATGTCCCAAAGGTTTCAAGGTGCAAGATATCAAATATCTAGGATATCCTTAGTGGTAACAAGGGAGACACATGCAATATGAATTTAGTGATTAAATGTGAATAGGTAACAAGGATGGTCTCATGCTATACTTGCCTTACACACCGAACCTTCGATAAGCTTTACTCTTCATGTCCTTCTTCTTCTTCTTGGATCACCACGTGTATCTCATCGACTGGACAATCGTAGAACACCACACAAACATCCATACACATACATGCATAGCATACAATTGCATCTATATCGGAATAGTACACCAATCATAGAAAAATAAGTAAAAGAGATTGGAACACGATTCTACGTATCGCTACGATCACACGGTCGCGAGAGGCACGCTAATCAGAGATATAGTTGAAAAGTTACAACTACCAAGAGATTTGCTTAATACGTGGAAAAGAAAACTATAGGCTTCGTTTATGTTAACCATATGAATTCATATATAATAGATATTTTATAAATAATATAGATTAAGTCAATTTTAGATTATAAAACAAAGGTAAAACAAATCATATTTTATGTATAAAACTTAGTTGCAAAATCATTAATAAAAATATGATTTAAACCACGTTATTTTAGAAATATCAATATAGTAAACATAATTACTAATGCGTAGATCTCGTCGTTATGAAACAAACGCAACTTTAATGGACTATTTCGGAGTTAGAATGAATAAGTTATGATTTAAACAAGTTTTCCTTTAATTAAATAATAGATTAAATCTACCCATAAATATGAAATATTGGAAACATGCCTAACAGTTGTATAAACATGTAGAAAACAAAAATACGATCCTAACGCAACTTGAACGGGTCAAATTGGACTCGAAACACAAAAGTTACGCATGAAATAAGATTCAGTGGCATTCCTGTAATTAATTGAACTCAATTTTGAATTTAAACAATTCAAATTCTGAATTTAAATGTATTTTGGACTGCGCACACTAATTCTAGAAACTACAGGGTCTAAAGTGAATAAAAACAGGACTGAAAAACAATTCTTTTGAACTAATCTGGATTGCAGGTTGATTTCTTGAAAATCTAGGGGCTAAACTGCAAAACGTGCAAGGCTTGACTACGGTTGACTGCACTGCTGACTGGACAGCCACGTGGCGGTGTGTGAGTGGCGCGGTGTGCCACGCGTGCGGTGGATGCGCTGAGGTGGCGGGGTGGACCGGGTCCACGGTTCGTGGTGGACCGAAAACTAAATCCAATCGGTATTCTAATCTAGGCCGTCCACGCCAGATCTAACGGTGCAGGTGAGTGCAGGTGACCTTCGGCAGCTGCATAGTCCCGTCGGTGAGGGCGCCATGGCCGATGGTGACTGGTGCTCTACGGTGATCGTCGGGAGGGCATTCCAGACCTCCCCAGAGCAAACCAAACCTACTAGGATGATCTATAGGTGCGTGTGAACACGTTAGGGGCACTACTGAGGCGAGGGAACATGGCGAGGTGGCGTTCCATGGTGGTGCCATGGCCAGCAGGCCTAGATGTCGCCAGTATAGCATTCCAGAGCATGAATCAGCAAATGGGAGGCATGGGAAAGAAGGGGAGCTCACCACGAGTCATTGGGAGAGGAGCGTGGCATCCGAGGAGGCCTCCGAAGCATGGGTCGATGGCGGCGGTGGCTGGAGAGAGAAAGAGGCGCGTGGGTGAGTGGAATCTGAGCAATTTGAGACCAAAATGTGAAATTGAAGTTACCTACGGGCGCGGAGGACAACTACGGAGCTTCGGGTGATGTCGGCAAAGGGGATTGCGCTCGGAATCGAGGGATTCGCCAGCGGCGGTGGCAAGCTCAAGCGCGGAGGGAAAGGGAGAAGATGGGGGCTTGGCTCGAAGCTTTATAGGCGGTGGGCACTGTGTAGAAGAAAGGAGAGCGGGCGCTTAGTGATTTCGGTCACCTGCCATACGGGCATGGTGGCTTGCCATGGAAGCAGCACCATCGGCGGGCGTCGGAAGGAAAGAGCAAGGGAAGAAAAGGAAAGGGGAGGAGATGATGCTGACGGGCGGGGCCAGCTGCGCAGCGAGAGGGAAGGGAGAGAGCGGCGGGGGCTGAAGGCCGAAGTGGGCCACGTTGGTGGGCTGAGTTGTGTGAGGGAGGGAAGAGGAGGCTAGGCCGATTCCTGGCTGGGCTGAAAGAAGATGAAGTTTTTCCAAATTAAATTCTTTTCTAGTTTTCAAATCCTAAGCCAAAATGAAATCAAATTCAATTATGTTCTCAATATACTTTTCATCTCAAATGTAAATGAGCAATTTTGGTAAGTTTCCAAAAATAAACTTTTCCACTTTTAATTTTATTTTAAGAGCATTTTAACCATTTTGAGTTTTCAATTAAAGTCACTCAACCAATAAAATCAAATGCAATGGCATGTATGCTCACACATGTTACTACCTTATGATGTATTTTAATTTAATGAAAAATTTATTTCATATATTTCATGTGCACAAAAATTCCAACTTTAGATCATTTTAACTCTATTTAAAAAGAGGCAATTTTTTAGGGTGTTACAGTGATCATAAGTGATAAACTCTCTCCACTTGCTAACTGTCTTAGAAAAGCATCATTCTATTTTTGGCTACTCACTCTAAGACCTTAAGGGAATTAGCCTTGCTCTTTGCACCCATCGCATCCCTGCAGATCCTAACTCTTTACCTTCTAGGGAGCCCCAACATAGGCTTAATAATGCGATGAGAGAGGTTGTTAAGAAAGAGGTTTTGAAACTCCTGCAAGCTAGGATCATCTATCCCATGCCTCATAGTGAGTGGGTAAGCCCTGTTCAAGTTGTGCCTAAAAAGGGAGGCATGACTGTTGTTAAAAATAAAAAAGAATGAATTAATCCCCCAAGGAACCATCACTAGATGGCGGATGTGTATAGATTACTGAAAACTTAAAAACACAACAAAGAAGGATCACTTTCTATTGCCCTTCATTGATGAAATGTTAGAGCGACTAGCGAACCACTCTTTTTATGTTTCCTTCAAGGGTATTTAGGTTACCACCAGATACTGATTCATCCAGATGACCAAAGCAAAACCACCTTTACATGTCCATATGTAACTTATGCTTATCGTAGAATGTCTTTTGGATTATGTAATGCTCTAGCTTCTTTCCAAAGTGCATGATGTCTATATTTTCTGATATGATTGAAGAAATCATGGAAGTTTTCATGGAAAAACTTTTGATGACTGTCTTGAAAATTTAGACAAGGTTTTGCAAAGATGTGAAGAAAAGCACTTAGTCCTTAATTTGGGAAAATGTCATTTCATGGTTAGAGAAGGCGTAGTGCTTGGACACTTGGTGTCCGAATGAGGAATTGAGGTAGATAGAACTAAAATTGAAGTAATCGAATAGATACCTCCTCCCATAAATATCAAAGGGATTTGTAGTTTTCTTGGTCATGCTAGTTTTTATCACCGTTTTATAAAAGATTTTTCACACATTGCTAGACTACTAACAAATCTTTTGGCTA
Source organism: Miscanthus floridulus (assembly GCF_019320115.1). Taxonomy (NCBI): domain Eukaryota; kingdom Viridiplantae; phylum Streptophyta; class Magnoliopsida; order Poales; family Poaceae; genus Miscanthus; species Miscanthus floridulus. Next base: position 77,007,327 of record NC_089582.1, read on the forward strand.
AGTATGTTCCCTTTGAATTTGATGTTGCGTGCTTGAAATCTTTTATTATTTTTAAGCAAGCACTTATCTCTGCACCAATCATTCAACCCCCTAATTGGTCGCTATCTTTTGAAATTATGTGTGATGCTAGTGATTATGCTGTGGGGGTAGTTCTAGGACAAACTAAAGATAAAAAAGCATCATGCAATTGCTTATGCTAGCAAAACTTTGACAAGACCTCAACTTAATTATGCAACAACTAAAAAAGAACTCATGGCTGTTGTTTTTGCTATTATAAGTTTAGATCTTACTTAGTAGGAGCTAAGGTGATTGTTTATACTTATCATGTTGCTTTAAAATACTTGCTCACTAAGAAAGATGGTAAACCTAGATTAATAAGATGGATTTTGCTACTCCAAGAATTTGACTTAGCAATAAAAGATAAAAAGGGAGTAGAAAATTCTGTTGTCGATCACTTGTCTAGAATGCAGTTTGAGAATTCAAGGGACTACCATTAATGATTCACTGTGAGATGACATGCTCTTCAAAGTCACGAAATCCAACCCCTGGTGTGCAAATATTGTAAATTTTGTGGTTGTAGGTTATGTACCACCAGGAGAAAACAAAAGGAAGCTCATCTATGAAAGTTGTCTCCACATATGGGATGAACCGTACCTCTTCAGAGTATGTTCTGATGGTTTGCTCAGAAGGTGTGTACCGGCAGAGGAAGACATCAAGATTATCGAATGATGCCACTCATCACCATATGGAGGACATTATGGGGCATTCCGCACTCATGCAAAGATCTAGCAAAGTGGATTCTTTTGGCCAACCATGTATGAAGATATGAAGGACTTTATCCGAAGATGTGGAGCATGTCAGAGGCACAGGAATATCAATTCAAGAGATGCCATGCCACTCAACAACAACCTCCAGATCAAGCTCTTCGATGTCTAGGGAATTGACTACATGGGACCGTTTCCAAAGTCAAAAGGCTATGAGTACATCTTGGTGGTAGTTGACTATGTTTCCAAGTGGATTGAAGCCATGCCATGTAAAGCTGCTGATGCAGAGAACTACAAGAAGATGTTTGAAGAAATAATATTTCCAAGATTTGGAGTTCCAAGGATGGTGATTAGTGATGGAGGAACTCATTTCACGAACAAGAACTTCCACCACTATTTGATGAAGCATGGGATCCATCACAATGTCACTACTCCATATCACCCTTAGACAAGTGGCCAAACAGAAACATCAAATAAACAAATCAAGAACATTCTGCTAAAGGCAGTCAACAAGATGGGAATTGCATGGAAGGATAGACTACTCAATGCACTATGGGCCTAAAGAATGGCCTATAAAACACCATTGGGGATGTCACCATACCAATTGGTCTATGGAAAGACATGCCATCTACCTATTGAGCTAGAATTCAAAGCTCATTAGGCCATCAAGCGATGGAACATGGACTTTGAAGCTGCTGGAACCAAGAGGAAGATGAAACTCCCTAAGTTGGATGAATGTCGTGAAAAAGCATATCGTAACGCCAAGATATATAAGGAGAGAACCAAGAGATGGCATGACAAGAGGATCAAGAAGAAGGAGTTCGCCCCCGGAGATAAGGTGTTACTTTTTAATTCTAGGGTTAAATTGTTTGGGCATGGAAAACTTCGAAGCAAATGGGAAGGACCATTCAAGGTGATAAGCACTTCGTCGCATGAAGCGGTAACACTTCAAAATGATGAAGGTACATTATTTAAGGTAAATGGCCACCATCTCAAGATCTTTCTAGAACCTAAAAAACCATCTAAGGATTTGGATGAGGTAGATTTTCTGATTTTACCATAGATTTACACCGCTGCCATCCTCTGTAACATTTTGTAACACGAAAATATACTTTTTGGGATTAGATAGGAGTTAGAAACCACTGCAAGAAAAATAACCCTGAGACCTCAACATGTGGGGCTAGCTGGCCCCACCTAGGGGCCGCCTGGCCCACTATTAGCGCAACTCGTGTCCCGTCAACTTTCTCGTGTCTTCTAGATCCTTCCTCTTCGCAATCCCATAGTTTTTTGACGCATTTCATTTTTCCTCGTTACGAGACCTCATATGGATAGATCTTGACCCCTGCTGCAAGTTGAACCCCCCTATATAAATGAGCCCTGGCCAGCCTCCATTGCCATCCCATCAAAGCTTTCTCCTCCAACTACAACAAAGCTCTCATCCTCTTTAGTTCCAATGGCCAGTAGAGAGATCATCCCCTATGGAGCCGATCTTAGCAAGAAGCCTGATGCACTGGCACTGACCGCCATTCCTCTAGAAGTTACCCCTATTTGCTCAAATCAATCCTACTATGCCCAAGCTATTCATCGCCCGCTAATCGCTCCACTGCCGCCGCTGCTACGTCTTGAAGGAAAGCCTCTCCAACAAGAGCCGAAGCTAGATGCCCAGAAGTTTTTTCAAAGTGATGAAGGAGATCAACCATCTTTCACTAAAGGATCATGAGGTGCTGACTGGACTAAAGACCAACAAATTTGGAGATGTTACATGTGCAAAATATAAGTCGGTCACCCCTCGTACAATCGTTGATGGAGTCCAGTATCTATCGGATTAGATCGAGGTTGTTCCCCAAAGGAGAGGAAGAGGAAGGCACCATCACCACCTATGCATCCAAGGATGACCATTGCCCTTCTAGAGAATAAGATTGAAGACCTCTCTAATGTAGTTTATACCCTAGAGCAGAGGCTTGACAAAGAACATGTTCATCGAAAGAGTTTAAAAGAAGACCTAAATGCTTCAAATCACTTCGTTGTCAAATCTAGGAAGGAGAATTAGGTAGTCATTTTGATAAGGCACAAGTGTTAGGTTAAGTGTTATCATGTGTTTAGGTTTTTCACTGAGCTCAGATGTTAGACCAGTCAAAAGTTTGTGTTAGCCCGATAAAATTTTGTGCTTAGTTTGTGCTTGTGTAATAAAGTGCCTTATTAAAGCTAATGGAGTCATATTATTATCTGCTCTCTATTTCTTTTGGATATGTGTTTGTCTACACATGTTGTGCAAAAAGTTATATAGGGAAACAAGTGTGGGGAAGACACACCGAATCAACAAGATGTAATTTAATCATAGAAATCATGAAATTCAGAAAAGTAATGAGTCAAGAGCCACGTACAAAGAAGCGGGCCTCGAGCAGACCATAGAGTGGGCCACCTAGCCTCCTCTATAGGCCGCCCGGCCCATCGCTGCACTGCCTCACCTCGTGCTTTGTCCATGGTAAGATTGCAGCCCATACACTCTATTTTCACAACTTTCCATTTCGAACCAAATTGAAAATCACTTGATAAAACAACTTAAAACATGAGGAAAGGTTATTTCAGTCATGACTTAAGGATAAACTCACATAATACTTTTCCTAGAAGTCATGCTACTGTTGGGAACTTATTTTTAGGGACCCCATGTCACTTAAGTTGTTGTGGAATGAGATATAGTAGAATAATGAGAACTTGATTCTTGATGTGTTGTTATTGGAGAATTTTATTTCAAAAAGTAAAATGAATAGATACACCTCTCCTTTGTGGTAAAGCAATGTCCTACTAGGGCCATACATGATATATAGACTAGGGAAACCTTGTACATATACTACTTGTATTTGTGTTGAGTTTGGTCAAACCTTGTGACCCTGGTTGAGAAACTTATCATGCTCTCAAGATCAAGATCATGTACACTCCACATATATCTACTGCTCCTACACTAGGAGTACACAACAACATGTTTTCCATCCACCCAAAAATGTTCTACTCCTACACTGGGAATAGACACAAAAAATATGATTGTTAGGATAAATGCTTCAAGTTCTTGTAAAAATCTCTCTTGAAAGTTTCAATTACAGAAAAAGAGGCATGGGGCTATGCAAAAGTTATTCATGAAAAAAAGAAAAAGTATTGAAAAATGGACAAGTGTTCGAGATATTTAAAACAATGGGTACTCAGATTCCCGCCTAAAAAAGAGAGATGGATAAGATAGCCCATGTTTTCTTGTAAAAGTGTCACAAAGTTTTAATCAAGAGAGATATGTTTCATGGAGCATAGTAAAATTAGGTTAGCCACCATATACATATTCCACACACATGCACATCTTGATCTAAGATGGTGATCTGTTTCAAGCTGTTCCATTCTTCAACTGCCCAAAGTTTCATGGTAGACACTTTCAATCCCACAGAGCATGTATGACTGGGAATGGTTTTATGTTGATGTCTTGTCCTAAGGTTATGTTTTGAGTAATCCACCCTTTTATCGAGGATGAGTAAAGGCCTAAGTGTGGGGGAGTTTGTTGACGGTAGTTAACATTCATCACAAACCATCAATATACCTTGCATAAATGACTAAAATAATCACCAACATAGACGTAGGGGTTTAAACTGACAAATTCTATGAGTTTTGGTGAATCTATATTTCCAGCAGGATTTAATCAGAAAACCATCAAGGGGGGCCTATTCGTCAATGAAAATCATGGAATTCCACTGCGGGATCAACGTGGGAAGGTTCTAGAAGACTCTAGGAGGCTCTCCACCAAAGTGGGGCTCGACCCTCTGACATGTGGGACCGGCCGGCCCCACCTAGAGCCCACTCGGCCCCTATGGGCCCCACCTATCATCCTCTTTATTATGTTGGTTCTCCACCGCCTCCTAGGATGCATCTCAACCATTATTTTAAGTTGGTTTGATCCAAGGGCTGAAGATTAACGCTTTGGGCTATATATACCTGCCTACACCTCCCCTCAGGGAATGCCTCATTTGATCCTGAGAGCTGAGAAGCTAGAAACCCTAATTCATATGTCCACTTGGATCAAGGCTAGCGATCAAGAGAAGATTAGTCCTCGATAGGATGTAGTCTTGTATTAGAGATAGAGAGACAGAGTGAGAGGGAAGAGTTTTAGAGGAGTCTTGACTTGTCGATGCTCTCTCTAGGCTTGTACCCTAGCGAAATCAAGTTCTTCTTGAGCTTGCTTTCTAAGATTTCTCTGGTATTCGACTTCTAATTCAAGTAAGCATCTTGTTCATATTATTCTTTAGGTTTGTGACTCTCTTTTGAGTACTTTAATCCTTGTAGCTCCTGGGTTAAAGTAGTATTCATAGTGTAAGCATGGTGCTTAGACTTGGTTACTCATGGATGTACTCTATTTTCCGGATCGGTGGTAGCTCACGAGGGTGACTCTTATAGCCTTGTTGAATCCTCTGTAGTTCACCTCTAGTTAGTAGGCTTAGCAGGACTTTGTTACTATAGGAAACATACTCTGCTTGTGTTTTCTCTAGTAATATCCCTAGAATTGAATAATAGAAGACAAAGCTTACTGAAGTTAGAACTAGAAGACCTTAGCAATCTCCACTATGCTCCTATTCTCTAGCCTTGATTGTGATGTTGGGTTAAGTTAGAATTAGTTACTCTCACCTCCGTTCCTTTGGGTTCGATATAAAACTAGGTTACTCTCAGTGAAGTGCTACAACGGTATAATATCTATGCGCTTGCGGATTATTCTACATGCATAAATTTATACCAACACTAGTGTCATCTTTCTCATTAATCTTTTTTGGGCGAGGCAAAGAACGTGCTAATGGACTTTGAGGTAGCGCACTGCTACCAGCAGTGGCAAGACATCAAGCTACAGGTGGCTAGGCAATCCTGGTTCATGGCCTTGGAGAGGACCTGCACAAACAATAAAGTGCGCATGTCATTCAAGTATGGGTCGGATGAGTTCTGTTCAAGCAACCACCTCAATGTCGGTGGCACCTGCTTATTTAGCATGATCCATGAGGCCACCTGTAGCAATAATGAGAGGAATGGGAGGAGGAGTAGGAGTACGATGAAGCTAAGCTCAAGGTGGAGGTGCGCAAGATGAACGGCGGATGGTTGCGGTGAACTCAGTGCAAGAGTTGACACGATCTGTATTTTGTTGTTTCATCAGAACTATTATCTAGCCTGTCAAGATTTCCTAGTATCAGATTGTCTTAGGCCCTATTTGGATGGACTATGACTAGTTAGCCATGGCTAAAAAAAGCAAACTAATTGTTGGGTTCTATAGACTAGAACTAGTTGTTAGCCCCTGATAGTTGAGTTCTATGGTCCAGTTGGATAGCCCCTGATAGTTGCCAGCACTATATTTCATTGTTAATTAACTCGCAGTGATCCAGAGCATCTATGTTTTGTAGGGTTGGACTATCTTGGGGTCCCAAAAATCTCAATAGCTATACACCCACGTCCTTCGATTAGAAAGGGTGAATTTGATGGTTGCCATGCCCATGGCGATGCGACGGACGCGACCCAACCTCAATTCAACCACATTGATGCAACAGTTACTGATCATCCTCCATCCAGTGTTTGGAACTGCCGCAACACATTCCTGTACTTAGGTGAAAAAGTTAGTAGTGCCCAACGTCTTTTGCCACCCACTTTGTTGTGATATCCATCCACATGACTATCACCGCTTCCCATGGCCTCCGATGAGCCCACCGGTGGCAACATCTAGCATACGACGCTAGCAGAGCACAACACTAGCGCTATCCCTAGCACTATGGTTGTCGATGCTAATGGCACAACAGTTGCCAATGCTGCTGGCACCATGATTGTCGATGCTAATGGCATCGTGGTTGCTGATGAGGATGCCATGCCCATTGCTGCTGTCAATTACAGGCCACCCATGCCAGTTGTCTCTAGGGGTCTAGCGTCATGGTCTGACCATTCCACTCCGCTAGATGTGCATTGAGCATCGCCCTATCTGACGGTGTTGACAATGACCACTATGAACAATTTAGTGGTTCACTGAATAATGGAATGCATGGGCTATAGTGCTAGCCACGGCCTCAAACTACACCACCAAGGGGACGCCAACCTCATCCAGGTGCGATTGCGCCATAGGTATTTAGGTCTTGGCACTGACCGCACTAATGCCTCCTACATCATCCCTACAGCCAATAATCCCTCCAATGATTCAACCTCATCTGATGATAAGGGCGCAAGGAATGTGAGTCCTCATGATGACGAGGTCATGCAACCACCAAGCCCATAGGAGAGCCACACCGAGGTCATCTTGGATATGGTTATCAGTGAGTTCTTGAAGTTGCTGACAGAGTATCCCTCCTATTACAACCCTCCTATTACAAGGAGATGTCCCTACCAAACACAATGCGCAAGATGTAGGTCCCTATCGTGCAGGAGACGTTCAAGCAGTTGATGTGGTATGATCTGCTGGAGCAGCCAAATAGGAAGATGGAGGCGGTGAGCAAGCTCAAGTACATACTCTTTGACGATGGGTCTATCTCCTCACCATATGCCGGGCTACTCATTGAACTAGTGGTCGACCCCATTATGAAATGGTTGAAGGAGACATGGACTCCCACCAATTTCCTGCAGCAGGAACAACTGGTATAGTTCTTGCACAACCTACCGCTAGAGTTCCCTCATGCTAGGCAATTCCTACATGATGTAGTGTTGCTCGGACTATCCAGCACTACCGATAGGTATGACACTTCCTAGGAGATTGTTCTAGTTAACGTATTTCTACAGCCATGGATGTCAACCATCGACTGGGACTTGCCATAGCCGATGCTCACCAAGGTGCTAACCGTGGTCTAGAAGTTCCTATTGAAGTGTACTAGTGAAAATGCACACAAAATTATGACATTGTGCTGCCATGGAAGCAAGCGGCTTGGCCTAACGTTTGGAACAGGTTTGTCGATGGTGTCATCATTCCCTACCTAAAGCGCAGACTTGGAAATGTCCACAACAAGCCACCGTCAGGAGGAATGGCAGCTACGGACACGCGGGTTGACCACCTAATGAGGTGGGCATCCATGATTTCACCCCAAAAAATGCCTGACCTCCTATAGGGTGAGTTCCCTAGAAAAGATTAGCAGGGTGCTCTATGTAGGTGGTTCTTCATGGTAGATTGTGATGACAAGATGGTGCTACAGTATAAGCTCACTTTTGGTGGGACCGATTGGTGGATGCCATATGTCAACAAGCTCATTGTACCACACTTGGTGTCTCAGTTCGTTGCCATTAGTGTCATCCCACTGAATGAAGGGTACGACATGTTCCACATGCTAATCATCAGGTGGAAGCCGGTCGTGTCACTAGAGTCGATGATGAAGAAGGTCCTGAAGCGCTTCATGGAGAAATGGACCGACGGGCTATGCCACTAGTTGTTCGATGCGCAACCCACAAAGGAGGAGGTCGTGGCCTGGTGCTAGGAATGGATGCGGCTCCTGACGCTAGATCTACTTGCCATCAATAATGAAATGCACAATGGCCTCGAACTAATCCACGAAACATATGAAATACCATAGGTAACTTAGTAACTTATTAGTGTATTTCTGTTCTAAATGATTGCACCTGCATCAGGCATTGTAAATGTTAATTATTGGCACAATGTGTATTACTCTTTTCTAAATGCACATGTGAGAAAGTCCAAAACTACATGATTGTAACGAATCAAACAATGACTGAATGCTTTCACTTGCGTTAGGCATTGTATAAATGTTAGTCATTGGCACAATATGTACTACTCTTTTCTAAATGCACCCACGACAAAGTCTAAAAGTATGTGATTGTAACGCGCTAGAGAATGACTAAATGATTTCACTTGCATCAGGCATTGTATAAATATTAATCGTTGGCACAATGTGTACTACTCTTTTCTGAATGCACATGCGAGAAAGTCTGATACTATGTGATTGTAACATGCCAGACAATATCTATTACTCTTTTTTTGACTGCACCCATTGTGACAGAACCGCCCAATTTATACAAGATCAAGTATGGCTGTCCCTGCTAACACGTTGACACACGCATACTTTCACTTATATAAACCTGGTAGTCCGTCGAGTGTCATGAAGGACCTTGGTAAATCAACATCATAACCAAGATCGAGTGATTAAGCAAATACACATCACATACATAGAGTTGCAGTGAAAATAATATTATAAATGGGTTCACAAATAATAGTACAAGTTTGGGTTTCAAAATCAGTTAAGGAAAAACAACATAGCTTTCAAATGATTACATTAATATAAGTTCCAAATACATTGCTAGCATAAGTGACATCCTCTGATAAAAGCATATAGATGAGAAATAAATATAGAGTCACCGAGCCCACCGGTGGTTAGCCACCATCTTCAGTAGGCTAAGAACTTCACTTGTAACATCATGGGACAAACCTTGAGTACTTGAATGTACTTAGCTAGACTTATCCATCATAAACCAGAAATAAAGTGACACCAAAGAGTATGCAAGGCTTTATGGGTGGAGCTAGCTTGACAAAGTTTTGCATAAAAGCCACTAGTTGAGCTATACATTTTACAATTCGGTAACCAAGTTAATTATAGCTATTCATCTCTAGATTAGCAACTAACCTATGCCAAACATGTGGAATATCATTAAGTAATAGGCAATAGTAACCATAGACGGTGTAGTAATGTGAGTATCATCATCATAACCATCAAGTTTCCATTAAGTTACTCTATGTTGCTGCTGCTCAGTCAAGATCTTACTATCCGGGAGAGACGGCAATTCGAATCGATTCCTACCTAGCAAGGGAATTTATTCCTAACACAAATCAAGACACACCTACGCCAAGGTAGCCTTAGGTCACCTTTGGTACAATTTAGGTACAGTCGTGGGTTCGATCAGCGCTGCACCCTTAGAGATTATACCAATCTGCCAAGAAGATCAAGACTTGAACCCGACCTTAGACTCATGCCATTGGCTCTCTGCACATCCTTACTACCTCTAGTGTGTGCACTTCCACTTATCGGGGCCCGGCCTGAATTGAACTACTTGGCTTCGCTGTCGTATCATCAGATCTGGCCAGCTAATTGCTAGCCATGAGTTCAACATGACATGAGGGCCTACAATGAATCGGTCCTTAATCGACATAGATGGGGATAGATAGGCACCCAAGACCTCCATGCCTTGTTGCTTCCCTATCAAGATCCCGCTCGGTCTGCTTTTATTTATCAACACAAGGTTATTTCCACGATAGCAAATATAGCCAACCATGCTTTGGTATCCACCTATATCTCGTAGGTGACAGAAAATCACCCAACTTCTATTGGTCTAAGCATTGCTAACATAAAATTGATCCTGGACCTACATAGGGTTCAAGGTATATTTCTGGGCAAGGAAGTTCTATGCATCAAGTGGTTCCAATAACTCTTATAACCTAATGCATCAAACATAAAGGACTCAAGTGATATTTGTAAAAACATAGGAGGCTTAGAATGCTCCGGGGCTTGCTTGGGATCCAAAACTAGGTTAGTGTTTGTTAGATGACACTTGCTTGGTGAGCATCTCCCATCTTAGCACTTGCTTAATCCTTCTGTCTTCTCGATTCACCAAACTCCATCTACGGGTTCGGCTCCAACATCACGTCCTTCACGTGCTTCATGTAGCGTACCTAGATGAGATGCAAGATGCAAGTCCATGAATATGAAGAATGGTCACATCATATTGATTTAAGCACTAGAGAGCAAGTCATTCAACTAACTAGGGCTACATAGTTTAGAGCATGCACCAGCAACATCAACAATGGGCAATCAACTTAAGTGCATACACAGAATTTGGACAGCACTACAGCAGTCGCGTGTTTCAACCATAACTAGAGTTACAATCATTCAATAAAAGTGATCTTAGACTTTCTGGAAAGCTAATGAAATTGTCTACAACTTTGTTATTCATTCCAAAAGCTAACTCAAAGGTTAACATGATCAAATATGCCAATATCTTTGGTCTGTATCGATAAGGATAGAAAACTGACATTAAATTTAGAAATGAATAACTAGAGTTATAATTATCAAACAAGCATGATCCTTAAATTTATAGAAATCTGATTAAGTTATCTACAACTTTCTTATTATCATCTTTTGGTGATTCAACAGTTATTTGGCCTTAAACACATAAAGCAATAATTCTATCCAAAACATGGACAGAATCTGACATGCAACTTCGGACAGCAATAAGTTGAGTTCTAGCTTTCACAACGATGTGGTTCTTGACTTTTTAGAAATCTTAGCAAACCATGCACAACTTTGTTATAAACACCACAAGCTAATTCTAAAGTTAACCAGGTCAAACATCACAAACAAGACATCTCTGTCCAGATTAGGACAGAATCTGTCACTCCTCTTCACAAGCTTATAATTGGAGATTTATACCACTAAAAGGGGTGATCGTTAACAATTTTGAAAGCTCATGAAAAGAACTACACTTCTTCTATTATCTCCAAGACATGATTCAAAGCTTAGCTAAGTCAAACAATAGAATCATTTAGATCTACATAGAGAGCATGCAAAACCTGCCAGGGAAATTATAAAATCTACAACTTTGGTATTCACCATATTCGCATAAAACATCATTTGCATCACGAAACTAATTGTAAAACTAAAACTGTACCTGCAGTCTAGACAGCTGAGGCATACCACATTCATCTCTTATTTAGTTGCTACAAACTAACATGTTCTTGACATACATACTACTCTAAACAGCTTGTGACCATATTCAAACAATCATAGCACATACTAATAGCTATGAGAAGCATCATAGGACAATAACTATATAGATCTATTAGCAAACATTCATCCTCTATGTATATAATGCAATATATATGCTATTTTTAGTGCCATATGAGAACAACTAGTTTGGGGATGAGATTTTTATGAGTGGTAGATGTTATCAAAACATGGCTACTGCACAAATTTCACATACTCATGTTTTGTAGATTAATTTCTATGAAAAAGACAAATTTCTATTGCAAGAAAACATGTAAAAGCAAGATAACTCCAAAGATCATCATTTTCTATAAACACATAGCCATATTATATGTTATTATAGTAGCACAACATCATACAAAGGTAGTGGAGCCACATTTTAAATTTTTATACCTACATAAAAATTATAACTTATTTAAAACCATTTATCAAGCAATAAACAAGTTAAATCAATCATACTGCATCTAATTATCCTAAAACTTTTACCACAGCACACATATAGCATAATTAGCCTACCATAAAAATTTCATAGCAATTGGAGCACAACTTTAGATATGAATTTCTTCCAAGAAAATCGTAATTAACATAGATAAATAAAAACAGCAAAAACCTTCTACTAACACATATCATATTATTACTCTACCGTGTAGATCTACTCATAGGGATTCCAAAAAGTCTTCATTTGCTATTTTTGGATTTTTCTACAATTTACTATGATTTTCCAAAGTTTTAGCTAAATAATTGCAATATTCCCAAAAAGAAAAGGAAAAACATTTTTACAAAGTGAACACAAACTTTTCTTCTAATTGACTAAGCCCATATATGTAAATGCATGTGTCTAGGCATTAAGCAACAAGACCCACTAAAGAGTTTCTATCTACGATTCACCCCCTCTTCTTCTTTCTCTCAACGCAGGACGCAATAGAGGACGAAGGAGGACGCCGAGGAGGTTGGGCTCTAGGAAGCTGGTGTCCAGTAGTGATGATGAAGGGGACGGCCGACTCTGGCCGTGGCTAGCCATGGCCCTAGCTCAGCAGAAGCTCAGCCACGGCCTACTGGGAGCGGCTAGTATAGCATTCGTGTGGTCGGCTGTGGCAATGGTGAGGCGACAAGGCTCGGAGCGGTCAAGGCAGTGACGAGGACTAGGAAAGGTGCAGCGCGAGGGCCAACATGACCAGAGGGAGGAGGAGCAAGGATCGGCAGTGGAGGAGGAGCAGCGGCAGCGCAAGCTTTACTGCTGACCATTCATGGTGAGAGCAAGGAAGAAGGACAGAGGGGGAGCGAGAAAGAATGGGAGAGCGAGGGAGGGGCGAGCACTCGGGCTCGGTTTTCCCAATTGGAGGAGCGATGTGGCTAGCATGCGAGAGCGAGGCTAGCCATGCGGTCTATGGCACTCGGAGCCGGTCAGCCACGACACCATTCGTTTCGCAACCTGAGGGAAGTAACTAATACCCCCGCAAAAATACACGAAAACATCAATCTTCCTCCCTTCGTAACTCCTAATCCATTTAGTTGTGGCATAAGCGGTAGTAATCAAAGTTGTAGATCTACGTGAGATCTCCAACTTTGCTTAAAGTGCCAAAGTCTAATTCGGCCTGGTTGGAGAGATACAAGGTTCCAAATTGGGGTTCATGAAACATGAGAACTGAATTCAGTTTCAATCCGACTGAAACCTCCAACTTCTCCCCTCAATATCTCCCAAACCATTTGATGATTCGATCAACCAATTTCTCCTGGTTGTAGTGCTACGTGAGTACTACAACCTTGATTAAAGGAGTTTGGCCAAATTTGACATGGTTTGCAAACTAAAATTCACCAAAGACAGGTACATGAAAATAGAAACACGAAGATTCAGTCATCCCAGACAGCCAAATTTCGGGATTCCAAAACAGTATTTTGTTGATTCTTGTGAGCTCTGTTTGGTAAAGCTAGGCACTGATTTAGCTCTTGATCATTAAACAAAGTTTGTTCTACATATGATGAGCTACAACTTTTATTTAGGTTCCACTACCATGCAAACAATATAAGCCACAATTCAAACCAAGTCAAAGTAGCATCACGATAAAGCTTAAATTATCCTTTTTGATCTATTGAAGCATTTTCTGGCCACTTGCTCAACATGAACCCTTCATAACTTTTGTTCATGAGTGTAAGTAGAGTTGTTTGGGATAGGTTGCAAGGTTTGGTTGACATCTGATGTTATAGTAAACTTAATAAAGCGATTCAAGCAAGGATATAATTCATCATTCCATGTGACTTCTTGATTCCAAACTTCATGAAACTTTTCCACTGGTCAAGATGGATGAATGTTGATGTAATGTACATGAAATAAGCATGTTTAACATTACTCTTATGTAATATTAACCAGGGTCCACATGTAAGGAAAGTGTATTGTCCAAGTCCAATTTCGGTGCTTAACTCGTGACTAACACCTGGGATGTTACAGCCCTCCCCCCTTACGAGAATCTTGCCCCGAGATTTAGTGCGAAAAAATTTTAAGGGAAGAGAAGCATGCCGTCCATTTTCCAACATCAGTCATAGCATTAGGCTACTTAATTTTGAAGCATCAGAGAGGCTAATTTGGTCAAGACAACTTTATGATATTCGCTCTTCGTAGTAAATTTTATCTGAAGAATTTCTTTCATTGACTTCCATGAAGCATTGTTATTTTGGGAGTAATCCAAGACAACACAACACTTCATTCTCGAGATACGAAGAGTACTATGGAGCATAAACTAACTACCCATAATATCTATTTCCCTAGTGAATATAGCATGGACCATGTGACTTTGCATTAGACTGCAAGCTTCTGAAAGCTACTCATTACAATGGTCCCATATTCATTCACAAAGTTCAAAAAGCAGTCCTCTACCAAAGTAGCTTGAGTACAACCTTTCATAAGGGATGAGATCACAGATGGGGTAAACATCCTCTGGGGCTGTGAGAAACCAAGTAACCAACATATAATATCTATGCCGGTCGTAACTGTTCAATCACTCAGATGCCATCCAATGGAAAACTACATAATGTTCCATGTGGGTAGTTCTCTTTCTCTAACAATAACACTTTATTATTTGATTCTGTGGACTGAGCAGTGAATGTAATAGCTAACTCTGTTGACTCAGTGTTTTCAATGATCATTATTTGAGGGAATCCTTGTATCCAAGTGGCAACAGTTATCTGGGTTGAATCTGAGGCAACCTCTTAGGTAAAAACACATGGAAGGTACCAAGGACAAGTCTACCTTGGAAAACATTACTGAAGAAGGATGACAGCAAGGTCTGGAGGACAACAAAAGTTGCAAGTATACACCAATTGGAAAAATAGTACGCCACTAGGATTGAGTACAATTTTCCTTCATGGTGCTATTTCACAGTAAGTTGGATTGGCTTGTACTATAGCAAAAACTAGCCTTGTTGAACTATATTTGACATTGAAGCTTCCTTTCTAATGTCAATCAGCAATTCATAAGCATAATCTAAAATCTGTTGTTTGACACTTTTCAACTTGTTTGCGACTCGTAATGGCACAAATTAACTTGTAGAACACCTTGACTGCTCAGCATTGTTGCTATGAGAGGGCAGAAGCAAGGCACAAAGGGTGTAAGGAGTCTTTTCTAGGGCATCTAAAGTATTATCCAATGGCAAAACATTGACCATGTTGCTAATCTTGGCATCAATTACAAACACAACCTTCTATTTGAAGGGGTGATAGCAGTCCACAGAGAAATCACATATTCTATACACTTTGGTTTTTAGTTCATATATCACAAACTACAGCTCTGTTGTGCAAAAATTTTGGTAGGCATTTAGATCCAAGAGTCCTTTAACTATTGACCAAAATTCAGCTCAAATGGACACCGTTTGACTATCCAAACAAATCATCTATCAAAACTGCTTTGTTCTAAAATTTTTTAACCGAACTATCAAAACATCTCTCAAATCTGATGCTTTACTCAACCAATCCTCAAACCAACTTAAGACATCAAAGTACCTTAAGCGAGGAATGAGATCATCAATTTTGGTGTGAATTCAACCATGTTTGAGCCACTAATCACTGGCTTAAAGATAACCGGTTTAGTGCCATGAAATCTCGATAGATTTTCTGCTCTTCTTTTCTTTTGATTTACACATTGGGAAGTGTCTTTGCAGTCTTTAACTCTTTTTATGATAGTGGTAGATTTCTTACTGAGGATGGAGGCTAGGGTTTTCCTCATAAGCTTCCCAGGGAACAATATCAATCGTTGATTTAGGCACCAACTCAACGATGCACAAGCATTGGACTTGTGGGCTATTTTTGCTAGGCACACTACATACTTCATGTGTAGAGGGGTAGTCCTACAAGATAAGCGACCTTTTCTAACTACCCTTCTATACTTTCTCCAATAGAGTCCTAAACAAATCCTTTGATAGCACAATATACATAACGATGCTTACCGAAACTAGGGATGTGCTTTCTTTAGCTCTTTACTTAGCTGATACAGTATGTTGCACTACCCATGTGATTGTCCAAGATGGAATTGACTTGATGACACAGGGCTTGGAGAAGAAAGCAGTACTAGCATCGCTGACCGTCTTTGTTGTTTCTTTGCTTAGCATTGTTCTATAAGACCTAGCCTTCGTAGTTACCAAAGAGTCGTTACCTAGCTAGAGATTAACCTTCCTACTTATAACTAATTAGTTGCCGCTCAACATTTGAGGCTCCAAAACTTCTTTTTTGATTGCAATGATTGTAGTTGAGGTGCAAACAGATAGTCACCATGGAAGTCAGTAGGGAAGGGGTCACACCGAAGGTCAGTTTTTGACTGCATGATCATCTTGCACCTAAAGTTCAAGAACTTGGATAGAAAGCTCATGAGTACCAGGTGACCTATTATAGCACATAATATCTCCATCCATTGTCATTCGACTGATAACTTATCCAATGTTACATGTTGTGTACCTTTCTGATCCAATGGGGATGACATAAGTTGCTCACTAGATGACCTATGGCATTATAGGGACAGTCAAGTAGAGTCACTTGTCTACCACCTCTTGTAGTCTGCCAATGTTCATGTCGATGACCTATTCTTCAAATGTTATCCTCTTTGCAACTTTAGAAGGAACCTCTACTACTTTTGGTCTGATATAAGGATCTTCCGATTAGATATGGAGAGATAACCAAGGAAGAGCTCACATGAAAATAACACATCGGTGTAGTTTTGCAATGGATCATGACTAGAAACCTTGATACCAGCGCATGTTGAGCAGCACAACCTTGTGTGCATGCCCACAGGAGGCTCTTGGTTTTGTCACGACACCGTAGATCGCTAATCGTGGCACCATTACTAAACATACAACCCACAAGAATTTTCACATGGCACAAATTTGGTTGCATACGAGCAAGCACCATGTGAGGGAGGTATAGCAAGCAAATGTAGTCACAAGGTTAGGAGTTAACAAGGAGGCAATCCAAAGATCAAAACATAGCGCAAGAGAACATAGCTTAATTGCCGAAGACAACAGAGTAGGGGACTCTTGCTTAATTTCCATATACGCCTTCTGTCCACCAAGGTGATTACAAGGTAAATACTAACATGAGATTTGGTCTTGCCGAGCAGCAACATGAGATCAAGACTGATAAACATCCAGAGACTTGAAAGGGCTGGAGATAAAACAAATGAGATTCAAGGGACAGAGCCAATGCACTGACTAGGGATTCAGTTGATAAAGCAATGACATGATCTATGAGGAAAAGGTTTCAAAGCCAGGGTAGATAGTGATTAGCGTTGCATCAGATCGTCTATAGGAGAAGGAGCAATGAGGTCCGACAAGGATTTTTTTGAGCAGGGTCCTCCCACACAGGAGCAAAACATCCATGACACATGTAAGCATTCAAGGGAACTAAGCTTGGGCTTAAGGTCAAGCAAAGACATGGATATAGATCTTCATAGCACAATGTTCAAGGGCTAGCAACCATGTGTACAGGCTTAGGCTCCTAAGAGAGAACTTAATTTTAGACAATAACCATGAGATTATCAAAACTTAGATGCTGTTCCAGGATAGCACTCTTCAACACTCGTATGCTTACCGAGGACAAGTACAATAGCAATCACCGAAGCCACGGTGATGGTGTGTCTAACATCGACAGCGACCACCCTGAGGAGTAGCTTAGCTATAGTATCTAGCTAGATGCGTTAGCTCTCTATCTTGGATTATTTATGTAATGAACTCATAATTTAGTTCGATCTCCTGATGTACCCTTTGATGTACTCTTGACACCTTGCATGTAATCCATGTTGTGGTTGCACTTTAATTGAATGCCCGTTGTGTTGGCAAGCAATTTGGCATATATGGAATGCATTGCGAATGACATTAAGTAATATAATTGGTGATGTTATGGTTGTGGAAATGAATTATTGTGCCTCTGTTTTATTGTATGAATTTAAATTCTCTCCAGTAAATTCAGTTTGGCATAATTATACAATTCTTCTACAATTTTTTGACATCATCAATAATTACTTATTGTTGTATTTCTGAAGATGCCTTGCACCCATTCTGGAGCTGGTGGGAATGATGATGCTGGGGTAGTGGCTTGCATGGTGACGACAATGAAAATTTGCCACCACCGCCCCCACCCACTCTGGTAGAGTTGATGGCTATGCTCGCTAAAGGGCAATGTGCTATGGGCAAGGCTATGCGCACCATGGCACAGCAAGTCACCTAGGGTAGACATCAGTGTCACGGTGTAGAGCCAAACCAATATAGTGATTTCAAGGATTTCTTGGATACCAAGCCGCCTATTTTCAAGGAGGCTGAAGAGCCACTCCAAGCAGAGGAATGGATGAACACACTTGAACAAAAGTTTCATTTGCTGAGGTTGACTGAGCAAATGAAAACTGAGTATGCATCCCACCAGTTGTAGGGGCCTACAGGCATTTGGTGGAGTCATCACTGAGCCACCCTGCCTAAGAATGCTCAAATTACTTGGAACCAGTTTAAAGCTGCTTTCTGGGGACACTATTTCCTCCAGGTCTTATGAGTATCAAGCATACTGAGTTCATGAAACTGACCCAGGGTACGAAGAGCTTGACTAAATATCTACATGCTTTCAACAACCTATCTAGATATGCCACGGAATTTGCTGATACTGATGCAAAGAAAATTGCTAGTTTCAAGCAAGGGCTTGGCCCCAAGCTGATGAAGACTCTTGCTAATAACAAGTCTACCACTTTCAATGAATTTGTTAGTGATGCCTTAACTCAAGACAATCAAAACAAAATCTATGCTGCATCCAAGAATTGAAAGAGAGCCTTTGTAGCAGGCGCTTCTCAGTCAAAAGCTCCAGTTACTATGAGACCTTAGTTTTGCCCACCTACTCCCAAGTTTAGGCCACCTCAGAAAAAGGTGCAAATCATTTAGAACCAGAAGGTGTGTCATAAGGCCTTTTCTGTTGCTCTACCAAAGGGTGGCACAGGGCAGGGAAGTTCTAGTGTTCCACCCAGCAGCATGCTGTGTTGGAACTGCAACAAGCCTGGCCATTGGTCAAGAAATTGCCCCTATCCCAAGAAGAACAACCAAAAGCAGGGTAATTCCAATTTGCGTCAGGGACATGTGCACTATACCACTGTTGCAGAAATTCCTACCAGTGAAGTTGTTAATGCGGGTATGTTTCTAGTGAACCAACATCCCATAGTTGTTTTGTTTGATTCTGGTGCATCACATTCATTTATGAGTCAAACATTTGTATCCAAGCATAATTAGAGGGTAGTTACTATAGATAAGGGTGGTTACTGCATAAGTGCAGCCAAAAATCATATCTCCACCAACCAAATAGTTAGAGATGTGCGCATCTCAATAAGCAATCGGGAGATACCGCAGATCTTGTAGTATTACCCAGTTTGGGGATAGATGTAATCTTGGGAATGAAATGGATAAGTGGCCATGGAGTTCTTATTGATACTTCCACTCAGGTGATTATGTTAAGGGAATCCAATAGTAAGAATGCTTTCTTAGTACCACTTCCTAGAGATTTTGCCCTCCAAAATGTAGCTAATGCTATCTAGCCCGTGACTATTGCTAACATTCTGGTGGTGTGTGAATTTTTGGACGTGTTTTCGAATGAGTTGCCTAGGTTACCTCCTGGCAGAGATGTAGAGTTCAAGATTGAATTATTACCAAGCACGGCACATATCTCACAAAGGCCTTCTAGGATGCCACCCAATGAATTAGCTGAGCTCAAAGTGCAATTGCATGAGCTTCTTGAAAAAGGTCTCATTCGACATTGCTCATCACCGTGGGGTTGTCTTGCCATATTCATGAAAAGGAAGGATAAATCTTTATGGATGTGTGTGGACTACCGACCCCTTAATGCGGTAATGATCAAGAACAAGTATCCATTGCCTCAAATTGATATCTTGTTTGATTAGATATCAAAGGCTAAAGTGTTCTCTAAGATCGATTTGAGATCAGGGTACCACTAGATTAAGATCATGCTAGAAGACATATCTAATATTGCCTTCTCTACTAGGTATGGTCTATATGAGTATCTTATCATGTCTTTTAGGCTAACCAATGCTCCTACCTATTTCATGTATCTCATGAATTTGGTGTTCATGCCTAAACTTGTTAAATTTGGGGTGGTATTTATTGATGACATCTTAGTCTATTCTAAGAATGCAGACGACCATGAAGAACACCTAAGAGTTGTCTTAACAAGGTTGCGAGAACATAAGTTGTATGCTAAGTTTAGCAAATGCGAATTTTGGTTAAGGAAAGTACCTTTCCTAGGTCATGTGTTATCAGAAGATGGAATTTCGGTAGATCCTGGCAAAGTGCAAGAAGTTATGGATTGGAAGGCCCCGACTTTAGTCCATGAAGTTCAAAGTTTCCTTGGGTTAGCAGGTTATTAACATCATTTCATTTTGGATTTCTCTAAGATAGTCAAGCCCATGACCAGATTACTTCAGAAAGATGAGAAATTTGTGTGGACTCTAGAGTGTGAAGCTGCTTTTCACAGTTTATAGACTTTGTTGACCACCACTCTGGTTTTAGCATAGCCTGACATAGAAAAACCATTTGATGTGTTTTGCGACACATCTGGTACTGGTTTGGGGTGTGTGCTCATGCAAGAGGGTCAGGTCATTGCCTATGCCTCGCGTCAACTGAGGAAACATGAGGTTAATTACCCAACTCATGATTTAGAGCTAGCTGTAGTTGTTCATGCTTTGAAGATTTGGAGGCACTATTTGCTTGGCAATGTGTGTCACATTTACACTGATCACAAGAGCCTCAAGTACATCTTCATGCAACCTAAGTTGAACATGAGACAGAGAAGGTGGTTGGAGCTAATCAAGGATTACAACCTAGAGATGCATTATCATCCAGGCAAGGCAAATGTTGTTGCAGATGCTTTGAGCCAGAAGTATCATAGCAAACCATTGCTAGAAGATGGCTTTAACCTACTACATCATGTAGTTTTACATAATCTCACTATTAGTTGCTCTATTGAAGCTAAGGTCAAGGAACAACAAAAGACCATTGTGGGTATATTTCATATCAAGAAAAAGATGGAAGAAGAAGAGACTAAACATTTTAGATTAGATGATAGAGGTGTACTCTGGTTTAAGGATAGACTTGTTGTACCAAAGATAGAGAACTTAGAAACCAAATCTTAGATGAAGCACACTCTTCTAAATTGTCCATCCATCCTGGTAGTAGCAAGATGTACCAGGATTTGAAGACCCAGTTTTGGTGGACAAAGATGAAGAAAGAGATTGTAGCATATGTGGCTAGATGTGATACTTGCTACCGAGTCAAAGCCATTCATTTGAAACCTGCAGGGCTACTCCAACCACTGCCTGTTCTAGGTTGGAAATGGGAAGAAATCAGCATGGACTTCATTGTTGGTCTTCCAAACACCCAGAAAGGTAACTATTCCATTTGAGTAATTGTGGACCATCTGACGAAGTCTGCACATTTCATTCTAGTTCAGATAGTTTACCGCCGACATCATTATATAGAGCTATATATCACCCACATAGTGTGATTGCATGGGATACCTCGAACCATTGTGTCTGATAGATGTCCACAGTTTGTAAATCATTTTTGGGAACATTTGCATAATCAGTTGGGTACTAAATTGATCCAAAGTTCTGCTTATCACCCTCAAACTGCTAGGCAAATAGAGCGAGTAAATTAGATTCTTGAACACATGTTAAGGGCATGTGTAATATCTTTAAAGGGTTCATGGTTGAAATGATTACCTTTGGCTGAGTTCTCCTATAACAATAGCTATCAAGAAAGCATGAAGATGGCCCCTTTTAAGGCTTTATATGGCCGCAAGTGTAGAACTCCTCTAAATTGGGTTGAGCCAGGCGAAAGAAGGTATTATGGTATTGACTTTGTCAAAGAAGCCGAAGAGCAAGTTTGAATTATTCAGCAACATATGGAAGCTGCTTAATCAAGACAGAAGAGTTATGCGGACAAGATAAGGAGTCCTCTTATATTTGAAGTTGGTGATTATGTGTACCTGAAAGTATCACCAATGAAAAAGGTACAACGATTTGGTGTGAAGCAAAAGCTAGCACCCCGATATGTGGGCCCATACAAAATTATTGAGCAATGTGGACCAGTAGCTTATAGACTCCAATTACCGCCTGAGATGATGCCATCTTCAATGTTTTCCATGTCTCTCAATTGAAGAAATGTCTTCGTGTACCCGAAGAAGCCATTGAACCCACTAGTGTCAAGATCTAGTCCAATTTGACATATGAAGAAAAACCTATTCGAGTGATAGAAGAAATGGAGAGTGACTAGAAGTAAGGTGCTTAAGTTCTATAAAGTGGTGTGGAACAACCATAGTGAGCAAGATGCAATGTGGGAAAGGGACGATTTTCTGCGTGACGCCTACCCCACATTCTACAAGGATTGGTAGGTCTTTCTAATCTCGAGACGAGATTTCTATAAGGGGGAGGGGCTATAGCACCCTGGTGTTAAGCATGCATTTGGCATTGGCATTTCATGAGCACAAGAATCATTGAACATTCATGAGCATGAGCATGTCAAATTCTATCTTCACTACCTTGTTTATATCAGTTGTGATGTCTCTTAAATTTATACCTAGGCTAGGGTTTACATGTGATCAATGTGTGAAATGCTTGTGGGACCTTAGGAGTACCTTAAACAAATTTATAATGTCACATGGAACAACTTTGGTATTCATGACTTGGACCATTTTGGCCTCTAAGTCATGATTATAGTGTAAGCTACACTTTTCAAGTTGCATGGTTGACCTAAGTTGAACTATACTCTAGAGACATTATATGGCTGTGCACCCTAAAGCAAAGTTGTAGTACTTGACTAGGGTAACAACTTTTATTTTTGGGTCAAGACCTAATTCGGTGCATAGCATACTCAAAAATAGCTCACAAGTAGCAAAAGAATTACTGTTCTAGCACTTTAAAAAATTTCTAAATCTGGGATCGAATTACAGTTTCAAGTGCTGCACTTTGGGATGATATAACTTGTGAACCATTAGGATTTAGGACAAAGTCCTTTAAGCAAAATTGTAGATTGTATGTAGCTCTACAACTTTTGTTAATGCTGCTCTCAACAAATCGGTACGGATTTGGAGTTAGACGATCACAAAGGAGCTTCGTCAGGCACTATCATCGGCTCTGATGGCCGCATCCCCACACGCGTTAGTGGCCAACTGGCCATAGGCCATGGCCACCATGTGGCAAGCATACATCAACAATGGCTTAGCCGGTTAGGCCAGAGCATACACATAGGCACCACGCCCTAGCTAGTCACTCCACTCGCCCGCTCTCACCTCCTCCCTCTCGCTTTTCCTTGCCAAGCGGAGCTCCCATCTCATTGCATCACCACCATAGCTCTATCACAGCTGTTCACCACTGACATAGCTAAACCAGTCGATTTGTCTCAGCCACAGCTGCTTCGCCATCACCTCCACCTCCTCGAGCCACCAGCACCACATCTTAACCCTTGGTAAAGCAGCATTTTGATTTGTCGTAGCCGCCATTGCCACTAGAGCACCGCCATGCTCTCTACTCACAGTGGCCCGGCCGCTCCACCACATCTCATGCCTTCCTCTTCTCCAACCCAGCACCATGCTAGGCTCTAGATGCTCAGACCGGATCTAGGGTAGACGCCACTGCCTAGTTGCGTAGGAATGTGTCGTCGCTCTACGCACGGCCGCCATGGTCATTGTGGCACTCGAGCTCGCCATTGCCGAGCTAGTCCATCGTCTCCCTCCTGTCTCATGTGTCTTAGGTTGAGTGACCCTAGATGTAATGTATGAAATGATGGAGACCTACCTTTTCGCCGCCGTCTAGCTAGAACGGTGGGAGCACCGCCGTGCTTCATGCGTCGCCACGTGGCCATGCACGTGAGTAGAGCTCACCGCCGCCTCACTAGAACTCTAACCCACCCTAGATAGCTTTGTTAGGATTCCGCAAAGCCGTAGCACACCTCACTGGAGCACGTGATGGCCAAAGAACACCGGTGTACCACCACGCTACCTACGCCATCCGCCATTGTCGCCGGCGAGCCATCTCCGGTGAACCCTAGGCCATGACTTCACCCCAACCGACACAGCTTGATAAGGGGAACATGTTGGTGTCACCTTCATCACCGATGATCTCACCATTGATGAGATAGGGCTGGCTGGAGTGCCTCCCCTGCCCCGGTGTCAGTGACGTGTGGGTCCACTGACCAACGGGCCCCATCTGTTAGTCTCTATGTGTTCTTTGATTTCTTATTTGTTTTTATAGATTTGTTTTTACTGAATCTTGTCAATGACAAAGTTGTAAATTACTTACTTATCTTGCTTGTGTCAAATTTTCATGGCAATAGGCCAAATAGTTTAGGAGTTATAGCTATTAGAAGTTGATCTCCCAAAATGCTTACTCTCTGGAATTTCTGGACTGACCTATGAAGTTTACCTATTTTGACTAGGATAGTGGTTGAATCACATTTTGGTGATTAAATGAAAGTTGTAGGAAATTTCATAAGATTTCTAGAAAGTCCAAGATCATGGCATTTTGTTGAGTAGAACTCCAGTTATAATCTAAACTTGTAGCTACTGTGTTGTGGTCAAGAAATGGACTTAGTGTGGATTCTTGAAATTTCAAGAGAAGAGATATGTACCTACTCAGTAAATAAGAATTCAACTTTGTTATCATCCTAATGACCTAATATCATAGTCATCATTTAACCATGCACATTATCATGTCATGTCATCCATGACCCTTATTATGCATTAATGATTCTCACTTTTTGTATGTGCATGCAATAGGTGCAACGGAAGAAATCACCATGTTGGAGTATGAGGCCGATCCCTAGGATGAGAATCAGGAAGTGTAGCAACTGGAGGCCCTAGGAGAAGGTGAGCCCGATAGTGAATAGTTGCTCAAGTGTCCAGATCACCAGCCCTCAACCTTTGTGAAAGTCAAGCCCTAGAGCATTCTAAGCCACCTATGTTTTCAAACTATCAACTTGAGTGCTTTTATGTTGATGCATTAATACTAGGAGTTGATTGGAACCACTTGCTGCATATATCTTCCTTGTCCATATATATATATATAGAATCCTATGTAGGTCTAGGATCGAATATATGCTTAGCCAAGCTTAGTTGATAGAAGTCGGGTGATTACCTATCACCTGGACGATATAGGTTGATAACTAATCATGGTTGGCTATATTTGCTAGCATGGAAATAACCATGTGTTAATGAATAAAGGAGACCGGGCGTGATCATGATAGAGAAGCAACAAGGCATGGAGGTCTTGGGTGCCTATCTATCCCCATCTGTGTCAATTAAGGACTGGTTCATTGCATGTCCTTATGTCATGTTGAACGCATGCCTAGCACTTAGCTGGCTAGATCTGATGATTTGACCGCGAAGTCAAGTAGCTCAATTTAGGCCAGGCCCCGATACATGGAAGTGCGCATGCTGGAGGTAGTAAGCATGTGCAGAGAGCCAATGGCGTGATTCCAAGGGTGGGTTCAAGTCCTGATCTTTCTGGTAGATTGGTAGAATCTCTGAGGGTGCAGCACTGATCGGACCCACGAGTTAGTCCTAAATTGTACCAAAGGTGACCTGAGGCTTCCTTCGTGGGGTGCCTCGGTTTGTGTTAGGAATAAATTCCCCAGCTAGGTAGGAATCGATTCAAATCACCATCTCTCCTGGATAGTGAGAACTTGACCGAGCAACGACAACATAGAGTAACTTAATGGAAACTTGATGGTTATGATGATGCTCAAGTTATTCTTATACCAAATATGGTTACTAATGCTTGTTAGCTTAATCAAGTGATTGCTCTAGTACAGGTGCTAATCTAGAGATGCTTAATTGAATAGGTATTCAAATTGATGCTAGAGGTACTAAATCTCCAAGTTATGTTATTTAAGCTTTTATGCAAAATGCAAAATGTTATCTAGCAACTCCATCTTTAAAGCCTTGCATACTCCTTGGTGTCTTATTATTTTGGTTTATGATGGGTAAGTCTAGCTGAGTACATTCTCGTACTTAGGGTTAATCCCATTTGTTGCAGATGATACGATGTACCATGGTTACTGCAAGCATTGCATAACTCCTATAGTTGATGGAGAGTCAGACCAAGGGCATGGTCATTCTACATCATCTCATCTATGTGCTTTTGTTGGAGATGATCTTAAACTGGCTATGTATTTGAACTATCTTGATGTTGTTTCAAAACTATGTTGCTTCCGCTACTTCTAAATTTGGGTTGTAATAACTTTGTTGAAACTCCGATGTATGGAAACTATTTGTGAACCTATTGTAACATGTGACTGGTTGTGTTGAATTATGTACGATCTTGGTTTGTACATTGGTTTGTTTGAGATCCTTTGTGATACATGTTACAACAGGTTCACAAATAGTTCTCATACATTAGAGTTTCAACAAAGTTATTACAACCCAAATTTAGAAGTAGCGGAAGTAACATAGTTTGGAAACAACCTCAAGATAGTTCAAATACATAGCCAGTTTAAGATCATCTCCAACAAAAGCACATAGATGAGATGATATAGAATGACCATGCCCTTGGTCTTACTCTCTATAATTGTAGGAGTTATGCAATGCTTCTAGTAACCATGGTACATCGTATCATCTGCAACAAATGGGATTAACCCTGAGTACGAGAATATACTTAGCTAGACTTACCCGTCATAAACTGAAATAATAAGACACCAAGGAGTATGCAAGACTTAAAAGATGGAGTTAGCTTGATAACATTTTGCATTTTGCATAAAAGCTTAAATAACATAACTTGGAGATTTAGTACCTCTAGCATCAATTTGAATACCTATTCAACTAAGCATCTCTAGATTAGCACTTGTACTAGAGCAATCACTTGATTAAGCTAACAAGCATTAGTAACCATATCCGGTATAAGATTAATTTGAGCATAATCATAACCATCAAGTTTCCATTAAGTAACTCTATGTTGTCGCTGCTCAGTCAAGTTCTCACTATCTAGGAGAGATGGCAATTCGAATCGATTCCTACCCAGCTGGGAATTGATTCCTAACACAAACCGAGGCACACCCCATGAAGGTCGCCTCAGGTCACCTTTGGTACAATTTAGGACTAACTCGTGGGTCCGATCAGCGCCGCACCCTCAGAGATTCTACCAATCTGCCAGGAAGATCAAGACTCGAACCTGCCCTGGCACTCATGCCATTGGCTCTCCACACATCCTTACTACCTCTAGTGTGCACACTTCCACTTATCGGAGCCCAGCCTGAATTGAGCTACTCGGCTTCATGGTCATATCATCAGATCCGGCTAGCTAAGTGCTAGGCATGTGTTGAACATGATATGAGGACGTACAGTGAATCAGTCCTTAATTGACACAAATGGGGATAGATAGGCACCCAAGACCTCCATGCCTTGTTGCTTCTCTATCATAATCCTACCCGGTCTCCTTTATTCATTGACACATGGTTATTTCGACGCTAGGAAATATAGTCAACCATGATTAGTTATCAGCCTATATCATGCAGGTAACAGGTAATCACCTGACTTCTACCGACTAAGCATGGCTAAGCATATATTCGATCCTAGACCTATATAGGATTCAAGATATATATATCTAGACAAGGAAGATATATGCAACAAGTGGTTCTATTCAACTCCTAGTACTTAATGCATCAACATAAAAGGACTCAAGTTGATAGTTTGAAAACATAGGAGGCTTAGAATGCTCTGAGGCTTGCCTTTCACAAAGGTTGGGGGCTGGTGATCTGGACACTTGGGTAACTATTCACTATTGGGCTTGCCTTCTCCTAGGGCCTCCTATTGCTGCACTTCCTGATGCTCTTCCTAGGGATCGCCCTCATACTCCAATATGGTGATTTCTTCTGTCGCACCTATTTCATGCACATGCAAAAAGTGAGTATCATGAATGCAATAGAAGGGTCATGGGTGACATGACATGATAATGTGCATGGTTAAATGATGACTATCATATTAGGTCATTAGGATGAAAACAAACTTAATTCTTATTTACTGAGTAGGTGCATATCGCTTCTCTAGAAATTTCAAGAATCCACACTAAGTCCATTTCTGGACCACAACACAGCAGCTACAAGTTTAGATGATAACTGAAGTTCTACTCAACCAAATGCTATGATCTGGACTTTCTAGAAATCTTATAAAATTTCCTACAACTTTCATTTAATCACCAAAAGGTGATTCAACCACTATCCTAGTGAAAACAGCTAAACTTCCTAGGTCTGTTCAAAAATTCCAGAGAGTAAGCATTTCAGGCGATCAACTTCTAATAGTTATAACTCCTAAACTATTTGGTGTATTGCCATGAAAATTCAACACAAGCAATATAAGTAAGTTATTTACAACTTTGTCATTGACAAGATTCACAGCAAACCTCACCTTACGCATGCAATTTACTTAACAACCGAAACTATCCAAATAGTCACTAAAATGAAATTATAGATCAATTAATATTTCACTGCATACAAGCAATCAAAATTGAGCACAACCAATGGTATCAACAGTTCATAGGCATCATACACACTCTAGAAAACATGATGGTCAAGCCCAAATAAATTATTTAAATGCCTTTATTAATTTATTTGGACACTAAGGTGAACTAAGGAAAATATATCAAAAGTGCACAATATATTTCGAGAAAATTACAGTAGCCTACATATGACCCTAAAAGTCTACTATACAAATTCTGTGCCATTTGGATAAATATAGCCGTCTCTACAAAAATGACAAGTTGCATAGGCTTATTTTAGCAAAAATAGTTTAGCCTAGTGAAAAGTGTCAAACAACAGATTTCATATTTTATTAACTCTGTACAAAAATTTACATGGCAATATGTTACTTATTTTTATCCTTATTAATTTCCTCAGAAAACACCATTTATTAAAAGACCCTACTCCAATCAAGTTTACTGCAAGTTCAACATTTTTCCTAACTAGAACAAGTCAACACAAGATTAGGAAAATTGGAATTACATTTTTCTCATACTCCTAACTCTAGTTATGCATTTTCCAAGATTAAAAACAATTTAAAAGCACTTATCTAGCTCCATTTAATTCTCCTAGAAAAACATCCCAAACAGTAGGTTTCATATTTTTATCAAATAGTACACTTCATGATGACTCCAACAAAATTTGGTTCACCCAAAATGGACATCTACAACTCAACTTATGAATTTTTGAAACATGCATTCAAATTTGTGAAAACAAATAAGAAATCAAAGAACACACAGAGACTGACAGATGGGGCCCACTATTTAGTGGACCTACATGTCAGTGATACCGGGGCAGGGGAGGCGCTCCGGCCTGCCCTATCTCATCAACGGTGAGATCACCGGCGATGAGGGTGACACCAACATGTTCCCCTCATCAAGCCGTGTCGGTTGGTGGTGAAGATGTGGCCTAGGGTTCACCAGAGATGGCTTGTCAGTGGTAATGGCAGATGGCGGAGGTAGCGCAGTGGTACGCCAGCATTCTCTAGCCATCACGTGCTCCAGTGAGGTGCGCTATGGCTTCGCAGAATCCTAACAAAGCTATCTAGGGTGGGTTAGGGTTCCGGTGAGGCGGCGGTGAGCTCTGCTCATGTGCATGGCCACACGGTGGTGATGGCACGGCGGTGCATGGCTGTGTTGCGGCGCCATTAGGACGGTAGCATCTAAATGGTCATCAGCATGAGTTCCTATGACCAACATAGGTGATAAGACGAGAGAGTGAAAGAATGAAAAGGCTCAAGCTTGAGTTGGCCACAACGAGCTTTGGAGCTAGATGATGCTCCGGTGAGACCACCGGTGGTGGAAACGGTAATGCGCCCATACCTAAACTTGAAGGCTTAGCAAAGGGGTGGAGATTGTAGTGTAGTGCAAGGCGGAGTTGTTAGCACGCTTGATTGGAAAATGGTGCGGCAACAGTGGTTCTACATGGTGGCAAAGCTGGCGGCGGTAATGATGAGCTCGGCGTCGCCTTTGCGGGTGCGAGAGCGAGCAAGGGAGAGGGAATGAGCGAGAGAGAGCAGACGGGCACATCGTGGTAGTGTTGATTCCCTCCTTGGCCAGACTAGTGGGGCCTACGCTAGCATACTGCTGCCAGATGGCAAGCACAACCTAATGATAGTCAACCACCACCGGCCCATTCTAAATCAGCTTATTCCATTTCAAAACAACTGAAACCACCCCCTTCCTCACTCTATCTCTCAAACCAGCATAATTCTGTGAAAACCATAATAATCAAAGTTGTAGAGCTTCATGAGTACTCCAACTTTGGTTAAATGAGTTTAGTCTAGATCGGCCTAGTTTACAAACTATAGTGCATCAAACACGAGTACATTGAAACTGTAAATCACTCCCAGACAAAAAATTATCAAAAACAATAATTCTTTTGCTACTTGTGAGCTATTTTGAGCATGCTATGCACCGAATTAGGTCTTGACCCAAAAATAAAAGTTGTTACACTAGTCAAGTACTACAACTTTGCTTAAGAGTGTACTACCATACAAGAACTCAAGGGTAAAGTTCAACTTAGGTCAAACATGCAACATGAAAATGGTACCTTACACTATAATCATGACTTAGATGCCAAATTGGTCCAAGTCATGAATACCAAAGTTGTTCCATGTGACATTCTAAACATGTTTAAGGTACTCCTAGTGTCCCACAAGCATTTCACACATTGATCACATGTAAACCCTAGCCTAGGTATAAATTTAAGAGACATCACAAGTCATATAAACAAGGTAGTGAAGATAGAATTTGACATGCTCATGCTCATGAATGCTCAATGATGCTAGTGCTCATGAAATGCCAATGCCAAATGCATGGTGTTATAGTAGCTATGATAGAACTGCCCAATTTATACAAGATCAAGTATGGCTGTCCCCGCTAACACATTGACACGCGCATACTTTCACTTATATAAACCTGATAGTCCACCGAGTGTCACAAAGGACATCGGTAAATCAACATCATAACCAAGATCGAGTGATTAAGCAAGCATTTCAAAAAACTCAATCCAATTAGCTTAAGAGACTATTACTAAGCACAAAGCTCATACATAACAAGCAGTCACCTACAACAACACCACTACACACATCATGCAAAGCATGGTGGTAAGGTACTGTTATCTTTTATTTCCTTTTTACTAAGTAGGTGGATAACTCTTCAAAATAAGTGTTACTTACATTTAGCAATTTAGTTTTCAAAGGGGTGAAGTTTTTGCTAACTATTAACTTATCATCTATTTCCTTTGGAAGCAAACATACAAGGCAAAGTAATTACACACTATCTTCAAGCAAACTATTCAAGCGGCATGGAACAAGGCATTTTGCCTAGCTTCACACCGGGAAGATAGTAACATCACATTGATCACACATTACTTAGTATGAGAACAAAGTGATGGAAGCATATTTATGCACAAGCATAATCATGATGCATGACCATCCTATTCATCCACAAAAAATTGCCAGCCTAAGGTGGCAATCATGTTCTATGTCGATGGCATAACATGTACTCTCTTGATATATAGCTAGTCGTCAGCTATATTAAATCTACGCATTCATAGTTAGCGTACCTACAGAAGGATTTCATTTTAGCCTAACCCCACAATTATATATGCAGAAATGAAAGTCTAGGCCCTAGGTTGCAAGCTAAATACTTCCATATATATACCCACATATATATATTTTCATATCAAAGCTACCTAAAAGTAAATACGTCTATACATACATATAGAATATGAATATATAACCATACCAAAGCTAACCCACAATTAAATACTCCTGTATATATAAACTTAAGTATAAAAAATACCTCTCCCCTTTGACCGCACGCTCACATCTTGCGATCATGCCACTCATCAACTTACCTTCTTACCTGGGCGTAGACATATAGTGATCCATACAATACCATTCAAGCAAATGGCATCCATACAATAGCATGCCACATGGACAATGAAAGTAAAAAACCCCATGTTAGTACTTAGATAGCCACCTAATAGTCCTTAACTGGGCATAAAGGAGGATGTCGCTAGCATAGTTTTGCAAATTAGTTTTGACAAATTTGCCTGTAGCTAAAGTTTTAGTCCAAATAGGTTTTTTAAAACAAAACTTGGCTTTTAAAACTATGTACCTGACAGTATTATGCTTAATCTTGCTTTGATGCCAGCTATAACAGAACTGCCCAATTTATACAAGATCAAGTACGGCTGTCCCTGCTAACACGTTGACCGCATACTTTCACTTATATAAACCTGGTAGTCCGCCGAGTGTCATGAAGGACCTTGGTAAATCAACATCATAACCAAGATCGAGTGATTAAGCAAATACACATCACATACATAGGGTTACAGTGAAAATAATATTATAAATGGGTTCACAAATAATAGTACAAGTTTGGGTTTCAAAATCGGTTAAGGAAAAACAACATAGCTTTCAAATGATTACATTAATATAAGTTCTAAATACATTGCTAGCATAAGTGACATCCTCTGATAAAAGCATATAGATGAGAAATAAATATAGAGTCACCGAGCCCACGGGTGGTTAGCCACCATCTTTAGCAGGCCGAGAACTTCACTTGCAACATCATGGGACAAACCCTGAGTACTAAAATGTACTTAGCTAGACTTACCCATCATAAACCAGAAATAAAGTGACACCAAAGAGTATGCAAGGCTTTATAGGTGGAGCTAGCTTGACAAAATTTTGCATAAAAAGCCACTAGTTGAGCTATACATTTTACAATTCGGTAACCAAGTTAATTATAGCTATTCATCTCTAGATTAGCAACTAACATGTGCCAAACATGTGGAATACCATTTGGTAATAGGCAATAGTAACCATAGCTGGTGTAGTAATGTGAGTATCATCATCATAACCATCAAGTTTCCATTAAGTTACTCTACATTGCCACTACTCAATCAAGTTCTCACTATCCAGGAGAGACAGTGATTTGAATCAATTCCTACCCAGCTAGGGAATTTATTCCTAACACAAACCGAGGCACACCTGCGCCAAGGTAGCCTTAGGTCACCTTTGGTACAATTTAGGTACAGTTGCGGGTCCAATCAGTGCCGCACCCTTAGAGATTCTACCAATCTACTAGGAAGATCGGGACTCAAACCCACTTTGGACTCATGCCATTGGCTCTCCACACATCCTTATTGCCTCTAATGTGTGCACTTCCACTTATCGGGGCCCGGCCTGAATTGAACTACTCGGCTTCACGGTCGTATCATCATATACGACGGTTAAGTGCTAGGCATGCATTCAACATGACATGAGGACCTACAGCGAATTGGTCCTTAATCTGCACAGACGAGGATAGATAGGCACCCAAGACCTCCATGCCTTGTTGGTTCTCTATCACGATCCCGCCCAGTCTACTTTTATTTATCAACACATGGTTATTTCCATGATAGCAAATATAGCCAACCGTGCTTTGGTATCCACCTATATCTCAAAGGTGACAGGAAATCACCCGACTTCTACTGGTCTAAGCATTGCTAAGCATACATTCGATCCTAGACCTATATAGGGTTCAAGGTATATTTCTAGACAAGGGAGTTCTATGCATCAAGTGGTTCCAATCAACTCTTATAACCTAATGCATCAAACATAAAGGACTTAAGTGATATTTGTAAAAACATAGGAGGCTTAGAATGCTCCGGGGCTTGCCTGGGATCCAACACAAGGTCAGTGCTTGTTAGATGACACTCGCTTGGCAAGCATCTCCCATCTCAGCACTTGCTTAATCCTTTCGTCTTCAGGATTCGCTAAACTTCATCTTCAGGTTCGGCTCCAACATCACGTCCTTCACATGGTTCATCTAGCATACCTAGATGAGATGCAAGATGCAAGTGCATGAATATGAAGAATGGTCACATCATATTGATTAAAGCACTAGAGAGCAAGTCATTCAACTAAGTAACTAGGGCTACATAATTTAGAGCATGCACCAGCAACATCAAGAATGGGCAATCAACTTAAGTGACATAGAATTTAGACAGCAGTACAACAGTCACGTGTTTCAACCATAACTAGAGTTACAATCAATCAATAAAGTGATCTTAGACTTTTTAGAAAGCTAATGAAATTGTCTACAACTTTGTTATTCATTCCAAAAGCTAACTCGTAGGTTAACATGATCAAATATGCCAATATCTCAGGTCTGTACCTATAAGGACAGAAAACTAACATTAACTTCAAAAATATATAACTAGAGTTTCAATCATCCAACAAGCATGATCCTTAACTTTATAGAAAGCTTATTAAGTTATCTACAACTTTATTATTATCATAATTAGGTGATTCAACAGTTATTTGGCCTTAAACACATAAAGTAACAATTCTATCCAAAACAAGGACAGAATCTGACATGCAACTTTAGACTGCAATAAGTTGAGTTCTATCTTTCACAATGAGGTGGTTCTAGACTTTTTCGAAAGCTTAGCAAACCATGCACAACTTTGTTATAAATACCACAAGCTAATTGCAAAGTGAACCAGGTCAAACATCACAAACAAACATCTCTGTCTAGATTAGGACAAAATCTGTCACTCCACTTCACAAGCTCATAACTGGAGATTTAGACCACCAAAAGGGGTGATATTTAACAATTTGGAAATATCATGAAAATAACTACACTTCTTCTATTATATCCAAGATATTATTCAAAGCTTAGCAAAGTCAAACAACACAATCATTCAGATCTATACAGAGAGCATGTAAAACCTGACAGGGAAATTATATAATCGATAGCTCCTAAATTATCAGGCCTATGGTCTTGAAAATTTAACACAAGCTAGATTATGAAGTTACCTACAACTTGGGTATTCACCATATTCACATAAAACATCATTTGCATCATGAAACTAATTGCAAAACCAAAACTATACCTACAGTCTAGACAGCTGAGGCATACCACATTCATCTCTTATTTAGTTGCTACAAACTAACATGTTCTTGACATACATGCTACTCTAAACAGCTTGTGACCATATTCAAACAATCATAGCACATACTAATAGCTATGAGAAGCATCATAGGACAATAACTACATAGATCTATTAGCAAACTTTCATCCTCTATGTATATAATGCAATATATATGCTATTTTTAGTGCCATATGAGAACAACTAGTTTGGGGCTGCAATTTTTATGAGTGTTAGATGTTATAAAAACATGGCTACCGCACAAATTTCATATGCTCAGGTTTTATAGATTAATTACTATGAAAAAGACAAATTTCTATTGTAAGAAAACATGTAAAAGCAAGATAAATCTATAGATCATCATTTTCTATAAACACATAGCCATATTATATGTTATTATGGTATCGCAACATCATACAAAGGTAGTGGAACCACATTTTCCATTTTTACACCTACATAAATATTATAACTTATTTAAAACCATTCATCAAGCAATAAACAAGTTAAATCAATAAATCAATCATACTGCATCCAATGAACCTAAAATTTTTACCACAGCACACATATAGCATAATTAGCCTACCATAAGAATTTCATAGCAATTAGAGCACCACAACTTTAGATATGAATTTCTTCCTAGAAATTCCTAATTAACATAGATAAATAAAAACAACAAAAACATTCTACTAACACATATCATATTATTACTCTACTATGTAGATCTACTCACAGGGATTCCAAAAAGTCTTCATTTGCTATTTTTGGATTTTTCTACAATTTACTATGATTTTCCAAAATTTTAGCTAAATAATTGCAATATTCCCAAAAAGAAAAGGAAAAACATTTTTACAAAGTGAACACAAAGTTTTCTTCTAATTGACTAAGCCCATATATGTAAATGCAGGTGTCTAGGCTTTAAGCAACTAGACCCAGTAAAGAGTTTCAATCTACGATTCACCCCCTCTTCTTCTATCTCTCGACGTAGGACCCAGCAGAGGACGAAGGAGGACACCGGGGAGGCTGGGCTCCGGGCAGCTAGTGGCTGGCGGTGATGAGGAAGGGGATGGCCGACTCTGGCCATGGCCCTAGCTTGTTAGAAGCTCAGCCATGGCCTATTGGGAGTAGCCAATACAGCGTTCGTGTGGCCAACGATGGCAGCGGCGAGGCGACATGGCTCAGAGCAGTCGAGGCAGTGGCGAGGACTGGGAAAGGTGCAGCGCGAGGGCCAACATGATCGGAGGGAGGAGGAGGAAGGACCGGTGGTGGAGGAGGAGCAGTGGTAGTGCAAGCTTTACTACTCGGCCATTCATGGCGAGAGTGAGGAAGAAGGACGGAGAGAGAGCGAGAAAAAATGGGAGAGCGAGGGAGGGGCAAGCGCTTGGGCTCGGTTTTCCTAATCGGAGGAGCAACATGGCTAGCCTGTGAGAGCGAGGCCAGCCATGTGGCTTGCGGTGCTCGAAGCCAATCGGCCACGACACCATTCGTTTCGCAACCTAAAGGAAGTAACTAATACCACCGCAAAAATACACAAAAACATCAATCTTCCTCCCTTCGTAACTCCTAATCCATTTAGTTTTGGCACAAGCGGTAGTAATCAAAGTTGTAGATCTACGTGAGATCTCCAACTTTGCTTAAAGTGACAAAGTCTAATTCAGCCTAGTTGGAGAGATACAAGGTGACAAATTGGGGTTCATGAAACTTCAAAACCGAATTCAGTTTCAATCCGACTGAAACCTCCAACTTCTCCCCTCAATATCTCCCAAACCATTTGATGATTTGATCAACCAATTTCTCCTAGTTGTAGTGCTATGTGAGTATTACAACCTTGATTAAAGGAGTTTGGCCAAATTCAACATGGTTTGCAAACTAAAATTCACCAAAGATAGGTACATGAAAACGGAAACATGAAGATTCTGTCATCCCAGACTTGGCCAAATTTCAGGATTCCAAAACATCATTTTGTTGATGCTTGTGAGCACTGTTTGGCTAAGCTAGGCACTAAATTAGCTCTTGACTATTAAACAAAGTTTGTTCTACATAAGATGAACTACAACTTTTATTTATGTTCCACTGCCATGCAAACACTCTAAGCCATAGTTCAAACCAAGTCAATGTAGAATCACGATAAATCTTAAATTATCCTTTTTGATCTATTGAAGCATTTTCTGGCCACTTGCTCAACATGAACCCTTCATAACTTTTGTTCATGAGTGTAAGTAGAGTTGTTTGAGCTAGGTTGCAAGGTTTGGTTGACATCCCATGTTATAGTTAACTTAATAAAGCGATTCAAGCAAGGATATAATTCATCATTCCATGTGACTTCTTGATTCCAAACTTTATGAAACTTTTCCACTAGTCAAGATGGATGAATGTTGATATAATGTACATGAAATAAGCATGCTTAACATTACTCTTGGGTAATCTTAACCAGGGTCCACATGTAAGCAAAGTGTATTGTCTAAGTCCAAGTTGGGCTCATTTTCATAGGTTTGACCTCAATACCTTCATCATTACTTCCAGATTATGAACTAGAGATCATAATCATTGCTTGACAAATACTACTTAAGTCTAATTTCCCTACTTAACTTGTGACTAACAACCAGGGTGTTACGCTCGCTGCAACCTGTTGCTTAGAAATCCACAACAATTAAATCTATATTAAGTTTGCACGGAACCTAGAGAGCCCAGTGTGCCTGGCTTAGCCATAAATCTACAAGAGGGTAAGAGAGAGGCAACAACTCCACCCTCCAACTCTAGGGGCGAGGTTTGTCAGCTCCTCCTGGCCACCAGGAAGTCCATGAGTCCCTCCATAATCAGGATGCGGCTCGCAACCCATGCTCTGACCCCAGGGGTGAGGTTAGTCGGCTCATGCTCTGCCTTGACACCGTCCAGATGGCCCTTGTTGCCTCGGAGCAGGAGACTACTGATGCCCGGGCGATAGCTACCGATGCTCAGGCTAGGACAATCGGTAAGGTTTCCTTCATCGAGAAGCTCTGTCCAAAAGTCCACGGCCTTGTTTTGACATTTTTTAGTGTTGTCATCCCTAGAGGAGTTGGCCGCTCTTTGAGAGGTGGCCCTCATTGCCATCAACAATGTGAATGTAGGTGGTGTCCTACTTGAGGACTATCTATGGGCCATGCCAGCCCTGGTTTGGATGGTGGCCCATAGCGGGGTGCACTATGGGGCTGCCTTAGCCCTGGCCACAGCGTAGCTTTGTTTCGGCCATAATCTCTGCCTGCTTGAACCTGGCTTTCCAGTTAATTGGCGCCGATGAGGAGGAGGAGGAGCTCACTGGTGACTTTACCACCACCACAGAGCCCATCGTGGTGGCCATGCATGCGGGAGATGTCATCCTCGTTGCCTTCTTAGAGCCATAGATTGTATCTAGGGTCATTCCAATCTTAATGAAAGGCTAGTTTGTTACTTTAATTCAAAGAGCAACTTATGCACATCGCTTTGTCTTTCAAGGTGTTTGCTTCTTATGCTTCGATGCGATCGACTTGTGCGACCAACATGCTCGGATGAGGTGATTAGGAGGTCATGGGTCAGATCCTGCTTCCCCTCTCGAAAGGGAGTTAGGTTTTAGGGAAGCTTCCTTCCCTCTTATGAAACACTATAGGTAACTTAGTAACTTCACATATTTCTGTTCTAAATGCTTCCACTTGCATTATGCATTATAAATGTTAATCGTTGGCATAATGTATATTACTCTTTTCTGAATGCACACATGAAAAAGTTCGATGCTATGCGATTGTAATGCGTCGGACAATATCTATTACTTTTTTCTGAATGCACATGCAAGATTTGATTGCGCACAAAAGAAAGTCCCCTACTCTATGATTGTAATGCATTGGACAAAAGATTTCATGTCCGAAGGACTCCTCGACTTGCAATGGGGTTGTTCGACCCTGTAGTTCTCTCTTAAGAGGAATGGCTCAAGTTGCAATGAGGTAGTCAGACTAGATAGATGTTGCTCATTTTGCACTTAGATGTTAGGTTTAATTTATAGTGGCAACATAGTGATAAAAATGGTTCAACATGTACAACTTATTACAGAACCATAAAATAGACTTTGTGTCATAAGCAAGACTTCAATTATTACATCAAGAATCACTTTAAATCCAAATTTTGATGCCTATGTGGCAACATAGTGATAAAAAGGGTTCAACATGTACAACTTATTATAGAACTATAAAATAGACATTGTGTCATAAGGAAGACTTCAATTATTACAACAAGAATCGTTCTAAATCAAATTTTGATGCCTCCACTCCCTCACCTTCTACCACATCCCTCCCTTCGATTGTTGAACTATCACCAATCTCTTATACATCCCTTCCTCGATAGGGAATCAAGGTGACTACACATCCGAAGGATGTGGTGATGATGATGAAGTAGGCATCGAAGTCATGACGGTGCTGTTGAGGTCAAACTGGCCTAGTGAGTGCATCTTGCCTAGTGAGTACACTAAAATCTCATCATCTAAATCTGATGTCTCATCATGCTCAGTGACGTGGTTACCTAGATGAATGGTGGACTCTTCGGTCTACTATACTGAAGTAGTAGTGTCAGACCCTAGGGTCGACTCAGCTCTATTAATGGTAGGATTATTAGGCTTGGTGGTCGCATCATGCTCCATGATTGTTGGGGAAGCCCTAGGAGGCTCTGTATGTGCTCCTATGGTGTTGCACGCAGTATCTGGCCCCTCGACCTGATTGGGTAGAGAAGGTTGATTAGCTACCTCATGAGCTGAAGCTAAACTCTACTTATGTTGAATTGTAGTAATACTAGCATTAGCAGGTTCAATCCTCTCGGTCATTGGAGAAGCCCTAAGAGGCTTTGTATGTGTCCCCATGGTGGCTTGCACCTGACCTAAGAGGGCAAAGAAGGTGGATCACCTGTCTCATCAGAACCTGAAGCTAGCTTAGGTATCTCGAGCATTGGAGAAGCCCGGAGAGGCTCTGTATGTGCCTCCATGGCGACTTGCACCTCAACCTGAGGGGGTGAAGAAGGTGGATCATCGGCCTAATGAGGACCTAAAGCTAAACTTTGCTTATGTAGCATCATCGCAATGGGTAACTCTATGTGGATAGTTGTATTATCAGGACCAGTTAGATAACCAGCAATGGGGTTGACCTGACTACCATATTACAACTGAAGCATCTAGAAGTCAGGGGCCTTAACCCCTATGGCACTGTATAGTTGATTAAAGCAACCGGTGAACACATTGCACATCAGGTCGATTTTTAGCCTTGTTGGTTGATGGCCTCACAAAAAGCAGATAATTGCTGGCTTATCTAGCTCTTTGAGAAGGACCACACTCTCCACTTCCTTATCAATACTTGCTTTCAAACACCTCTCTTGTCATTCCATATGCTTGTCTTATTGTTCCATACACTTCTGGTTTTCTTCCTAGCTGACAACTAGCCTAGCAAGTATCTATCCAAGCTCCGACAGTTGCTGAACAGACACTGGAGGTGGTGCCTGCTTGGCTAATGTCTCTGTAGTAGGTGGAACATTGTCCATCTCTTTGTTGGCCACACCACCGGAGGATGACCCCTCCCTCATCGTGGTCGTCTAACATAGGGTCACTGTAGTCGCTGTCATCAGAGTCTGAATCTTGCATTCATACATTCCAGATTCCTCCAATCCCAGACTGGTGCTCTGCCTGCTCTAGGGCTGCATCCACCATTTTGTATCTTTCTCTATCCTATATGGGTAACAGCTCTTGAATGGACCTAAGGGCATACTGTCCATGATGACGATCATCCAAACTTGCTAGCATGTAGGTCATAATCTCGTAGGTCGACTCGTTGTATAGCGACCGATTCTTTTTAGAGTCAATCGTGCATAGTAGATAGCTGATGATGTGAGGGCACATGTGCTACTGTCTAGTACTAATAGTGTCAGCTATCACATCCTCGATCTCAAATAGGAAAAAGTGTAAGAAGACAAACTGCTTACCTCTCCATATTGATAGTAGTAGCCACTATGGCAAGCTGGTCAATGACTCCCTATTACCACCATGAGGAAGGACTGTCCTCCTCAGAGCCATGTGTAGAACATAAGCCTCTAGACATAGTTTGTCTAGTGTACACAAGGAGTCATCGATGAAGGGCTCCATGAAGAGCAGCCGAATCTCCTGGTCTATAGGAAAAGGACCTCTAGCTCTGCTACAATGCGGAGGCAAAGCATCTCCGTAGACTATCTCATGGAGCTTCCTATCTAAAGTGTCAACCCTGAGGAGTTCTTATAGGCGGTCATAGGACATTTGCTCTAGCCGACCATGTAGCATAAAAGCAATGTAGTCATGTTCTAGATGAATCCACACTATTGCATAGAATTGACACACCTAGCTTATCACAATTCGTTCAACCTCACTAAAAAGGTGAATGAAGCCTAGGAACCGCTCAAAGAGGGGCTAGATGGGTATACCAGCTGCTCTCTCAAGCTCATCCCAACTAAGTATCCTTTGGTCTGCTAGTGCTATCCCTCTAGCATGGTAGCTCCTGGAGAAACTCTCATGAGTCACAGTTCAGAACTGTGATTTTGTGCTCGGCTCTTTGAGTAGTGGAAACCAAAACTCAATATCGCAGAACCTAATGCTCCGTATCTTCTTTGAGATGTAATACCAAAAGTCATAGAACTGAACCACCTCTATCTTTCTCTCAATATTACTACTCCTCATAGCACCATTGGTAGACATCAAAGCTCCTTGACTGCTCCTCATAGCACCATTGGCAGACATCAAATTACCTCCTTGACTTTTCCTCGCACCACCAATTGTGGCACACATAAAATTACCTCCTTGACTGCTCCTCATACCACCAATTATGGCAGGCATTGAACCTCCACAAGTGCGAGGACACATGCCCCCATGAGTAGCTATAGATTTGATCTAGGAAGGTGCAAAGCGACTGGTCTAGTTTTGGAGTGGAACTCGGTCATTTGTTGTAGTTGTTCCTTAGTGAGCTCCTCCTCCCTGAGTTCCATTTCAGCACTCTCCTCACGCTGCTGCTATCGGTGGGCCATTCAAGTCCACCTACGAGAATTCCTAGACTCCAAGGCTAGAATAGCTTTGGTTGCTTCTTCCTCTACTTCTCGGATACTATCCGCCTTCCTCTGCCTCTTCCTGGGCTATGGTGGTGCTAGTTCCTCTACTTCTGGTACACTGTAAGCCTCCCTCTGGCTTTTTCTAGGCTATGGTGGTGCCTGTTCCTCTACTTCTCAGAGAATGGTTGCCTACCTCTGGCTCTTTCTACAATGTGGTAGTTCTACCCGCTTTGATTTAACTCGTGCCATATGCAACAATCAGAAAAAATTACACATGTGTTTCATCAAACACCATAAATTCATGAAGAAAAAAAGAGGAGATCGTAGACAGCCTCACTGTGCCAAGGGGAGAAGGTGATCTTGACCGGCTTGCTCACTGGAGGAACTGACAGATGGTGGCACGGTAGATCACCGTGGTGCAGTAGATCCCCACGGCGTAGAAGGATCTAGGCAAGAGGTTTCGGTGAGCGGGGGGAGGGGGTGAGTGGGGGGGGAGGGGGAGGGGGAGGTGGTGTAGGGTGGGTGGTGCCAGAAGGGGCGAACAATGATAGAAATGATGTAAAAAAGAGGAAAAGATGGGTACTGATCAGAGAATGCCTTTAGTAGCGGACTGTCCCACGTACCATGTAATGGCATCACTGACACATAAACATTGTCAAGAGTCGCCGTCCACCTAAACTTGGGGGGTCCACCAAAACTTGAGGGATGAATATTGGTGATCCGATGGTTAATACACATTAGTGTATTACTCCATATATATCATCACCATTCATCATATAAAATTTGATCTCTGCTCACAAGACGCCAGATGGGGCGGCGATCTGCCCGCGTGAAAATTTGATTTTGGGCAAAAATGAAATCCCTGGGCCCAGCAGTGCTGCCAACACAAACCAAAAATTAGATCTCTCTCTCTTTTGCCCTCCTCGTGGAAATTGGTTTAGCACGCCATCGATTTCAGACAAGGGTATTTGCGGTATTGTGATGGCCACATAAAAGCATAAGGAGTCATCGTCTCCGCCTCCATCTCTATTCTCTAGCCAGACCAACATGACCGTCTCTCCTCCTGCTCCAAAGCCTAGCCCCCTCTGCCACCCCAGTCTGAACCCTAGCTAGGTGCATTAGCATAGTAGCTTGACTCCATCTCTACTCTCTAGTCGCACCCTCTCTCATACCTTTTTGAACCCTAGCCAGAGCTAGAGCCAAATCCAAATCTGATCCCCTTCATTGACAGTAGGTCCGTTGACGGTGGAAGGACCATCATCAGCGGTGGTACATGCCGGATATGGACCCTCTATGTTCGCACCTATCATAATCGAGCCCTAGTGTCATGGCTAACGATTGCCACACCAGATCTGCTACCCCTTTGTCGATGCTGGCCACACCACTTCCGTGATCAGGATGACAAGAGGGCAGTGCCGACAACGCAGCGTAGCCAGGAATAGGAAGAGGTACCCAAATTCCTTTTATGATGCATGCTATACTCTAGTGGTTGAACCTAGGACATGTAGACATATAGTGATGGGGTTACATGTTTCTTAGTTGATTGTAGTTCACATGTGCTTTATTTTGAGTATAATAGCTTCCATATAAGCTATAGTTCACATGTGCATTATTCAAGTAATGGCTTCCATATAAGCTATAGTTTAGGCGCCTAATTGGCATGCTCCTTCTCTTTTTGTTGACACTTGGTATAAGGTTAACTCAATAAATGCCTTTGTGATCTACATGTTGACATCCAAAATATCTCCCTTAAGCAGGGGAGCGTGTTTAGGGTTATGGTGATATAGATACAGATTTAGAAGAGCGAGTACCCCTTGCAATTGAGGTGCTTGTTCTATCTTGTCATGTTGGGATGGGAGGGGGTTGGCTTAGGTAGTAGTGCAATTCAATTCTTTGCTATGTGGATAGCAATGCAATTTTTACATGCTTGCCGCTTAAGTTTGTTTCTCCAATTTTAGGCTGTGGGTTGAACAAGCTGTAGAGAAGTTCCTACCAGTAGGGCAAAAGGCAGCACTAATATGGGTCCTAGGGGATGGCAATCCAAGAGAGTGAAGCCAACTAGTCTAGCAGAGTTGCAGCATCTTGTAGTTCCAACTAGGTCCAAAAGTCAGCACGCACAAGGCAAACAAAGCCCTGTGAGGGACTAGTCACATGAAGATGATCTTAGCCATGCCAAAGAGGAGACTCCACCTCCCTACTAGTAGAATGACCAAACTTGTGAAGGTTGGTACTACCTTAGACATGTCTATAAATCAAGTCACACTATTTGATATCCATGTTACTTTTCTAACAATTTGAATGTATGAAAATTGTGTAGTACCATTGCAAAGAAGAGCGAGGAAGTCAAGGCAAGCAACTAAGGGGGTTGGGTTTCACAAAACCACCCAATCAATGGGAACAAGGATGCCCATCTTAGTTGTCGAGGGGAACAAAAGGCCACATGATCCATTGCAAGCTGCCAAGTTTGCCTCAGAGGTAGGTGTAGTAGTTAGGTCTCAAGTACCAATTTTCCTACACTAGAAACATTACAAGCAATGGATCGAACATCTCAATGGATTTGTGGCCAAGCTATGTATATGTATGTATATGCTCTGTTGACATTCAACTCTGCCTTGAGCAACTTAGTAATGGATTTAATTTGTATTCACACTTCTACAGTTGATGCTAGCCATTGATGACAATGATGAAGCAACAAAA
Source organism: Miscanthus floridulus (assembly GCF_019320115.1). Lineage (NCBI taxonomy): Eukaryota > Viridiplantae > Streptophyta > Magnoliopsida > Poales > Poaceae > Miscanthus > Miscanthus floridulus. The sequence continues at coordinate 77,052,048 of NC_089582.1, forward strand.
GAAGCATGCATGAGTATATTCTAGTCTGTTGTACGGCAGACATGGTACAGGTTTTAGCAATCCTACTTCAACAGCATCCCTGCTGATGAAATTAGAAATACCTCTCCTATGTCTTGCATGAATGATGCACAGTGGTGTGCACCTATCCACATGTGGTTAAGTTCTAAGAACAAGGTGTGTGTGAACTCATTTATTTCTTGTCTAGTCTTTATGTGGTCTACTTGTGCTGTAGTCTAACACAATTGTGGTTATAGGCAGTCTCAGAGCAGAATAAGCGAAACCATGCAAAAGTCAAGTGCCACCAGGTTATAGGATCTCACTCCTATATTGCCCACCTGCAAGAATATGTAAGTGATGATTGTGTAAATCTTTTTATATGAAATATGCAATGCCTTTTGTATCAATAGAAATGCATGTGCAATTTTAACAAAATGACAAAAATAGGAAGGACACAAAACACGATCAAGAAGTGCTCGTTGAAGAACATGATCGACCTCATGAAGATGTTGATGCAGTGGTAATCTTCAACAACTTCCATACCAGTAGCAACACGGGACTGAGCGATGCTGCAAGAGAAGTAGTGGTAAGTACCTTTAATTGCTTTCCTTAAAATCTGTTGAAGCCATTGGCATAAAAGAAGGAAAAGTAGGAGGAGCCTAAAGTGGCACCATCATTTTGAAGTTGCAATATTACAACAGTTAATATGTTACCTATGCATTGTGCTTAAGAATCTCTCTCGGAAGTAGGTTGAGGAAGACCTATGCATTACTTATAATGAAATAATCTCTTGGTTCTGCAATTTAAGGAGTCTTCCTAATGTTTACTCCTTGGTTTTCATAGGAAGCTATGGAAACTATATGAGCAGAACCTGTTGTTGATGTTGTTTCCAAGGTCCTCTCCTAGGCCAGCTATAACACCTTTTCTATGAAGAATGCTGGTATTAGGACAAGCTACTCTAGACTTCAGGAACGACTTGCTGCTCATCAGGAAAGTTTAGTTATCCTCACTGAACAAGTGGATCAGCTAAAGAAGAAGGCAGAAAACACTAATAGGGAGTTTGAGAAGTTCAAGAAAAAACTACAGGAGGAGTACAATAAGCTTTATGAGCATATCATGCTCTTAAGCACTAGTAACTCCCAGTTTTGTTCATGCAATGAACATGTGGCTTGTTTGCTATTTTGATGTGAAATTTTGGCAGCCTAATATGTGAACTAGATCAGTGGTTTGCTGCTGAGCTAAACTGCTGTTATTTGATTCAGGCTCAATATAATTATGCATGTAGTCATTTTGTGCAGTAGTGTAGATCTAAAATTATTTTCTCTAATGTAGTGATTGGTGTGCACATGGTAGATTCAGCATAGGCATGTTGTTAAATAAGAATCTAACACATCGATGAACTAGTAAATGACACATGTTACAGCCATGACACGGCACGTGGGCCAATACAAATAAAATACATGGTAAAAATCCATCCTACCACATGGTCGAATCAGAAAAAGACACGTGGGTAGCTCAGGGCATGACATGCGGCCCAATAAAATACTAACACGAGGACGTATAGCATTGTGACACATGGTTGAGTAAAAGAAAGACACATGGGGTATTGTGGTCACGCTACGTGGACCAATAAAAATATGACACTTGGTCCAATGAAGAAGTGACACATGACCCAAACGCAACATGACATATGTGCCAATAGAAAACTGACATGTGAAACAATAGGGTCCCAACACGTGGTCCAGTAAGAACCTGAAATGTGCAAGAACCATAGATGGCCATGTAGTGCAATAAGAAGGTGACACATACCCAAACCATCTCCAATGCAACCTGCTATAGCATGTACATGTGGAAAGCATCTCTAATGGAAGCACCCGCCAGCATGGCTGCTCCCTGCCACGCATGCCAAAGCAATTCTATGACGATCAATTTTCGACATAGATCTATCCAATTCTATGATGAATTTCTAGAATCATCATAGAATTGCAAGAATGACGTGACTTCTATGATGAACCATTTTTCATCATAAATTCGTCATAAAACTAAAATTATGACAAATTTGGCTCCTTCAATGATGAAAGCTATTCGTCATTGAATTGGATATTTCTAGTAGTGTTGATAGCTCTTGCTAGCTCCAAACTACTACTACTATGAACTAAAGATTACAAGTAGAGAGGTGCGGTGTGTAGCTCCAAATGATGTGTGTTGAAAGGTGAGACTACCCCTCTACTTATTGTGCTAAGTGGTCGGTTTCGGTGCTAGTAAAATAGGAAACCGACATGGACCGCACCCTGGGCTGCTCTGCTCACCATCGCCTTACTCTGGTGGGCTTTTGGCTGGGCCTAGGTCGCCTCCACATAGGTGCTCGGCCTAGGTTTGGCATGTAGGTGGGCTTTTGCTTTTCTTCCCTTCATGCATTTCTACTTTACGCTTTTGGCTTTGCGCCTTTTGTCTTGTTTTCCACTTATATTCGAAGATGAGTCCTACAAAATAGTAATCTTGCAAAACAAGTGGAACTATGTCAATAGTATATGCATATGTGTCAAAAGTTTATTTATTTCTCCTGTTTTGGATAGTAATTGGTAGTCGGATATGATCGTTAGTGACCGCCAACAGCATCATGAGCTAAATGTTGTCTTCCGAACCACTCATTAGTATATGCTAGGGCTGATTCTGTTACTCTACACTATGAAATCATGTTAAGCGTCATAGCATTGCTAAGACATGGCGATGGGTGCGTCGTCGATGAGCCGGCGGCGGTTGTCTATTGATTATCATGAGTAGCCATATATGTAACACCCTAGTGTTAAGCTTTGCATTTAACATCTACATTTCATGAGCACAAGCATCATCCAAGCATTCATGAACATGAGGATATGAAATATCATCTCATTCTTATACATTGTCACATGAAATATTGATTTATATGTGTTTATGCATGCAATCATGTATGACCAATGTATGAGATGGTTGTGAGGTCATGAAAACACCTTAGACACATCTAGGATGATAAATGGAACAATGTTTATATTCATGACATAGGCCAAATTTGCTTCTAAGTGTTGGTTTCATTTGAAATGCTATTTTCATGATGCTAGTTTGACCCAAGTTGAACAATAGCTTAGAGTGTTTGCATGGCTGTGTGACCTAAATAAAAGTTGTAGTACTTGACTAAGGTAACAACTTTTATTTTTTGGGTCAAGGTCTAATTCAGTGCATAGCATGTTCAAAATATAGCTCACAAGTTGCAAGGAAATGCTGTTTTGTGACTTAGGAAAATTTCTAAGTGTGGAAATGATTTTCAGTTTCAAAGTACCACACTTTGGAGTAGTGTAGTTTGTTAACCAGTGAGAATTAGATGATGTTCTTAAAGAAAGGTTGGAGATCTCACAATAGTTATTAAGGAAGTTTTTGCTAATTCGCCACGGATTAGGAGTTATTGAGTCACCAAGTTGCACTGTTAGTTGGTTTTAGCGGACTAAATCGTGTGGACACGCATGGCGTCGTGGCCAACCGGCCATAGGCCATGGCCACCACATGGCGGCAGCACATCGGTGTTGGCCCAGCCTATTAGGCCAGCGCAGGCGCATAAATGCCATGCACTCACCGCTCACTTCACTCACCCGCCCTCACCTTCTCCCTCTTGCTTTGCCTCTCCAAAGCACAGCGCCAAGCTCGCCTCAGCACCACCGCAGCTCTACCGCAGCCATTCACCACCGACATAGCGTTGCTGACCGATTTGTCTCGACCATAGCTGCTCTGCCATCACCTCCACCTCCTTGAGCCACCAACACCACTTAATGACCATATGTAGTGCGGCATTTCGCCACGCCGCAGTCGCTGTTGTCACCGAAGCACCACCGTGCTCACGTCTCACCATGGCCCTGCTATTCCAACGCATCGCATGCCTTCATTTTCTTTGGTCCAGCACTGTGCTAGAGCCTAGAAGCTTAGGACGGAGTTAGGAATGATGCCACCACTTGACCGCGCCGGAATGAGTCGCCGCTCTGCATGCGTCCGCCATGGCCACCACGGCACGTGAGCTCACCGCCGCCGAGTTGGTTCACCATCACCCTCCTTTCTCTCGTGCCTTAGGTTGAGTAACCCTAGACCTCGCTAGTGGCATGACAGAGACCTGCCTTTCAATGCTGTCTAGCTAGAACAGCATGAGCACCGCCACACAGCCATGCACGTAGCCAAGCTCATCGACGCCACCTCGAACCCTCACCTACACCGTATAGCTTCTCTAGGTCACTAAGATGGAGTAGCCAACCTCACCTAAGTGTGCCACAGCTAGAGATGGCTAGCATGCCATCATCAACCTCCGCCGTCCGCCATGGCCGCCGTCGAGCTTGCTCTAGTGAGCCACCGAGCCAACTAAGCATACCAGTCGATGCGTGGGTGTGAGGACAGTACAGTGGTGAAGATGCTACCGCTGGAGACCTCACCGTTCAGTGTCGTCCTCTATTTTGGTCTCGCTGACGAGTGGGTCCCCATTGACCGTGGGCCCTGGCTGTCAGTCGGATATGATTTGATTTTTCTGGATTTATTTCACAGATTTGAATGCAAGTTTCAAAAATCCATATCTCAAACTAGGAGTGTCCAATTTTGGTGAACCAAATTTTGTTTGGTTCCTCATGAAGTGTAGTATTTGATAAAAATATGAGATGCACTGTTTCTAGTATTTTCCTAGGATAATAAAATGTAGCTAGATAAATGCTTTTTAATTGGTTTATATCTTGTAAATTGCATAACTTGAGCTAGGAAGGTGATAAAATGGTGATTCCAATTTTTCTGGTCTTGTCTTGACATGCTCTAGGTAGGAAAAATATTAAACCTATAGTAAGCATACTTTGAATATGGTATTCATATTTAATCCTAATTAATTGCTAGTTTCTAGTTAAATTGATTAGGGTAAAAATACATAACATATGATCATGCAAATTGTTACACAGCATTCTTATGCTTGGAGGAATGTATGAAAAATATTAAATCTATTGCTTGACACTTTTCACTATGCTAAACTATTTTTTTGAAAATATGCCTATGTAACTTGTCATTTTTGTAAAGGTAGTTATACTTATCCAAATGTCATGAAAATTGTACAGTAGACTACTAAGGTAATTTGTAGACTACTGTAATTTTCTCATAATTTATTAAGTGATGGAAATATTTATCCATTAAATCATCTTATTATTTAAGGAAATTAATAAACGGATATAAATAAATTAGTTATGTTTAACCATGATGTTTTCTATGGTGCTTGTGATGCATATGATCTATTTATGTTATTAGTTAGGCCTAAAAGCAATTGGTTGTATGCAACTAATTAATTATTGCTTATAATTCAACTAGATGACTTTATGTATAGTTTCAGTTGTGATGATAATTTCGTGATGATAATGGTCTTTTCTGTAAAACTTGTTAATAACAAAGTTGTATATAACTTACTTATATACCTTGTGTTAAATTTTTGTAGTCATAGGCTGTATGGTTTAAGAATTATGGCTATTAGAATTCTGCTGTCCGAAATGCTTGCTCTCTAGATAGATTTGAATGATTGAATTGTTTGACTTATATAACTGTTGAATCACATTAAGATGATTAAAAGAAAGATGTAGGAAATTTCATAAGATTTCCAGAATATCCACAATCATATTATTTTGATTTGTATAACTCCAGTTATAGTCAAAACAAGTGACTGTTGTCTTGTAGTCCAGAAAATGATTTACATAAGTGTTTGTTTAGTTATTAGAGAAGAGATAAGCACCTACTCAGTAAAATAAGATGCAACTTGTTATTACTTTAATGCAAATCTGTTGAAAACACTTGGGAGGATGCATTCATCACATCATATCATATTAAAATATTATACATATCATCATATATGCATTCGTGATATCTTATTTCATGCACATTCATATAGGATCATCCGAAGAAATAACTCTGTTGGAGTTCAATGAAGAAGAGGAGGAGGGTCAGTAGGAGATGCCTTAGGCCGTAGCTCTAGGCAAAGAGGACCAAACTCTCAAAGATCTCCCTAAGTGCCTGGATCACCGGCCAACCTCTTTCCTCAAAGGCAAGCCCCAAAGCATTCTAAGTCTCCTATGTTTTACAAAAACTTCACTTGAGTTCCTTATGTTTGATGCATTAGGTTATAAGAGTTGAATTGAAACCACTTGGTGCATAGAACTACCTTGTCTATATACATGCACCTTTAACCCTATGTTGGTCTAGGATCAAATATATGCTTAGCCATGCTTAGACCGGTAGAAGTCGGGTGATTTCCTGTCACCTACGAGATATAGGTGGATACCGAGGCACGGTTGGCTATATTTGCTATCATGGAAAAGAACCATGGGGTAATGTAAATGGAGGCCAAGTGGAGTCTATGTGTAGGTTGACTCATGTGATTTCGTATGTGCCGATTAAGGACCGTACCGTTGTTGGGCGCTTCTGACAAGATTGAACACATGTCTCTCACTTAGGTGGCCGGATAACTCGTTCTGACTGTAAAGCCATGTAGCTCAACTTAGGCTGGGCTCTGTTCTATAAAAGTATGCACTCTGGATGGTAGTAAGGATGTGCGGGGAGCCAAACATGAGCCCAAGGGCATGGTAGTCCTGATCATCCTGGTAGCTGGTTGTCCCTGATTGTGCGGCGCTGGTCGAACCCATGAAATATGTACTTGAGTTGTACCAAAGGTGACCTAAGGTGACCATTGATCTAGTCTGCCTAGGTTTGTGTAAGGAATAAATTCCTAGCTGGTTGAAATCGATTCGAATCGCCGTCTCTCTCGGACAGTGAGAAACTTGGCTTGTACCAACATCGTAGTAACTGTGTTATGGAATTTGATGGTTCAGATGAACATGGAATTACTACACCGACTATGGTTACTATTTTATGCTACTAAATGTTATACTACATGTTTGGCATAGGTTAGTTGCTAATCTAGAGATGAATAGCTATAATTAACTTGGTGACTGAATTATAATTGTACCACTGAAATAGTCGCTTTTTATCCAAAATGTTATCAAGCTACCTCCACTTATAAAGCCTTACATAATCCTTGGAGTCACCTTATTTTTGGTTTATGATGGGTAAGTCTAGCTGAGTACCTTCTCATACTCAGGGTTTTATTCCCATTGTTGTAGATGGTACAGTTTATCATGGCTATTGCAAGAATTGCTTCTGTCTCGCCATGGATGAGGAGTGAGCCCTGGGCAGGCATCTCTTATTAATCCTTCTTATATGCTTTTGTGGGAGTGAGATCATGAGTTGGCACTGTATTTGAACTATAATGGTAGATGATAGTTTCAAACTTTAAATTGCTTTCGCTACTATTTACTAAACTTGGTTTGTAATAACCTTAATTCGTACTCTGATGAATGAACTGTATTTGTGAGCCTTATGTAACATGTGACATGTATGTTAAATTATGTACGATCTTGGTTGTATGTTGATGGTTAATCAAGACCTGTCGTGGTACTCGATAGACTACCGAGTTTATATGGGCTCAAGTATGATAGTGCGACCGCTTGTGGGCTGCCATTGTACTTGTGCCCTTATAAAATGGTTGGTTCTGCTACAATATAGATGTTGCAGCTCTCATCGGGAACGGTCTCTTCTTCGGAGCCCTCATAGTCCAGATTGAGTTGGGTGGCATGGTCACATGATCCCCTTCTAGGGGCTGCCCGAAAGAAGTGAAAAGTTCTCGGCCAGCGCGGGTTAGATCCGGATCTTTGATCCCGATCAACCAAAGGTTGAAATCACCCTGGTGCTCAAATACCAGACAATCAAAGTGGATAGTCAACAACACAATTGTTGGCGGTCCTTAGCAACAACATTTTACCGCCAACTAAGATCCAAAAGATGAGGAAACTTAGCATGACTTACACATATATGTTATCACTTTGACCTATTTCGACTTGTCATGGAAGATTATTATTTGGCAAGACATATACACGAATATGGTGGAAAAGGTGACAAAAATATACTTTTCGACAAAGCATAGAAGAGAAACAAGGAGAGAAGCCCACCTACCATGCGAATCTGGGCCAAGCACCGACATAGATGTGACCCTGGCCCAAGAACAAACTGCCATGTGGAAGATGGTGATGGGAAGGCCCGCACCGCTAGGGGCGCCAACCGCCCTCTCCTTCCACGTGGCATCTCCTGGTGGCGCCTCCATGATGGTTGAATGCAGGATCTGGGGGAATATTCTCTAGAACCGATGTTTCCATGGCTATAAATAGAAGAGGAGGCCTCCCCTCTCATACACACACCACACAAGAGCTTCTCTCCCACACTTGCATCTTTTTACTATTCTTAGTAGTTTTACTTGGAGCAAGGCAAGAAGCTTCATGGGAGAGCTTGTACTTTGGAGAATTCTTGGTATGAATAATATTAAGGATTCTTCTATGGTTTTGCTCCCATATTATCAATATAGCTATGATTATGAAATAGAGCTAAGTTCTTATGTTATTAGGTTAGCATATAGAACTTTATGCTTAATCTTTTATACAACATTCATGTTTAGACCAAGACCTAGATTGAGGTAGTGAGTTTTACTTTAAGATTAGTTTTGGTCATTATATTCTTGTGGGTTTGCTGTCCGTTCCCATGGCGGGTGCTCTAGTAGAGGACTCCTAATAAAGACAGATGTTCCTGGCCAATGCTAGAGTAGTAGTCGATAGGATAGACTTGGTGTCTAGGCTAGAGGCTACCTTCGTTTGCCTCGTATCCTCTAGTTGAGGGGTAGGCGGCAGGTGGTGACAGCCCTATCCGTCCTTTGTAATCCCCCATGTTTGGATACAGCATAGAGCTATAGGCTGGCAATGCTTGGTAGACCAAGTGTTATTTGGTGCCCAAAGTAAGTTTATAGTGACCAAATCTATCTTAACTTAGGATCGCTACCCTTAGATATTCATGTATTTGTATGACTATCTACTTAGCATAGCTATATAAGGTAAGCCTGCTCTAGTTTATGTATATTCTTTTATTCTTTATTCTTTATTCTTTCTTTTATCTTTATCCTTGAGATTGGCTTAAGTGTGTGTGTCACACTATCCAATTTTTATCCTGACTTACCTCTGTTATGAACTTTGGTCTATTATATAGTCATGTTATCTTGATCAAGTCCCTACAAGAAACTTTTACACCATGCCTTTCTTTGGGAAAATATAAATGAATGATACCCGAATACTTTCCGGTGAAATGCTACAATGATATATCCATGCACTTGTGGAATATTTCTGCATGTGTTAAAATATATCATCACGGCATTTCTGGTGCCATTGCTAGGAAACACAAATCCTAGTGATGACGCTAAGAAATGCCAACAAGCATTTCTGACGCCGTTGCTAGGGATGGACTTAAAACCTCAACACTTGGTGATTGCTCTAACAAATGCCAACAACAATGTGGGATGTTGAATAGATCTAGGAATATGAGCGGAAATCGCACATAATCATAGATTTGATGGAGGATGGTGAGACAATGATGTAGGATCTAGGTACCAAAACATGTTGATGATCGGCATCATCAGTCTCCACATAAAGTTCCCCTACTTGGTGCACCTCTGTCGGTGTTTTTTACCAGCAAATATTTGGTTCTTGGGGAACCCTGCTTGGTACAAAGAATAATCACAATGGAGACATGAGATTTATACTGGTTTGGGCCCCGAGAAGTGAGTAAAAGCCTTACGTCCAGTTGCTACTGCTGTATTCTATATTCAATGAGATTGCGATTACAATGTAGCTAATGCCTATCAGAGATTTGATGATTACAATAGGGGTATTGTTGGCGTTTCTTAGCATCATCACTAGGATTGTTGTTTCCTAGCAATGGCACTAGAAATGTCATGACAATACTTCTGAACACATGTAGAAATATTCCACAACCGCACGGATATATCGTTGTAGCATTTCACCCGAAAGTATTCGGGTATCGTTCATTTATATTTTCCCAAAGGAAGGCATGGTGTAAAAGTCTCTATTAGGGGTATGGACAAGATAACATGACTACATAGTAGACCAAAGTTTGTAATAGGGGTAATCCAAGATAGATATTGGATAGTGTGACACACACACTCAAGCCAATGTCAAGGATAAAGATAAAAGAAAGAATAAAGAATAAAAGAATATACCTAAACAGTAGCAGGCTTATCTTGTATAGCTATGCTAAGATGAGTAGATCATACAAATACATGAATTTCTAAGGGTAGAGATCCTAAGTTAAGATTGCTTTGGTCACTATAAACTTACTTCGGGCACCAGCTTACGCTTGGTCTGCCAAGTGATACCAGCCTCTAGCTCTACGTCGTATTCGAACATGGAGGATTACAAAGGAAGGACAGGGCTGTCACCACCTACAGCCTACCCCTCAACTAGAGGATATGAGGCAAACAAAGGTAACTTCTAGCATAGACACCAGATCTACGCTATCAGTTACTACTCTAGCATCAGCTAGGAACATCCGTCTTTATCAGGAGTCATCTACTAGAGCATCCGCCTCGGGGATGGACGATGAACCTAGAAGAATATAATGACTAAAACTAATCTTAAAGTAGAACTCACTACCTCAATCTAGGTCTTGGTCTAAACATGTATGTTGTATGAAAGATTAAGCATAAAATATCATATGCTAAATGAATAACATAACAACTTTGCTCTAATTTCATAACATAGCTATATTGATAAAATGAGAACAAGAACTTAAGGGATCTCTTCATATTATTCATACCAAGTTTGCCCCTAGAAGTTCAAGCTCTCCAATGAAGCTTGCCTTGCTCAACAAAACTACTAAAAATAGTAAAAGATACGAGTGGAGGGAGAGAGAGCTCAAGTGTGGTGTGTGTTTTGACGATGAGCACTACCCCTCCTTTTATACTAGTTTGTGGTCGGTTTGGCCAAGATAAAATATGAAACTACTCAAAACTGACCCTAGGCGTCATCAATGCACCGCCTGACAAAGATGGGCCCGAGTGACGGTGGTGGGGGTGCAGGTGCACCCTTGGTGTGGCCGCACCAGGGCTTGCCCCCCTCACCACCGTTTTCATGCAGTGGGCAGCTGGCTTGGACTAGATCATCCCCATGCTAGTGCTTGCCCTGGATTTGCACATTGGATGGGTTGTCTTCTTGTTCTTTGGTGTATGATCTACATTACGCTTTGTCTGATGGCATATTTTGATTATAATTCCCTTATATTCATGTATGTGACATGCAAAAAAGTAATCCTGCAATACAAGTGGAACTATGTCGATAGTAAAGGTATATGTGTGTAAAAATATATAGTTTCCTCCTTTTTGCATCATAGTTGGCGGTTGGATTTTGTCGATAAGAACCACCAACAAAATCCTTCAAGCTTACCCTTTGCTCATCCTCGAGCAAAAGCTAAGACATTGGTTGTTGATCAGGAGTTACTACTATGCCGATTACATTCGAAAGTGCCATGCTTATAACAAAGTTTTCTTCCTTAATTTGAATGAATTGCATTTTATCCACCCTTTATTATCTTGTTACCTATGGGGCTTTTTGGCCTTCTCCAAGCCTTAGGTGGTTGCAAGATAGAACGGTTTACAAAAATGCTTATCATTCGTTCTTGATCGACTTTCCTCCCAGAGGTTTTTGAAAGTTTTGCAAGAAATAAAGTTAAGTTCCTCAAATGATTCACTCGATCACTCAGAAGTGCATGATTCTCACCAAAGGCCTTTCTTTTCATCCTACCAACTAAATGGCTTATGTGGATCTTTGGTTAGGTATAAAACATGGCATACTTGCATCACATAATATTGCTAAGTCAAAAATCAGACCTCAAGGAGATGCAAGTCATACACTTTGATCAAGACGTGCAAGTGTGTGGAATTTTTATAATCTTCCTAATGCTAAAATATTTTTTTTGTACTCCTTTGATCATGACTCTCCCTCATTTTTGGAGGGATGCCTTTTATTTGAAAGTATGGGCTATCTTATTTCTTTCTTTCTTTTTCTTTCCTTTTCTTCATGCTCTTTGGCATGCATTTTTTCCTTTTCTCCTCTTTTTTTAGCATAGCCCATACTTCCTTTTGGCATATGAAAAATTTTAGAGAGAGAGACTCATCATAAATGAATGGAGTAATTATTTGGTGGGCAAAAAAATATGTTTTTGCGTAACTCTTAGTGTAAGAGTCAGTAGTTTTATTTGTGGGTATATGTGTGTCTTGATCATGGGTGCATGACGAGAATCTCAACAAGGGTCACAAACATTTTGACAAAGCTCAACATGATAACAAGCAGCATATGACTAAGGTTTTGTATTTGTGTCATGTCATATGGCCTTGGTAGGAATTTTAATCATTGAGGAACTTTTAATTTTAGCATTTTGAAAATAAAACTCCTGATGTCAAGTCTTTCTTAGAGCAAAGTCATAGCAAAATTCTATTGCAACATATCATACCCCACAACAACTTAGACTAGATTAAGCATTTGTAACCCACAAGTTTCAAGTTTTAGGATGAGACATTTTTAGCCAACAAACTCAAATCTTGAGGAGAGCTAAGTTATAAACTAGGCATAGTCAAAATATAAGACAGAGCAACTATTCTTCATTTCAACAAGGATGAACTAAACATTTTTACTACACATATGTGGAGTGGAATATAAATTATTTATTTTATTTATTTATTATTATTATTATTTTAGCAAAATAATGAAATTAAAGTAAGATAGAAATGTGGAATACAAGTTACCTCTATGGGGTTCTCCCCAAGCTAGCCCAAGGGCTACAGTCCTTCAGCTACTTTTATTAAAAAAGACAAACTTACAGGTAAATTTTATTTTATTATTAGTATTTTATTTAATTATACATTTTATTTATTTATTTAATTTATTTTATTTGTTCACCCAACTTTTTATCTTTTAGCAAAACTCAAACAAGGCTAAAGTTAAAGTTGTAGTTAATTTATAGCCTTAATTCATCTCCATTATAGATTGCTTTCATTGTTTATGAAAATAATTACTCATAGTTCATTAACCAAATTAAACACCATGTCTAATTTTGATTTAAAAAGGCCATTTTAACCTAAGCACCATGCTTAATTTAAAAATCCTATGGATGTACCAGATGTGCCCATGTGAATACACCCAAACCAGAGTGTAGGACATAGACAAGGTAGGCATGAATTTATATTTTCATGGAGACAAAAAAATGAGTTAATTGAGTTGGTGAACAATTAATTCCTCTCTCTTTTTCTTTGTTTTTGTTCATATAAGCAAGGTAACAAAAAATGGTGAGAGTGCGAGATACACATTACCTTGTGGAGGCTCTCCCCTGAGCTAGCTCAAAGCCTAGTGTTTGGGGTTGTACCCCTAAGCTTTTTTGGCATTTCCTGCATGGTTAGGATATGGTAGATCATGAGTGGACTTACCATCCCTCGTGATTACTGCATTGACATTTTCAAATGAAATCTTGGGTTGCCCCGGGGTCTTTCAAAAAATCAAATGCAGGAATTGTAGCAGCAATTTGAGCTAGTTGGGTTTTGAAAATTTTATTTAAGCTTAATTGATTATTAATGGAGGACATTAAACCTTCTATTTTTTAATTAATGTTTTCAAAAATTTCATTATTAGAGGCAAGTTTCTTTGTCAAGTTTTCATTCATTTGAGCTTGCCCTAACACAAGATCTTTCAGGGAAGGTTGATTCGAATTGTAATTGGAATTGAAGTTCGAATTACCTCCTTAGAATGGTGGTTGGTTGTTCCACCCATTATTACCTCCTTATGGACTGAACCCATTGTTGATGTAGATATCATCCTCATGGGTCTTAGGGCAATTGTTTCCTGAATGTCCACTTTCACCACAGACTATGCATGTCATATGCAAGTCCATGGCCTTGATGGTGTCGTGCATTGCCTCTTTCACATGGGCTTACTCATCAAGCCTTTTTATTAGGAGGTCCATTTTTACGGCAAGCATATCCATCTCCTCCATGGTATGCATGCCTTTTTGTTGTTCATCTTGGAGCCTCTCATCACCCCACCATTGATTGGACACCATTTTCTCAATGAGAGCCATAGCTCCATTGATGGTGAGTGAGAGGAAGGCTCCTCCAGTAGTGGCATCAATGTGTCCTCTTCACATGGGGGTTAACCCATTATAGAAGTTCTAGAGGACTAGCCAATTTTCCATCCCATGGTGTGGGTAGGCAAGGGTGTATTCTTGTAGACTCTCCAATGCCTCAGGGATGGTTTCGATGGAATTCTGCTAGAAACTTGAAATTCCTCTCCGCAAGGCATTGGTTTTGCCAACATGGAAGAATTTCACGAGGAACACTATGGAACACTAGTTCCATGTGCTGACAGCTTCCTTGTCCATGTAAAACCACTGTTTTGCCTTCCCCACGAGGGAGAAAGGAAACAGACAGAGCTTGATGAAGTCTAGTGCAACATCCTTGATGACAATGGTGTTGCACAACTCAAGGAAGTGTTGAAGGTGGGCATTTGCGTCCTCACTAGGCAAACCATAAAAAGGGTTTGCCTGCACCATCGTGATCAGCCTAGGCCTGAGTTCAATGTTTCCATTGCCTGTGTTAACAGCGGGCCCAATGGGCATGTTATCAACAGTGGGGATGGAGTACTTGTGGAGCGACTTTTGGGCCATAGCGGTAGTAGCAGATGGTGCGGGGGTGACTGGTTTGTTTGTCGGCGGATTGGTAGAAGAGGAAATGGTATGGGACCAGTTCTTCCTTAGGAGTGCCTCTGGATTTTCAGTGAAGTTCATAGACAAATCGAAACCAGTCCAACACTATCCTGTTTTCATCCACAATAGGAGAAAACAAGCAAAGTTATCCTATTATGAGCAATGGCTACTACACATGCATATTATCATGAACATGTTGTTTTAGATTCTTTTAAATAGTGCCATCCCTAGGCAACGGTGCCAGAAATGCATGTTGGCATTTCTTAGCGTCTTCACTAGGATTGGTGTTTCCTAGCAATGGCACCAGAAGCACTGTGACGATATTTTTGAACACATGCAGAAATATTCTACAAGCACACAGATATATCGCTGTAGCATTTCACCCAAAAGTATTTGGGTATTGTTCATTTATATTTTCCCAAAGGAAGGCATGGTGTAAAAGTCTCTATTAGGGGTAAGGACAAGATAACATGACTACATAGTGGACCAAAGTTCAAAATAGGGGTAATCCAAGATAGATATTGGATAGTGTGACACAAAAACTCAAGCCAATCTCAAGGATAAAGATAAAAGAAAAAATAAAGAATAAAAGAATATACCTAAACAGGAGCAGGCTTATCTTGTATAGCTATGCTAAGATGAGCATATCATACAAATACATGAATTTCTAAGGGGAGTGATCCTAAGTTAAGATAGCTTTGGTCAATATAAACTTACTTCGGGCACCGGCTTATGCTTGGTCTGCCAAGCGATACCGTTCTCTAGCTCTACGCCATATCCGAACATGGGGGATTACGAAGGACAGGACAAGGCTGTCACCACCTACTACCTACCCCTCAACCAGAGGATACGAGGCAAACAAAGGTAACTTCTTGCATAGACACCACGTCTACGCTATTGGTTACTACTCTAGCGTTGGCCTGGAACATCCGTCTTTATAGGAGTCCTCTACTAGAGCATCCACCTCGGGGACGGACGATGAACCCGCAAGAATATAATGACTAAAAGTAATCTTAAAGTAGAACTCACTACCTCAATCTAGGTCTTGGTCTAAACATGTATGTTGTATGAAAGATTAAGCACAAATTTCATATGCTAAATGAATAACATAAGAACTTTGCTCTAATTTCATAACATAGCTATAGGGCCCATTCGGATGGCTGAAAAACACTATTCTAGGCTGAATTGTTGTGAGAGAAAAATACTGTTCCAGCTGAAAAAAGAAGCCAAACAAGCTGGTTCTAAGGTAAGCCAAATGGGGCTATATTGATAAAATGAGAACAAGAACATAAGGGAGCTCTTCATATTATTCATACCAAGTTTGCCCCTAGAAGTTCAAGCTCTCCAATGAAGCTTGCCTTGCTCAACAAAACTACTAAAAAGAGTAAAAGATACAAGTGGAGGGAGAGAGAGCTCAAGTGTGGTCTGTGTTTTGACTGGTGAGCACTACCGCTGCTTTTATACTATTTTGTGGTCGATTTGGCCGAGGTAAAATAGGAAACTACTCAAAATCCGACCCTAGGCATCATCAGTGCACCGCCTGACGAAGATGGGCCCAAGAGGCGGATGGTGGGGTGCGGGCACACCCCTGGTGTGGATGCACCAGGGCTGGCCCCCTAGCCACCGTCTTCATGCTGTGGGCCTGGCTAGGCCTAGGATCATCCCCATGTCAGTGCCCTGCCTTGGATTTGCATGTTGGATGGGCCATCTTCTCGTTCTTTGGTGTATGATCTGCATTATGCTTTGTCTGATAGGCGTATTTTGATTATTATTCCATTGTATTCATGTATGTGACCTGCAAAAATAATAATCCCGAATACAAGCGGAACTATGTCAATAGTAAAGGTATATGTGTGTAAAAATATGTAGTTTCCTTCTTTTTAGATCATAGTTGACATTTGGATTTTGTCGATAAGAACCTGCCAATAGGTATTGCTAGCTATTTATATCTAGGATCAACATGCCCTATAAGCTAAGGAGTCATGCCCTAGTTCGAGTCATGGTGCAATCCAGAGATAACCTTCCTTGAATTGGGTAGTCAGTAGGCCTTCGGGCCTTTTCTGTCTGGAGATTGGTGATCGGCAAGTTCTAGTAGTCAGGATACCTAGGGGTATGGCATCAATAGAATGAATCTTGTTCATACTTTCATGCTTCCTCGGTCTATTATAAGTATGCTTTTTTTTGGTTGTCCTAACTAGTGGTGCTTCCATATACTATTTAAATTAAGCATGGTGCTTAGGTTAAATAGCCTACCTTAATCAAATAAGAGATGGTGTCAAATTTGATTATTGAACCAAAAACTAATTGTATAGAATTAGGTTGCACTTCTGGACTAACCCCTGTAGGAGAACTTCTAAATTTTGGTGGGTAAGTCAGGAGATCATTCTTAGAGACAAAGCAAGGCTTGAGGTACTCTCCAAAAGAATTTTGCACATCTTTTCCATAGCCTTGCTCAATCTATAAAGTTTTGATGAACAATAAGAGTACATCTTTTGAATGTTCTATGCTTAATTAAAATACTAAAACCAACTTCTCTATACCATAGAAGATGACCTTTTTGCTATATGACAACAACATTTTTCTAGGAAATCCTTGTGCATCCCTTCTGGTAGATATTGTCCACTAATCCTTTGTAGAAAATCAAAAGAAGGATCAAGAAGGGATGGCTAAAATAAGTTTTCCAAATCCTCATCTCTAGGATTGGATTCAATGGTGTATCCAAATCTGATTCTCCATTGCCCTTTCCCTTTACTTTTTCTTCTTGGAACTTCATGCTTGAATCTTCAAAAATCCAACTTCTTTTCTGCACACAAACTTTGAGGAAAGCTTTCACAAAAATATTGTGAGTTTTTGGGTAACAAGGAGGGGTCATCTGACCCCAATGGCACCCACTTTGTGCACCACTTACATTTCTATGTCACAAATTTGATGAGGGGAGCACGGTGCAAGTTTGGTAATGATAGGGGGTGGAACCCTAGTCGACCGACCCCTAGCTTTGCCAAAACTTCTCATATTTTGTCCATGTGACCTTATGTAGCTTCAAAGGTGATTTGCACTCAAATTTGTGGGAGAAAGCAGGAAGAGGGGGGTCAGCCGACTCCCCTATGACTCCTCCACTATGTCTCCCCTATGGCTATGAAAGAGCATGCTGAATAACTCATTTTCATTGCACCAATTCTTTGGAGTTCCCTCTTGCTCTTGAGCCATCGTCCTCTCTCAAGTTTCAAGTGATTGTTTTTCTAGAGACTATAAAAGGAAAAGATCAAATTTTGGCATCTTCTAGTTTCCCTTTGCTAAGCTTGATTTGACCTCACATGATTCATCAAGAATGTCTATGGTGGTTTCCAAACCCACAACATTGGTGTGTAGCATCAGCCATGACCCACAAGAACAACCAACTCAGACATTAACTGCTAACGTTAATCCCTTGCTTCCAAGTTGTGTTTGCTCTCTCTTGTTGCAGGAATCATGATATACTCAAGTAGGTGTCCCAGAAGGTGCAACAAGTGGCAAGCAAAAGTTCATCAAGATATATGAAGAGCATCTCACAAGGCTCACAAAAGGGAGCATCATCTCATGACACCGAGAAGTGATGCTTGAGCTCAACCATGGTCATTGCAATTGAAGGTTCTACCATATGCACCCAACTACATGTGCCATGACCAGATGCTTCATTGATTGATCATGGCTCTTTTTCTAAAGCTAGTGTCAGAACTTTAAAAATGGTGAACTAATGATGCTTTAAGCTCTGCTAAAAAGAATCTATGTTTCACCTATAGCTTGCATGATAACTCTATGACACCGATTCTTATAGAGTCCTTAGCATTAGATAATGCATAGGGACACAAGAGGAATGAATGGCTTTGCCTTCTAGTGATTTTGTGTCCTTCATGATATAGACCCATTTTGATTACTCATTCCTTGTCACTAGAGTTTCATGGTCGTTGTGCTTCCAAGTTATGCCTTGGTGCTCCTCGTACACACACCTAGAATGTTGTTGACTAAAGAACACTTTATCCACACATGATTAAAATGGACTAAACTAGTATTTAATTATGTTTCACCATGGTTATACAACAAAACTTCCTCTCCCATGTGAGAGGTATTGGTTGTATAAATCATGAAGACTAACCTTTGACTTGGAGAATGTGGAAAGGTGTAGAAGTGTTCCAAGGTGTAGGTAAGGTGACAAGACTTGGGGAGGTTCCCTCCCCCACTAACCATGGCTACACAAGGACACTAAAGGAGCAAGCTTGTGGGAGGAGCCCCTCCCCCAATAAGGTAAGTATTCTTTTGCCTTCACTTTTGTTTTATTGCATCTAAGGAAAATCTGAATAAAACAATAAAAAGACCTCCTATTCACATGCTTCAAGAATGTCTCATCCTTCTTATCTTATCACCCATGGTACAAGAATGAACAAGGCGGACAACATCAACCTCATCCTTTTCAATGTGCAACACCCATGCACTTGATCTCTATCTTGTCTTTGTGACCAGAACACACTTTGAGTGAAGTGTGGGGGTCAGTCGACCTCCCCAATTTCAACAAGTGGGAACTCGAGACATGCAACAGTGATGCCCACTAGAAAAGGTGTTGTCATGGAAAATTTGAGCCTGTTTGGCCACAAAAGGGCATCGAACGATGTGCCAAAGTGGTCAATTGAGCTCAATTTTGGTACACATGCAGAAGATGGCAGATAGAGCAGCATACCATGTTCTGTTTTCTAAAAGCTCACAAAGGCACGTCGGCCGACGTGTCAAAGATGGCAAAATAGAAAATAGAAAACACTAAAAGACGCCTTTGGAGAGGGGACACACCTAGGAGGTCTAGATGCCTCCAGGTGGGGTAGGCTAACCCCACCATGGGGCCTTAGGCCCACCTGCCAGCCTCCACTACTGATGCTTCATTTTCAAACATTGGTTTAACAATTCCTCTCCTCTTCTTGGTGCATGTGTGAAATTTTGATATGCTTTTATGCAATCTAAAATTAACCAAAACCACACCTAGATTAAAATTTTGAAAGTGGCATGTTTATGACATTGTTGCCATAGAAGCTTGCATAAAGTTTGTTCCATATACTTATACTTATGCTTGTGGGAAAATATCTTGATAGGAAAATCATATTGACTAAGTTGTTGTGAAGTGCGATATAGTTCTGGCTTAGAAATCCTATCTTTCCTATTCAAAGTGCTTGGAGATCTTGTTTTCTAATAAAAATGTCATAAAACCATAGTGTCATGTACTCCTCAATGGTGAGAAAATTCCTACCAAAGTCATATGATCTTACATGTTTAAAACCTTCTACATATGGTACTTATACTTGTGTTGAGTTTGGTCAAACCTTGTTGACCCTTGTTGAGAATTTTGCCATGTTCCTAAGATCAAGATAACGTACACGCCACTTATACATACTGCTTCTACATTGGAAGTATGCAAAAACATGCCTTTTATTTCCACCAAATAAATACTTCTAGGTTTTATAGTGTGGTCTCTCTCTAAGTTCATGTAAAAAGGGACATGGGCTATATGGATCTCTTTGGACCAATTGCCTACGTTAGCATCAACGGTAACAAATATGGTCTTATTATTGTTGATAATTATTCTCGCTTCACGTGGGCATTCTTTGTGTATGATAAGAGTGAAGTACAAGGGAAGGTGAAGACCTTCATTAGAAGAGCACAAAGGGAATTCATGCTACCAATCAAGAAAGTGCAAAGTGACAATGGCTCTGAATTCTGCAACACCAACATTGAAGAATTTCTTGATGATGAGGGCATCAAGCATGAATTGTTGGCTCCATATACCCCTCAACAAAATAGTGTGGTTGAAAGGAAGAATTGGACTCTCATTGACATGGCAAGAACAATGCTTGATGAATATAAGACTCTGGACAACTATTGGGCCAAAGCAATCAACACCGCTTGCCATGCTATCAACCGCCTCTATCTTCACAAGTGCTACAATAAGACTTCATACGAGCTTCTAACCAGTAACAAACCTAAGGTGTCATACTTTAGAGTGTTTGGGTGCAAATGTTTCATTCATAACAAGAAGCCCCAAAGCTCTAAGTTTGCACCTAAGATTGATGAAGGATTTCTTCTTGGTTATTGTCCGAACAAGCATGCCTATTGGGCTTTCAATAAATCCACTAGAAGAATTGAAATCATGGTAGACATGATGTTTGATGAATCTTATGGCTCTCAAGTGAAGCAAGTTGATCTAGATGTTGTAGGTAAATAAGATCCACCTTGTGAAGCAATCAAGCGATTGGCCATAGGTGATGTGAGACCAGTTGAAGCTACTAAAGAAGAAGATCAACCACTCTAAGCTTCAACACCACTCCAAAGGCCAGCTACTACCTCAGGTCCTATGAGCACATAGGACACAGAGGCTTCACTCCAAGATGTGGAGGCTCCGACGCCTAGAGGTTCTACGCCAAAACGCGGAGGCTCCGAGGTCTAGGGCAAAAATTAGCAAGAGGATGAATCAATTCATAACGATGAGCCTCAAGCTAATGATGGTGATGACAACCAACTCCTACATCAACCTTGAAATAGGCCATCTCATCCAAGAGTTCATCAAAGTATACAACGGGACCATCCCATTGATAACATTCTTGGGAGTATAAGAAAGGGGGTAACAACTTGATCTCGTCTGGCAAATTTTTGCCAAATTTACTCATTTGTTTCCTCCTTGGAACCACTTAAGGTAGTTGAAGCTCTCAAAGATTCAGATTGGGTGATGGCTATGCAAGAGGAGTTGAACAACTTTGAGAGAAATCAAGTGTGGGAGTTGGTGGAAAGACCTAAGACTAATGTGATTGGCACCAAATGGGTCTTCCAAAACAAGCAAGATGAACATGGTGTGGTGACAAGGAATAGGGCAAGATTGGTTGCTCAAGGTTTGACTCATGTTGAAGGACTAGACTTTGAAGAGACATTTGCACCAGTGGCAAGAATTGAAGCAGTCTGAATGCTTCTAGCTTTTGTTGTCCATCAAGATTTCAAGCTTTTATCAAATGATGTTAAGAGTGCCTTTCTCAATGGTCCACTCTCTGAGCTAGTCTATGTGGAGCAACCACCAAGGTTTGAGGACCCTAAGTACCTTCACCATTTGTACAAACTCCATAAGGCGCTCTTGGGGCTTAAGCAAGCACCAAGAGCATGGTATGAATGCCTTAGGGATTTCTTGCTTAGGCAAGGATTTGAAATAGGCAAAGTTGATGCTACTCTCTTCATAAGAAAGATTAAGAATGATATATTTGTTTGCCAAATTTATGTCGATGACATAATATTTGGTAGTATTAATCAAACTTTTTGTGAAGAAATTAGTAGGATTATGACAAAGGTTTGAGATGTCTATGATGGGTGAATTGATGTTCTTCCTCGGATTTCAAATCAAGCAATTGAAGGAAGGGACGTTTATATGTCAAACGAAGTACACAAGAGATATACTCAAGAAGTTTGACATGGTGAATGCCAAGCCATCAAGACACCTATGCCAACAAATGGGCACTTGGACTTAAATGAAGATGGAAAAGCCGTTGATCAAAAGATATATTGTTCCATGATCCATTTCCTACTTTATCTATGTGTATCTAGGCCAGATATTATGCTTAGCATGTGCATGTGTGCTAGATTTTAAGCTAACCCAAAAGAGTGTCATCTTATGGCCGTTAAGAGGATCTTGAGATATTTAGTACACACTTCTCACTTTGGCTTGTGGTATCCTAAGGGCTCCAATTTAAATCTACTTGGGTATTTATATTCCAATTACACCAGTTGCAAAGTAGAAGGAAAAAGTACATCAGGGACATGTCAATTCCTTAGATGGTCCCTAGTGTCTTGGAGTTCTAAGAAGCAAAATTCTATAGTCCTTTCCACCGCTGAAGCTGAGCATGTGGTGGCCGATGCATGCTGTACCCAACTACTTTGGATGAAGAAAACCCTCAATGATTATGGATGTCGCTTTACCCATATCCCACTTTTGTGTGACAATGAAAGTGCCATAAAGCTTGCAAACAATCCTGTAAGCCACTCAAGAACTAAGCACAAAGACATCCATCATCATTTCTTAAGAGACCACAAAACCAAAAGGAGATATCGCAATTCACTATGTGAGCACCGAAAAGCAACTAGCCGATATCTTCACAAAGCCTCTCGATGAGTCAAGGTTTTATGCTTTGAGGAGGGAACTAAATATATTTGACTCCCATAACATGGTTTGAAATCCTGCACGCCTTTGTTATTTTCTATTTCAACTAGTTAGGTTTGCAAAATATTTATAAGTGCTTCAAAATGTTGGTTCTTATGTCCAATCTTGTCTCTAGTGGCAATTTTTATGTATTGATTGATTTGCTGGCTAGCTACAAGAGACAATAAGTCCATGACCATAATCAAAACACTTAGAAATGAATTGGAATACAAACCAAGTCTTTGCTCAGTGTTAGATCATGGAGGCTCCATGTTTTTGCATGGAGGTTCCATAGACCGGAGGCTCTGTGGCTTAGCGCGGAGGCTCCGCGCCCTAATAGTATAGTTAGGGTTTGGGTAAAAATCAAAAATGTTTTCATCTTTCCCTTTTTACCCCTCCCAATAACTATCCTGACTTACTAGGGTCCCTTTCAACTGCACCGCGCCACACTGCTCTCGCTCTCCTCGCGTGCGCGCTCACCATCGCCATCGTGGCTATTGTACCGTTGCTCCTGCCATTGCCCCCTGATTGCCCCACTCCCCTATGACACATGAGCAGACATGGTGGTGGTGCCAAAGGCCAGGACTCAGGGGGAGTTCAGGGAGGAGGAAGGAGTCACCATCGATGCCATTTTAAAGGAGCAGTCCCCACTGGCCAAATCCTTGGCTCCTCGGCTGCGCTCACAATAGAGGAGCAGTCCTTGAGGCCATCCATGATCTTCAACATCTTTCCCTTCTCTGGTTTCTTGCATTCAAGGTGAAGCCCTATATTCATCATGCATTCAAATTTGGATCATCTTTTCTATCGAATCCTTGTGTAGATGTGTTTCTATTTGTTCTCTAGTGCTAGATCTGATAGTGCATTGCATCAGATTTGAGTAGAAGGTTGAATTAGATTTAGGGTGTGATTCACCAAAGCATAGAGGCTTCACCGTCTAGAAGGATCGATGGCCTCAATTTGATTCAAAACTCTACCCAAATCTTGTGTAATTGTTAGTATAAATTAATGCACATAGAATAATCCACAAGCGCATGGATATTATACCGATGTAGCACTTCACCGAGAGTAACCTAGTTTTATATCAAACCCAAAGAAACATGTGTGAGAATAACTAAGTCTATCTTAACCCAACTTCACAATCAAGGCTAGATAATAGGAGCATAGAGGAGACTGCTAAGGTCTTCTAGTTCTAACCTCGGTAAGCATTGTCTTCTATTGTTCAATTCTAGGGATATTACTAGAGAAAACATAGGTAGAGTATGTTTCCTATAGTAACAAGGTCCTGCTAGGCCTACTAATAGGAGGTGGACTACAAAGAATTCAGTGAGGCTATAAGAGTCACCCTTGTGAGCTACCATCAATCCAAAAAATAGGGTACATCTACGAGTAACCAAGTCTAAGCACCATGCTTATAGTATGAATACTACTTTAACCTAGGAGCTATAAGGATTAAAGTACTCAAAAGAGAGTCGCAAACCTGAAGAACAATATGAACAAGTTGCTTACTTGAATTAGAAGTTGATTACTAGAGAAATCTTAGAAGCAAGCTCATGAAGAACTTGATTCTGCCAAGGTACAAGCTATAGAGAGAGCACCAACAAGTTGGGACTCCTCCAAAACTCTTCCCTCTCACTCTATCTCTCTATCTCTAATACAAGACTAGATCCTATTGAGGACTGATCTTCTCTTGATTGCTAGCTCTAATCCTGGTGGAAATATGGATTAGGGTTTCTGGCCCTTAGGCTCTCAGGATCAAATGCCTTCTTCTCAGAGCAAGGGTGCAGGCAGGTATATCTAGGCTAGAGCATCAATCCTGAGCCCTCGGATCAAACTGACTTGAATAAACAGTGGAGATGCAATCCTTAATGCAGTGGAGAACCGATGTAACAACACAAAGGCTGATAGGGGGCCCACAGGCCGACCATCCTATAGGTGGGGCCGCCTAGCCCCGCATGGCAGTGGCTCAGGGTATGCTTTGGTGGAAAGCCTCCTAGAGTCTTCCCACGCTATTTACATGATGGAATTCCGTAATTTCCATTGATGAATAGGCCCTCCTTGGCGGTTTTCTAATTAAATCCTGATGAAAACACAGATTCACCAAAACTCATGGAATTTATCAGTTTAAACCCCTAAGTCTACATTGGTGATCCATTTTAGCCATTTATGCAAGTTATATTGACGGTTTGTGATGAATGTTAACTACTGTCAACAAGCTCCCCCACACTTAGGCTTTTACTCGTCCTCGATAAAAGGATGGATTACTTAAGACATAACCTTAGGACAAGTCATCAACATAAAACTATTCCTAGTCATTCATGCTCTTCAGGATTCAATGTATCTACCATGAAACTTTGGGCAGTTGAAGATTGGAACAACTTGAAACAGATCACCATCTTCCTTCAATCATGTGAATTGGAGAAACATTTTAGAATTTTTTTAAAACAAAATATAGCTTACCTTCTCCTTTTGTAGTACTCTCAAATCACTCATTATATGTGGTATTTTTGGATCCTCAACAAGGCATTGATGTTCTTGCCCTATTTTTACCTACTTCTAAAAGCTTATGTGGAGCTCAAGTAGGGATAAATATGAGAACATAGTTGCATTGCATATATTGTAAAGTCAAAACAAAGATCCAAGGAGAAAAAATGTCATACTCTTAGATCAATATGTGCATGTGTGTGGATATGTATATGGTGGCTATCCTAATTCTACTATGCTCCTTGAATCCTCTCTCTCTTGTTTGAAACTTGAAAACACTTTTGCAAGTAAACATAGACTATCTTATTCATCTCTCCTTTTTTTCAGGCGGGCATCTGAGTACCTATTGTTTTAGATATCTTGGACACTTGACCATTTCTTCCAATACTTTTTCTTCTCTTCTTTTTTAAGAATAACTTTTTGCGTAGCCCATGCCTCTTTTTCTGCAATGGAAACTTTTCAAGAGAGACATTTACAAGAACTTGGAGCATTTATCCTAACAATCATATTTTTGTATCTATTCCCAATATAGAAGTAGAACATTTTTGGGTGGATGGAAAACATGTTTTTGTGTACTCCTAGTGTAGGAGCAGCTGATATAAGTGGAGTGTATGTGATCTTGATCTTGAGAGCTTGATAAGTTTCTCAACAAGGGTCACAAGGTTTGACCAAACTCAACACAATGACAAGTAGTATGTGTAGAAGGTTTCCTAGTCTATCATATCATGTTTGGCTTTGGTGGGACATTACTTACCACAAAGGAGAGGTGTAGCTATTCTTTTAACTTTTTGAAATAAAAGTCTCCAATAACAAGACATCAAGAATTAAGTTCTCATTATTCTACTATATCTTATTCCATAACAACTTAAGTAACATGGGGTCCCTAATAATAAGTTCCCAATAGTAGCAAGACTTCTAGGAAAAGTATTATGTTAGTCTAATCTTTCCTCAGGTTTTAAAGTTGTTTTATCAAGTGTTTTCAATTCGGTTCGAAACAGAAAGTGAAACATGTGAAAATAGAACATATTGGGCTCAAACTTGACCAAGGACAAAGCTTGGGACGAGGTGGCACCATGATGGGCTGGCTGGCCCAAAGAGGAGACCAGGCGGCCTGCTCTAGGAGCTATTCGAAGCCTACTTCGTTGCACATGATCCTTGGTCCATTACTTCCTGAACTTCATAATTTTCATGATTAAATTCCGTCTTGTTGTCGGTGTGTGTCTCCCCCACACCTATTTTCCTATGTACCTTTATGCACAACATGTGGAGACAAAACACATATTCAAAAGAAATAGAGAGTAGATAATAATAATAATAATAATAATAATAATAATAATAATAATAATAATAATAATAATAATAATAATAATAATAATAATAATAATAATAACAATAAGACTCCATTAATATCATAAGGCACTTTATTACACAAACCAACCTAAACACAAACTTTTGACTAGCTAGCACAAACTTCAACCACTCTAACAATCAGAGCTAAGCGAGTAACCTAAACATACTATCTTTAAACACTTGACCTAACCACTCATGCCTTATCAAAAACCTATCTCTCTTTTACTTCCTAGTTTTGGCAATAAAATGATTCGAAGCATTTAAATCTTGTTGTAGGCTCTTGCGATAAATGTGTTCTTCATCGATCCTCTGTTCTAACATATATACAACATTGGAGAGATCTTCAATCTTTTTCTCCAAGAGTGCAATAGTCATCCATGGATGCTTCTCATTATTTTCTAGAATAGCTAGTGGTGCCTTCCTCTTCTTAGGGGGAACAACCTTGATCTGTTCTAGCAAAGCTAGAACTCCATTGATGATTGTATGAGGGGTGATCGACACATACTTTGTGCATGTAACATCTCCAAACATATTGGTCTTCACTCCAGTCAACACCTTGAGTCCCTTCAGAGGTTGGAGGTTGATCTCCTTTGTCACCTTGATCAACTTTTGGGCATCTAGCTGAGGCTTCTACGGACATGGCTTGTCTTCAAGAAGTGGACGAGGAGGTGACAAAGGGATCAGCAGATGATGGACAGCTTGGGCATAGTAGGATTGGTTGGGACGAATGGGAGTTGTCTCTTGCGGTGGGACGACGCTCAACACCATAGTATCGGGCTTTTTGTTTAGATCAAAACTGAAGGGGACGATCACTTTTCCAGCCATTGGAACTAGGGAGGAGGAGAGCTTTGCTGCTATTGGAGAAAGGAGGCTTTGATGGGATGGATATGGAAGCAGGTAGGGGCTCATTTATATAGGGGGAATAACTTGCAGCAGGGGTCAAGATCTATCTATTAGAGGTCTCGTAACAAAAGAAAAATGAATGCGTCGAAAAACTGTGTGATTGTGGAGGGTAAGGATCTAGATGACACGAGAGAATTGACTGAGCGTGTGGGGACTAAGAGGTGGACTAGCTGGCCTATAGGTGGGTCTGGTCAGCCCCACAAGTCATCTTCTCGTAGGGGTTTTTCTCACGGTGGTTTCTAATCACTATCTAATCCCAAAAACTATATTTATGCGTTACGAAACGTAAAGAGGATGGCAATGGTGTAAATCTATGGTAAAATCAGGAAGTCTACCTCATCCAAATCCTCAGGCGGTTTTTAGGTTCTAGAAAGATTTTGAGACTGTGGCCATTTACCTTGAATAACAAACCTTCATCATTTTGAAGTGTTACCGCTCCATGTGACGAGGTGCTTACCACCTTGAATGGTCCTTCCCATTTGCATCGAAGTTTTCTGTGCCCAAATAATTTGACCTTGGAATTAAAAAGTAATACCTTATCTTCGAGGGAAAACTTCTTTATCCTCTTGTTGTGCCATCTCTTTGGCCTCTCCTTGTAAATTTTGGCGTTGTGATATGCTTTTTCATGCCATTCATCAAGATCAAAAAGTTCCATCTTCCTCTTGGTTCCTGCGGCTTCAAAGTCCATCTTCCATTGCTTGATGGACCAGTGAGCCTTGAATTCTAGCTCGACAAGTAGATGATAGGTCTTCCCATAAATGAGTTGATATGGTGACATCCCAAGTGGTGTTTTATAGGCTGTTCTATAAGCCCATAGTGCATCAGGTAGTCTATCCTTCCATGCAGTCCTCATCTCATTGACCGTCTTTTGTAGAATGTTCTTGATTTGTTTAATTGATGTTTCTACTTGGCCACTTGTCTGAGGGTGGTATGGAGTAGTGACATTGTGATGGATCCCATGTTTTGACAAGTAGTTGTGAAAATTCTTATAAGTGAAGTGAGTGCCTCCATCACTAATCACCATTCTTGGAACTCCGAATCATGGAAATATTGTTTCTTCAAACATTTTCTTGGAGTTATTCGCATCAGTAGCTCTACATGGCATGGCTTCAACCCACTTGGAGACATAGTCAACTACCACCAAGATGTATTCATAGTTCTTTGACTTTGGAAATAGTCCCATGTTGTCGATTCCCTAGACATCAAAGAGCTCTATTTAGAGGTTGTTGGTGAGTGGCATGGCATCTCTTGAATTGATATTTTTGTGCCTCTGACATGCTCCACACCTCCTAATGAAGTCTTTTCTATCTTCATACATGGTTGGCCATAAGAATCCACTTTGCTAGATCTTTGAATGAGTGCGGAATGCGACATAATGTCCTCCGTATGGTGATGAGTGGCATCGTTCTATGATATTGATGCCTTCTTCCACCGGTACACATCTTCTAAGTAGGCCATCAAAGCAGACTCTAAAGAGGTATGGTTCATCCCATATGTGGAGACAACTTTCGTTGATGAGCTTCTTTTTGTTTTCCCTTGGTGGTACATAACCTACAACCATAAAATTAACAATATTTGCATACCAGGGGTCGGATTTTGTGACTTTGAAGAGCATGTCATCTCATAGTGAATCATTGATGGGCAGTTCCTGTGAATTCTCAAACTACATTCTAGAGAAGTGATCGGCAATAGAATTTTCTACTCCCTTTTTTATCTTTTATTTCTAAGTCAAATTCTTGAAGTAGCAAAATCCATCTTATTAATCTGGGTTTAGCATCTTTCTTAGTGAGCAAGTATTTTAAAGTAGCATGATTAGTATAAATAATCACCTTAGCTCATACTAAGTAATATCTGAACTTATCAATAGCGAAAACAACAGTTAGGAGTTCTTTTTTAGTTGTTACATAATTAAGTTGAGGTCCTATCAAAGTTTTGCTAGCATAAGCAATTGCATGATGCTTTTTATCTTTAGTTTGTCCCAAAACTGCCCCATAGCATAATCACTAGCATCTCAATTAATTTCAAAAGGTAGCGACCAATCAGGGGGTTGAATGATTGATGCAGATATGAGTGCTTTCTTAAGAATATTAAAAGATTTCAAGCATGCACGATCAAATTGAAAGGGAACATCCTTAGCCAAAAGATTTGTAAGTGGTCTAGCAATATGTGAAAAATCTTTTATGAAGCGGCGGTAAAATCCCGCATGACCAAGAAACCCACGGATCCCTCTGATATTTATGGGAGGAGGTAACTGTTCAATTACATCAATTTTAGCTCTGTCTACCTCTATCCCTCGTTTGAACACCAAATATCCAAGCACTATGCCTTCTCTAACCATGAAATAACATTTTTCCCAATTAAGGACTAAGTGCTTTTCTTCACTGTCACACCCCAAAATTCTGATTTTGGGTTGTGCATAGAAAACACTAAATAAAATGAATTATTTTAATATTTGGATAAAATTTACCAGGTTTAGTTTGAGCTAGCACAAATTTAGTTACAGCAAAAATGTGAATTTTTAAAGTTTTCTAATTTTGACGGGCTTTTGGATGATGTGATGTTTGCTTATTGCTTCTTTGTGTGTTGAGAGTGAGCAAAAGCTTTAAACTACGTTACTAGGTCGATTTTCCTTCTCCGGCACACTTTTATCTTTTTCTACAATTAAATTCTTTGTTTTTGGCTCAAGTTTTTGTTGGAAGCTTCCTAAAATCTTTTCTTTGTAACGCAAATCACTCCTTTCAGTTCCTCGTCCGTCAATCAATCTCTACAAACTTTTTGGGAATTTTTCTAGCTTTTTCTAGAACTTGTTCCTACTTGTCTGTGAGCATAATTTAATTTTTAGATGCTCCAAAATTATCTTATCATGAGTGATGAGGACATCGCCACGCTGGACACACTGACGCCATGGTCTTCCCCAAGTTGCAATTCGTTCCCAACTCAGCTGCCACGTCACCCTCGGATTCAGCAAACACGTCGTCACTGTTTCGGTCATAACTTTCTCATACGACATCGAAACGGGCCGTTCTTGGATGCGTTGGAAAGGGGACGACGACGCTGTCGTTTTGGATCTAGTCCCAGCTCCAGAAGGTCCATGGATCATTCTGTGTGACCACGGCAAGGTGCTGCGTCACCTATTTGGGCCAACTTGGCCATGTATCGTGTCGGGCCTTAAGCCCAAGTTGTGGGCGCCCAACCCCTAGCCGTCCCCAACCCTAGGTCGAGTCTTAGACTATAAACATAGCCGCCGCCGCTGCTACATAATGGGGTTTTGTTTAGAGTTTAGTTTTCCATCGAGAAACTGAATCGTTCATTGTAACTGTGGTGACAAATCCTTTTACAATGATCCAGGGCCCCCGTTCTTGATCTCCTCCACTGTGTCGATTAGTCCTTTGGAACTGAGTTCTTGAATCCTCTATTGATATTTGCATCATTCATATTTGCAATTTCAGATTGCATGTTTTACCTTCTTGCTTGTGCTCTTCGATTCGCTTGCAGGAAAAGCCTTCTTAGCGAGGTCAATCAAGTTGTGCTTGGTTGATAACCAACGGAGCAGTGGTGTAACGATTGTAGGGTTCAAACCGTGTCTGATTTGAAGCCGGATCATCAACATCGAGATCTCCACAAAATCGAACTTACCGGCTACCTCTCGGAAGATCGGGCCTGTACTCATCAATTGGTATCAGATATTTCAGGTTTACCATAAGGTATAATCTCGTTTGCCTTAGATTCATATTTGTTCATTACCTAGAGTCCACAAAAAACCCAAAAATATTTCAATTTCCGCTGTCCTATCACCCTTTGTGCCTTTGCAATTTCGTTTCAGATTCGTGTTATTGAGTTTGTGTCCATGGTCGAGTCTTGTTGCTGGTTTAGGATTATGTTCGTGGTCGTAGTTCAATCGCCCATTGCTATGATTTTTGTTTTCCACCGCTATCCCATCCACCATTTCCAAACAACAAGTCGAAGCCATCACATTACTCGACTTGCCCCGCTAGCCGCCTTGTGTAACTTCTCGTCGCCGCGCAAACCCTAGATAGGTTGCCAGCCGCTCTTATTTTGCCTGCATCGCAGCCCTCCTTACATCATCAGGTGAATACCTACTGCTGTTAGTCACAGTGACAATCCTGTGATCGGTGTTAGAGTTTAGGGACGCTTTGCCCTAACTGCCACCGCCATGTTGTGCCTTCCGGAAAACATACCTTGAGATACCTTCGGTAAAACAGGCATAACTTTTCGCTCGTTTATCAGAAAAATCTGAATTTTTTTCAACAGCTTCTTGACACCATTTGGAGCCGACCCAAACTCGGCTACGCCCTGTTTGGTTTCCTCAGAATTGCCAAAAAAATTTGGGAAAATATAGAAAAAAATTGTCAAAGTTTTTGCACGCATTTCAGAGAACGTGCTGAATTTCTGTAGACCACATCCCACCTCAGTTGTAGGTGCCAATTTTTGTGGTTGCATCTTTTGTGATCCTTGTTCAGAGAAAAGTATAAAAAAATAGTAAGAAAAATTTTTTTTGTTTCCTACTAGTGCCTTTTGGAAAAATCCAGGAAAAATTCAGGAAAAAGGAGAAATCTAGGCTATTTGCTTGTTCTGTGAGTTCTTTCGATCGTCCTTTGTTTTCACCTTGTTGCGCTACGTCTCGACACGTCTTAGCCAGCACCTGTGATTTGTACTTTGGATCCGGATTGAACAATCGTTACTCTGCACTCGTTAATTGCTAATCCTTGCTGTCATATTGTGTGTCTACCCATAGCTCCACATATTCTTCTGTCAGCATAGGTTCATCTTGCAACTGTTACCCACGCTTAACAATAGATTGCTTCGCCACTTTGGTTTTGCTCCTGTTTGGTGTTGGTAAGAATACAGGCAAGACGGTGGTAAGCCGCTTGTGATTTTGCATTCCACTTTCACCACCATCACCACCACTTGTTTCCTTTTAGTTGATAGGGATAATACTTTGGTGTTGTCTTTTTCTATCTTCTAACCATGGCAGGAACTCCGACGGACTTCAATGAGTGCGTGTCCAAGGGCGAGCTTGCAACGTTCATGACTGAACAACGCAATCTTATGACCGAGCTGACGCGCAACGTGAATAATCTGGTCACCCGCATTGAACAGCTTGAGCAACGCCCTCCGCCTTATCGTGCTGATGATGAAGATGCGGATGCTTTTGGTGATGAAGATGCGTATGCTGACGGTGGTGCCCGTCGCCGCCTCAACTTCAATCGTCGCGGTATGGCAGGTAATAATCATGGTAATAATGATCCTTTTTCTAAAATTAAATTTAGTCTACCTCCTTTTGCTGATAATGTTGATCTAGAGGCATATTTAGATTGGGAGCTTGCTGTTCAACAAAAATTTAATTCTCATAATGTTCCTACTGAGCATAGAGTTAGACTTGCTACTAGTGAGTTTACTAATTTTGCTTTATTCTGGTGGAGTGATCTTTGCAATGCCAATGATGCTGTTGTTGTGCCACAAACTTGAAATGTTTTAAAGCAACATATGACATCTCGTTTTGTTCCTCCTTATTACCAACGTGATTTACGTTTGAAACTACAAACTTTAAAACAAGGTGATAAAGGAGTGGAAGCATACTATCAAGAATTGCTTATTGGTTTAGCACGTTGTGGTATAAATGAAGATGATCATGATGCTAGTGCTAGATTTTTTGGTGGTTTAAACCATGATATACAGAACATACTTGATTACAAAGAATGGCGTAATTTTTCCCAATTGTATCATCTTGCTATTAAGGCAGAACGAGAAGTACAGGGACGCAAACAACACCAGCCTTTTAGGTCTAACAATGGGAGGAATTTTTAGCAGCGTTCCGAGCCGGAGACGCCCAAGCTTCCTGTTGCACCACAGCCATCTACACCTCCATTTTCTTCCGGGGTAAGTAAATTGTCTAATGTGCAGTTTTCACAGCTAAAGAAAGGTGGCACTCCGGGTGCTTCTACTAGCTCCTCCTCGTCTAGCTCTAAAATCATTTGCCACCGATGCAAAGGCATGGGACATGTCATGAAGGAATGCCCCAGTCATCGTGCTTTCATTGCTACCGAGGATGGATATGTAAGTGCTAGTGATGTTGAAGATGATTTAGCCCTTGCTGCTAACATTGATGCAGATTCCACCGAGGGCGATCAAGACAAGGAGGCCATCACCATTGACTCCGTGACTGCTGCTGCGGACTACCCTAGCCTTCTTGTGCAGCGTGTGTTGAGTACACATGTGGGACATGAAGAAGAGATGAAGATCCAACGCCACAATTTGTTCCACATGTATCTTATTGTGCAGGGTTGTCGTGTTCTCACTATCATTGATAGCGGGAGTTGCAACAACTTGGTGAGTTCAGATTTGGTTGACAAGCTTGGCTTGACCACACGACAACATTCGTATCCATATAAACTTCAATGGTTCAATAATAGTGGTAAGACTAAGGTAACTAAATCAGCACGCATTAGCTTTTTCATAGGCTTTTATCATGATACTGCTGATTTTGATGTTGTCCCTATGCAAGCTTGCTCCATTTTGTTAGGTCGCCCATGGGAATTTGATAATGATGCTTTACACCATGGTAGAACTAATACATACACTATCATACATAAGGACAAGAAAATTACATTGCTGCCTTTGTCTCCTACGGATATTATTAAACATGCTAATGAGATCAAAAATAAACCTCCAACAGACATTGCTAAACATAATGGGATTAAGTTAAAAGGAGGTGCTTTTCTTGCTACAACTTCTGCTAACGCTGAGTTATGTGATAATCCTAATGCACCATTTTATACTATGTTTTATCAACCTTTTATGTCTGGTGCATTGCCTGCTGTCACTAACCTTTTGCAGGAGTTCGTTGATGATGGGATGGAGTCGAGGATGACTCTAATTCTAGAAGGAGGGGATGATGAGGACATCGCCAAGATGGAGTTGAGGATGACTCCAATTCGAGAAGGGGAGGATGATGAGGACATCGCCATGCTGGACACACCGACGCCATGGTCTTCCCCAAGTTGCAATTCGTTCCCAACTCAGCTACCACGTCACCCTCGGATTCAGCAGACACGTCGTCACTGTTTTGGTCATAACTTTCTCATACGACATCAAAACGGGCTGTTCTTGGATGCGTTGGAAAGGGGACGACGATGCCGTCATTTTGGATCTGGTCCCAGCTCCAGAAGGTCCGTGGATCATTCTGTGTGACCACGGCAAGGTGCTGCGTCACCTATTTGGGCCAACTTGGCCATGTATCATGTCGGGCCTTAAGCCCAAGTTGTGGGCGCCCAACCCCTGGCCGTCCCCAACCCTAGGTTGAGTCTTATACTATAAACACAGCCACCATCGCTGCTACACAATGGGGTTTTGTTTAGAGTCTAGTTTTCCATCGAGAAACTAAATCGTTCATTGTAACTGTGGTGACAAATCCTTTTACAGTGATCCAGGGCCCCCGTTCTTGATCTCCTCCACTGTGTCGATTAGTCCTTTAGAACCGAGTTCTTGAATCCTCTATTGATATTCGCGTCATTCATATTTGCAATTTCAGATTGCGTGTTTTACCTTTTTGCTTGTGCTCTTCGATTCGCTTGCAGGAAAAGCCTTCTTGGCAAGGTCAATCAAGTTGTGCTTGGTTGATAACCAACGGAGCAGTGGTGTAATGGTTGCAGGGTTCGAATCACGTCTGATTTGAAGCCGGATCGCCAACGTCGAGATCTCCACAAAATCGAACTTACCGGCTACCTCTCGGAAGATCGGGCCTGTACTCATCAATGAGCTCCAAATATTTTATTTGAGTTCGTCATCCTTCAATCTGTCTCTAGGATTTTTCTAAGCTTCGGTGCATTTTTCATGGTATAAATGGTAATTCTAGACTTTCTAGAATTATTTTCATTTCATGATATTGATTAATCTCGAAATTGGAAAATGCATGCCCAATTTTCCATAGTCCCTCGAAGTCCATGTGAATAATCCTAATAAATCCTAAAGACACATGTCTTTATTTACTAATGGGCTTTAATATTTATTTAGGCCCATTAGTGCAGGTGGATGGAGCAACATCAATTAGTACCATATCGCTAGTTGACGTGGAGATGGGGAGTTTTTCTCCTTATATATTTGTACCAACTCCTTGGGCAAAGCACACTAAAACTACCGTAAGGGGAGCCCCTAGTTTGGGAAATCCCTCGTGTAGTAAATTAGATTTTTCTCATCCTTCTCTTGCCGTTGTCGTCACCGTCACCGTCGTCGCCGCCACGCTGCCTAGTCCGACGCTGTGTAGCTGCCCAAACTGGCTCCGCGTCTTGCTACCTGGCTGCCTACTGGTCCAATGGGCAGACCATGTCCAGCTTTCATCATCGTCCACCTATAGAAGGCGAGCTGCTACTGCTGCCTCTTCTGGTCTTGAGGACATGCGTTCCTTTATCCAAGGTAAAGGTGACTAATGTAATTATTTAATTACTTAATTACTTCTTATCCCTTGCCGCTCTAGTAATTTCCTAGATAGAATAGATGTTCTCTTAATCTAGTATCCTTAATCTTGCATTGATTCACCAATGGTGTGGTAGTTTCCTTTAATGTTTTCTAACAATAATATAATAATCTAAGGTATAGTAGGGACGTTTAATATGCTTCATGTTTTTGAAATTTTAATTTAAATATTAATTTGATTATTGAAGGTTATGTAAATATCTTTCTAAATTAAAAATAACATAGGGTTTAACATTCTCCTTTTCATATACTAATGTTAATTTGATTCCTACTAACATGAACGTGTTTTTAAATTATAAACTACTTAAGGTTAAACATGTTTCATATGTAAAAACTAAATTAGATGCTCTCACATGAAACTTTCTTGTTGCACGATTAACTTTAATTTGCCTAAACTATATAATAATATTTATAAATAAAATATGATTAGTCTAACCCAGATTTTAGAATTAAAATATGTTTTGTCTAATCTGAATTAACATGCTTCATATGGTGTTGCTAAATTAAAACAAATCAAGCATGTAGGCTTTTCTTTACTTTTATAATATAAATCTTCCGGTAGTCATTTCTTTCAATGGTAGTTCCATTCTCGACGTTTCTTGTGATCTTGTGACCGTAGCGGTGAGCTCTCTTTTAATATGTTGTTTTTCTCTCATGTGGTGAATTGTTCTTAGTTGCTTTTATTTGTTGCTTGTATATTTGCCTATGCGTTGTGCTTGCTACGAGTAGAATGAGAATCGTTTGTGAGCGATGAAGATCGGAAGGTGATAACTAGAAGCAAATATGAGGAAGTTTGATCAATTGTAAAAGGCAAGTATAGCATGGGATCTTCCTTGTTGTCCTATACACCTTTAATCATTTAATTCATACTTCTTGTGTCTACCTTGGCAACCATAGTAATTTTCCTAGCTATTTAATATTCTAGATTCCTTGTCACCTGTGGGGTATTGCATTGGTTAGTATCATGCTAGTGCTCAACTGAAACCATGATCTTGTAACTTGACTAATGGTATATGCAATAAACACTAAAAGATACTTTTTAGCAACATGGAATTAGGGTGCTAGAGCATTGGGCTATTTTTATGGTGCTCTAGATTCATCTCCCTAAGGACTTATCTGTAAGTGATCATCCGAGACTTATAGTACAGCTATGAGGGCTACATGGCTTTGGCTTTAGCTCAGTATGAGAACCTTTTCTAGCTTATTTGAGGTATTGGCGTAAGAATGGCTTGACAAATCGGGTATAGGATAACCTCTGTCCTCTTATGTATAGGTTGCGTGTCATTGGGAAGGGGGGTTCCTACATCTATTTGCCGAGTGAATCTAATGGTCCTAACTTGTTAGACGAACCTTTGAAAGGCTTCATAGTGAACCCTACCGACCTTCCTTGGAAGTGGGTCAAGAAATTAGCTACCTCAGGCAAAAGGGTAAATCACGACTCACAGTGAAAGTGTACAACCTCTACAGAGTGTAAAACTGGTATATCAGCCATGCTCACAATCATGAGTGGCCTTGGAACATTTACGGAATAGATGATCACTAATGGTTAATGATGATGAACATGGATGAAACTGATGATGAAAATGCTCACTAATGATTACTGTTTATGCTATTTATTATTCATGTTTACCTGATCATGTGTTTATGTGGGCTTGTGATAAACTTGTTGCTACTCAATTGCTAAAATTGTGACAATTAAAAGCTAATCATAGTTAAACCAGTGTCAGCCTTTTGAGCCTCATGAACCCCATGTTATATTTGTTGAGTACGACATGTACTTATGCTTGCTTTACTTTTTAAATCTTTGGAAAAATCCTAGATGGGTACCAGATTGCTAGAGTTTGGAGGAATTAGGCTTGTGATCAACCAGTCAGTTGTCCCTATGGATTTGGAGTCTTATCCTGAGGATCGAAGTTGTTTTTTCGCTGTGTATACTCTAAGGTTATATTCTTTGTACTAATATGTTATATATTAAGCATTGTCTATTGATATTACCTTTATTTGTAGCTATATATGAGATTTGACTTCCTGGGCTCACATATGGTGTGTATCTGGTTTTGTCCTTAAAATCGGGTGCTACAAAGTGGTATTAGAGCAATGTTGACTGTAGAATGCAAGCCTAGTAGAAACTGGTCATTCTAAGGTTTAGAATTTGCTACAAAACTACTTTTTCATCTCCTTGACTAGTTGATTTGATTATTTCCTATCCTTGTCCTATTTTCTTCTCTCCTTGATAGCTTCCTTTGAGCTATTGCTTCTTATCTCCTTGATTTTTATTTCTTTGGTTTACTAAAGTTTTCTGATATCACCTTATTCAAATTTGCGATGGCCTATCATCATAATCCACTCCTTAGGATGCCCGCCATTGCTATAAAAGCACTGTAGTTTCGATATTGTGATGCATGTATGTCTTGTTTGGTGTGTTGCTTGTTTGTCATCCCTATCTTTGTGATCCAAAGGAAGGCCCTGAAGACTACACCAACACAAGGATCTTTGTATGGAATATTCAGAGTTTAGCAAAACTCTTGTTAAGTGGGGTAGCATCCTCTACAAGGCATCATTGACCTTTATCCTCCTTGCTATCCTGTGGAACTCCCAAATCCACTTTATCATGCAAGTTCATTCCTTCATCTCATGAATCCCGAATCAAGGTAGTGTGGAGGCGTGAAGATCTTTATCTTTCTCCCTAGTCTCTCTGAATCTCGGGACGAGATTCCTGTTAAGTGGGGTAATTTGTCACACCCCAAAATTTCTGATTTTGGGTTGTGCATAGAAAACACTAAATAAAATGAATTATTTTAATATTTGGATAAAATTTACCAAGTTTTGTTTGAGCTAGCGCAAATTTAGTTATAGGAAAAATGTGAATTTTTAAAGTTTTCTAATTTTGATGGGCTTTTGGATGATGTGATGTTTGCTTGTTACTTCTTTGTGTGTTGAGAGTGAGCAAAGGCTTTAAAATGCGTTAGTAGGTCGATTTTCCTTCTCCGGCATGCCTTTATCTTTTTCTACAATCAAATTCTTTATTTTTTGGCTCAAGTTTTCGTTGGAAGCTTCCTAAAATCTTTTCTTTGTAATGCAAATCACTCCTTTCAGTTCCTCATCCGTCAATCAATCTCTACAAACTTCTCAGGAATTTTTCCAGCTTTTTCTAGAACTTGTTCCCACTTGTCTACGAGCATAATTTAATTCTTAGATGTTCCAAAATTATCCTATCATGAGCTCCAAATATTTTATTTGAGTTCCTCATCCTTCAATCTATCTCTAGGATTTTTCTAGGGATTTTTCTAAGCTTCAGAGCATTTTTCGTGATATAAATGGTAATTCTAGACTTTCTAGAATTATTTTTATTTCATGATATTGATTAATCACGAAATTGGAAAATGCATGCCCAATTTTCCATAGTCCCTCGAAGTCCATGTGTAATAATCCTAATAAATCCTAAAGACACATGTCTTTATTTACTAATGGGCTTTAATGTTTATTTAGGCCCATTAGTGCAGGTGGATGGTGCAACGTTAACTAGTACCGTATCGCTAGTTGACATGGAGGTGGCGAGTTTTGTCCTTAAAACTGGGTGCTACATTCACATCTTTGCAAAACCTTGTCTAAACTTTCAAGACAATCATCAAAAGTTTTTCCATAACAGAAAAGTCATGCATGAAAACTTCCATGATTTCTTCAGTCATATCAGAAAATAGAGACATCATGCATCTTTGGAAAGAAGCTGGAGCATTACATAATCCAAAAGACATTCTACGGTAAGCATAAGTTCCATATGGACATGTGAAGGTGGTTTTGCTTTGGTCATCTAGATGGATCAGTATTTGGTGATAACTTGAATACCCATCAATTAAACAGAAGAAAGAGTGATTCTCTAGTCACTCCAACATTTCATCAATAAAGGACAACAGAAAGTGATCTTTCTTTGTTGCCTTGTAAAGTTTTTGGTAATCTATGCACATCCACCATCCAGTGATGGTTCTTTGGGGGATTAATTCATTCTTTTCATTTTTAACAATAGTGATGACTCCCTTTTTAGGCACAACATGAATAGGGCTTACCCACTCACTATGCGGCATAAGATAGATAATCCTAGCGTGCAAGAGTTTCAAAACCTCTTTCTTAACAACCTCTCTCATTGCATTATTAAACCTACGCTATGGCTCCATAGAAGGTATAGAATCAGGATCTATAGGGATGCGATGGGTGCAAAGAGTAGGGCTGATTCCATTAAGGTCTTGGAGCGAGTAGCCAAAGGTAGAGCAAAGCTTTTCCAAGACAGTTATCAAGCATAAGGATTCTTCCTGAGAGAGTTTATCACTTATGATCATAGGAGAATCCTAATCATTATTGAGAAAAGCATATCTAAGACCAGAAGGCAAGGGTTTGAGCTCAATGGTGGGCTTAGGTGCTTCTAGCAATTCATCTAGAGGTTCAAAATCTATTGGATTTTTGTCTTCTTTGATGAAGAATTGGGCATCATCGTCATGGTTGGGTTCACTTAAGTCATCAAGAGATGCAACCTTAACCACTTCCATCAGTCTTCCTTGGGAATTGGTTCACTCTCAGCATTTAGAGAATGAGT
Source organism: Miscanthus floridulus (assembly GCF_019320115.1). NCBI lineage: Eukaryota > Viridiplantae > Streptophyta > Magnoliopsida > Poales > Poaceae > Miscanthus > Miscanthus floridulus. The sequence goes on from NC_089582.1 coordinate 77,092,730, forward strand.
AATGGGTATAGAGAGCTTAAAGTTTTCCCAAGTCTTATATTCATCTTTCCTATTTGTCCTTCCTAAATAACTCTTTCAATTGGTTGTCCTATCAATAGGTTGAACTCAATAATATCAAAGATATAGAAGCTCAGATGAACCTTAGTTCCTTTTACCTAGATAGAAAGGACATATAGAATTCCCAAACTTGGGAGAATGTGTCCTGAAAGACCTTTTGGCAGCTTTATGTTGGGGTTAATGGCATGTGTTTCAATAAATCATGACCAAAATATGCAGACATGATGTTACACCCACAACTATATTATAAAGAGAATCCAAAGGAGCTTGGTTGATTTGGCAACGAATGGATATAAAAGGTGAGTCTAGATGAATCACATCAGAGGAAAGCTCGGATTCTTTTAACCATTCATTTCTTATAATGGGCACTAGCTCTTTCGTAGTCTTTTTAAGGAAAGCTTCCACAGAAGGGTCAAGAATTTCTTCATGGGATGATGATTTCCTAGGCTTCTAGGGTCTCCTCATCATATGATAATTTGAGGTATCTCTATATTCATCAAAAAGTTCATCCTCGAATTCAAGCATGAAATCCAAAATTAGAGTTTCCTCCTTTTCTGGTGGTTTAGGATTTGGGATAGCTGAACTTGGTGATGGGTTAGGCACAAATTCTGGTTTAGCTATCTGGGATTCCTCCTCTAATGGCTTCTTTTCTACTTCTTTAGGGGTGTTCTCTAAGATTTTGATAAGAATGCTTCTCCCCGAATTGGTGGAGACGTGCAAGAACGAACCTCCTGAGGCTGTATTAAGACGCTTCGAGGTTTTCTTATCAAGACCCACATAAAAGTGTTGAAGAAGAATGGGGTCTTGAATGGCAAGTTCAGGGCCAGCATTAATAAGAGCATTAAAGCATTCCCATGCCATGCCTAGAGATTCTTTTTATTTTTGTTTAAAAGATAGAACCTCAGAATGAAGACTGACTACTCTAGAGATGGGAAAGAATTGCAAGCAAAAGCTAGAACACAAGGCTTCCCAATCTCCTTGTCTACTCCCTATAGTGAGGTTGTACCAATGTTTAGCTTTCCCATCAAAGAGAAGGGAAAAAGCTTCCATCATAAGGTTTCATCTGACATACCTGCTATGTGTAGGCATGCACAGGTTTGCTCAAACTCATTTAGGTGGGAATAGGGGTTTTCATCATCTTTGCCCAAAAAGGGTTGATCCTGAACCATGTTAATTAAACATGGGCGTAGCTCATAGCCAGGTGCTAGGATAGGCTTTAAAGATCTTGTGGCTATAGGTGTGCGCTCGTGGGTGCACCATATTGGTAGATAGGGGTGGATTCTAGATCCATGGTAAAAAGAAGAGAAAAGATAAAAGAATAATGATACAAGGTTAAGCTAGGTTCGAAGTTAACTCAGCAACCGTATCCCCGGCAACGGCGCCAGAAATGCTTGTTGGTATAAATTAATGCACACAGAATAATCCATAAGCACACGGATATTATATAGATATAGCACTTCACCAGGAGTACCCAGTTTTATATCAATCTCAAGGAAACGTGTGTGAGAATAACTAAATCTAACTTAACCCGACTTCATAATCAAGGCTAGATAATAGGAGTGTAGAGGAGACTGCTAAGGTCTTCGAGTTCTAACTTTGGTAAGCTTTGTTTTATATTATTTAATTCTAGGGATATTACTAGAGAAAACACAGACAGAGTATGTTCCCAATTGTAACAAGGTCCTGCTAGGCCTACTAATGGGAGGTGGATTACAAAGGATTCAATGAGGCTATAAGAGTCACCCTCATGAGCTACCATCGATTCGAAAAGTAGGGTACATCCACGATTAACCGAGTCTAAGCACCACGCTTATACTACAAATACTACTTTAACCCAGGAGCTACAAGGATTAAAGTACTCAAAGAGAGTCACAAACCTGAAGAACAATATAAACAAGATGCTTACTTGAATTAGAAGTCGATTACCAGAGAAATCTCAGAAACAAGCTCAATAAGAACTTGATTCCATCAGGGTACAAGCCATAGAGAGAGCACTGATAGGCCAGGACTCCTCCGAAACTCTTCCCTCTCACTCTATCTTTCTATCTCTAATACAAGACTAGATCCTATCGAAGACTAATCTTCTCTTGATTGCTAGCTCTAATCCTATTGGAGATATGGATTAGGGTTTCTAGCCCTTAGGATCTTAGGATCTAACTTGGCATGCCCTAGAGGGGGTGTAGATAGGTATATATAGGCCAGTGCATCAATCCTGAGCCCTCGGATCAAACCGATTTGAATAAATGGGTGAAGATGCAATCCTTAAGGTGGTGGAGAATTGCCATAGCAATGGGGGGCTAACATGGAGGCCCCATAGGCCGACTGGCCTATAGGTGGGGCTGGATGGCCCCACATGGCAGTGGGTCGAGGTCTGCTTTGGTGGAGAGCCCTCTAGAGTCTTCTAGAGTCCACCCACGCTATTTACGCGGTGAAATTCCATAATTTCCTTTGACGAATAGGTCCTCTTTGGTGGTTTTCTGATTAAATCCTGCTAGCAACACAGATTCACCAATACTCATGGAATTTGTTAGTTAAAACCCCTAAGTCTATGTTGGTGATCCATTTTAGTTATTTATGTAAGGTATTTTGATAGTTTGTGATGAATGTTAACTACAGTATTAAGATGCTTCGAGGTTTTCCTATCAAGACACATATAAAAGTGTTGAAGAAGAATGGGGTCTTGAGTGGCAAGGCCAGGGACAGTATTAATAAGAGCATTAAAGTGTTCCCATGCCATGCCTTAAGATTCTTTTTCTTTTTGTTTAAAAGATAGAACCTAAGAATGAAGACTGACTACTCTAGAGATGGGAAAGAATAATAAGAAAAAGCTAGAACACAAGGCTTCCCAATCTCCTTGTCTAGTCCCTATAGTGAGGTTGTACCAACGTTTAGCTTTTCCCATCAAAGAGAAGGGAAAAAGCTTCCATCGTAAGGTTTTGTCTGACATGCCTGCTATGCGTAGGCATGCATAGGTTTTCTCAAACTCGTTTAGGTGGGAATAGGCATGCATAGGTTTGCTCAAACTCATCCAGAAGGCAAATCACCAAAGTGGAGGGTAGGTGGCTGCCATGTGGGGCTGTGCGGCCTACAGATGGGGCTGACCAGCCCCACATGGTAGCCACCTACCCTCCGCTTCGGTGGTTTGCCCACCTGTCAGCCCCTCCTTTGAATGTCAGTTCTCTACCGCCTCCTAGATTGCATCTACGCCATTCTTTCAAGTCGGTTTTCTCTGAGGGTCCATAATTGATGCTCTGGCCTATATATAGCAGCCCCTACCCCCTTCCCTAGAGCATCCCTAGAACCCTAATTCATATCTCTCATTCAGAGATCAAGATACACCAGGAGGATTAGGTCTTGACTCTCCAATGTAGTAGATTAGTAACTCGGGAGTGAGGGTCGAGTAAGGCTCATGCTCAGGTTCTAGATCTAGTCTTGGGGGCTCAGCAAAGCCTTGTATCTTCACTTCTACATCTTATGAGACTTATTATCAATTCATTATATTCCTATCTACATGGCTATGCTTACTTTTAATATGTATCTTGCTTAGTTGAGGTTATCATTACTTTTGTGTGCGGGTTCATAGAGCGCTTAGCCTGCTACTTTACCATGGTTGGGCTAAGTAGCCGAGCCTCGTGTATGCATGGTGCTTATACGATGCTCTTCCTATGAGTACACCCTATTCTCTGGTTGTGTGGTAGCAACGGGAGGTGACAACGCTCTATCCTTTGTAGTCCACACCGAATTGAGCAGGTTCTTAAATTTTAGGATCATAGTCGCGTCGGTAGAGTTATCTATTGAGGATACTCTACCATCTAAGTGGCGTCCCGAAGTGCACAAGAGTAGAGTTAGTCTTAACTATAGTTGGATGTATATATACTTTGACCATGTAATAAGAATATCATAGGAATCAACCTTACCTGTTATTCTCCTGAGTTAACTAGTTTACATTATTTTAGTGATCTATCCCCTGAGTGTCATTATCCTTAATTCCTATCATTACCTCTACCCCTTGCTCTAGCTATGTTGGTATGTCGATTAGTGGACATTCATTTGTTATCCAATAAATCTTTACTCCATTGTTTCTCTATGGTAAAATTTAAATAACGATACTTGGAATACTCTTGGTAAAATGCTATAATGGTATTTTATGCGCTTGCAGAATCCTTCATATTCTATTTGCGTTAATAAATACCAACAAGCATTTTTGGTGCCGTTGCCAGGGAAACAATTGGCGTAAAGATTTAGATCATTAACATACCACTAGCTTTAGTAGGATTACCCCTGTTCTTTTGAATTGTGGAATAGACAGGACAACAAATGCCATTTCAACCTTTCGACAAGCTTCCACAAGGAAAGAACAAACATTGAAGAACCCCAGGATGCCTGAACATTCAAAGATCCATCAACACTAGAACCCAGCCATCTCACATGTTTGTCTAGACATATATATTACTCTAACCATGTGTATTTTGGAGAAAAAGGTCGTCGTCGCAAGAATTCAAATCACATCTCAAAGTGACGAATACAGATGCTGCACTACTCACAAATTCCATCATGTGAGTCATGGTAAGTATGATCAAGAAAGGTGAGATAGTTTTGCTCATGGACTTTAAACTTGATGAGTAGTTATCTTTTAATTTTTGTATTCCATTGCATGTTTATTTTCAATGATTCATGCATCCACTCCGTTTAGTTTAAATTCGCTCATATCAAATCCATAGCATATTTAGTTCCTTGCATACATTTATACCACTTGCATCTTTTATTAAAAAAAATAGAATCTCACCATGATCATGCTCTTTCATCTCCATTTGAATAAATCTCTTTTATGCTTTCATGCTACTTTTGTTTGCTATAGTATGCTTAGGTTTGGAGTGTCTTCATACACCTTTTAAAGTAAGCATGGTGCTTAGTTTAAACTGTTTTCTTAAATCAAATTAGACGTGGTGTTTAGTTTGATTTTTGAACCAAGAGGTGTGTTGATCTTACTTCCAAAGGATTTTTAAATTAAGCATGATGCTTAGATTAAAATGCTTTCATAAATTAAAATAGACATGGTGTCTAGTTTAATTTTTGAGCCGATATTATGGTTTAGTAGATACTGGTTATTTTGTTGGACTAACCCCTGTAGAAAACTCTCAAATTCAATCTGGGTAAGTCCTGAGATAAATTCACATTAGAGATGAATCAAGGCATGCGATGAACTCCAATAACTTTGCACAAAGAAGACCCAGCTCATTCTTCATGGAAGGAAGAACTGTGAGTATCAAGGTTTATTCACTTATCTTTTGTAGCAAGTTATCTTTGACTTGAACCATACTAGAATGCAGCAAACACATAGAACATGATAAACAAAATCTATGCTAAACAATCCTAAAACCATCCTTACATTAGCATAGAGGAAAATCACAAAAAAAGGACAACACAACCCATGTTTCAAATTCATTATTTCCCTCAGATATGTGTCTATTAACATTTTGTAGGAAAGAATGAATAGAAGCTATGCCAGTTCAAGGTTTGGTATGAATCCACAAAACCTAAACCAAACCACCACTATATCTATGGAAGTGGATGAATAGATCCACAAGCTATGAGCAACATGAAAGACAATCTAGATTTGAGACTTTCCAAGACTCAAGCTAGGATGCTGATGAGAAGTAGTATGAAACTCACCTTGTATTAACCAGAATATGCCTACTTTCATCATCTTCAAAGGGACCAGCTCGCGCGTTGGCAACAAGGACCAAGATAATGAGATGCCACTACATCATGGCGTGCATCATTGTGTCAACAAGCATCATCAATCAATGGTTCATTGACAACTATGTCTCGTAAGGCCGTAAATGACCATGGTCGCCCAAAGACATCCCCAAGTCATTGAAGATGAAGCTTCCATGCGAGTAGCAATGAGGATCTTTCTTTAATCATCAAGATGGCTAGCATATTGCTAACAAACAAAGAAGAACAACTCTCCATCATGCCATTAGATGATCAAGGAGGAACTTGAGTTTGCATCTCCAATGAACCCCAACTTGTCAACCAAGGATCAACAAAAATCAAGAAAGGTTGATGGAATAAGATCATGCAACTGTTAGAGGGAAATATGGATTAGGGTTTCTGGCCCTCAGGTTCATAGGATCAAATGCCTTCTTCTTGGATGGGGTGCAGGCAGGTATATATAAGCCGAAGCTTCAATCTTGAGCCCTCGGATCAAACTGACTTGAATAAACGGTGGAGATGCAATCCTTAAGGTGGTGGAGAACCGACTTAACAACGGAGAGGCTGATAGGGGGGACATAGGCCGGTCGGCCCCACATGGTAGTGGCTCAAGGTCTGGTTCAGTGGAGGGCCTCCTAGAGTCTTCCCACACTGTTTACACTATAGAATTCCATAATCTACTTTGACGAATAGGCCCTTCTTGGTGGTTTTCTGATTAAATCCTGCCAAAAACATAGATTCACTTGCTTGCCGGCAAGCTATGTCCCTGTTGTGTCAACCGTTCACTTAGTGGTTCGTGAGCTAATTGGCACCACACCAAGCCCACACTAGGGTGCTGCAAGAACTTACCTAATGTGAGGGTAACTCAATGACATGAGCAATCCATTAGAGTACCTTTTGGCTCTCCACTGAGGAAAGGTCAAGAACCCCTTACAATCACCAAGATCGGAGCTGGAGACAAGCACCTTCCTCCGCTCGACAATCCTCACTGCACCAAGCCATCTAGATGGTGGCAACCACCAAGAGTAACAAGTGCATCCCACAGCAAAAGCACAATCACTCAAAGCAATGCACTTAGATGCTCTCCAATGTCACCAAATGATGAGTCAATCAAGCATGATGAGTTAGAGAGGAATGGCTAGGCTCACTAGGATGTATTCTCAATAGAAATGGCCAAGACTGTGAGCCCAAGCTGGCCAACCACTATTTATAGAGACCCCCAAACAATAGAGCCATTGTCTCAATTATTGAGTTCCATGTGCACTAACTAGACATGTCTGGTCACAGCGTTTGATCGCGCCTACACTGCCACATGTCCCTATTCAAATCAAATAACCGTTGGCACCAAATGGCTACTCTCCGCGTGATGGTCAGTAGTGGACCAGATGCATCTGATAGGGACTAGACATGCCATCCCAGCGTTCGCTTGCGTGCTCCTTCATGCTCTCGAACCATCGATCAGATGTGCTGCTTGACGACCAGATGCACAGACACCTAGAGTCCAGTTAGGGTGTATTTTTACACCATGAGGTTCTAGAGCATGAAAATGAAGACCGGACGCATCCGGTCGTAGGTGACCGGATGCGCCCTATGTTTGATCCTACTCAGCTTTGCTCTAGCGCACCACATTAGCCAGACCAGATGTAGGAATAGTAACCTACTTGGGTCCAGTCACTTCGTCGAACTAGAGTCTGGTCATCCCAACACCTCTACCTGTGCTTGGGCTGAACACCGAACATGACCGACACTGGTAACCGGTCACCCCGTTACCAGTGTTTCCAACTTCTTTAACTTCACCCTTGCTTCTATATTGCCAACCACAAAGTGTCTCACCATAGTGCACATGTGTTATCATTTTCACAAAGCATTTTCAAGGGTGTTAGTACTCACTAGAATCTAAATGCATATGCAATGAGTTAGAATATCTTGTGGCACTTTGATAACTGCATTTCATGACGAGTTCCACCCATCTTAATAGTATGGCTATCTATCCTAAACACACTCACACCCACTAGGTGTCTTGAGTGCCAAAACAAAAATCTCCTATCAATTATACCTTTGCCTTGAGCCTTTTTGTTTTTCTCTTTCTTCTTTTCCAAGATTAGAGCTTGATCACCGACATCACCATGACCATCATCTAGCTCCATCACTTGGCTTTGGACCATCCTTTCTTGTCTACACACTTAGCTCAAGGATTAGTCCATAGGTTTCATCAATTATCCAAAACCAATCTAGGGCTTTCTGTTTGGGGCAAGCCCCACTTTTGGGCACCCCTTTGGGGCAAGCCCCACTTTTGGGCACCCCATCAGGCTCACTTCACCGATCTAGCCACGTAGGGTTGGAGCGAATGGAATCTCATGGAGGCAAAACAAGAGACGCTAAGGTCTAGTAGTGCAAGCCCATCATCGTGCCTGTCTTTTTGCTTGAGCGAAATGTTAGAGACGGTGTGGCGGGAAGAGAAGGGGATCACACCATCGTTGACCATTTTGGCAAGGCAAAATGAAGGGGGAGTCAGCCGTGGTCTGGTTAGCACCCTTTCACTATTGCGAGGAGGGGCACAGAAGGCTGACCTAGCAAAGCCTAGGGCACATAGCCAGGAATAAACTATTCATTTAGGCGAATAGGTGATAATGTCTTATCAGTTCTTTGTCTTAGGTTCCGTCTCCGGCGAGCCAGATGTCTTCCCATAGCTGATAGCTCCTGCTTACCTAGGACCCACATGGTTGGTTGGGAGGGCAACAAGAGGCAAAGCCGGTTAGCACCCCTCGGATCGACAGTACCTAGGGAAGGCAGGGACTCTAGATGGCGAACCAGCCCATGGCAGTAGGGAATATTCCCCAAATATGGGGTGGTTGTAAGGGCATTCTTGTCCAGTGAAAAGCCTCTGGGCATGTATAAATAGCCCCTCCATAGAGGGTATAAGAGAGGAGGAACAAGTTCTATTGAATCACAATTCTTGTTTTGCTTGGGCCTTGCTTCTGCCACCTTTCGTGGTTGATTTTGCTTGAGCGGCAACCGGTGTTCGAAGGCCTAGGCCCTTGCTTCTGCCACCTTTCATGTTTCATTTCACTTGAGTGGCAACTGGTGTTTGAAGGCCTAGGCCTAGAACAACATTGGTGCCCACCATGGTTGTTGCTCGAGCTTATTGTGGCACCAAAGAGGCAGAAGATGGATAAAGCTGGAACATCCGTGGCTGCAACCATTATGGCAATAGCGGAAGCAGCCGCATGAGATGATGCAGTAGGAGCTATGGAACAACCTATGCCATAGTCATAGATGGACAATACTGTAGTGCCCAAAGGGTAAGAGCAAATGCCAGAAGGCAACATCAAAGAAATCAAAATCGACCAAAATGATGATGAGGTCAAGGAAAATGAAGACGGCAAGATCACTGATCAAGCTAGAAACCTAAAGACACTGAATCAGTACCAGCAACACATCCTCAAACTCTAGAACGAGAAGGAGCAGCTGCTTAGGCAAGCCACTGCCCATAACAGAGCTAAATAGATGCAGAGGGCAATTAGGGAAGCCAAAATCTATAGGGATAGATTAGCAAGAGAAATTCAAGGACTGTAGGGAGTAGGCGCTGGAGGTGCTATCCTTGCTAGTGGAAATGTCATAATACCAAGCGACAACCTTTGCGATGAAGGCAAAGGTGTGTATGACCCAACCTCATTGCTATCGAAAGAACTTCAACTACATCCATGGCTAGCTGGCTACAAGCCTCACATCCTAGAATTTGATGGAAAAACAAACCCGAGAAAGTTTCTAGCGAGCTATGAAACAACGATAGTCTCAGTAGGAGGAGACGCCTAGGTTCTCGCAAAGTCGCTCATCATGGCAGTCGAGGACATTGCCCACGATTGGTACACCTTGCTCAAACCTCTATCTATCAAGTCTTGGGGTCAGGTCAGAGCAAAACTTCTATCCACTTTCCAAGGGTATCACCCGGGGATGAAAACAACAAGAGATTTGCTGAATTGAATTCAAAGATATGATGAATCTTTGTCTGAGTTTCTAGAGAGATTCATTCAGACCAAAGCACAGGTGCCAAACATGCTAGAAGAAATAGTTATAGTAGTAGCCATGGAAGGATTGGCCATCGGCCAATGTACAACTCATTTCGCCAGCAATTACCCCACATCTATAAGAGAGCTTTTCAAGGTAATGAAGCAGTACGCGAGATCCGACGACGACTTGAAAAAGTGAAAGGCGACACGAAATTCATGGAGGCAAGTAGGTAGGGCATCTCGCCCACCTCCAACTCCAGCACAGTGAAACATCAAGCCTTTCCATGCAATTAACAACTTGTAAGAGGAACCGGAGCATTCCTCAGTAGATCAAGGCTTCCAAGGCCCGCCACCAAACCAACAATATAGAAGTTTCAACCAAGGCCATCGAGGTGGCTAGGGTGGTCGAGGTCCTCATGGGGCCGAGAAGGAAGAGGAAGGGAAAGAGCCCAAAGAATACCATACTGCACCGTATGCGGCGAAAATGCAGGTCATTTCACAAAAGACTGCAAATACAACAAAATGGCCAGAGACCTTAAGCAGAAGGACGAGGCCGCAAGAAGTAGCAAAATGTCCAACCATGTATTCCATAACACTGGTCACAAAATGGTAAACAGGTAGAGCCATGGCAGCCAATATATGGTGACAAGCAATAGCTCTTCTAGCACCCCAACTTTTCTCACGGATACGGTCAGTAGCCGTATATCTGGCAGCAGCTGCCGTTTCTAGTATACCAGCATTTTGCTCAGCACTCGGGACAGTTAGCTATTGCATCCTCGGCAGTTCAACAGGAGCAACAGCAATCAAGCTAACCTCAACCCACGAAGCAAGAAAATACCTAGGAACATCAAACTATAAACAACAACTTACCATCGCAAGGCCACATTTTCACAATAACTAGTGGGTCAAATGAAGAGCATGAAAACAAAAGAGCCAGAAGGGAGTACGAAAGAAGAGTTCACATTGTTTCGTCTAGGGTACCGCTCAACACAGTGGCCTAGTCCATGGTGCCAATCACTTTTGATAAGAAATGGTTTCTAGTTGCAGGATTTTCCACACACAGACGCCTTTGTGGCAACAGCAAACATAGCTAGGTTCACTATACACAACATCCTCATTGATAATGACAGTTCTGTCGACATCCTATTCATCAAGTTATTTGAGCAGATGAGCATCGACAAGCGAACGCTAGAACCAGCTAGGAACTCATTGTTCGGTTTTGGCGAGAAAAAGATAGACGCTTTGGGGAAGAAGTTAATACCAGTTTCTTTTGCAGAAGGCGAAAAGGTCTGCACAAAAATAATAACTTTTGACATAGTGAATATGGATTACCCATATACTGCCATTTTCAACAAGGGTGTTTTAAACAAGTTCAAAATTGTGGTAAAGCAAAGCAATCTATGCATGAAGATGCCATCCCCTTTTGGCATAATCGCAATACACGGAGATCAAGCCGCTTCTAGATGAATTCGCCTCATAAACGTAGTCACAAAAAAACCACCCACCGAAGAGACAAACAGCGAAAAGACATCCGAAGCTAGGGCACAACCTACAGAAGATGCAACAAAAGCCCCCCTATCAAAGCTAGTGCCAGAAAAGTGAGTGCATATAGGATCAGACCTCACCGAAGACAAGAAGGACAATTTGATAAACTTTCTCCATGAAAACCAAGATGTATTCACCCGGTTGGTGAAAGATTTGCAAGGTGTCAGCCGAGATCTTGCCCAGCATAACCTAAATGTAGCAGAGGGGGCAAAGCCAAGGAAGTAGAAGCTAAGAAAAATGTCTGCAGAAAGAGTGGAAGTAGCGAAGGCTGAGGTGCAGAGGCTGCTACGTGGGCGTCATTAGACTAGTATAGTACCCTAAGTGGTTAGCTAATGTTGTAATGGTCAGGAAGAAAAATGAGAAGTGGTGAATGTGTGTAGATTTCACTGATTTGAACAAGTGTTGCCCAAAAGAACCATATCCGCTACCAAGAATTGACAAGTTAGTTGACATCGCTGCCAGAAGCGAGGTGATGAGCTTGCTAGATTGCTTTTTGGGATACCATCAAATTTGGTTAAACCTAGACGACAAAGAGAAGACAAGTTTCATCACTCTAGGAGGGACTTACTATTACAGGTGAATGCCTAAGGGGCTACAAAACGCAAGACCTACCTTTTCGAGAATGACCGATGGGGTGTTTGATAAGCAAAATGGCAAGAACCTGTTAGCATATGTCAATGACATCGTTGTTAAGAGCGTTAAGAAGGAGACCCATATTCTAGACCTCCAAGAAACATTAAAAAACCTAAGAAAGAGCGGCCTCAACTTGAACCCCGACAAGTGCATTTTCGGCGTAAAAAATGGAAAGTTGCTTGCTTGCTTAGTGTCAGCAAGAGATATAGAGGCAAATCCTAAAAAGATAGTGGTGATAGTAAATATGAAGCCACCCGCAAGTAGGAAACAGGTTCAGATGCTCACCGGCACGCTAGCAGCACTCAACAGGTTTATTTCAAGATCTACCGAAAGGGGTTTGCCATTCTTCAGCAACTCTATTGTTGTATCTGGTGAAGTTCAGACCATTTCGAATGGGCCCTGAGCAGAAGCAAGCTTTTGATGACCTAAATGCATACTTGACCAAGTTGACAACATTATCCAAACCTTCGCCATCAGCAACTCTTTTGCTGTATCTAGCGGCATCACCCACAATTGTCAGTGCAGTGTTGGTCAAAGAGAAAGAACACGAAAACAAATTAAAGCAATTCCCAATATATTTCATGTGAGAGGCTTTGTTAGGAGTGAATCTCAACTACTCTAAACTAGAGAAAATCACATACATAGTGGTCATGGCATCAAGAAAATTAAAGCACTATTTCTAGGCCCATCGCATAGCCACTAGAGGCTTTATTTCACAATAGCGAAGCTATCGGAAGGATAGGGAAATAGGCAATAGAACTTAACAAGTTTGTACTAGATTTCGAACACAGGTTAGCAATCAAATCTCAAGCACTAGTAGACTTCATCGCCGATTGGACACCAGTAGCTTTTGACACCATGCTACAGTTCGGAGAACCAACTTGGACCGTGCATTGTGATGGAGCTTGGGGAATGGCTGGTGCAGGAATAGCCTCAATCCTAACACCGCCGAAAGGACCGAAACTTCGTTAAGCAGCAAGGTTGGAATTCCTTACAACCAACAATATAGCCGAATATGAGGTAGTGCTCCTAGGGTTGCGAAAGCTCAGAGCCTTAGGGGTCAGAAGATGCACAGTCAAGTCAAACATAGATAATAGTTGGGCATGTCGAGAAAGAATTCACTACAAAAGAGCCAAAACTGGTCAAGTATGTAGCAGTAGTAAGAACAATGGAGAAACACTTCATTAGTTTTTCTTTTCGACACATTCCAAAGAGCGAGAATGTAGAAGCCGACGAGTTAGATACAACAGCCATGTAGAAAGCTCCAATGCCAGCAGACATCTTTTACCTGGAATTGACAGTCGAAGAAATACAAGAAGAGGAAGAACGGCCTAGTGTCGTGCACGCTATTGCAAGCAAGGACTAGAGGTCACCCATATTCACCTACCTTAATGGAACCTATGAGCCACAAAGCAAACATGAGACGGATAGAATGAACTCTAGGACAAAGCTATACTCCATCATAGCAGGGGAACTGTACAAGAGCAGAATAGTTGCACCAATGCTGAAATGCATAAGCAGAGAGCAAGCAATCAAATTGCTAACCAAAATGCACATCGGAATGTGCGGAGCTCATAGGGGACCTCACAAAATTGCTCATAGAGCGATGAGATAAGGATTCTATTGGCCAACAACAGCAGAAGACGCAAAAGAGCTGGTTTGAAGTTATGAAAATTGCTATATGTTCGCCAAAAAATAGAGAACCCCAGCCAGCCCAACCAAGTCAATCATCCCGACTTGGCCTTTGCAGTGATGGGGGGTAGATATTGTGGGGGCGTTGCCTACTGGGCTAGCAACTTACGTTTCGCCACAGTGGCCCTAGAGTATTTCACCAAGTGGATTGAGGCCAAAGCACTGGCGAAAATCACTTGTAGCACATTAATCAGTTTTGTGTGGTAGAGGATCATTTGCTATTTTGGTGTACCATACTTCATTACAGTCGATAATGGGAAATAGTTCAATTATGCAGAATTCAGAAATTTTTGTGGCGAACTAGGAATCTAACTAACTTTCACATCAGTAAACCACTCAGAAAGCAATGGAGCAGCAGAAAAGGGCAAATGGTTTAATTTTCAATGCAGTATCAAAAGCATTGTTTGATATGCTGAAGGGAAAATGGGCGCAAGAGTCGATCACTTTAGTTTGGGGTCACAACATCTCACACACCCAGACTACGAGATTCACCCCATTTCGCCTACTGTACGGCGAAGAAGCCATGATGCCAAAAGAGCTCAAGTTAGGTCCATTTCGCACTGAAATTGCAGTGACCACCCCGATATAGCGGTACATGGAGCTCGAAGCAGCGAGAAACATAAAGTTGCAAGCCGCCTCAAACCTTGATAAATACCATCAAGAAACGAAGACATGGTGAGACAAGAAGGTGTTGCAAAAGAACATCAACCCAGGCGACATGGTGTTAATTCGTCATCCCAACAAGTAGGGCAAGCTGCAATCCTAGTGGTATGGGCCTTTCGTAGTGGTGAACTTGGTCAAGCTAGGAGTTTTCAGGCTACTCAATGAAGAAGGTGTCAATACAAGCCACACATGGAACGCAGATAATCTGTGTTGCTTCTACCCATAACGTATTCGCCCTCTAAGGGTTGTAATTTTTATTTCTTGCCATTTTTTAAACAGTAACAAGGATTCACGCTCTTTTTCCTCATAGGGGAAGCCGTTGCGAAAAGGTGTGAGGTTTTTTAATGAGGTGATCCTATGTACCTTTTTTAAATTAAGTCAAACTTTCCCCACATAAGGTCTAAAAAGCAAGACATCGAAACAAAACCTGATCTCGGTAGGTCATTTAATATCAATGATGGCCAGCAACAATACAGGTTGTGCTATTTCATGCTCGTGCAAAATGTCATGACTGGAAACTTTGCAACCCAAAGCAAGCCTATGGGCTAAAACACCTCTCGCTTCACCAAAAAGGAGTGACCAAAAGGAAAAAGGCCAACAAGCCTCAACAGCATTGCGTCACACCAAAAAGGAGTGTGGGCAAGAGCAAAAAGCCGAATAGGCTATAAAACAGTCCGTGCCACTAGAAAGGAGTGGTGGTGGGCAAGAAAGTCTCAAAAGCCACAAAATTGCGTATAGCACAAATTCGACTCTCAAGCGTGTTCCAATAACTCAATGTATGAAAGAGGACGGAAGTATTAACCCAGTAGAAGCTTAATAAGCAACCTACCACACCAATCAAAATTTAAGACCCCACTGAGCAACCAGCACTATATAAGCAAACAGGGCCACCCCCTTGAGCTATCAGCTGGTGGGCAAAATAGAAAGAGTAGGCATTCCAATCCAAGAACAAGAGAGTCGGGCACCTAAGAGGAGAGCCCTTGCGCATTTTGTGCAATGGCAAAGCCCCTCAGCCATATGAGGGCATCAGGCAGCAATGTATTCTCCACACCCAAAAAGAGAAATGTGCGGAATAAGAAGCTAAAAATGCACAAGGAGAGAGGTTATAAAGCCAAAGGCGCCAATAGCCGAGGAATAGGAAGCATTAGGATTCCGCAGCACACTAGGGCAATGGTTCTGGCCATAGACTAGAGATGGCTAGCCACACAAGCCACCAATGGGGGGATACTATAACAGAACTGACCAAATCATAAGAACGTAAGTATAAAAACAATCACCGAAACGATAAAATTCCTGTACTTAAGCTCCCATAATCCCGGTAGTCTAGAAATCACGAAGGATTTCAACCAACTCTCGACATACAAACCAAGACCATAGTGATTCAACACAACATATCATTCATTACAACATTTCACAAGTAGCATTCGGATTACATCCATCAGAGTTCAAATAAAT
Organism: Miscanthus floridulus; assembly: GCF_019320115.1. NCBI lineage: Eukaryota > Viridiplantae > Streptophyta > Magnoliopsida > Poales > Poaceae > Miscanthus > Miscanthus floridulus. The sequence continues at coordinate 77,108,503 of NC_089582.1, forward strand.
ATTACAAACCAAGTTTGAATTTGCGGAAGCAACATAGTTTAGTACATAACTTCATAGTTTCAAATACATTGCCAAGTCTGAGTCATGTCCCACAAAAGCATCATCAGGTACGAGAACTAGTAGAGACCGTGCCCAATGGTCTAGTCTTCATCCCTAGCCAGGAGAAGGCAATACTTGCAGCAACCAAAGAAGAACTGGTCATCTGCAACAGGGGGGAGATAAACCCTGAGTACGAGAAGGTACTCAGCTAGACTTACCCATCAAAACCAGAAATAAAAGACACCAAGGGTCATGCAAGGCTTATGAGGTGGGCTAGCTTGACACAGTTGCATGAAAGAGCTTATGATTATAGTAACCAATTTAAACTTAGCATCAAGCTTATCATCATTTACCTGTCCACTAGATTAGCACATGTACTAGAGCACTCACTAATTAGGAGCAAACAATATTAACCATAGCAGGTATAATAAGGCTGTCATCATCATATCATCATTTCCGAACCATTAGGTTATTTAGTGTATCTACTTTGGAGATAAGCCCATCAAGTTCTCACTAACCGGGAGAGACGGTGACTCGAATCGAATTACAACTCAGCTGAGGGGGTATTCCTAACTCTCACCCTAGCATACTTAGCAAGGGTAGTCGTGGGTCACCTTTGGAACATCTCAGGAACCAAATTCGCGGGTTCGATCAGCGCCAGCACTCTCAGGGATTACCCTTCTGCCAGGACAATTAGGACTTTTAAATCACCTGCCCTTGGACTCATGCCTATGGCTCCCTTCCGAGGCGCACTTTATACTTATCGACTCCCGGCCTGAGGTGAGCTACTCGGCTTCGCGGTCGGTCATCGGACACGACCAACTAAGAGAGAGGCATGCGTTCAACATGAACAGGAAAGGCTCTAAGATTCAGTCCTTAATCGACATAGACGGAGTCACTGCAAACTGGCAAGCCTCCGTCCGATCTTCATTTCAAATTAAGACTGGTTCTTTTCCACGATAGCAAATATAGCCAACCGTGCCATATGTATCTTCCTATATCTCACAAGTGACAGGAAATCACCTGACTTCTACCGTGTTTGAGCAGGGCTAAGCACTACACGAGCCTGAGCTACATAGGATTCAGGGTAACAATATCTGGACAAGGATTGGATAACCAATGCAGCAAGTGTTTGCATCCAACACCTAAACTTAATGCAACAATATATGTAACAATAATACTGTAACTGCATTTTAGAAATTAGGAGGCTTAATATGCTCTGGGGCTTGCCTTTCACAAAGTTGCACGGACAGTGATCCGGGCACTCAACGGCGACCTCGTCTGGCACTTCTCCTAAAGGCTGCACTTCCTGAACCTCCAGTGTCGGCTGCTGCTACTCGCTCGGTTCCTCGAATTCCAGCAGTGTTACTCCTTCCGGTACACCTATTGCATGCCGATGCATGAGATAAATATCATGGATGCCTAAGGAATGACATGATGCTCATGATGAATGAATCACAGTAAGTGTTTACGAAAGCATCACTAGACACCCGTTTACCGAGTAAAATAGCTCTATTCAAATCACTTTAAGCATGTATCTAACTTAACTTAAAGAACAAGATTAACTTACCTAACTTGCATAACCTAAGATAAAGATGCTCATCTTCAGTTAAAGGCCTAACACCTAGGAACATTACCACAAGCTTAGGAAATAGTAAAGGCATACTTAAATCAACAGTTAAAGTTTCATATGCGCATAGGTAGTTCCTTAATTCAATCATAACTAGAGTTTTATAAATTCAAATGACTTGCAAGATGACATTCTGGAAAGCTTATGAAATTCTCTACAATTCATTTATAAACATCAAAGCATGATTCTTATGTTAACCAAATCGAATTCTAGTAAACCTAGAATCTGTCCAAAAATGATAGGGTTACTAAATTAAATATTTAGTGATGATGCAAAAGCATAATTGGACCAAACCAAGTTTACCAACATGTTTTACATACTAGAGAAACATTAAAAAGTATAGTGCCAACTTCTAAATAAATTATTTAATATCCTTTTCAAATTTATTTAGTTAATTAGGTGATTAAAGCAATATATAGTAAAATTGTTCAGAAAAATCTACAACAATTACAGTAGCTATCTCATGCTTCACATAGACTACCATAAAAATTTCAAAGCCATTGGGCAAGCAGAACTTGCTGTATCCAAAATAACAAGTGGCATGTCTATTTTTAGCATAATTAGGAAACCCTATTGAAAAGTGTCAAGCAATAGATTTATCATTTTTCCAAGCATCATTCTAGCATAAGAATAGCACTCACCAATTTTTACCTTTACTGGATCTATAGAAAAATTATGAAAATTCACACAAGATCCATCCATGCAAACAAGATAATTTTCTATCTCCTAAAAACAGTGTCCAAAATTTATGAAAATTTAACTACAAGCTATTCATGATATGAGCAGTACACCACGAAAATTTCATGCCATTTGGAGCTACATAGAAAAAGATATAATTATCCCTATTTCCTACATGATTAAAAGAGATAATTAGCAACTCCATTTTTCATAACAGAACATGGCACATATTATATTTTTAATATAAACTAGACATTATCATGAACTCAACAAAATTGGAAACGCATCATTTGGATCTACCAACTAGGAGATACATATTTTTGAAAATGTACACAAATCTGTGAAAATAATAAAACAAAACAAAAATAAGAAAATCAACTCCACTGCTGGTGGGCCGGCCCGAAGAAACAGCGGCCCGTGAAGCAGGCATAGGCGTGGCCTAGAAATGGCATGGCCTAGCCAGGCTCCCGCCTGCGTGCGTCAGCAACTGATAAGGCAGTCCCACGGGTCAGCGAGAGAAAATAGGGGGAAGAACTGATGGCGGCGCAACTTGTAGTCGGCGACTGTTCCGGTGAACCCGACAGTGCTACGGCGTTCACCTCATCAGTGCGCATCTAGGGGAACCATCTATTGAAGCTATCGTCATAGCTAGAGGGGGTGGCGACGGCCATGGCGGTGCACGACCACGGCATGGTTGGCTCCGACGAGACGATGGCATCGTAGCTCTAATGGGCGACTCGACGAGCATCAGCATCGCACCTAGGACCTAGCGTGAGAGAGAGAGGACAGGAAGGCCACGGTGGTAGTTGGCCATGTGGAGCGCCATCTCCGGTGAGGTCAGCCATGGTGGCGGTGAAGGAAATGGCAATTTCACCCTTACCAAGGCTCAAATGGACCGACGGTGGGGTGGAGGTAGAGGAGATCACTGCGAAGCTACTGACGAGCTAGGCAACACGTTTTTTGTGAAGGGGCATGAGCTAGGTGAGGGCAAAGGTTCGGCCAGCAATGGCGGACGGCTGAGGCTCGGCGCTGCGCGCGGTGAAGGCGAGAGGGAAGCAAAGGGAGCTGGCGAGTGCGTCGGGCAGGCGCTGGCCTTCTTCTGGAGGTCGAACGCGTGACATGGAGGCTTTGGCCAAGCATGCGCACCACGTGGCGAGCAGCTCCTATGCGCCGGTTGGCCATGACGTTCACTGAACATTTTCTGAAAATTGCGATTCAGTGCTCGAGGATGATGACTAACAGCGAGTATTCGACGTGTCAACACGGCTAATCCAATGCTCCTTTGCAAAAACTATGTACATGAAAAATGTAGGCCTACCATCCATCTACAACTTATTTTCAAGGACCATCATCTAATTCACCATGGATCAGCAGTTACATCAAGCCAAAGTTGGCTTGATCCACTGAAAATGTAGTTATGACTTAGAATATTTTCTAAGTGTGAAATCAGTATGGAATTCTGACTTGTGGGCCATGTTTGAGCATGTTCTAGCCATTTTCATGAGATGATCATCAAACAACTTTTGTTTCTTGATAAATTAACTACAACTTTGGTAAAGAGTACATAGCCATGCAAGGTCTCTAAGCTAGTCTTTTGAAACAGTCAAACAGTGGCACTCTAAGGGTCAATTCAAGTCAAACCTCTCCTAAAGGGCAATTTGGTCATTTTGGTCCACATGAACAATGTCCAAACAATTACCCTAAGTATAGTTAAGGTGTATTAGACCATAATCAACCACTTTACACAAGTGCTATACCCATGTCAAATGATCACATGTGATGAAACAACAAAACAAGCAATTCACCCAAATGTTGCAATGCAATGTTTCACATGTTTCATGACTTTGTTGTTATTTTACACTTGTCACATTACTACCATATTGCCATGTTTCAAGGTATGAGAAATTCATGTTGCATTCACAGGTTGCACTACTACCATTCTCAAGCAAATTAAGTATGAAACAACAGAATTGCGAATGTTGCATATGCATGTTTCAGTGATAATGGCATGATGACATAGATGATGCATATGTTTATGAAATGACATGCAATTTAGTGGAAGCCAAACACCTAGGGTGTTACAGCCCTCCCCCCTTAGAAAAATCTTGTCCCAAGATTTAGAAAGCGTACCAATTAGTATAGAAAGCCAGATAGTTTTCCTTTAAATAATCTTCCCGCTCCCAGGTTGCATCCCATTCGCTATGATTACTCCAAACTACCTTGTATAACTTAACTACTCGCATATGAGTCACTCTTTCTTGAGTATCCATAACCTGCACGGGCTTCTCTTCATAAGAAAGATCAGATTTCAAGTTGATTTTCCTTGTTGCTATTCTTTCTTCAAAAATACGAAGACACTTTTTCAGCTGGGATACATGGAATACTAGGAATATAGCTCCCATCTCATGTGGTAGATCGAGCTTATATGCTACTCTTCCACTTTTCTCGATAATATGGTAAGGTCCAACATATCGAGGCTCAAGCTTCCTTTTAATTCCAAAATGCTTGACTCCTTTCATAGGGGATACCTTCAGATAAACATGATCAGCTACTTCAAACTCAATAGGTTTTCTTCTCTTGTCAGCATAGCTCTTTTGTCTAGCCTGAGTGGCAGTCATATTCTTCTGTATAGTTAGACTTGCTCTTCGGCTTCTTTTACAAATCAATACCATAGAATCTTCTTTCTCCGGGTTCCACCTAGTTCAAAGGAGTTCTACACTTGCGGCCATAAAGAGCTTCAAAAGGAGCCATTTTGATACTCTCTTGATAACTGTTGTTATAAGAGAATTCAGCGAGAGGCATCCAGTCCTCCCAAGAGCCTTTGTAAGAGATAAGACAAGCTCTAAGCATGTCTTCAAGAATTTGATTAACACGCTCAGTCTGTCCTGATGTTTGCGGATGATAGGTAGAACTGCGGATTAGATGAGTGCCAAGATTTGATGTAAGCACTCCCAAAAGCGAGCCGTGAATTGCGGTCCTCTATCTAAACAATGGATTTGGGTACACCATGGAGACGTACCACTTGTTGAAAGTAAATCTCAGCATAATTGTGAGGGTGATAGGTAGACTTGACCGGAATAAAGTGAGCGGATTTAGTTAGATGATCTACTGATAACCCAGATGGAATCACAACCCTTTTTGGTAGTGGGTAATCCAACAATAAATCCATGCTAATTTCTTCCCACTTCCAGACAGGAATAGAGAGTGGCTGCAATAATCCGGGCCTCATGTGAATAGCCTTGACTCTGCAATAGTTATCACACCTTGCCACGTAAGCTGCGATTTCTTTCTTCATCTTGGTCCACCAATAATACAGCTTGAGATCTTGATACATTTTACTGCTACCAGGATGGATGGATAATTTAGAAGAATGGGCTTCAGCCATAATTTGATTTCTAAGTTATTTGTCTTTGGGTACTACAAGCCTATCATTAAACCAGAGAATTCCTTTGTCATCGACCCTAAAGTGCTTGGTCTCTTGATCTTTCATCTTCGCTTGATATGAAACACACCCACATCAGTCTTCTAGAGTTCGATAATTCGACTTCTAAGAGAGCAATCCACAGTGATATTGTGGAGTACTACAGATGAAGGAGGTGTGCCAGATGAAAGTCTTCACTAACTAAGGAATTGCAATGGGCCTTTCTGCTTAAGGCATAGCAACCACATTTGCCTTACCAGGATGGTAGTGCACTTGAAGGTTGTAGTCCTTGATTAATTCTAACCATCGTCGTTGACGCATGTTCAACTCGGGTTGAGTAAAGATGTACTTGAGACTTTTATGGTCAGTATAGATATTGCACACATTACCCAGCAAGTAATGTCTCCAAATCTTCAGGGCATGAACAACCGCGGCTAGCTCTAAGTCATGGGTAGGATAATTGACTTCATGCTTTCAAAGCTGGCGTGAAGCATAAGCAATGACCCGGCCCTCCTGCATAAGAAACACACCCAAACCGGTGCCACATGCATCATAGTAGACATCAAAAGGCTTCTCGATGTCAGGTTGTGCCAATACAGGAGCAGAGGTTAGTAAGGTCCGCAAAGTGTGGAAAGCCTCTTCACACTTTCGGAGTCCACACAAACTTCTCATCCTTTTGAAGTAGTCGAGTCATGGGCTTAGCGATTTTTGAGAAATCCAGGATAAAGCAACGATAGTAGCCAGCCAAACCTAGGAAACTTCAGGACTTCTATGACCGTAGTAGGTGCCTTCCACTCTAGGACTTCTTGCACCTTAGTAGGGTCAACCGAAATTCCATCTCCAGATAACACATGACCCAGAAAAGGTATCTTGTTCAACCAAATTCGCACTTGCTAAACTTAGCATAAAGCTGGTTGTCACGTAACCGAGTTAAAACAATTCTCAGATGTTCAGCATGCTCTTCTTCATTCTGAGAATATACAAGGATATTCATCAATGAACACGATGACGAATTGTCCAATTCCAGCATGAATACTGAATTCATCAGGTACATAAAGTATGCCGGAGCATTTGTCAACCCAAAGGACATGACAAGGTATTCAAACAAGCCATAACGAGTAGAGAAAGTTGTCTTAGGTATATCTTCAGGACGAATTTTGATCTGATGGTAGCCAGACCTCAAATCAATCTTAGGAGAATACCTTAGCTTTGGAGAGCTGATCAAACAGAATATCGATGCAAGGAAGAGGGTATTTGTTCTTGATGGTAACAGCATTAAGGGGGCGATAATCCACGCACATGCACAAAGATTCGTCCTTCTTCTTCACAAAATAGCCAGATAACCCCAAGGAGAAGAACTAGGCCGAATCAAACCTTTCTTTAGTAACTCATTTAACTGACTCTTCAGCTCAGCCAACTCATTGGGCGGTATTCTATAGGGCCTTCAAGAAATAGGAGCCGTACCCAGAATGAGTTCTATCTTGAATTCTACATCACGGTCTAGAGGTAATCCAGGCAAGTCATCAGGGAAGACATCTAGAAACTCATAGACAACCGGTATATCTTCAATGGCTTTAGCTAGGGTAGCATTGGCTGTATTATGGACAGAGATATCACGAGGTAACTGTACTAGAAAACCCTTCTTATCCATAGGATCCCTCAACATTACCACACAGGTTGATGTATCGATCAACACTCCATTCTCGCTCATCCACTTCATTCCTAGGATTACATCTATTCCTACCCCCTAGTAGAACTACAAGATCCGTAAGGAACTCTCGATCTCCAATCTCAATCTTTACATCTTTAACTACTTGGTTAGTTAGGATATTATTTCCAGCAGCACTAATACAATAACCACCCTTGACAATTGTAATCACATTCATCTTATGCATAGACGCAAAAGTAGAACTCACAAAGGAATGCGAAGCACCCGAATCAAAGACCACAACTACAGGGTGATCATTAACAAGGAACTTACCAGCGGTGATCACTTCACCAGCAGGAATTTCCTCCATAGTAGTGTAGTGAACACGCCCCTGATGGATGTTTCCCTAAGCATTCTGCTTGGAAGGATAGGGACACTTATTTGCCCAATGACCAGGCTGGTTACAGTTCTAGCATGGCCTGTTAGCTGGTGGGACATTTGGTGCTGCCCTACCCAGAGGTATTCTTTGGCAAGGAAATTGTGTACCCCTTGCGGAAACTAGTTTTAGCTTAATTCTTCTTCTAAGGTGGGCGGTACCGGACATTAGCATTGGGTGGATGGTACTGGGTCTTGGATACCACCGGTGCTTTGGACTGAGAAGCACCTACCTCAAAGTTTCTTTATGGTTTTGGAAGCAGCATATATCTTATCATTATTCTCCTGAGTCAGGGTGTCACTGATAAACTCATTGAAGATGACACACTTGCAGTTGCCCATAGACTTCATTAGTTTAGGGGAAAGTCCCCTCTTGAAGCTAGCTATTCTTTTAGCGTCAGTATCAACGAACTCGAGAGCATACCTTGCCAGGTTGTTGAATGCCTGGATATATTATTAAGACTCTTGTTTGCCTTGGGTTAGCATTATAAACTTGATATGCTTAATGGCCATGAGACCAGGAGGGATAAAATGTCCCCTGAAAAGCTATCTAGAACTGGTCCCAAACTATCTCAATGTTTGTAGGGAAGGTGGTCCGGTGATGGGTCCACCAGATGCCTATAGGGCCTTGGAGCTGGTGTCCTGCATATGAGGCCTTCATGCCTTCTGTCAAACCTTTGCTCTATCGTGCTCAACCATTAATTAGCTTGTAATGGTTCTTCTACCTCATGAAAGATAGGAGGCTTTGTGTCCATGAAGTCCCTTTAAAGCTGCTTGTACTGGTTTGGCTTGGGTCCCTGGCAGACATGTCAGTCATCACGGTTAGCCATATGGCGCATAGCCTCAGCTAGCATGCGCTGACTTTCAACAACTGTCTGCATTAGCTCAGCTAGTGTGGGCGATGGAGGAGGTCGGTTGTTCCTCATCTCCCATGCTATGACCGCGACGAAGGTTATAAGCCATCTACAAAATGTATAGCCAATGAGCACTAACGATGTGGAAATTTTTATAGATGAATTGTATAATTATGTCAAACTGATTCCATTGGAGAGAATGCATTTATATAATCAACAGAGGCACAATCATTCATCACAATCACACAACTCATCAAGCGCATCAATTGACGCATTAATGCGATGAACTTAACCAGCAATGAGATCGATAGACTGCACAGATGGAAATTGTCAAAGGCCCACATACGTGGAGCATAACACGTTTGATAGGTTACATCCAAGCCATAGTGGTTCCAAACTGACATCAAAGATAACTTAAGATTCAATATTACATCCCAACGATTAACTTATTACAAGCTACTCGTTCATGCATGAGGATCCACAAAAGACTAGCTCTAGCGCATTAGCTAAGTAGTAAGCTAAACTACGCATCGTCCTCGGAGTTAGTGTCGAAGATCTCTCCTCCATCTTCATCACTAGCAGGCTCTAACTCCTCATCTTCCTCCTCTTCAGGTGGAAGTCCTCAGGTCCATTGACCTCAATGCCATCATCACTTCAGCCATGATGACACCAGAACCCATCTCATCCTCATCATCAGGGTGGCAGGAAGAGTGAAGTGGATTGTGTACAGGTGAACCTCCTCATGGAGATGGTCATTGTACTCTCGACAACTGCCAACTGCTGCTCTAGCTCCACCTGTCGTGCCTCTCAAACACATTCTCTTCTGTGCAGGCTTCATTCTGTGGTCATAGTGAATCAACATACGTTCACAGTTGCGGTGAGCAACTGTCAAACCTTTGAACCTCCAGGGTCTCTTGATCCCTTTCTGTGTACTTGCTTCAGACTTGTGCTGTAGCTGCATTCCTCTCAGCATCACCCGGGCCACTACTACCCTCAGCCTTTCTACCTCAGTAGGCTCGGACAGGGCTCACAAGGAAGCTCACCGGTGACAAGGTGCCCTACCTCCAACAGACTTGGAGCAGTGAGTTTCGTGGCACGCCATCTATAGCAAAAGTTGCAATGTAAGGGGGAGGAATCATTTAAGGGATACGGAAACTTAATTAGTCGGGACCATCATATTTAAAGGAGGGAGTAATGCAAGAAATGCCATGTATGCCTTGAACATGATGCATGCACGATCCAGTACGTCCTCACAAACCTAGAAAATTTAAAGGCTAGCAAATATACGGTGGCATACATACGTTCTCTCGTATACTGGTAGCTTATCGATCTACAATGATACGTTGTTAGTGTACCTGCAGAAAATTTCATTTTAGCCCAATAATTTTCCCAAAAGGCATATAAAGTAAGCAGTAAACTAAATACTTTCATACAAAATCCCCAATGATATACTCTAGTATCACAGCTACCATCAAAGGACACCCACATTCAGTACTCTTCAATAGGACATGATCGACCATGTAAGTATGCGAGCAACCACAACTACTCTCCCCTAGACCGCAGGTTGGATGGTATGCTCTCACAACTCCCACTTACTAGAGCGTAGAGGTATTTTATCCATACATTACACCCAAGTGGATGGCATCCATATATAGGCACGCCGTATAGACGACGAAACAAAACAAGCAGGAACCCCCAGTTAATACTTTAATAAGCACCTAAGAGTCCTTATTGTGCTAAGGATATGACCACTGGCAATACTTAGTATTTTAATTTAGGATTTTCACAAATACTTTGTTTTAAATACACAATGACATGTTTAGTGTCGAATCTTGCTCTGATGCTAGCTGTAACAGAACCGACCAAACATAAGAACGTAAGTACAAAACAATCACCGAAGTGATCAAATTCCTGTATTAAGCTCCCATAATCCCGGGTAGTCTGGAATCATGAAGGATTCAACCAACTCTCGACATACAAACCAAGACGTAGTGATTCAACACAACATATCATTTGTTACAAACATTCACAAGTAGCATTCGGATTACATCCATCAGAGTCTCAAATAAATATTAAAACCAAGTTGAATTTGCGGACAGCAACATAGTTTAGTACATAACTTCATAGTTTCAATACATTGCCAGAGTCTTAGTCATGTCCCACAAAGCATCATTCAGAGTACGAGAACTAGTATGAGGACCGCGCCCCAATGGTTCTAGTCTTCATCCCCAGCTGGGAGAAGGTCAGTACTTGCAGCAACCAAGGTAGAACTGGTCATCTGCAACAGGTGGGAGATAACCCCTGGAGTACGAGAAGGTACTCAGCTAGACTAGCTACGTCCAAAACTAGAATCTAAAAGACTACCAAGGGTCATGCACGGCTTATGAGGTGGGCTAGCTTGACAACCAGTTGCATGAAAGAGCTTATGATTATAGTAACAATTTAAACTTAGCCATCAGCTTATCATTCATGTTAGCCTGTCCACTAAGATTTAGCACCCTGTACTAGAGCACTCACTTATTTAGGAGCAATCAATATTAACCCATAGACAGGTTATAATACGACTGTCATTCCATCATATCCTCATTTCCGAACCATTATGTTATTTAGTGTATCTACTTTGGACGATAAGCCCATCAAGTTCTCACTCACCTGGAGAGGAGACAGCGCACTCGAATCGAATTACCAACTCCGCTTGATGGGGGTTATGGCCTCAACTCTCACTCATCGGCATACTTAGCAAGGGTAGCCGCGGGTCACCTTTGGACAACTTCAGGAACCAATTCGCTGGGTTCGATCAGTGCACCAGCACTCTCAGGGATTACCCTTCTGCCAGGACGATCAGGACTTTTAAATCACCTGCCCTTGGACTCACGCCTACGGCTCCCTTCCGAGGCGCACTTTATACTTATCGACTCCCGGCCTGAGGTGAGCTACTCGGCTTCGGTCGGTCTAGACAGGCCAACTAAGAGAGAGGCATGCGTTCAACATGAACAGGAAAGGCTCCAAGATTCAGTCCTTAATCGACACAGACGGAGTCACTGCAAACCGGCAAGCCTCCGTCCGGTCTTCATTTCAAATTAAGACTGGTTCTTTTCCACGATAGCAAATATAGCCAACCGTGCCATATGTATCTTCCTATATCTCGCAGGTGACAGGAAATCACCTGACTTCTACCGTGTTTAAGCAGGGCTAAGCACTACACGAGCCTGTACATAGGATCATAGGGTATCAATATCTGGACAAGGATTGGATAACCAATGCAGCAAGTGTTTGCATCCAACACCTAAACTTAATGCAACATATATATGTAACAATAATATTGTAACTGCATTTCGGAAATTAGGAGGCTTAATATGCTCGGGGCTTGCCTTTCACAAAGTTGCAGGACGGTGATCCGGGCACTCAACGGCGACCTCGTCTGGCACTTCTCCTGAAGGCTGCACCTCCTGAACCTCCGGTGTCGGCTGCTGCTCGCTCGGTTCCTCGAATTCCAGCAGTGTTACTCCTCCGGTACACCTATTGCATGCCGATGCAAGATAAATATCATGGATGCATAAGGAATGACATGATGCTCATGATGAATGAATCACAGTAAGTGTTTACGAAACATCACTGGACACTCGTTTACCGAGTAAAATAGCTCTATTCAAATCACTTTAACATGTATCTAACTTAACTTGAAGAACAAGATCAACTTACCTAACTTGCATAACCTAAGATAAAGATGCTCATCTTCAGTTAAAGGCCTAACACCTAGGAACATTACCACAACTTAGAAATAGTAAAGGCATACTTAAATCAACAGTTAAAGTTTCATATGCACAGTAGTTCCTTAATTCAATCATAACAGAGTTCTAAATTCAAATGACTTGCAGAGGACATTCTGGAAAGCTTATGAAATTCTCTACAAATCATTTGTAAACATCAAAGCATGATTCTTACGTTAACCAAATCGAATTCCAGTAAACCTAGAATCTGTCCAGAAATGACAGGGTTACTAATTAATTATTTATGATGATGCAAAAGCATAATTGGACCAAACCAAGTTTACCAACAATTTTGCATACCAGAGAACATAGAAAGTATAGTGCCAACTTCTAAATAAATATTTAATATCCTTTTCTAATTTATTTAGTTAATTAGGTGATTAAAGCAATATATAGTAAAACTTCAAAAAATCTACAAAAATTACAGTAGCTATCTCATGCTTCACATAGACTACCATAAAAATTTCAAAGCCATTGGCAAGCAGAACTTGCTGTATCCAAAATAACAGGTGGCATGTCTATTTTTAGCATAATTAGGAAACCCTATTGAAAAGTGTTCCATAATTTCCTTTGACGAATAGGTCCTCTTTGGTGGTTTTCTGATTAAATCCTGCTAGCAACACAGATTCACCAATACTCATGGAATTTGTTAGTTAAAACCCCTAAGTCTATGTTGGTGATCCATTTTAGTTATTTATGTAAGGTATTTTGATAGTTTGTGATGAATGTTAACTACAGTATTAAGATGCTTCGAGGTTTTCCTATCAAGACACATATAAAAGTGTTGAAGAAGAATGGGGTCTTGAGTGGCAAGGCCAGGGACAGTATTAATAAGAGCATTAAAGTGTTCCCATGCCATGCCTTAAGATTCTTTTTCTTTTGTTTAAAAGATAGAACCTAAGAATGAAGACTGACTACTCTAGAGATGGGAAAGAATAATAAGAAAAAGCTAGAACACAAGGCTTCCCAATCTCCTTGTCTAGTCCCTATAGTGAGGTTGTACCAACGTTTAGCTTTTCCCATCAAAGAGAAGGGAAAAAGCTTCCATCGTAAGGTTTTGTCTGACATGCCTGCTATGCGTAGGCATGCATAGGTTTTCTCAAACTCGTTTAGGTGGGAATAGGCATGCATAGGTTTGCTCAAACTCATCCAGAAGGCAAATCACCAAAGTGGAGGGTAGGTGGCTGCCATGTGGGGCTGTGCGGCCTACAGATGGGGCTGACCAGCCCCACATGGTAGCCACCTACCCTCCGCTTCGGTGGTTTGCCCACCTGTCAGCCCCTCCTTTGAATGTCAGTTCTCTACCGCCTCCTAGATTGCATCTACGCCATTCTTTCAAGTCGGTTTTCTCTGAGGGTCCATAATTGATGCTCTGGCCTATATATAGCAGGCCCCTACCCCCTTCCCTAGAGCATCCCTAGAACCCTAATTCATATCTCTCATTCAGAGATCAAGATACACCAGGAGGATTAGGTCTTGACTCTCCAATGTAGTAGATTAGTAACTCGGGAGTGAGGGTCGAGTAAGGCTCATGCTCAGGTTCTAGATCTAGTCTTGGGGGCTCAGCAAAGCCTTGTATCTTCACTTCTACATCTTATGAGACTTATTATCAATTCATTATATTCCTATCTACATGGCTATGCTTACTTTTAATATGTATCTTGCTTAGTTGAGGTTATCATTACTTTTGTGTGCGGGTTCATAGAGCGCTTAGCCTGCTACTTTACCATGGTTGGGCTAAGTAGCCGAGCCTCGTGTATGCATGTGCTTATACGATGCTCTTCCTATGAGTACACCCTATTCTCTGGTTGTGTGGTAGCAACGGGAGGTGACAACGCTCTATCCTTTGTAGTCCACACCGAATTGAGCAGGTTCTTAAATTTTAGGATCATAGTCGCGTCGGTAGAGTTATCTATTGAGGATACTCTACCATCTAAGTGGCGTCCCGAAGTGCACAAGAGTAGAGTTAGTCTTAACTATAGTTGGATGTATATATACTTTGACCATGTAATAAGAATATCATAGGAATCAACCTTACCTGTTATTCTCCTGAGTTAACTAGTTTACATTATTTTAGTGATCTATCCCCTGAGTGTCATTATCCTTAATTCCTATCATTACCTCTACCCCTTGCTCTAGCTATGTTGGTATGTCGATTAGTGGACATTCATTGTTATCCAATAAATCTTTACTCCATTGTTTCTCTATGGTAAAATTTAAATAACGATACTTGGAATACTCTTGGTAAAATGCTATAATGGTATTTTATGCGCTTGCAGAATCCTTCATATTCTATTTGCGTTAATAAATACCAACAAGCATTTTTGGTGCCGTTGCCAGGGAAACAATTGGCGTAAAGATTTAGATCATTAACATACCACTAGCTTTAGTAGGATTACCCCTGTTCTTTTGAATTGTGGAATAGACAGGACAACAAATGCCATTTCAACCTTTCGACAAGCTTCCACAAGGAAAGAACAAACATTGAAGAACCCCAGGATGCCTGAACATTCAAAGATCCATCAACACTAGAACCCAGCCATCTCACATGTTTGTCTAGACATATATATTACTCTAACCATGTGTATTTTGGAGAAAAAGGTCGTCGTCGCAAGAATTCAAATCACATCTCAAAGTGACGAATACAGATGCTGCACTACTCACAAATTCCATCATGTGAGTCATGGTAAGTATGATCAAGAAAGGTGAGATAGTTTTGCTCATGGACTTTAAACTTGATGAGTAGTTATCTTTTAATTTTTGTATTCCATTGCATGTTTATTTTCAATGATTCATGCATCCACTCCGTTTAGTTTAAATTCGCTCATATCAAATCCATAGCATATTTAGTTCCTTGCATACATTTATACCACTTGCATCTTTTATTAAAAAAAATAGAATCTCACCATGATCATGCTCTTTCATCTCCATTTGAATAAATCTCTTTTATGCTTTCATGCTACTTTGTTTGCTATAGTATGCTTAGGTTTGGAGTGTCTTCATACACCTTTTAAAGTAAGCATGGTGCTTAGTTTAAACTGTTTTCTTAAATCAAATTAGACGTGGTGTTTAGTTTGATTTTTGAACCAAGAGGTGTGTTGATCTTACTTCCAAAGGATTTTTAAATTAAGCATGATGCTTAGATTAAAATGCTTTCATAAATTAAAATAGACATGGTGTCTAGTTTAATTTTTGAGCCGATATTATGGTTTAGTAGATACTGGTTATTTTGTTGGACTAACCCCTGTAGAAAACTCTCAAATTCAATCTGGGTAAGTCCTGAGATAAATTCACATTAGAGATGAATCAAGGCATGCGATGAACTCCAATAACTTTGCACAAAGAAGACCCAGCTCATTCTTCATGGAAGGAAGAACTGTGAGTATCAAGGTTTATTCACTTATCTTTTGTAGCAAGTTATCTTTGACTTGAACCATACTAGAATGCAGCAAACACATAGAACATGATAAACAAAATCTATGCTAAACAATCCTAAAACCATCCTTACATTAGCATAGAGGAAAATCACAAAAAAAGGACAACACAACCCATGTTTCAAATTCATTATTTCCCTCAGATATGTGTCTATTAACATTTTGTAGGAAAGAATGAATAGAAGCTATGCCAGTTCAAGGTTTGGTATGAATCCACAAAACCTAAACCAAACCACCACTATATCTATGGAAGTGGATGAATAGATCCACAAGCTATGAGCAAATGAAAGACAATCTAGATTTGAGACTTTCCAAGACTCAAGCTAGGATGCTGATGAGAAGTATGGAAACTCACCTTGTATTAACCAGAATATGCCTACTTTCATCATCTTCAAAGGGACCAGCTCGCGCGTTGGCAACAAGGACCAAGATAATGAGATGCCACTACATCATGGCGTCATCATTGTGTCAACAAGCATCATCAATCAATGGTTCATTGACAACTATGTCTCGTAAGGCCGTAAATGACCATGGTCGCCCAAAGACATCCCCAAGTCATTGAAGATGAAGCTTCCATGCGATAGCAATGAGGATCGTTCTTTAATCATCAAGATGGCTAGCATATTGCCTAACAAACAGAAGAACAACTCTCCATCATGCCATTATGATCAAGGAGGAACTTGAGTTTGCATCTCCAATGAACCCCAACTTGTCAACCAAGGATCAACAAAACAAGAAAGGTTGATGGAATAAGATCATGCAACTGTTAGAGGGGAAATATGGATTAGGGTTTCTGGCCCTCAGGTCATAGGATCAAATGCCTTCTTCTTGGATGGGTGCAGGCAGGTATATAAAGCCGAAGCTTCAATCTTGAGCCCCTCGGATCAAACTGACTTGAATAAACGGTGGGAGATGCAATCCTTAAGGTGGTGGAGAAACCGACTTAACAACGGAGAGCTGATAGGGGGGACATAGGCCGGTCGGCACCACATGGTAGTGGCTCAAGGTCTGGTTCAGTGGAGGGCCTCCTAGAGTCTTCCCACACTGTTTACACTATAGAATTCCATATCTACTTTGACGAATAGGCCCTTCTTGGTGGTTTTCTGATTAAATCCTGCCAAAAAACAGATTCACTTGCTTGCCGGCAAGCTATGTCCCTGTTGTGTCAACCGTTCACTTAGTGGTTCGTGAGCTAATTGGCACCACACCAAGCCCACACTAGGGTGCTGCAAGAACTTACCTAATGTGAGGGTAACTCAATGACATGAGCAATCCATTAGAGTACCTTTTGGCTCTCCACTGAGGAAAGGTCAAGAACCCCTTACAATCACCAAGATCGGAGCTGGAGACAAGCACCTTCCTCCGCTCGACAATCCTCACTGCACCAAGCCATCTAGATGGTGGCAACCACCAAGAGTAACAAGTGCATCCACAGCAAAGCACAATCACTCAAAGCAATGCACTTAGATGCTCTCCAATGTCACCAAATGATGAGTCAATCAAGCATGATGAGTTAGAGAGGAATGGCTAGGCTCACTAGGATGTATTCTCAATAGAAATGGCCAAGACTGTGAGCCCAAGCTGGCCAACCACTATTTATAGAGACCCCCAAACAATAGAGCCATTGTCTCAATTATTGAGTTCCATGTGCACTAACTAGACATGTCGGTCACAGCGTTTGATCGCGCCTACACTGCCACATGTCCCTATTCAAATCAAATAACCGTTGGCACCAAATGGCTACTCTCCGCGTGATGGTCAGTAGTGGACCAGATGCATCTGATAGGGACTAGACATGCCATCCCAGCGTTCGCTTGCGTGCTCCTTCATGCTCTCGAACCATCGATCAGATGTGCTGCTTGACGACCAGATGCACAGACACCTAGAGTCCAGTTAGGGTGTATTTTTACACCATGAGGTTCTAGAGCATGAAAATGAAGACCGGACGCATCCGGTCGTAGGTGACCGGATGCGCCCTATGTTTGATCCTACTCAGCTTTGCTCTAGCGCACCACATTAGCCAGACCAGATGTAGGAATAGTAACCTACTTGGGTCCAGTCACTTCGTCGAACTAGAGTCTGGTCATCCCAACACCTCTACCTGTGCTTGGGCTGAACACCGAACATGACCGACACTGGTAACCGGTCACCCCGTTACCAGTGTTTCCAACTTCTTTAACTTCACCCTTGCTTCTATGCCAACCACAAAGTGTCTCACCATAGTGCACATGTGTTATCATTTTCACAAAGCATTTTCAAGGGTGTTAGTACTCACTAGAATCTAAATGCATATGCAATGAGTTAGAATATCTTGTGGCACTTTGATAACTGCATTTCATGACGAGTTCCACCCATCTTAATAGTATGGCTATCTATCCTAAACACACTCACACCCACTAGGTGTCTTGAGTGCCAAAACAAAATCTCCTATCAATTATACCTTTGCCTTGAGCCTTTTTGTTTTTCTCTTTCTTCTTTTCCAAGATTAGAGCTTGATCACCGACATCACCATGACCATCATCTAGCTCCATCACTTGGCTTTGGACCATCCTTTCTTGTCTACACACTTAGCTCAAGGATTAGTCCATAGGTTTCATCAATTATCCAAAACCAATCTAGGGCTTTCTGTTTGGGGCAAGCCCCACTTTTGGGCACCCCTTTGGGGCAAGCCCCACTTTTGGGCACCCCATCAGGCTCACTTCACCGATCTAGCCACGTAGGGTTGGAGCGAATGGAATCTCATGGAGGCGAAAACAAGAGACGCTAAGGTCTAGTAGGCAAAGCCCATCGATCGTGCCTGTCTTTGCTTGAGCGAAATGTTAGAGACGGTGTGGCGGGAAGAGAAGGGGATCACACCATCGTTGACCATTTTGGCAAGGCAAAATGAAGGGGGAGTCAGCCGTGGTCTGGTTTAGCACCCTTTCAACTATTTGCGAGGAGGGGCACAGAAGGCTGACCTAGCAAAGCCTAGGGCACATAGCCAGGAATAAACTATTCATTTAGGCGAATAGGTGATAATGTCTTATCAGTTCTTTGTCTTAGGTTCCGTCTCCGGCGAGCCAGATGTCCTTCCCATAGCTGATAGCTCCTGCTTACCTAGGACCCACATGGTTGGTTGGGAGGGCAACAGAGGCAAAGCCGGTTAGCACCCCTCGGATCGACAGTACCTATGGAAGGCAAGGGGGACTCTAGATGGCGAACCAGCCCATGGCAGTAGGGAATATTCCCCAAATATGGGGTTGGTTGTAAGGGCATTCTTGTCCAGTGAAAAGCCTCTGGGCATGTATAAATAGCCCCTCCATAGAGGGTATAAGAGAGGAGGAACAAGTTCCTATTGAATCACAATTCTTGTTTTGCTTGGCCTTGCTTCTGCCACCTTTCGTGGTTGATTTTGCTTGAGCGGCAACCGGTGTTCGAAGGCCTAGGCCCTTGCTTCTGCCACCTTTCATGTTTCATTTCACTTGAGTGGCAAACTGGTGTTTGAAGGCCTAGGCCTAGAACAACATTGGTGCCCACCATGGTTGTTGCTCGAGCTTATTGTGGCACCAAAGAGGCAGAAGATGGATAAAGCTGGAACATCCGTGGCTGCAACCATTATGGCAATAGCGGAAGCAGCCGCATGAGATGATGCAAGTAGGAGCTATGGAACAACCTATGCCATAGTCATAGATGGACAATACTGTAGTGCCCAAGGGTAAAGAGCAAATGCCAGAAGGCAACATCAAAGAAATCAAAATCGACCAAAATGATGATGAGGTCAAGGAACATGAAGACGGCAAGATCACTGATCAAGCTAGAAACCTAAAGACACTGAATCAGTACCAGCAACACATCCTCAAACTCTAGAACGAGAAGGAGCAGCTGCTTAGGCAAGCCACTGCCATAACAGAGCTAAATAGATGCAGAGGGCAATTAGGGAAGCCAAATCTATAGGGATAGATTAGCAAGAGAAATTCAAGGACTGTAGGGAGTAGGCGCTGGAGGTGCTATCCTTGCTAGTGGAAATGTCATAATACCAAGCGACAACCTTTGCGATGAAGGCAAAGGTGTGTATGACCCAACCTCATTGCTATCGAAAGAACTTCAACTACATCCATGGCTAGCTGGCTACAAGCCTCACATCCTAGAATTTGATGGAAAAACAAACCCGAGAAAGTTTCTAGCGAGCTATGAAACAACGATAGTCTCAGTAGGAGGAGACGCCTAGGTTCTCGCAAAGTCGCTCATCATGGCAGTCGAGGACATTGCCCACGATTGGTACACCTTGCTCAAACCTCTATCTATCAAGTCTTGGGGTCAGGTCAGAGCAAAACTTCTATCCACTTTCCAAGGGTATCACCCGGGGATGAAAACAACAAGAGATTTGCTGAATTGAATTCAAAGATATGATGAATCTTTGTCTGAGTTTCTAGAGAGATTCATTCAGACCAAAGCACAGGTGCCAAACATGCTAGAAGAAATAGTTATAGTAGTAGCCATGGAAGGATTGGCCATCGGCCAATGTACAACTCATTTCGCCAGCAATTACCCCACATCTATAAGAGAGCTTTTCAAGGTAATGAAGCAGTACGCGAGATCCGACGACGACTTGAAAAAGTGAAAGGCGACACGAAATTCATGGAGGCAAGTAGGTAGGGCATCTCGCCCACCTCCAACTCCAGCACAGTGAAACATCAAGCCTTTCCATGCAATTAACAACTTGTAAGAGGAACCGGAGCATTCCTCAGTAGATCAAGGCTTCCAAGGCCCGCCACCAAACCAACAATATAGAAGTTTCAACCAAGGCCATCGAGGTGGTGCTAGGGTGGTCGAGGTCCTCATGGGGGCCGAGAAGGAAGAGGAAGGGAAAGAGCCCAAAGAATACCATACTGCACCGTATGCGGCGAAAATGCAGGTCATTTCACAAAAGACTGCAAATACAACAAAATGGCCAGAGACCTTAAGCAGAAGGACGAGGCCGCAAGAAGTAGCAAATGTCCAACCATGTATTCCATAACACTGGTCACAAAATGGTAAACAGGTAGAGCCATGGCAGCCAATATATGGTGACAAGCAATAGCTCTTCTAGCACCCCAACTTTTCTCACGGATACGGTCAGTAGCCGTATATCTGGCAGCAGCTGCCGTTTCTAGTATACCAGCATTTTGCTCAGCACTCGGGACAGTTAGCTATTGCATCCTCGGCAGTTCAACAGGAGCAACAGCAATCAAGCTAACCTCAACCCACGAAGCAAGAAAATACCTAGGAACATCAAACTATAAACAACAACTTACCATCGCAAGGCCACATTTTCACAATAACTAGTGGGTCAAATGAAGAGCATGAAAACAAAAGAGCCAGAAGGGAGTACGAAAGAAGAGTTCACATTGTTTCGTCTAGGGTACCGCTCAACACAGTGGCCTAGTCCATGGTGCCAATCACTTTTGATAAGAAATGGTTTCTAGTTGCAGGATTTTCCACACACAGACGCCTTTGTGGCAACAGCAAACATAGCTAGGTTCACTATACACAACATCCTCATTGATAATGACAGTTCTGTCGACATCCTATTCATCAAGTTATTTGAGCAGATGAGCATCGACAAGCGAACGCTAGAACCAGCTAGGAACTCATTGTTCGGTTTTGGCGAGAAAAGATAGACGCTTTGGGGAAGAAGTTAATACCAGTTTCTTTTGCAGAAGGCGAAAAGGTCTGCACAAAAATAATAACTTTTGACATAGTGAATATGGATTACCCATATACTGCCATTTTCAACAAGGGTGTTTTAAACAAGTTCAAAATTGTGGTAAAGCAAAGCAATCTATGCATGAAGATGCCATCCCCTTTTGGCATAATCGCAATACACGGAGATCAAGCCGCTTCTAGATGAATTCGCCTCATAAACGTAGTCACAAAAAAACCACCCACCGAAGAGACAAACAGCGAAAAGACATCCGAAGCTAGGGCACAACCTACAGAAGATGCAACAAAAGCCCCCCTATCAAAGCTAGTGCCAGAAAAGTGAGTGCATATAGGATCAGACCTCACCGAAGACAAGAAGGACAATTTGATAAACTTTCTCCATGAAAACCAAGATGTATTCACCCGGTTGGTGAAAGATTTGCAAGGTGTCAGCCGAGATCTTGCCCAGCATAACCTAAATGTAGCAGAGGGGGCAAAGCCAAGGAAGTAGAAGCTAAGAAAAATGTCTGCAGAAAGAGTGGAAGTAGCGAAGGCTGAGGTGCAGAGGCTGCTACGTGGGCGTCATTAGACTAGTATAGTACCCTAAGTGGTTAGCTAATGTTGTAATGGTCAGGAAGAAAAATGAGAAGTGGTGAATGTGTGTAGATTTCACTGATTTGAACAAGTGTTGCCCAAAAGAACCATATCCGCTACCAAGAATTGACAAGTTAGTTGACATCGCTGCCAGAAGCGAGGTGATGAGCTTGCTAGATTGCTTTTTGGGATACCATCAAATTTGGTTAAACCTAGACGACAAAGAGAAGACAAGTTTCATCACTCTAGGAGGGACTTACTATTACAGGTGAATGCCTAAGGGGCTACAAAACGCAAGACCTACCTTTTCGAGAATGACCGATGGGGTGTTTGATAAGCAAAATGGCAAGAACCTGTTAGCATATGTCAATGACATCGTTGTTAAGAGCGTTAAGAAGGAGACCCATATTCTAGACCTCCAAGAAACATTAAAAAACCTAAGAAAGAGCGGCCTCAACTTGAACCCCGACAAGTGCATTTTCGGCGTAAAAAATGGAAAGTTGCTTGCTTGCTTAGTGTCAGCAAGAGATATAGAGGCAAATCCTAAAAAGATAGTGGTGATAGTAAATATGAAGCCACCCGCAAGTAGGAAACAGGTTCAGATGCTCACCGGCACGCTAGCAGCACTCAACAGGTTTATTTCAAGATCTACCGAAAGGGGTTTGCCATTCTTCAGCAACTCTATTGTTGTATCTGGTGAAGTTCAGACCATTTCGAATGGGCCCTGAGCAGAAGCAAGCTTTTGATGACCTAAATGCATACTTGACCAAGTTGACAACATTATCCAAACCTTCGCCATCAGCAACTCTTTTGCTGTATCTAGCGGCATCACCCACAATTGTCAGTGCAGTGTTGGTCAAAGAGAAAGAACACGAAAACAAATTAAAGCAATTCCCAATATATTTCATGTGAGAGGCTTTGTTAGGAGTGAATCTCAACTACTCTAAACTAGAGAAAATCACATACATAGTGGTCATGGCATCAAGAAAATTAAAGCACTATTTCTAGGCCCATCGCATAGCCACTAGAGGCTTTATTTCACAATAGCGAAGCTATCGGAAGGATAGGGAAATAGGCAATAGAACTTAACAAGTTTGTACTAGATTTCGAACACAGGTTAGCAATCAAATCTCAAGCACTAGTAGACTTCATCGCCGATTGGACACCAGTAGCTTTTGACACCATGCTACAGTTCGGAGAACCAACTTGGACCGTGCATTGTGATGGAGCTTGGGGAATGGCTGGTGCAGGAATAGCCTCAATCCTAACACCGCCGAAAGGACCGAAACTTCGTTAAGCAGCAAGGTTGGAATTCCTTACAACCAACAATATAGCCGAATATGAGGTAGTGCTCCTAGGGTTGCGAAAGCTCAGAGCCTTAGGGGTCAGAAGATGCACAGTCAAGTCAAACATAGATAATAGTTGGGCATGTCGAGAAAGAATTCACTACAAAAGAGCCAAACTGGTCAAGTATGTAGCAGTAGTAAGAACAATGGAGAAACACTTCATTAGTTTTTCTTTTCGACACATTCCAAAGAGCGAGAATGTAGAAGCCGACGAGTTAGATACAACAGCCATGTAGAAAGCTCCAATGCCAGCAGACATCTTTTACCTGGAATTGACAGTCGAAGAAATACAAGAAGAGGAAGAACGGCCTAGTGTCGTGCACGCTATTGCAAGCAAGGACTAGAGGTCACCCATATTCACCTACCTTAATGGAACCTATGAGCCACAAAGCAAACATGAGACGGATAGAATGAACTCTAGGACAAAGCTATACTCCATCATAGCAGGGGAACTGTACAAGAGCAGAATAGTTGCACCAATGCTGAAATGCATAAGCAGAGAGCAAGCAATCAAATTGCTAACCAAAATGCACATCGGAATGTGCGGAGCTCATAGGGGACCTCACAAAATTGCTCATAGAGGCGATGAGATAAGGATTCTATTGGCCAACAACAGCAGAAGACGCAAAAGAGCTGGTTTGAAGTTATGAAAATTGCTATATGTTCGCCAAAAAATAGAGAACCCCAGCCAGCCCAACCAAGTCAATCATCCCGACTTGGCCTTTGCAGTGATGGGGGGTAGATATTGTGGGGGCGTTGCCTACTGGGCTAGCAACTTACGTTTCGCCACAGTGGCCCTAGAGTATTTCACCAAGTGGATTGAGGCCAAAGCACTGGCGAAAATCACTTGTAGCACATTAATCAGTTTTGTGTGGTAGAGGATCATTTGCTATTTTGGTGTACCATACTTCATTACAGTCGATAATGGGAAATAGTTCAATTATGCAGAATTCAGAAATTTTGTGGCGAACTAGGAATCTAACTAACTTTCACATCAGTAAACCACTCAGAAAGCAATGGAGCAGCAGAAAAGGGCAAATGGTTTAATTTTCAATGCAGTATCAAAAGCATTGTTTGATATGCTGAAGGGAAAATGGGCGCAAGAGTCGATCACTTTAGTTTGGGGTCACAACATCTCACACACCCAGACTACGAGATTCACCCCATTTCGCCTACTGTACGGCGAAGAAGCCATGATGCCAAAAGAGCTCAAGTTAGGTCCATTTCGCACTGAAATTGCAGTGACCACCCCGATATAGCGGTACATGGAGCTCGAAGCAGCGAGAAACATAAAGTTGCAAGCCGCCTCAAACCTTGATAAATACCATCAAGAAACGAAGACATGGTGAGACAAGAAGGTGTTGCAAAAGAACATCAACCCAGGCGACATGGTGTTAATTCGTCATCCCAACAAGTAGGGCAAGCTGCAATCCTAGTGGTATGGGCCTTTCGTAGTGGTGAACTTGGTCAAGCTAGGAGTTTTCAGGCTACTCAATGAAGAAGGTGTCAATACAAGCCACACATGGAACGCAGATAATCTGTGTTGCTTCTACCCATAACGTATTCGCCCTCTAAGGGTTGTAATTTTTATTTCTTGCCATTTTTTAAACAGTAACAAGGATTCACGCTCTTTTTCCTCATAGGGGAAGCCGTTGCGAAAAGGTGTGAGGTTTTTTAATGAGGTGATCCTATGTACCTTTTTTAAATTAAGTCAAACTTTCCCCACATAAGGTCTAAAAAGCAAGACATCGAAACAAAACCTGATCTCGGTAGGTCATTTAATATCAATGATGGCCAGCAACAATACAGGTTGTGCTATTTCATGCTCGTGCAAAATGTCATGACTGGAAACTTTGCAACCCAAAGCAAGCCTATGGGCTAAAACACCTCTCGCTTCACCAAAAAGGAGTGACCAAAAGGAAAAAGGCCAACAAGCCTCAACAGCATTGCGTCACACCAAAAAGGAGTGTGGGCAAGAGCAAAAAGCCGAATAGGCTATAAAACAGTCCGTGCCACTAGAAAGGAGTGGTGGTGGGCAAGAAAGTCTCAAAAGCCACAAAATTGCGTATAGCACAAATTCGACTCTCAAGCGTGTTCCAATAACTCAATGTATGAAAGAGGACGGAAGTATTAACCCAGTAGAAGCTTAATAAGCAACCTACCACACCAATCAAAATTTAAGACCCCACTGAGCAACCAGCACTATATAAGCAAACAGGGCCACCCCCTTGAGCTATCAGCTGGTGGGCAAAATAGAAAGAGTAGGCATTCCAATCCAAGAACAAGAGAGTCGGGCACCTAAGAGGAGAGCCCTTGCGCATTTTGTGCAATGGCAAAGCCCCTCAGCCATATGAGGGCATCAGGCAGCAATGTATTCTCCACACCCAAAAAGAGAAATGTGCGGAATAAGAAGCTAAAAATGCACAAGGAGAGAGGTTATAAAGCCAAAGGCGCCAATAGCCGAGGAATAGGAAGCATTAGGATTCCGCAGCACACTAGGGCAATGGTTCTGGCCATAGACTAGAGATGGCTAGCCACACAAGCCACCAATGGGGGGATACTATAACAGAACTGACCAAATCATAAGAACGTAAGTATAAAAACAATCACCGAAACGATAAAATTCCTGTACTTAAGCTCCCATAATCCCGGTAGTCTAGAAATCACGAAGGATTTCAACCAACTCTCGACATACAAACCAAGACCATAGTGATTCAACACAACATATCATTCATTACAACATTTCACAAGTAGCATTCGGATTACATCCATCAGAGTTCAAATAAATATTACAAACCAAGTTTGAATTTGCGGAAGCAACATAGTTTAGTACATAACTTCATAGTTTCAAATACATTGCCAAGTCTGAGTCATGTCCCACAAAAGCATCATCAGGTACGAGAACTAGTAGAGACCGTGCCCAATGGTCTAGTCTTCATCCCTAGCCAGGAGAAGGCAATACTTGCAGCAACCAAAGAAGAACTGGTCATCTGCAACAGGGGGGAGATAAACCCTGAGTACGAGAAGGTACTCAGCTAGACTTACCCATCAAAACCAGAAATAAAAGACACCAAGGGTCATGCAAGGCTTATGAGGTGGGCTAGCTTGACACAGTTGCATGAAAGAGCTTATGATTATAGTAACCAATTTAAACTTAGCATCAAGCTTATCATCATTTACCTGTCCACTAGATTAGCACATGTACTAGAGCACTCACTAATTAGGAGCAAACAATATTAACCATAGCAGGTATAATAAGGCTGTCATCATCATATCATCATTTCCGAACCATTAGGTTATTTAGTGTATCTACTTTGGAGATAAGCCCATCAAGTTCTCACTAACCGGGAGAGACGGTGACTCGAATCGAATTACAACTCAGCTGAGGGGGTATTCCTAACTCTCACCCTAGCATACTTAGCAAGGGTAGTCGTGGGTCACCTTTGGAACATCTCAGGAACCAAATTCGCGGGTTCGATCAGCGCCAGCACTCTCAGGGATTACCCTTCTGCCAGGACAATTAGGACTTTTAAATCACCTGCCCTTGGACTCATGCCTATGGCTCCCTTCCGAGGCGCACTTTATACTTATCGACTCCCGGCCTGAGGTGAGCTACTCGGCTTCGCGGTCGGTCATCGGACACGACCAACTAAGAGAGAGGCATGCGTTCAACATGAACAGGAAAGGCTCTAAGATTCAGTCCTTAATCGACATAGACGGAGTCACTGCAAACTGGCAAGCCTCCGTCCGATCTTCATTTCAAATTAAGACTGGTTCTTTTCCACGATAGCAAATATAGCCAACCGTGCCATATGTATCTTCCTATATCTCACAAGTGACAGGAAATCACCTGACTTCTACCGTGTTTGAGCAGGGCTAAGCACTACACGAGCCTGAGCTACATAGGATTCAGGGTAACAATATCTGGACAAGGATTGGATAACCAATGCAGCAAGTGTTTGCATCCAACACCTAAACTTAATGCAACAATATATGTAACAATAATACTGTAACTGCATTTTAGAAATTAGGAGGCTTAATATGCTCTGGGGCTTGCCTTTCACAAAGTTGCACGGACAGTGATCCGGGCACTCAACGGCGACCTCGTCTGGCACTTCTCCTAAAGGCTGCACTTCCTGAACCTCCAGTGTCGGCTGCTGCTACTCGCTCGGTTCCTCGAATTCCAGCAGTGTTACTCCTTCCGGTACACCTATTGCATGCCGATGCATGAGATAAATATCATGGATGCCTAAGGAATGACATGATGCTCATGATGAATGAATCACAGTAAGTGTTTACGAAAGCATCACTAGACACCCGTTTACCGAGTAAAATAGCTCTATTCAAATCACTTTAAGCATGTATCTAACTTAACTTAAAGAACAAGATTAACTTACCTAACTTGCATAACCTAAGATAAAGATGCTCATCTTCAGTTAAAGGCCTAACACCTAGGAACATTACCACAAGCTTAGGAAATAGTAAAGGCATACTTAAATCAACAGTTAAAGTTTCATATGCGCATAGGTAGTTCCTTAATTCAATCATAACTAGAGTTTTATAAATTCAAATGACTTGCAAGATGACATTCTGGAAAGCTTATGAAATTCTCTACAATTCATTTATAAACATCAAAGCATGATTCTTATGTTAACCAAATCGAATTCTAGTAAACCTAGAATCTGTCCAAAAATGATAGGGTTACTAAATTAAATATTTAGTGATGATGCAAAAGCATAATTGGACCAAACCAAGTTTACCAACATGTTTTACATACTAGAGAAACATTAAAAAGTATAGTGCCAACTTCTAAATAAATTATTTAATATCCTTTTCAAATTTATTTAGTTAATTAGGTGATTAAAGCAATATATAGTAAAATTGTTCAGAAAAATCTACAACAATTACAGTAGCTATCTCATGCTTCACATAGACTACCATAAAAATTTCAAAGCCATTGGGCAAGCAGAACTTGCTGTATCCAAAATAACAAGTGGCATGTCTATTTTTAGCATAATTAGGAAACCCTATTGAAAAGTGTCAAGCAATAGATTTATCATTTTTCCAAGCATCATTCTAGCATAAGAATAGCACTCACCAATTTTTTACCTTACTGGATCTATAGAAAAATTATGAAAATTCACACAAGATCCATCCATGCAAACAAGATAATTTTCTATCTCCTAAAAACAGTGTCCAAAATTTATGAAAATTTAACTACAAGCTATTCATGATATGAGCAGTACACCACGAAAATTTCATGCCATTTGGAGCTACATAGAAAAAGATATAATTATCCCTATTTCCTACATGATTAAAAGAGATAATTAGCAACTCCATTTTTCATAACAGAACATGGCACATATTATATTTTTAATATAAACTAGACATTATCATGAACTCAACAAAATTGGAAACGCATCATTTGGATCTACCAACTAGGAGATACATATTTTTGAAAATGTACACAAATCTGTGAAAATAATAAAACAAAACAAAAATAAGAAAATCAACTCCACTGCTGGTGGGCCGGCCCGAAGAAACAGCGGCCCGTGAAGCAGGCATAGGCGTGGCCTAGAAATGGCATGGCCTAGCCAGGCTCCCGCCTGCGTGCGTCAGCAACTGATAAGGCAGTCCCACGGGTCAGCGAGAGAAAATAGGGGGAAGAACTGATGGCGGCGCAACTTGTAGTCGGCGACTGTTCCGGTGAACCCGACAGTGCTACGGCGTTCACCTCATCAGTGCGCATCTAGGGGAACCATCTATTGAAGCTATCGTCATAGCTAGAGGGGGTGGCGACGGCCATGGCGGTGCACGACCACGGCATGGTTGGCTCCGACGAGACGATGGCATCGTAGCTCTAATGGGCGACTCGACGAGCATCAGCATCGCACCTAGGACCTAGCGTGAGAGAGAGAGGACAGGAAGGCCACGGTGGTAGTTGGCCATGTGGAGCGCCATCTCCGGTGAGGTCAGCCATGGTGGCGGTGAAGGAAATGGCAATTTCACCCTTACCAAGGCTCAAATGGACCGACGGTGGGGTGGAGGTAGAGGAGATCACTGCGAAGCTACTGACGAGCTAGGCAACACGTTTTTGTGAAGGGGCATGAGCTAGGTGAGGGCAAAGGTTCGGCCAGCAATGGCGGACGGCTGAGGCTCGGCGCTGCGCGCGGTGAAGGCGAGAGGGAAGCAAAGGGAGCTGGCGAGTGCGTCGGGCAGGCGCTGGCCTTCTTCTGGAGGTCGAACGCGTGACATGGAGGCTTTGGCCAAGCATGCGCACCACGTGGCGAGCAGCTCCTGCGCCGGTTGGCCATGACGTTCACTGAACATTTTCTGAAAATTGCGATTCAGTGCTCGAGGATGATGACTAACAGCGAGTATTCGACGTGTCAACACGGCTAATCCAATGCTCCTTTGCAAAAACTATGTACATGAAAAATGTAGGCCTACCATCCATCTACAACTTATTTTCAAGGACCATCATCTAATTCACCATGGATCAGCAGTTACATCAAGCCAAAGTTGGCTTGATCCACTGAAAATGTAGTTATGACTTAGAATATTTTCTAAGTGTGAAATCAGTATGGAATTCTGACTTGTGGGCCATGTTTGAGCATGTTCTAGCCATTTTCATGAGATGATCATCAAACAACTTTTGTTTCTTGATAAATTAACTACAACTTTGGTAAAGAGTACATAGCCATGCAAGGTCTCTAAGCTAGTCTTTTGAAACAGTCAAACAGTGGCACTCTAAGGGTCAATTCAAGTCAAACCTCTCCTAAAGGGCAATTTGGTCATTTTGGTCCACATGAACAATGTCCAAACAATTACCCTAAGTATAGTTAAGGTGTATTAGACCATAATCAACCACTTTACACAAGTGCTATACCCATGTCAAATGATCACATGTGATGAAACAACAAAACAAGCAATTCACCCAAATGTTGCAATGCAATGTTTCACATGTTTCATGACTTTGTTGTTATTTTACAATTGTCACATTACTACCATATTGCCATGTTTCAAGGTATGAGAAATTCATGTTGCATTCACAGGTTGCACTACTACCATTCTCAAGCAAATTAAGTATGAAACAACAGAATTGCGAATGTTGCATATGCATGTTTCAGTGATAATGGCATGATGACATAGATGATGCATATGTTTATGAAATGACATGCAATTTAGTGGAAGCCAAACACCTAGGGTGTTACAGCCCTCCCCCCTTAGAAAAATCTTGTCCCAAGATTTAGAAAGCGTACCAATTAGTATAGAAAGCCAGATAGTTTTCCTTTAAATAATCTTCCCGCTCCCAGGTTGCATCCCATTCGCTATGATTACTCCAAACTACCTTGTATAACTTAACTACTCGCATATGAGTCACTCTTTCTTGAGTATCCATAACCTGCACGGGCTTCTCTTCATAAGAAAGATCAGATTTCAAGTTGATTTTCCTTGTTGCTATTCTTTCTTCAAAAATACGAAGACACTTTTTCAGCTGGGATACATGGAATACTAGGAATATAGCTCCCATCTCATGTGGTAGATCGAGCTTATATGCTACTCTTCCACTTTTCTCGATAATATGGTAAGGTCCAACATATCGAGGCTCAAGCTTCCTTTTAATTCCAAAATGCTTGACTCCTTTCATAGGGGATACCTTCAGATAAACATGATCAGCTACTTCAAACTCAATAGGTTTTCTTCTCTTGTCAGCATAGCTCTTTTGTCTAGCCTGAGTGGCAGTCATATTCTTCTGTATAGTTTAGACTTGCTCTTCGGCTTCTTTTACAAAATCAATACCATAGAATCTTCTTTCTCCGGGTTCCACCTAGTTCAAAGGAGTTCTACACTTGCGGCCATAAAGAGCTTCAAAAGGAGCCATTTTGATACTCTCTTGATAACTGTTGTTATAAGAGAATTCAGCGAGAGGCATCCAGTCCTCCCAAGAGCCTTTGTAAGAGATAAGACAAGCTCTAAGCATGTCTTCAAGAATTTGATTAACACGCTCAGTCTGTCCTGATGTTTGCGGATGATAGGTAGAACTGCGGATTAGATGAGTGCCAAGATTTTGATGTAAGCACTCCCAAAAGCGAGCCGTGAATTGCGGTCCTCTATCTAAAACAATGGATTTGGGTACACCATGGAGACGTACCACTTGTTGAAAGTAAATCTCAACATAATTGTGAGGGTGATAGGTAGACTTGACCGGAATAAAGTGAGCGGATTTGGTTAGACGATCTATGATAACCCAGATGGAATCACAACCCTTTTTGGTAGTGGGTAATCCAACAATGAAATCCATGTTAATTTCTTCCCACTTCCAGCTAGGAATAGAGAGTGGCTGCAATAATCCGGGCCTCATGTGAATAGCCTTGACTCTGCAATAGTTATCACACCTTGCCACGTAAGCTGCGATTTCTTTCTTCATCTTGGTCCACCAATAATACAGCTTGAGATCTTGATACATTTTACTGCTACCAGGATGGATGGATAATTTAGAAGAATGGGTTCAGCCATAATTTGATTTCTAAGTTATTTGTCTTTGGGTACCACAAGCCTATCATTAAACTAGAGAATTCCTTTGTCATCGACCCTAAAGTGCTTGGTCTCTTGATCTTTCATCTTTCGCTTGATATGAAACACACCCACATCAATCTTCTAGAGTTCGATAATTCGACTTCTAAGAGAGCAATCCACAGTGATATTGTGGAGTACTACAGGATGAAGGAGGTGTGCCAGATGAAAGTCTTCACTAACTAAGGAATTGCAATGGGCCTTTCTGCTTAAGGCATTAGCAACCACATTTGCCTTACCAGGATGGTAGTGCACTTGAAGGTTGTAGTCCTTGATTAATTCTAACCATCGTCGTTGACGCATGTTCAACTCGGGTTGAGTAAAGATGTACTTGAGACTTTTATGGTCAGTATAGATATTGCACACATTACCCAGCAAGTAATGTCTCCAAATCTTTAGGGCATGAACAACCGCGGCTAGCTCTAAGTCATGGGTAGGATAATTGACTTCATGCTTTCAAAGCTGGCGTGAAGCATAAGCAATGACCCGGCCCTCCTACATAAGAACACACCCCAAACCGGTGCCACATGCATCATAGTAGACATCAAAAGGCTTCTCGATGTTAGGTTGTGCCAATACAGGAGCAGAGGTTAGTAAGGTCCGCAAAGTGTGGAAAGCCTCTTCACACTTTGGAGTCCACACAAACTTCTCATCTTTTTGAAGTAGTCGAGTCATGGGCTTGGTGATTTTTGAGAAATCCGGGATAAAGCGATGATAGTAGCCAGCCAAACCCAGGAAACTTCGGACTTTTGTGACCGTAGTAGGTGCCTTCCACTCTAGGACTTCTTGCACCTTAGTAGGGTCAACTGAAATTCCTTCACTAGATAACACATGACCTAGAAAAGGTATCTTGTTCAACCAGAATTCACACTTGCTGAACTTAGCATAAAGCTGGTTGTCACATAACCGAGTTAAAACAATTCTCAGATGTTCAGCATGCTCTTCTTCATTCTAAGAATATACAAGGATATCATCAATGAACATGACGACGAACTTGTCTAGTTCCGGCATGAATACTGAATTCATCAGGTACATAAAGTGTGCTGGAGCATTTGTCAACCCAAAGGACATGACAAGGTATTCGAACAAGCCATATCGAGTAGAGAAAGCTGTCTTAGGTATATCTTCAGGACAAATTTTGATCTGATGGTAGCCAGACCTCAAATCGATCTTGGAGAATACCTTAGCTTTGGAGAGCTGATCAAACAAAATATCGATGCGAGGAAGAGGGTATTTGTTCTTGATAGTAACAGCATTAAGGGGGTGATAATCCATGCACATGCGTAGAGACTCGTCCTTCTTCTTCACAAAGATAGCCAGACAACCCCAAGGAGAAGAACTAGGCTGAATCAAACCTTTCTTCAATAGCTCATTCAACTAACTCTTCAGCTCAGCCAACTCATTGGGTGGCATTCTATAGGGCCTTTGAGAAATAGGAGCCGTACCCAAAATGAGTTCTATCTTAAATTCTACATCACGGTCCGGAGGCAATCTAGGCAAGTCATCAGGGAAGACATCTAGAAACTCACAGACAACTGGTATATCTTCAAAGGCTTTGGCTAGGGTAGCATTGATTGTACTGTGGATAGAGATATCACGAGGTAACTGCACTAGAAAACCCTTCTTATCCACATGATCTCTCAACATTACCACACAGGTTGATGTATCGATCAACACTCCATTCTTGCTCATCCACTTCATTCCTAGGATTACATCGATTCCTACCCCCTGCAGAACTACAAGATCCGTAAGGAACTCTCGATCCCCAATCTCAATCTTTACATCCTTAACTACATGGTTAGTCATGATATTATTTCCAGCAGCACTAATACAATAACCACCCTTGATAATTGTAATCACATTCATCTTATGCATAGATGCAAAAGTAGAACTCACAAAGGAATGTGAAGCACCCGAATCAAAGAGCACAACTACAGGGTGATCATTAACAAGGAACTTACCAGCGGTGGCCACTTCACCAGCAGGAATTTCCTCCACAGTAGTGTAGTGAACACGCCCCTGACGGACGTTTCCCTGAGCATTCTGCTTGGAAGGATAGGGACACTTATTAGCCCAATGACCAGGCTAGTTACAGTTCCAGCATGGCCTGTTAGCTGGTGGGCATTGGAGCTGCCCTACCCAGAGGTATTCTTTGGCAAGGAAATTGTGTACCCCTTGCGGAAACCAGTTTTAGCTTGATTCTTCTTCTAAGGTGGGCGGTACCAGACATTAGCATTGGGTGGCCGATACTGGGTCTTGGATACCATTGGTGCCTTAGACTGAGAAGCACCTGCCACAAAGTTTCTTTTACGGGTCTTGGAGGCAGCATATATCTTATCATTATTCTCCTGAGTCAGGGTGTCACTGATAAACTCATTGAAGGTGACACACTTGTAGTTGCCCATAGACTTCATCAGTTTAGGGGAAAGTCCCCTCTTGAAACTAGCTATTCTTTTAGCGTCAGTATCCATGAACTTGGGAGCATACCTCGCTAGGTTGTTGAATGCCTGGAGGTATTCATTAAGACTCTTGTTGCCTTGGGTTAGCTTCATAAACTCAGTATGCTTAATGGCCATGAGACCAGGAGGGATAAAGTGTCCCTAGAAAGCTATTTGGAACTGGTCCCAAACTATCTCAATGTTTGTAGGGAAAGTGGTCCTGTGATGGGTCCACTAGATGCCTACAGGGCCTTGGAGCTGGTGTTCTACATACAAAGCCTTCATGCCTTCTGTCAAACAGAGCAATCCAAACCTTTGCTCTATCGTGCTCAACCATTCATCAGCTTATAATGGTTCTTCTGCCTCTCTAAAGATAGGAGGCTTTATGTCCATGAAGTCCTTAAAGCTGCTGTACTGGTTTGGCTCGGGTCCCTGGCGGACATGTCGATCCTCATGGTTAGCCATTTGGCACATAGCCTCAGCTAGCCTGCGCTGACTTTCGACAACTGTCTGCATTAGCTCAGCTGGGGTGGGCAGTGGAGGAGGTGGTTGTTCCTCATCTCCCATGCTACGACCACGATGAAGGTTATAAGCCATCTGCAAAATGTATAGCCAATGAGCACTGATGATGTGGAAATTTTTGTAGATAAATTGTATAATTATGCCAAACTGATTCTATTGGATAGAATGCATTTATTTAATCAACAGAGGCACAATCATTCATCACAATCACACAACTCATCAAGCGCATCAATTGACACAGTAATGCGATGAACTTAACCAACAATGAGATCTATAGACCACAAAGATGGAATACATCAAAGGCTCACATACGTGGAGCATAATACGTTCGATAGGTTACATCCAAGCCATAGAGGTTCCAAACTTACATCAAGGGTAACATAGGGTTAGATGTTACATCCCAATGATTAACTCATTACAAAGCTACTCGTTCATTCATGAGGATCAACAAAAGACTAGCTCTAGTGCATTAGCTAAGTAGGAAGCTAAACTACACATCATCCTCGGAGTCAGTGTCGAAGATCTCTCCTCCATCTTCATCACTAGCAAGCTCTAACTCCTCATCTTCCTCCTCTTCAGGTGGAACATCCTCAGGTCCATTGACCTCAATGCCATCATCACCTTCAGCCCTGATGACACCCGAGCCCATCTCATCCTCATTGTCATTCTCTTCATCAGGTGGCAGGAGAGGGTGAAGTTGATTGTGTAACAGGTGAACCTCCTCATGGAGATGGTCATTGTACTCTTCAGCAACTGCCAAATGCTGCTCTAGCTCCACCTGTCGCGCTCTCAACACATTCTCTTCATGCTAGGCTTCATTCCGTTGATTCATCACGTGAATCAACATGCATTCACAGTTGTGGTGAGCAACTGTCAACCTCTGAACCTCTAGGGTCTCTTGGTCCCGTTCCTATGTTACTTGCTCCAAATGGTGCTGAGCCGCATTCATCTTAGCAGTCACCCGGGCCACCTCTGCCCTCAACCTTTCCACCTCAATAGGCTCTGGATGGGGCTCATGAGGAGCTAAACAGTGACAAGGCACCCTACCTCTAGCGGACTTGCGAGCAGTGAGTTTCGTGCGTGCCATCTGTAGCAAAAAGTTGCAACATAAGGGGAGAATCATTTAAGGGATATGAAATTTAATTAGTCGGGACAATCATATTTTAAAGGAGGGAGTAATGCAAGAAATGCCATGTATGCTTGAACATGATGCATGCACAATCCGTACGTCCTCACAAACCTAGAAAAATTTAAAGGCTAGCAAAATATACGGTGGCATACATACGTTCTCTCGTATATGGTAGCTAGTCGATCTACAACGATACATTGTTAGTGTACCTACAGAAAATTTCATTTTAGCCCAATAATTTCCCAAAATGCATGTAAAGTAAGCAGTAAACTAAATACTTTCATACATGCATCCCCCGATGTATATATTCTAGTATCACAGCTACCCGTCAGAGATACCCACCTTTAAGTACTCTCATAGATACATGATCGAACATGTAAGTATGAGAGTAACCATAACTACTCTCCCTTAGATCGATGGTTGGACGGTCATGCTCTCACAACTCTCCACTTACCAGAGCGTAGAGGTATTTGATCCATACATTACCACCCAAGCGGATGGCATCCATACAATAGCACGCCGTATGGATGACAAAACAGAAACAAGCAGGAACCCCCAAGTTAGTACTTTCATAAGCCACCTAAGAGTCCTTATTTGGGCATAAAGGATATGACTACTGGCAATACTTAGTATTTAATTTAGGTTTTTCGCAAATACTTTTGTTTTAAATACACAAATGACATGTTTAGTGTCAAATCTTGCTCTGATGCCAGCTGTAACAGAACCGACCAAATCATAAGAACGTAAGTACAAACACAATCACCGAAGCAATCAAATTCCTGTACTTAAGCTCCCATAATCCTGGTAGTCTAGAAATCACGAAGGATTTCAACCAACTCTCGACATACAAACCAAGACCATAGTGATTCAACACAACATATCATTCGTTACAACATTTCACAATTAGCATTCGGATTACATCCATCAGACTTCAAATAAATATTACAAACCAAGTTTGAATTTGCGGAAGCAACATAGTTTAGTACATAACTTCATAGTTTCAAATACATTGCCAAGTCTGAGTCATGTCCCACAAAAGCATCATCAGGTACGAGAACTAGTAGAGACCATGCCCAACGGTCTAGTCTTCATCCCCAGCCGGGAGAAGGCAATACTTGCAGCAACCAAAGAAGAACTGGTCATCTGCAACAGGGGGGAGATAAACCCTGAGTATGAGAAGGTACTCAGCTAGACTTACCCATCAAAACCAGAAATAAAAGACACCAAGGGTCATGCAAGGATTATGAGGTGGGCTAGCTTGACACAGTTGCATAAAAGAGCTTATGATTATAGTAACCAATTTAAACTTAGCGTCAAGCTTATCATCATTTACCTGTCCACTAGATTAGCACCTGTACTAGAGCACTCACTTATTAGGAGCAAACAATATTAACCATAGCAGGTATAATAAGGCTGTCATCATCATATCATCATTTCTGAACCATTAGGTTATTTAGTGTATCTACTTTGGAGATAAGCCCATCAAGTTCTCACTAACCGGGAGAGACGGCGACTCGAATCAAATTACAACTCAGCTGAGGGGGTATTCCTAACTCTCACCCTGGCATACTTAGCAAGGGTAGCCGTGGGTCACCTTTGGAACATCTCAGGAACCAAAT
This sequence comes from Miscanthus floridulus, assembly GCF_019320115.1. Lineage (NCBI taxonomy): Eukaryota > Viridiplantae > Streptophyta > Magnoliopsida > Poales > Poaceae > Miscanthus > Miscanthus floridulus. Next base: position 77,146,298 of record NC_089582.1, read on the forward strand.
TTGCGGGTTCGATCAGCGCTAGCACTCTCAAGGATTACCCTTCTGCCAGGACGATTAGGACTTTTAAATCACCTATCCTTGGACTCACGCCTACGGCTCCCTTCTGAGGCGCACTTTATACTTATCGACTCCCGGCCTGAGGTGAGCTACTCGGCTTCACGATCGGTCATCGGACATGGCCAACTAAGAGAGAGGCATGCATTCAACATGAACAGGAAAGGCTCCAAGATTCAGTCCTTAATCGACACAGACGGAGTCACTGCAAACCGACAAGCCTCCATCCGGTCTTCATTTCAAATTAAGACTGGTTCTTTTCCACGATAGCAAATATAGCCAACTGTGCCATATGTATCTTCCTATATCTCGCAGATGACAGGAAATCACCTGACTTCTATCGTGTTTGAGCAGGGCTAAGCACTACACGAGCCTAAGCTACATAGGATTCAGGGTAACAATATCTGGACAAGGATTGGATAACCAATGCAGCAAGTGTTTGCATCCAACACCTAAACTTAATGCAACAATATATGTAACAATAATAATGTAACTGCATTTCAGAAATTAGGAGGCTTAATATGCTCCGGGGCTTGCCTTTCACAAAGTTGCATGGACGGTGATCCAGGCACTCAACGGCGACCTCGTCTGGCACTTCTGCTAAAGGCTGCACTTCCTGAACCTCCGGTGTCGACTACTGCTGCTCGCTCGGTTCCTTGAATTCCAGCAGTGTTACTCCTTCCGGTACACCTATTGCATGCCGATGCACAAGATAAATATCATGGATGCCTAAGGAATGACATGATGCTCATGATGAATGAATCACAGTAAGTGTTTACGAAAGCATCACTGGACACCCGTTTACCGAGTAAAATAGCTCTATTCAAATCACTTTAAGCATGTATCTAACTTAACTTAAAGAACAAGATTAACTTACCTAACTTGCATAACCTAAGATAAAGATGCTCATCTTCAGTTAAAGGCCTAACACCTAGGAACATTACCACAAGCTTAGGAAATAGTAAAGGCATACTTAAATCAACAGTTAAAGTTTCATATGCACACGGGTAGTTCCTTAATTCAATCATAACTAGAGTTCTATAAATTCAAATGACTTGCAAGATGACATTCTGGAAAGCTTATGAAATTCTCTACAATTCATTTATAAACATCAAAGCATGATTCTTATGTTAACCAAATCGAATTCTAGTAAACCTAGAATCTATCCAAAAATGATAGGGTTACTAAATTAAATATTTAGTGATGATGCAAAAGCATAATTGGACCAAACCAAGTTTACCAACATATTTTGCATACTAGAGAAACATTAAAAAGTATAGTGCCAACTTCTAAATAAATTATTTAATTTCCTTTTCAAATTTATTTAGTTAATTAGGTGATTAAAGCAATATATAGTAAAACTATTCAGAAAAATCTACAAAAATTACAGTAGCTATCTCATGCTTCACATAGACTACCATAAAAATTTCAAAGCCATTGGGCAAGCAGAACTTGATGTATCCAAAATAACAGGTGGCATGTTTATTTTTAGTATAATTAGGAAACCCTATTGAAAAGTGTCAAGCAACAGATTTCTCATTTTTCCTTGCATCATTCTAGCATAAGAACAGCACTCACTAATTTTTTACCTTTACTGGATCTATAGAAAAATTATGAAAATTCACACAAGATCCATCCATGCAAACAAGATAATTTTCTATCTCCTACAAACAGTGTCCAAAATTTATGAAAATTTAACTACAAGCTATTCATGATATGAGCAGTACACCATAAAAATTTCATGCCATTTGGAGCTACATAGAAAAAGATATAATTATCCTTATTTCCTACATGATTAAAAGAGATAATTAGCAACTCCGTTTTTCATAACAGAACATGGCACATATTATATTTTTAATATAAACTAGACATTATCATGAACTCAACAAAATTAGAACCGTATCATTTGGATCTACCAACTAGGAGATACATATTTTTGAAAATGTACACAAATCTGTGAAAATAATAAAACAAAACAAAAATAAGAAAATCAACTCCACTACTGGTGGGCTGGCCTGAAGAAATGGCGGCCTGCAAAGCAGGCATATGCACGGCCCAGAAACAGCGCAGCCCAGCCAAGCTTCCGCCTGCGTGCGTCAGCGACTGACAAGGCGGTCCCACGGGTCAGCGAGAGAAAATAGGAGGAAGAACTGACGGCGGCGCAACTTGTCGCTGGCGACTCTTCCGGTGAACCCAATAGTGCTACGGCATTCACCTCATCAGTGTGCATCTAGGGGAACCATCTGTTGAAGCTATCGTTGTAGCTAGAGGGGGTGGCGATGGCCATGGCGGCGCACGGCCACGGCATGGCTGGCTCCGACGAGACGACGGCGTCGCAGCTCTAATGGGCAACTCGACGAGCATCAGCATCGCACCTAGGACCTAGCGCACGAGAGAGAGAGGACAGGAAGGCCACGGTGGCGGTTGGCCGTGTGGAGCGCCATCTCCGGCGAGGTCAGCCATGGCGGCGGTGGAAGGAAATGGTGATTTCGCCCTTACCAAGGCTCAAATGGACCGACGGTGGGGTGGAGGAGGTAGAGGAGATCACTACGAAGCTACTAACGAGCTGGGCAACGCATTTTTGCGAAGGGATGTGAGCTAGGCGAGGGTGAAGGTTCGGCCGGCAATGGCGGACGGTTGAGGCTCGGCGCTGCACGCGGTGAAGGCGAGAGGGAAGCAAAGGGAGCTGGCGAGTGCGTCGGGCAGGCGCTGGCCTTCTTCTAGAGGTCGAACATGTGACGTGGAGGCTTCGGTCAAGCATGCATGCCACGCGGCGAGCAGCTCCTGCGTCGGTCGGCCATGACGTTCACTGAACGTTTTCTGAAAATTGTGATTCAGTGCTCGAGGATGATTACTGACAGCGAGTATTCGACATGTCAACACGGCTAATCCAATGCTCCTTTGCAAAAACTGTGTACATGAAAAATGTAGGCCTACCATCCATCTACAACTTCTTTTCAAGGACCATCATCTAATTTGCCATGGATCAGCAGTTACATCAAGCCAAAGTTGGCTTGATCCACTGAAAATGTAGTTATGACTTAGAATATTTTCTAAGTGTGAAATCAGCATGGAATTCTGACTTGTGGGCCATGTTTGAGCATGTTCTAGCCATTTTCATGAGATGATCATAAAACACCTTCTGTTCCTTGATAAATTAGCTACAACTTTGGTAAAGAGTATACAGCCATGCAAGGTCTCTAAGCTAGTCTTTTGAAACAGTCAAATAGTGGCACTCTAAGGGTCAATTCAAGTCAAACCTCTCCTAAAGGGCAATTTGGTCATTTTGGTCCACATGAACAATGTCCAAACAATTACCCTAAGTGTAGTTAAGGTGTATTAGACCATAATCAACCACTTTACACAAGTGCTATACCCATGTCAAATGATCACATGTGATGAAACAACAAAACAAGCAATTCACCCAAATGTTGCAATGCAATGTTTCACATGTTTCATGACTTTGTTGTTATTTTACACTTGTCACATTACTACCATATTGCCATGTTTCAAGGTATGAGAAACTCATGTTGCATTCACAGGTTGCACTACTACCATTCTCAAGCAAATTAAGTATGAAACAACAGAATTGCGAATGTTGCATATGCATGTTTCAGTGATAATGGCATGATGACATAGATGATGCATATGTTTATGAAATGACATGCAATTTAGTGGAAGCCAAACACCTAGGGTGTTACAGATACCACAAGAAAACTTGTAACATTCCCCCATCGGGTGAAGCTACGGCCAAAACACCCATAGTATTGACTACTTTTCGAGGTGCAGCTGCACTAAGAGCGAACGTGTTAAAAAACACTTTAGCTTCTTAGAATCGCCATCTTCCACCATCCTCGACGGTCGTCGATGGGGCGAGCTAGTGCCACTTAGGGCAATTTAGCTAATTCACCCCATTGTTTGCGACTTTCCAGCCCAAAAATGGTGAGAGTAAACATCCAGTCGACGATAACCAATGGGGTGGGCCCATACCACTCTAGGCAACTTAGCTAATTTGCCCCTTTGCTTCCAACTTTCCAGCATTATGCCAAGAGTAGACATTTAGACGAAGAGGAAGGCAATGCAAACTAGTGCAACCATGAAAGCACATGAGAACATTAGTGAGCAATGTAATGTTGGCGAAGGAAGCTGGGTCCAATGCCGTCATTAACAATAAAGTGAAAAATTGGCAAGCAAAGCATTTCGCGCATGCATCGTTTGGGAGCGACATTTCTTCCTTTGCCTAAACTAGCGCGGAGGGGCAAACAAATGAGTCCACTCAAGCACATAGCTTTTTGCTTTTCCCCTCACCTTAAAACATTGGGGGGATGGTGTTTTTAATTTTGCCTATGCGATATGCCAAAGGGCCAATAAAGGAGCCGCTCGAGCACCACTCTTCCACTTTATCCCCTCACCCTAAAAGGTTGGGGGATAGCGTTTTTCATTTCACCCATGTGATATGTCGAGGGGCTAATAAAGGAGCCACTCAAGCACCACTCCTCTACTTTATCCCCTCACCTTAAAAGGTTGGGGGACAATGTTTTTCATTACGCCCATGCGATACACTGAAGGGCTAGCAAAGGATCCACTCGAGCATCACCCCCATTTTATCCCCTGGCCTCCAAAAGGTTTGGGGGATGGCATTTTTCATTTCTCCTAAAGCGATATGCCAAGGGGACTACCACGAATGCTTTCGGTTTTCACACGCTTAAAATAGCACCGGGGAGTACCACAACCAAAATGCAAAATATCAGAAATCACTGTACAAAAGGATATTCATTCATTACAACAAGACACGCTGTATGGATGATCAACATTACATAACCATCACATCCCGCTCTCGTTTTGGCCTACTCTTCTCCCACACGGGGCCAAAGATAAAACTATATCTATGATTCTCCAAGTCTAATGTCATCTCCTTGACTAGCTCCTCCTTTGGATCTTTCAGATCGGACATCAAGGACACCCCACGTTCCCATTTATACTAATCACGGTGAGTCTTTTGCTCTTCTAAAATAGCTGAGTCAAAGTCTGAATAGAAGAATTTGTTAAGAAATTCTTCCTTTCTAAGAAACCGTCGGTAGCAGGATCTCAAAAATCCAGTCATGCTGGATCCTAGAAACCTCTGGCGATGGCGAGACCAGGAAGCGCCTCCAACATAAAAAGCCATTGCATTTAATCATTAGTTGATACACATCCATAGGTTGCGTAGGCTCCGCGTCAGGAACCTGTGCACTGAAACCACAAATGTTTAAACTAGGTCTTACATCAGTTCTCTAAGCAAACACAATCTCTCCGAAAGTTACAAACAACAATTTCCTAGTTATCTACCCCGTCTTGGGCCACATTGTTGGTAGGAGCGCTAGAGTTGTGGTCGACCGGGACCTCAGCAGTTGTAGTAGCAAGAGCATCTGTGTTACCAAAGCAGCTACTAGCTGTGCCCTCCTGACTGTTTTGCTCCAGGATATAATTCTTCACTTTCTCCTTGATCACCATGCATTCTTCAGTGGACTACACATTTACAACTCAGCAAGTTAAGAGCGCCTTCTCATAGACCATGGGATGAAGACTAACAAAAGTGGAAAAAAGTAGTTACCTTGCCCCGGGTCATGGCAGCCCTAAGAAGCACTAGATCTCGGCCACCGGCATGCCAGAACCCATCAAAAAACCTTTTTCTAGCTTCATGAGCATGGGCGGGAGTATTCCAGTAAGACCGTGGGTCATTAATCTTGAATTTTTTGAGATGGTCGCACCCGCACTCCTCCAATGCTTGAGCGAAAGCATAGATCGAGACAAATGAAGCATAATCCCACCTAATCGTCATGTATTTGCTCACAGTGGCTAGCTCATTTGCCATCCAGTCCATGAAGTCGACGACGGGAGCATCACGGGACACCATGGTCTCTTCGCCGACACTCTCAAGGAGATCCTTGTATACATTCATGGCCCTTTAGGAGTCGACAACAACCTTGTTATGCTCATTCCATTTTTTCTTCTGATAATCAGCAAAGTCATTACGCACCTTCACCATTTGCTCCTTAGTAGCCTTTTGGGTGGACGCATTTTCCTTGGCAAGCTTGTTAGCCACTTCTAGGTCCTACTCAAGGGTCAGGATCTATTCATCCTTAGCCACCAGCTCTTTCTCCAGGGCCTAGAAAAATGCCAGGCCTTGTTGCTAGAGCCCTCGAGCCAAAACCATAGCCTATGTAATGAAATGTGGTCGAACCACAATGTTCAAAAGGCAAACAAAATAAGCTAGATACAAGTCATGATACTCACGCTCGCAGCATGGAAATTCGCCGCCTTAGTAAGAGAGGTATGAGGAAATTTCAGGAGGTCTCTCAACCTCGGGAGCAGAGAAAGAGCCGGCGCAAGAGTCCACAAAATCAGCAGCAGCCTTGTCAAGCATCAGGCCAATTGTCTGGTAGTCGACATGAGCGATCGCCCAAGAATTCAAAGGCGCCCCTAAAGCACGAGCAATTCGGTAAGTATCCTCCTTTGCGGAAGTCATCTCGCTCAAGGAGCTTGACCATGAATACACTCGCATCTCACCATAGTCCTCAGGATGAGATTCCAACCACAATTCCCCTTGACCAAATAGCTACCAATGAATCAAGCTATCAATCAACCAAGACTTACCCTACTACTGCTATTGTGAGACGGAAGCATCGGCGGAAGCTGTAGACACTAATGCCACCTAAGTAGGGGCCACCACTGTTGCTGAGGATGACTTTGGCTTTTTGTGAGTGAGATCAGCAGGAAGATCTGTGGCCTTCCAAGCTTTCTTCTTTGGGTTCTTGCCCAAAACATCCCCAACAGACATGGTGTCTGTCGCATCGAAGGCACTGGTCACATCAGCAATCTATGATTTGTTGCCCATTCCGTCAAAGCCACTGGCAGCCTACATGGTCAAAAACAACGAGAGATAAATAAATGAGAATAATTAGTAGACGAAAGCAAGAATTCAAAAGATGTGCATATACGCAAAAAGAAAAGCGAGAAAAAAGAAAAAAAAGAAAAAGGGGGTAGGCAAAGGAACTACCATTTCGGTCCACACTTGGCCAAAATGGTGAGTCTACCCGAGCACCACTTTTTTACTATTGCCTACCTTGCTAGCTATTTCTCTTCCGAGCCGGACATTAGCGGGCTCCACAAGACCCCGACCTCTCCCACTAAGCTTCCGTTTACGAGACTCCATGGTAGCAGTACTCGACACACGCCCAACTGTCATTTTTTGAGCATGACCCCTTCACCCCCTGCCATCATGACAGTGGCCATGAGTTGTAGCATCATTAGCTGGAAGGTTAGTCGAAGCGCCGCTCTGATCAGCATAAGCAAGGCCCATGGAATTGAAAACCTGATTTAGCCTCCTCTTTCTGGGCAAGGCCTGACATCTAAATTTGTGTTCCCAGTCACCACAAAATCCAACAATCCCTTTGGCCTTGTGTTCTATAAAATTCTCAAAACTGATGTCTATTGAAAAAACATTGGAGGGGCCAACCCGAAGACATGTAAACACATATTTGTCCCTCTTTTCAAAATTAGAAAAGCTAGTTTCATTGCTTAGTGGAGGGCTATCGCAAGCCAACCACTCTTCCACCAGGCCTTGACTAATCTGCCAACGTGCGGTCAGAGCAAAGGCGTCGGCGGCCTCGGCATCATACGGTCCATCTACCACGATTTTGTTAAGGCAAAAACCTTTCATTGGTGTCATCTCAGAGACCAGCACATGAGCTTTTGGCAGATCATTCACTAATGCCTCAGTCACATCCTTGTTAGAACAAATATGATGGTAAAACCAATAGTTACTCCAACTTAGCCATTTGTTTTGGAAGGCGGGCACAATCTGCATAGTCCTCTTCGTCTTCTTGGGAACAAAATTATAAGACCCATAATGGGCCACCATCTCCATCTTAGTATGTCTGTCCCTGACTGTCTTTTTGTGATAGTGCATCTCGTAATAGCGAGCAAATATGTTCACACTTGGAGCACACCCTGCCATCTTAAGCGCCATGGTGAAAACACTCATCCGCGCAAAAGCATTGGGAGTCAAATGATGGATCTGTAGATTGAAGCATTGCAAGACCTCACCAACAAAATCTTTGCAAGGGAATCACAGCCCAGCTTCAAAGAAATTGTGAAATACAACTGCCTCATAAGGCTCCGGTTGGGGCACCTCCTCGTGGCCAGCAGCATGGCACAAGCTGCATAGCGAGGTCTTCAAAGGCCCTTTCTCAACATATTCATCAAGAACCACCTCCATCACGCTAGAGCGGCTAATCTGATAAGTGGTAGGTTCAAGATCTGACTAGCCCTTGATGGTGGTGGGTACCGGGCACTCGCCCTCTTTGCACTCCTCCACAATCTCAACATCGACATCAGTTTCTTCGCCAGCGTCAAGGCAGGAAGGACCCAGATGTTCTGATGCCATATCGACGTCTTGTGTACTCGGCATGCGAGATGGCACCCTTTTGGACCTGCTTCATGAATGGGCAAATTGTCTCTAGACGATGACTCACTTGACATCTATCTGAGCGAAATACATACAAAAAATCGAGCAAAAGCAAAAAATAGTAAAGAAGCGAAAAGAACACAATAACAAAATAGTACATAATAATGAAATGCAATACGAAAGTAAAATGAGCAACTTAGAGCAAAAACAAACATGTGAACAAGAGCAGCGAAGACTAGAGTCCCGGCGAGAACAAGCAATGAGCTAGCGCACTCGAAGAAGCGAATAGCACTAAGGCGAAAGCCCTTTTTCTTGAGTGACAAACAAAGGATGGAGGAATGCGCATGGCTCTCCGAACCTAGGGCGGGTCTTATATAGGCAACACGGCGCGCGCACCTAGGAACTGACATGATGGTTCGCTCAACCATTGCGGTGGTTTGTTTTTCGAGAAATAGTAGCTGAGGCACAAAAATAGAAATAACAGAAAATGCCAAAAAAAGTTGATCAGCATAGGCACATCACACGCCTAAGATATCCACCCTTCGCCCGAGATGGCATATGAGCCCCATGATGTGTTACCAGCAAGACAAAATGAGGCATCCACGAGAAGGCTAGGGACCCCTTCTTGGGATGCCAAAGGGCTTATGTTGGTGGCAAGCCCCACCTTTGGTCACCCCGTGGGGCTCACTTCACCGATCCAGCCGGGCAAGGTTGGTGCAAATGGAATATCACGTAGGCAAAACAAGAGACGCTAAGGTCTGGCAATGCAAGCACATCGTCATGCTTGTCTTTTCGCTTGAGCGAAATGTTAGGGACGGCGAGGCGGGAAGAGAAGGGGATCATGTCATCACAGACCATTTTGGCAAGGCAAAATGAAGGGGGCGCCAGCCGTGGTCTGGGTAGCACCCTTTCGCAACTACGAGGAGGGGCGCGCAAGGCCGACCTGGCGAAGCCTAGGCGCATAGCCAAGAATAAACTATTTGTTTAGGCAAATAGGTGATAATGTCCTGTTAGTTCTATGTTTCTGGTTCTGTCTCTGATGAGCTAGACATCTTCCCATAGCCTATAGCTCCTGCTTACCTGGGACCTGCATGGTCGGTTGGGAGGGTGACAAGAGGCGAAGCCGGTCGACCCCCTTGGATCAGCAGTACCAGGGGAAGGCAGGGACTCTAGATGGTGAACCAGCCCACGACGGTAGGGAATATTCCCTGAATATGGGGTTGTTGTAAGGGCATTCTTGTCTAGTGAAAAGCCTATGGGCATGTATAAATAGCCCCTCCGTAGAGGGTGTAAGAGAGGAGGAACAAGTTCTATTGAATCACAATTCTTATTTCGCATGGGCCTTGCTTCCGCCACCTTTCGTGTTTGATTTGGCTTGAGCGACAACCGGTGTTCGAAGGCCTAGGCCCTTGCTTCTGCCACCTTTCGTGTTTGATTTTGCTTGAGCGGCAACTGGTATTTGAAGGCCTAGGCCTAGAACAACACTTTCAATCTCCCCCTTTTTGGTAATTGATGACAACCTTTTCACAAAGATATTTAATAAAATCTTTTTGGATTCTTGTTGCTTGCCCACGCATTTTACCTTGTGTAAAGGTTATGGACAAGTTTCATAAACCCAAATTGGTAGCATTAGCTCCCCCTACATATGTGCTAAGAGTTTGGATTTGAAAGCTTGCACATATGCATAGATAGGAAGTATGCGAGAGTAATGGCTACCAAATGTTGCTAAGGTGTAAAGAATGGACCTTTGAAGCGTGATACCAATCGGAGTTGCCATTTGAACACCAGCCTTAGCACCATGGCTTGCTAGATATCACTTGAAAAACACAATGAACTAGATACCTCATGAGACCAACATTAGAAGCAAGGCTCTAGTACCACTTATGGAACCAATTCAAGTGTCTAACTATTCTATGCAAGCTAATTTTTCACTTCATCAATCAATTTCTACAATTCTAGCATGCACCACACAAGCATGGATATTGAATTAAAAACTTGTGCCATGCAAGCAAACATATGTAATGCACATACAAATGCAACATACAAGTTTATGAGCTTGCTCCCCCTACTTGTGTGCTTCAAATTTTAATTAAATTGATCCCCTTCTTTTCTCCTATCTTATCTTTGTACTTCTACCCCTTTGCAATATCTTTGGGAATTTCTCTCCACTTTGTCAACAATGACCACAAAAGGTGAGCTCAAATTTTAGATAGGTGAGGTGAAATCATGTTAAGTGAGGATCATGTTCTCATATTTGGTTCAATCTAGATCACTTGCAAAAGACATTTAACTCCATTTGATCCAATGGCAAGCTTCTTCACACCTCATTTAAAGGGTTATCTTGACAATGTTGAGTTAAACACTTATGGCTCATTTTCTAGATTAAACACTAGGTTCACAAGCCCACAAAAATGTCATATGCTACCACTTGATCATATTAAACATAGAAGCAATAGTGGTACCATACGAGCATCAAACGCATTTGATTTTCATGAATGAGCCTAAGACATGTGAGGAATGACTAGATGCACTAACCAAGTCCTTAGAAAAGTATGAATGATAAGTCAATCAATTTTACCTTTCTTTGCTCGAAGGAGAGGCATGTCATATATAATGGGGGTGCATCAACACATATTGGAGATGTCAAGTATGTTCAATTCATTCCTTAGCTTGCAAAACCTCTTCTCATCAAGTGGCTTTGTGAAATATCAGCAAGTTGATCATCCATGCCCACACTCTCTATGCAAATATCCCCTTTTTTATGATCTCTTATGAAATGATGACAAACATCTATATGCTTTGTTCTTGAATGTTGAACTGGGTTGTTGGTGAGCTTCATGATACTCTCATTGTCACATAGCAATGGCACTTGTTTGAACTTGATTCCAAAATCGTTCAAAGTAGCCTTCATCAAAAGTAATTGAGCACAACAACTATCGGCCGAAATGTACTCCGCTTCGGCGGTTGAAAGTGCTACATTATTTTGCTTCTTTGATGACCAAGACATGAGTGATCTTTCCAATAATTGACATGTGCCCAATGTGCTCTTTCTCTCAACTTTGCATCCCACATAATCGGAGTCCGAATAACCAATCAACTCAAATCTTGCCCCTTTGGGATACCACAATCCAACATTTTGTGTAAGCTTCAAGTATCTCAATATTTTCTTTGTTGCTTTCAAATGACTTTCCCTTGGAGAGGCTTCGAATCTTGCACACATGCGTACACTAAACATCACATCCGGCCTTGATGCGATCACATAGAGTAGGTTTCTAATCATAGACCGATACATCTTTTGATCCACCATGTTGCCACTAGCATTACTATCCAAGTTTCCATTTGTTCCCATAGGTGTACTAATAGCCTTTGCATCATCCATTCCAAACTTCTTGAGAATGTCTTTGATGTACTTGCCTTGACTCACAAATATACTATTCTTCATTTGCTTGATTTGAAGACCAAGGAAGTAAATAAGCTCTCCAATCATAGACATCTCAAACTCATTAGCCATCATTTTTTCCGAACTCTTCACAAAAATCTTGATTGGTTGAACTGAAGATAATGTCATCCACATATATTTGCAACACAAACAAGTCCTTGCCTATCTTCTTAGTGAAAAGTGTGGTGTCAACCTTCCTCATGATGAATGCTTTAGAGAGTAGGAAGTCTCTCAACCTCTCATACCATCCTCTTGGTGCTTGCTTCAAACCATACACTGCCTTCTTCCACTTGTACACATGGTTGGGCTTCTTGTCATCTTCAAAATTGGGTGGTTGCTCAACATATACTTCTTCATTGATGTAGCCATTGAGAAATGCACTTTTGACAACCATTTGATAGAGCTTGATGTTATGGGCACAAGCATAAGCTAACAAGATCCTAATTGCTTCCAATCTTGCAACCGGGGCATATGTTTCACCAAAGTCAAGACCTTCAACTTGAGTATAACCTTGAGCTACCAATCTTGCTTTGTTCCTTACAACTATCCCATCTTGATCTTGCTTGTTCAGAAAGACCCACTTGGTTCCAATCACATTATGATCCTTAGGCCTCTCAACTAACTCCCATACTTGATTTCTAGTGAAGTAATTCAGCTCTTCATGCATGGCATTGAATCAATCGACATCCTTCAAAGCTTCATCTATCTTCTATGTTTCAATTGATGATACAAATGAGAAATGCTCACAAAATGATGCCAATCATGAACTAGTTTGGTTGGTATAAATTAATGCACACAGAATAATCCACACATGCACGGATATTATACCGATGTAGCACTTCACCGGGAGTACCCAGTTTTATATCGAACTCGAGGAATCAAGGCTAGATAATAGGAGCATAGAGGAGAACACAAAGGTCTTTTAGTTCTAACTTCAGTAAGACTTGTCTTCTATTGTTCGATTCTAGGGATATAACTGAAGAAAACACAGGCAGAGTATGTTTCCTATAGTAACAAAGTCCTGCTAGGCCTACTAACGGGAGGTGGACTACAAAGGATTCAATGAGGCTATAAGAGTCACCCTCGCGAGTTACCACCAATTAAGAAAATAGGGTACATCCATGAGTAACCGAGTCTAAGCACCATGCTTACACTACGAATACTACTTTAACCCAAGAGCTACAAGGATCAAAGTACTCAAAGAGAGTCGCAAACATGAAGAACAATATGAATAAGATGCTTACTTGAATTAGAAGTCGATTACTAGAGAAATCTCAGCAGCAAGCTCAAGAAGAACTTGATTCTCCTAGGGTACAAGGCATAGAGAGTGCACCGACAGGCCAGGACTCCTCCAAAACTCTTCCCTCTCACTCTATCTCACTATCTCTAATACAAGACTTGATCCTATTGAGGACTAATATTTTCTTGATTGCTAGCTCTGATCCTGGTGAAGATATGGATTAGGGCTTTTGTCCCTCAGGTTCTCAGGATCAAATGTATGGATGCCCTAGAGGGGGTGCAGGTAGGTATATATAGGCTAGAGCATCAATCATGAGCCCTCAGATCAAACCGACTTGAATAAACAGTGGAGATGCAATACTTAAGGCAGTGGAGAACCGACATAGCAATAGGGGCTAACCTGTGGGGGCCACAGGCTGGCCAGCCTATAGGTGGGGTCAGCCAGCCCCACTTGTCAGGGGCATAGGCTCCACTTTGGTGGAGAGCATCCTGGAGTCTTCTAGAGTCTTCCCAAGCTGTTTAAGCGGTGGAATTCCATAATTTCCTTTGATGAATAGGTCCTTCTTGGTGATTTTCTGATTAAATCCTGTTGGAAACATAGATTTACTAAAACTCATGGTATTTGTTAGTTTAAACCCCTAAGTCTACATTGGTGATCCATTTTAGCCATTTATGCAAGTTATATTGATGGTTTGTGATGAATGTTAACTACCGTCAACAAACTCCCCCATAGTAAGGCTTTTACTCATCCTCGATAAAAGGATGGATTACTAAAGACATAACCTTATCACAAGTCATCAACATAAAATTATTCCCAGTCATCCATGCACTGCGGGATTTCAAAGTGTCTACCATGAAACATTGGGTGGTTGAATAATGGAACAGCTTGAAACAGATCATGACCTTCCTTCAGTCAAGTCAATTGGAGAAACATTTTAAGAATTTTTTTGAAAACAAAACATAGCTTACCTTCTCCTTTTGTGGTTCTCTCAAATCACTCTGTATATGTGATATTTTTGGATCCTCACCAAGGCATTACTAACTTTTGCCTTCTTTTTACCTACTTCTAAGAAGCTTATGTGGAGCTCAGGAAGGGACAAATATATGAACATACTTGCAAGAAAATATGGGCTATCTTATTCATCTCTTTTTCTTTCTCTTTCTTTTTTTAGTCGGGCAACTGAGTACCCATTGTTTTAAATATCTCAGACACTTGCCCATTTTTTCAATACTTTCTTTTTTTCTTCTTATGAATAACTTTTGCATAGCCCATGCCTCTTTTTCTGCAATTGAAACTTTCCAAGAGAGACATTCACAAGAATTTGGAGCATTTATCCTAACAAACTTATTTTTGTGTCTATTCCCAGTGTAGGAGTACAACATTTTTGGGTGGATGGATAACATGTTGTTGCATACTCCCAATGTAGGAGCAGTAGATGTATGTGGAGTGTATGTGATCTTGATCTTGAGAGCATGATAAATTTCTCAACAAGGGTCACAATGTTTGGCCAAACTCAACACAATGACAAGTAATATATGTAGAAGGTTTCCTAGTCTATCATATTTGGCTCTGCTGGGACATTGCTTACCACAAAGGAGAGCTGTAGCTATTCATTTTTCTTTTTGAAATAAAATTCTCCAATAACAAGACATCAAGAATCAAGTTCTCATTATTCTACTGCATCTCATTCTACAACAACTTAAGTAACATGGGGTTCCTAATAATAGCAAGACTTCCAAGAAAAGTATTATGTGAGTCTATCCTTTAGTCACGACTATAATAATCTTTCCTCAGGTTTTAAGGTTGTTTTATTCAAGTGATTTTCAAATTTGGTTCAAAATGGAAAGTGAAACATATGAAAATCAAGTGTATTGGGCTCAAACCTGATCGAGGACAAAGCTCGAGGAGAGGGTGGAGTTGCGCTAGGCTAGCCAGCCCATATAGGAGGCTAGGCGGCCCACTCATAGGCCTATTTTGGTTCAACTTTGATGAGCGTGGGTTTTGGTCCATTGCTTTCCTGAATTTTGTGATTTTTTGCGATCACCGTTCTATCATCGTGGTGTGGCTTCCCCCACAACTTGTTTTCCTGTATAACCTTTATGCACAACATGTGGATACAAAACACATATCCAAAAGAAATAGAGAGCAGATAATAATAATAAGACTCCATTAATATCATAAGGCACTTTATTACACAAAACCAACCTAAACACAAACTTCAACCAGTCTAACAATCTGAGCTAAGCAGGTAATCTAAACATACTATCTTAAACACTTGACCTAACCACTCATGCCTTATTATCAACTACGTAATTCTCACTTCCTCATCTTAGCAACAAAATGAATTCAAAGTGTTTAAAACTTGTTGTAGGCTCTTGCAATGAAATGTGTTCTTCGTCGATATGTAATAACATTGTGGTGGTACAATTCACAATTTGTCCACTTATGTGTGCAGACCGTTCCTGGGTTGCAAATAAGACTTTTATACATCCTCTTTTGTTCTTAAACTTGGTGTAACAGATTGGTATCAGAGCACTGTTGACTGTAGGACACAAGCCTAGTTAGAATGGTTGTTTTTTAGTTTCCTTTGCTTCACCTGTTCATGCTTTCACCTCAATCTTGTATTTGCTAAGTTTTGTGCTTCTTTTGTCTTATTCTGTTACTAAAATCAATTGATTCTATTCTAAATGATTTGAAACTTCTATAGATGACACGTGATCGCCAGTCTGGCCCACTTTGTCAGTTGGATGCTTTCAACCATAGCGTGCTGTGTATGAGCCAATGGAGCCTAGAGAGGACGTCCAGAGGAAGAACTAGAAGAATGGGGGTTGGTGAAGAGGGTCCATTGCTTCGCCAACTCCGATAGCTCAATCCCCAGCACGTGTGGAGGCCTAGACTTGACCCATGATGATGAAGATGGAGTACCCAGCCACTACCTCACCTCGTATAGGTTGGACTGACAAGTAAGCATCAAGAAGCCTGATGATAATCGGCCTTCTACCATGACGTTGCTGACAATGATGTTGGAGGTACTATTATCCAGACCTGCAAGCCACTCTGGAGTATCATACTATGGAGCACAGTCATCAGGGGCAAACAAATGAGTCCACTCAAGCACATAGCTTTTTGCTTTTCCCCTCACCTTAAAACATTGGGGGGATGGTGTTTTTAATTTTGCCTATGCGATATGCCAAAGGGCCAATAAAGGAGCCGCTCGAGCACCACTCTTCCACTTTATCCCCTCACCCTAAAAGGTTGGGGGATAGCGTTTTTCATTTCACCCATGTGATATGTCGAGGGGCTAATAAAGGAGCCACTCAAGCACCACTCCTCTACTTTATCCCCTCACCTTAAAAGGTTGGGGGACAATGTTTTTCATTACGCCCATGCGATACACTGAAGGGCTAGCAAAGGATCCACTCGAGCATCACCCCCATTTTATCCCCTGGCCTCCAAAAGGTTTGGGGGATGGCATTTTTCATTTCTCCTAAAGCGATATGCCAAGGGGACTACCACGAATGCTTTCGGTTTTCACACGCTTAAAATAGCACCGGGGAGTACCACAACCAAAATGCAAAATATCAGAAATCACTGTACAAAAGGATATTCATTCATTACAACAAGACACGCTGTATGGATGATCAACATTACATAACCATCACATCCCGCTCTCGTTTTGGCCTACTCTTCTCCCACACGGGGCCAAAGATAAAACTATATCTATGATTCTCCAAGTCTAATGTCATCTCCTTGACTAGCTCCTCCTTTGGATCTTTCAGATCGGACATCAAGGACACCCCACGTTCCCATTTATACTAATCACGGTGAGTCTTTTGCTCTTCTAAAATAGCTGAGTCAAAGTCTGAATAGAAGAATTTGTTAAGAAATTCTTCCTTTCTAAGAAACCGTCGGTAGCAGGATCTCAAAAATCCAGTCATGCTGGATCCTAGAAACCTCTGGCGATGGCGAGACCAGGAAGCGCCTCCAACATAAAAAGCCATTGCATTTAATCATTAGTTGATACACATCCATAGGTTGCGTAGGCTCCGCGTCAGGAACCTGTGCACTGAAACCACAAATGTTTAAACTAGGTCTTACATCAGTTCTCTAAGCAAACACAATCTCTCCGAAAGTTACAAACAACAATTTCCTAGTTATCTACCCCGTCTTGGGCCACATTGTTGGTAGGAGCGCTAGAGTTGTGGTCGACCGGGACCTCAGCAGTTGTAGTAGCAAGAGCATCTGTGTTACCAAAGCAGCTACTAGCTGTGCCCTCCTGACTGTTTTGCTCCAGGATATAATTCTTCACTTTCTCCTTGATCACCATGCATTCTTCAGTGGACTACACATTTACAACTCAGCAAGTTAAGAGCGCCTTCTCATAGACCATGGGATGAAGACTAACAAAAGTGGAAAAAAGTAGTTACCTTGCCCCGGGTCATGGCAGCCCTAAGAAGCACTAGATCTCGGCCACCGGCATGCCAGAACCCATCAAAAAACCTTTTTCTAGCTTCATGAGCATGGGCGGGAGTATTCCAGTAAGACCGTGGGTCATTAATCTTGAATTTTTTGAGATGGTCGCACCCGCACTCCTCCAATGCTTGAGCGAAAGCATAGATCGAGACAAATGAAGCATAATCCCACCTAATCGTCATGTATTTGCTCACAGTGGCTAGCTCATTTGCCATCCAGTCCATGAAGTCGACGACGGGAGCATCACGGGACACCATGGTCTCTTCGCCGACACTCTCAAGGAGATCCTTGTATACATTCATGGCCCTTTAGGAGTCGACAACAACCTTGTTATGCTCATTCCATTTTTTCTTCTGATAATCAGCAAAGTCATTACGCACCTTCACCATTTGCTCCTTAGTAGCCTTTTGGGTGGACGCATTTTCCTTGGCAAGCTTGTTAGCCACTTCTAGGTCCTACTCAAGGGTCAGGATCTATTCATCCTTAGCCACCAGCTCTTTCTCCAGGGCCTAGAAAAATGCCAGGCCTTGTTGCTAGAGCCCTCGAGCCAAAACCATAGCCTATGTAATGAAATGTGGTCGAACCACAATGTTCAAAAGGCAAACAAAATAAGCTAGATACAAGTCATGATACTCACGCTCGCAGCATGGAAATTCGCCGCCTTAGTAAGAGAGGTATGAGGAAATTTCAGGAGGTCTCTCAACCTCGGGAGCAGAGAAAGAGCCGGCGCAAGAGTCCACAAAATCAGCAGCAGCCTTGTCAAGCATCAGGCCAATTGTCTGGTAGTCGACATGAGCGATCGCCCAAGAATTCAAAGGCGCCCCTAAAGCACGAGCAATTCGGTAAGTATCCTCCTTTGCGGAAGTCATCTCGCTCAAGGAGCTTGACCATGAATACACTCGCATCTCACCATAGTCCTCAGGATGAGATTCCAACCACAATTCCCCTTGACCAAATAGCTACCAATGAATCAAGCTATCAATCAACCAAGACTTACCCTACTACTGCTATTGTGAGACGGAAGCATCGGCGGAAGCTGTAGACACTAATGCCACCTAAGTAGGGGCCACCACTGTTGCTGAGGATGACTTTGGCTTTTTGTGAGTGAGATCAGCAGGAAGATCTGTGGCCTTCCAAGCTTTCTTCTTTGGGTTCTTGCCCAAAACATCCCCAACAGACATGGTGTCTGTCGCATCGAAGGCACTGGTCACATCAGCAATCTATGATTTGTTGCCCATTCCGTCAAAGCCACTGGCAGCCTACATGGTCAAAAACAACGAGAGATAAATAAATGAGAATAATTAGTAGACGAAAGCAAGAATTCAAAAGATGTGCATATACGCAAAAAGAAAAGCGAGAAAAAAGAAAAAAAAGAAAAAGGGGGTAGGCAAAGGAACTACCATTTCGGTCCACACTTGGCCAAAATGGTGAGTCTACCCGAGCACCACTTTTTTACTATTGCCTACCTTGCTAGCTATTTCTCTTCCGAGCCGGACATTAGCGGGCTCCACAAGACCCCGACCTCTCCCACTAAGCTTCCGTTTACGAGACTCCATGGTAGCAGTACTCGACACACGCCCAACTGTCATTTTTTGAGCATGACCCCTTCACCCCCTGCCATCATGACAGTGGCCATGAGTTGTAGCATCATTAGCTGGAAGGTTAGTCGAAGCGCCGCTCTGATCAGCATAAGCAAGGCCCATGGAATTGAAAACCTGATTTAGCCTCCTCTTTCTGGGCAAGGCCTGACATCTAAATTTGTGTTCCCAGTCACCACAAAATCCAACAATCCCTTTGGCCTTGTGTTCTATAAAATTCTCAAAACTGATGTCTATTGAAAAAACATTGGAGGGGCCAACCCGAAGACATGTAAACACATATTTGTCCCTCTTTTCAAAATTAGAAAAGCTAGTTTCATTGCTTAGTGGAGGGCTATCGCAAGCCAACCACTCTTCCACCAGGCCTTGACTAATCTGCCAACGTGCGGTCAGAGCAAAGGCGTCGGCGGCCTCGGCATCATACGGTCCATCTACCACGATTTTGTTAAGGCAAAAACCTTTCATTGGTGTCATCTCAGAGACCAGCACATGAGCTTTTGGCAGATCATTCACTAATGCCTCAGTCACATCCTTGTTAGAACAAATATGATGGTAAAACCAATAGTTACTCCAACTTAGCCATTTGTTTTGGAAGGCGGGCACAATCTGCATAGTCCTCTTCGTCTTCTTGGGAACAAAATTATAAGACCCATAATGGGCCACCATCTCCATCTTAGTATGTCTGTCCCTGACTGTCTTTTTGTGATAGTGCATCTCGTAATAGCGAGCAAATATGTTCACACTTGGAGCACACCCTGCCATCTTAAGCGCCATGGTGAAAACACTCATCCGCGCAAAAGCATTGGGAGTCAAATGATGGATCTGTAGATTGAAGCATTGCAAGACCTCACCAACAAAATCTTTGCAAGGGAATCACAGCCCAGCTTCAAAGAAATTGTGAAATACAACTGCCTCATAAGGCTCCGGTTGGGGCACCTCCTCGTGGCCAGCAGCATGGCACAAGCTGCATAGCGAGGTCTTCAAAGGCCCTTTCTCAACATATTCATCAAGAACCACCTCCATCACGCTAGAGCGGCTAATCTGATAAGTGGTAGGTTCAAGATCTGACTAGCCCTTGATGGTGGTGGGTACCGGGCACTCGCCCTCTTTGCACTCCTCCACAATCTCAACATCGACATCAGTTTCTTCGCCAGCGTCAAGGCAGGAAGGACCCAGATGTTCTGATGCCATATCGACGTCTTGTGTACTCGGCATGCGAGATGGCACCCTTTTGGACCTGCTTCATGAATGGGCAAATTGTCTCTAGACGATGACTCACTTGACATCTATCTGAGCGAAATACATACAAAAAATCGAGCAAAAGCAAAAAATAGTAAAGAAGCGAAAAGAACACAATAACAAAATAGTACATAATAATGAAATGCAATACGAAAGTAAAATGAGCAACTTAGAGCAAAAACAAACATGTGAACAAGAGCAGCGAAGACTAGAGTCCCGGCGAGAACAAGCAATGAGCTAGCGCACTCGAAGAAGCGAATAGCACTAAGGCGAAAGCCCTTTTTCTTGAGTGACAAACAAAGGATGGAGGAATGCGCATGGCTCTCCGAACCTAGGGCGGGTCTTATATAGGCAACACGGCGCGCGCACCTAGGAACTGACATGATGGTTCGCTCAACCATTGCGGTGGTTTGTTTTTCGAGAAATAGTAGCTGAGGCACAAAAATAGAAATAACAGAAAATGCCAAAAAAAGTTGATCAGCATAGGCACATCACACGCCTAAGATATCCACCCTTCGCCCGAGATGGCATATGAGCCCCATGATGTGTTACCAGCAAGACAAAATGAGGCATCCACGAGAAGGCTAGGGACCCCTTCTTGGGATGCCAAAGGGCTTATGTTGGTGGCAAGCCCCACCTTTGGTCACCCCGTGGGGCTCACTTCACCGATCCAGCCGGGCAAGGTTGGTGCAAATGGAATATCACGTAGGCAAAACAAGAGACGCTAAGGTCTGGCAATGCAAGCACATCGTCATGCTTGTCTTTTCGCTTGAGCGAAATGTTAGGGACGGCGAGGCGGGAAGAGAAGGGGATCATGTCATCACAGACCATTTTGGCAAGGCAAAATGAAGGGGGCGCCAGCCGTGGTCTGGGTAGCACCCTTTCGCAACTACGAGGAGGGGCGCGCAAGGCCGACCTGGCGAAGCCTAGGCGCATAGCCAAGAATAAACTATTTGTTTAGGCAAATAGGTGATAATGTCCTGTTAGTTCTATGTTTCTGGTTCTGTCTCTGATGAGCTAGACATCTTCCCATAGCCTATAGCTCCTGCTTACCTGGGACCTGCATGGTCGGTTGGGAGGGTGACAAGAGGCGAAGCCGGTCGACCCCCTTGGATCAGCAGTACCAGGGGAAGGCAGGGACTCTAGATGGTGAACCAGCCCACGACGGTAGGGAATATTCCCTGAATATGGGGTTGTTGTAAGGGCATTCTTGTCTAGTGAAAAGCCTATGGGCATGTATAAATAGCCCCTCCGTAGAGGGTGTAAGAGAGGAGGAACAAGTTCTATTGAATCACAATTCTTATTTCGCATGGGCCTTGCTTCCGCCACCTTTCGTGTTTGATTTGGCTTGAGCGACAACCGGTGTTCGAAGGCCTAGGCCCTTGCTTCTGCCACCTTTCGTGTTTGATTTTGCTTGAGCGGCAACTGGTATTTGAAGGCCTAGGCCTAGAACAACACTTTCAATCTCCCCCTTTTTGGTAATTGATGACAACCTTTTCACAAAGATATTTAATAAAATCTTTTTGGATTCTTGTTGCTTGCCCACGCATTTTACCTTGTGTAAAGGTTATGGACAAGTTTCATAAACCCAAATTGGTAGCATTAGCTCCCCCTACATATGTGCTAAGAGTTTGGATTTGAAAGCTTGCACATATGCATAGATAGGAAGTATGCGAGAGTAATGGCTACCAAATGTTGCTAAGGTGTAAAGAATGGACCTTTGAAGCGTGATACCAATCGGAGTTGCCATTTGAACACCAGCCTTAGCACCATGGCTTGCTAGATATCACTTGAAAAACACAATGAACTAGATACCTCATGAGACCAACATTAGAAGCAAGGCTCTAGTACCACTTATGGAACCAATTCAAGTGTCTAACTATTCTATGCAAGCTAATTTTTCACTTCATCAATCAATTTCTACAATTCTAGCATGCACCACACAAGCATGGATATTGAATTAAAAACTTGTGCCATGCAAGCAAACATATGTAATGCACATACAAATGCAACATACAAGTTTATGAGCTTGCTCCCCCTACTTGTGTGCTTCAAATTTTAATTAAATTGATCCCCTTCTTTTCTCCTATCTTATCTTTGTACTTCTACCCCTTTGCAATATCTTTGGGAATTTCTCTCCACTTTGTCAACAATGACCACAAAAGGTGAGCTCAAATTTTAGATAGGTGAGGTGAAATCATGTTAAGTGAGGATCATGTTCTCATATTTGGTTCAATCTAGATCACTTGCAAAAGACATTTAACTCCATTTGATCCAATGGCAAGCTTCTTCACACCTCATTTAAAGGGTTATCTTGACAATGTTGAGTTAAACACTTATGGCTCATTTTCTAGATTAAACACTAGGTTCACAAGCCCACAAAAATGTCATATGCTACCACTTGATCATATTAAACATAGAAGCAATAGTGGTACCATACGAGCATCAAACGCATTTGATTTTCATGAATGAGCCTAAGACATGTGAGGAATGACTAGATGCACTAACCAAGTCCTTAGAAAAGTATGAATGATAAGTCAATCAATTTTACCTTTCTTTGCTCGAAGGAGAGGCATGTCATATATAATGGGGGTGCATCAACACATATTGGAGATGTCAAGTATGTTCAATTCATTCCTTAGCTTGCAAAACCTCTTCTCATCAAGTGGCTTTGTGAAATATCAGCAAGTTGATCATCCATGCCCACACTCTCTATGCAAATATCCCCTTTTTTATGATCTCTTATGAAATGATGACAAACATCTATATGCTTTGTTCTTGAATGTTGAACTGGGTTGTTGGTGAGCTTCATGATACTCTCATTGTCACATAGCAATGGCACTTGTTTGAACTTGATTCCAAAATCGTTCAAAGTAGCCTTCATCAAAAGTAATTGAGCACAACAACTATCGGCCGAAATGTACTCCGCTTCGGCGGTTGAAAGTGCTACATTATTTTGCTTCTTTGATGACCAAGACATGAGTGATCTTTCCAATAATTGACATGTGCCCAATGTGCTCTTTCTCTCAACTTTGCATCCCACATAATCGGAGTCCGAATAACCAATCAACTCAAATCTTGCCCCTTTGGGATACCACAATCCAACATTTTGTGTAAGCTTCAAGTATCTCAATATTTTCTTTGTTGCTTTCAAATGACTTTCCCTTGGAGAGGCTTCGAATCTTGCACACATGCGTACACTAAACATCACATCCGGCCTTGATGCGATCACATAGAGTAGGTTTCTAATCATAGACCGATACATCTTTTGATCCACCATGTTGCCACTAGCATTACTATCCAAGTTTCCATTTGTTCCCATAGGTGTACTAATAGCCTTTGCATCATCCATTCCAAACTTCTTGAGAATGTCTTTGATGTACTTGCCTTGACTCACAAATATACTATTCTTCATTTGCTTGATTTGAAGACCAAGGAAGTAAATAAGCTCTCCAATCATAGACATCTCAAACTCATTAGCCATCATTTTTTCCGAACTCTTCACAAAAATCTTGATTGGTTGAACTGAAGATAATGTCATCCACATATATTTGCAACACAAACAAGTCCTTGCCTATCTTCTTAGTGAAAAGTGTGGTGTCAACCTTCCTCATGATGAATGCTTTAGAGAGTAGGAAGTCTCTCAACCTCTCATACCATCCTCTTGGTGCTTGCTTCAAACCATACACTGCCTTCTTCCACTTGTACACATGGTTGGGCTTCTTGTCATCTTCAAAATTGGGTGGTTGCTCAACATATACTTCTTCATTGATGTAGCCATTGAGAAATGCACTTTTGACAACCATTTGATAGAGCTTGATGTTATGGGCACAAGCATAAGCTAACAAGATCCTAATTGCTTCCAATCTTGCAACCGGGGCATATGTTTCACCAAAGTCAAGACCTTCAACTTGAGTATAACCTTGAGCTACCAATCTTGCTTTGTTCCTTACAACTATCCCATCTTGATCTTGCTTGTTCAGAAAGACCCACTTGGTTCCAATCACATTATGATCCTTAGGCCTCTCAACTAACTCCCATACTTGATTTCTAGTGAAGTAATTCAGCTCTTCATGCATGGCATTGAATCAATCGACATCCTTCAAAGCTTCATCTATCTTCTATGTTTCAATTGATGATACAAATGAGAAATGCTCACAAAATGATGCCAATCATGAACTAGTTTGGTTGGTATA
The DNA here is from genome assembly GCF_019320115.1 of Miscanthus floridulus. Classification (NCBI taxonomy): domain Eukaryota; kingdom Viridiplantae; phylum Streptophyta; class Magnoliopsida; order Poales; family Poaceae; genus Miscanthus; species Miscanthus floridulus. Next base: position 77,170,986 of record NC_089582.1, read on the forward strand.
AATTAATGCACACAGAATAATCCACACATGCACGGATATTATACCGATGTAGCACTTCACCGGGAGTACCCAGTTTTATATCGAACTCGAGGAATCAAGGCTAGATAATAGGAGCATAGAGGAGAACACAAAGGTCTTTTAGTTCTAACTTCAGTAAGACTTGTCTTCTATTGTTCGATTCTAGGGATATAACTGAAGAAAACACAGGCAGAGTATGTTTCCTATAGTAACAAAGTCCTGCTAGGCCTACTAACGGGAGGTGGACTACAAAGGATTCAATGAGGCTATAAGAGTCACCCTCGCGAGTTACCACCAATTAAGAAAATAGGGTACATCCATGAGTAACCGAGTCTAAGCACCATGCTTACACTACGAATACTACTTTAACCCAAGAGCTACAAGGATCAAAGTACTCAAAGAGAGTCGCAAACATGAAGAACAATATGAATAAGATGCTTACTTGAATTAGAAGTCGATTACTAGAGAAATCTCAGCAGCAAGCTCAAGAAGAACTTGATTCTCCTAGGGTACAAGGCATAGAGAGTGCACCGACAGGCCAGGACTCCTCCAAAACTCTTCCCTCTCACTCTATCTCACTATCTCTAATACAAGACTTGATCCTATTGAGGACTAATATTTTCTTGATTGCTAGCTCTGATCCTGGTGAAGATATGGATTAGGGCTTTTGTCCCTCAGGTTCTCAGGATCAAATGTATGGATGCCCTAGAGGGGGTGCAGGTAGGTATATATAGGCTAGAGCATCAATCATGAGCCCTCAGATCAAACCGACTTGAATAAACAGTGGAGATGCAATACTTAAGGCAGTGGAGAACCGACATAGCAATAGGGGCTAACCTGTGGGGGCCACAGGCTGGCCAGCCTATAGGTGGGGTCAGCCAGCCCCACTTGTCAGGGGCATAGGCTCCACTTTGGTGGAGAGCATCCTGGAGTCTTCTAGAGTCTTCCCAAGCTGTTTAAGCGGTGGAATTCCATAATTTCCTTTGATGAATAGGTCCTTCTTGGTGATTTTCTGATTAAATCCTGTTGGAAACATAGATTTACTAAAACTCATGGTATTTGTTAGTTTAAACCCCTAAGTCTACATTGGTGATCCATTTTAGCCATTTATGCAAGTTATATTGATGGTTTGTGATGAATGTTAACTACCGTCAACAAACTCCCCCATAGTAAGGCTTTTACTCATCCTCGATAAAAGGATGGATTACTAAAGACATAACCTTATCACAAGTCATCAACATAAAATTATTCCCAGTCATCCATGCACTGCGGGATTCAAAGTGTCTACCATGAAACATTGGGTGGTTGAATAATGGAACAGCTTGAAACAGATCATGACCTTCCTTCAGTCAAGTCAATTGGAGAAACATTTTAAGAATTTTTTTGAAAACAAAACATAGCTTACCTTCTCCTTTTGTGGTTCTCTCAAATCACTCTGTATATGTGATATTTTTGGATCCTCACCAAGGCATTACTAACTTTTGCCTTCTTTTTACCTACTTCTAAGAAGCTTATGTGGAGCTCAGGAAGGGACAAATATATGAACATACTTGCAAGAAAATATGGGCTATCTTATTCATCTCTTTTTTCTTTCTCTTTCTTTTTTTAGTCGGGCAACTGAGTACCCATTGTTTTAAATATCTCAGACACTTGCCCATTTTTTCAATACTTTCTTTTTTTCTTCTTATGAATAACTTTTGCATAGCCCATGCCTCTTTTTCTGCAATTGAAACTTTCCAAGAGAGACATTCACAAGAATTTGGAGCATTTATCCTAACAAACTTATTTTTGTGTCTATTCCCAGTGTAGGAGTACAACATTTTTGGGTGGATGGATAACATGTTGTTGCATACTCCCAATGTAGGAGCAGTAGATGTATGTGGAGTGTATGTGATCTTGATCTTGAGAGCATGATAAATTTCTCAACAAGGGTCACAATGTTTGGCCAAACTCAACACAATGACAAGTAATATATGTAGAAGGTTTCCTAGTCTATCATATTTGGCTCTGCTGGGACATTGCTTACCACAAAGGAGAGCTGTAGCTATTCATTTTTCTTTTTGAAATAAAATTCTCCAATAACAAGACATCAAGAATCAAGTTCTCATTATTCTACTGCATCTCATTCTACAACAACTTAAGTAACATGGGGTTCCTAATAATAGCAAGACTTCCAAGAAAAGTATTATGTGAGTCTATCCTTTAGTCACGACTATAATAATCTTTCCTCAGGTTTTAAGGTTGTTTTATCAAGTGATTTTCAATTTGGTTCAAAATGGAAAGTGAAACATATGAAAATCAAGTGTATTGGGCTCAAACCTGATCGAGGACAAAGCTCGAGGAGAGGTGGAGTTGCGCTAGGCTAGCCAGCCCATATAGGAGGCTAGGCGGCCCACTCATAGGCCTATTTTGGTTCAACTTTGATGAGCGTGGTTTTTGGTCCATTGCTTTCTGAATTTTGTGATTTTTGCGATCACCGTTCTATCATCGTGGTGTGCTTCCCCCACACTTGTTTTCCTGTATACCTTTATGCACAACATGTGGATACAAAACACATATCCAAAAGAAATAGAGAGCAGATAATAATAATAAGACTCCATTAATATCATAAGGCACTTTATTACACAAACCAACCTAAACACAAACTTCAACCAGTCTAACAATCTGAGCTAAGCAGGTAATCTAAACATACTATCTTTAAACACTTGACCTAACCACTCATGCCTTATTATCAACTACGTAATTCTCACTTCCTCATCTTAGCAACAAAATGATTCAAAGTGTTTAAAACTTGTTGTAGGCTCTTGCAATAAATGTGTTCTTCGTCGATATGTAATAAACATTGTGTTGGTACAATTCACAATTTGTCCACTTATGTGTGCGACCGTTCCTGGGGTGCAAATAAGACTTTTATACATCCTCTTTTGTTCTTAAAACTGGGTGTAACAGATTGGTATCAGAGCACTGTTGACTGTAGGACACAAGCCTAGTTAGAATGGTTGTTTTTAGTTTCCTTTGCTTCACCTGTTTCATGCTTTCCACCTCAATCTTGTTATTTGCTAAGTTTTGTGCTTCTTTTGTCTTATTCTGTTATAAAATCAATTGATTCTATTCTAAATGATTTGAAACTTCTATAGATGACACGTGATCGCCAGTCTGCCCACTTGTACGTTGGATGCTTTCAACCATAGCGTGCTGTGTATGAGCCAATGGAGCCTAGAGAGGACGTCCAGAGGAAGAACTAGAAGAATGAGGTTGGTGAAGAGGTCCATTCTTCGCCAACTCCGATAGCTCAATCCCCAGCACGTGTGGAGGCCATAGACTTGACCCATGATGATGAAGATGGAGTACTCCAGCCACTACCTCGTATAGGTTGGACTGACAAGTTAAGCATCAAGAAGCCTGATGATAATGCCTTCTACCATGACTTGCTGACAATGATGTTGGAGTACTATTATCCAGACCTGCAAGCCACTCTGGAGTATCATACTATGGAGCACAGTCATCCTCTGATTGGTTCATCTTGGGATACTCGGTTGCTGGTCAAGACCCTGAATATTCGCAAGATAGATGCCGTTGTCACCCACCATGTAAGTCGGGCTACCGCGGAAAGAAGCATGGAGGATGCTGCTTCCATTGCACTTGCCTACTACCGTGGCCGCCTCTCTGATGATAAGAAGGACGATGGACTCTTGTATTACCCATGCTATCTTCCGAAGGAAAATAGTTGGACCATAGAGGTCGTGGTAAAAGGATCGAAGACTCTTGAGGCCACCATTGAGTTAAACCGTGAACAAATAAATAAGGTGGGAGCGTTAAAAGGAGAGCTGAAGAAGGCACAAGACATGATCAAAGAATACCAGAAAGAGATCGATGGCCTTAATGCCGAGTTAGGCCGTCCCAAGCTGTTTGAGAAGTTAGGTGAACCCTCCACCAAGAAGAACGCCGCCCCTTAAGTTTATGAAACCATTGTAATAGGCACGTTTTTAGTATCGTGAGTCGAGTCGAGTCTTTTAAGTGTTTGTGAACTATTGGTGTGCTTGCTGGATTATTATTGTGATCTATGAGTGATTTGGATCTTTGTAATGAGTGCTGGGATATTGTAGGCTTGTCTATAGATCCCTTAGCTAAAAATATTAAGGTTAAAAGTGCTATAATAAATAGTTTTGGTTGGTCTATCCTATCTCTTTGCTTGCTGTTTTCTAGAGCAGTCAGTGATGTGTTGGTTATAACTTTTCACCTGTTCGAGCAATGGTCATGAGATTTTACTGGGAGTATATAGACTTCAGTGTCTTTCCAATGACACAAGAATCACCTTTTTATCTGTTCGTATCTGAGAGTTATGACTGTCACAATATGAACTTTTGTGCTGTCTGGAATCTGAGGACAGTTTCAGTTGTGGTCTGTTTTTTTATTAATGTAACGTCGGAATCAGAAAATGTGGTCTAAATTAAAGTTGTAGATAATTTCTTAAGCTTTCCAACTGTATAAAGATCATCTTATTTGGATATCTGGAACTCGAGTTATGACAGTTTTTCCGACCTGCTGATTCTGCATCACGTCTAGAAATTTTCAGAATTGCTTATCTCTTACATATTGGTGATGTTTCATGTTGGATTACAGATGTCTGGCCATGGAAGAGGTACAGAACGTGGGAGAGGTGCTCCACCACCCCCACCACCACGCATGACTGCAGCGGAGGTGTTGGCAATGCAAGGACAGTTCATGCAGTCCATGATGCAGTTCTTTCAGAACCAACCTATTGGAGCACCAGCACCTCCACCACCAAGAGACAAGCGGAGGGAATTCATGCAAGGACATCCTCCAGTTTTCTCTCATGCCGCTGACCCCTTGGAGGCAGATGATTGGCTACGCACAGTGGAGAAACAGCTCAACATCGCTCAGTGTGATGATCAACAAAAGGTGTTGTATGCATCGGGACAGCTTCAGGGAGCAGCTTAGACTTGGTGGGAGTCGTATCAGTCTGCTTGTCCCAACAATGCTCCTGCTATCACTTGGCTAGAATTTGTGAGGGATTTCAAGGCACACCATATTCTAGATGGTTTGATAGAGCTCAAGCAGGAGGAATTTAGATCTCTCAGGATGGGTTCTATGTCTGTCAGTGAGTATCACAACAAGTTTGCTCAGTTGGCTCGCTATGCTCCTAATGACGTGAGGGAGGATGCAGATAAGCAACGTCTCTTCCTCAAGGGAATTTACTATGATCTCAGGTTGCAGTTGGCTGGTAACACATATGCTAATTTCCAGCAGTTGGTGAATTGCGCTATTGTGCTTGACAATATGCGATTGGAGAGGGACAGGAAGAGAAAGATGAAGGGACAAGCCTCCGGAAGCAACACTCGCCCATGCTATAATTATCAGCAGAGGTATCAAGGTCCAGTCAGTCAGTGGAACCGTGGTCAGTTTCCACAACACCCTCAGAACCAACAGCAAAATTGGAACTAGCGTACACCGCAGCAAATGGGCAATCAGACTCCACACCAAGGAACGCCCAACAGCACCCCAATGCAGAGCAGTGCACCTAGTACTCCCAATAGGTGTTTCAGGTGTGGAGATGTGGGACACTATGCTAACCATTGCCCTCAGAAGCCGAATCAACAGATACCTCAGAAGCATAATAGCAACCAGAAGCCCGCGTACAACACTAGAAGAGTGAACCATGTGGCGCCTGAGACTGTGGTTGGAGCACCAGAAGTTATGATGGGTACGTTCAACATCAACTCTATCCCTGCTAATGTTCTTTTTGACTCTGGAGCTTTGCATTCTTTTATTTCACAAGCATTTGTTAGAACACATAGCATACCTTTAATTGCAATGAAGACCCAAATGCTAGTAAATTCACCGAGGGGATCAATACCTGCTGCACATTGTTGCCCTTCAGCAAGTCTTACCTTAAGGGGGGTAGACTTCACAGTCAGTCCTATTGTGTTGAGAACTTTTGGGATCGATGTGATTCTGGGTATGGATTGGATGAAAGAACACCGAGCTGTGATTCAGTGTCAGGAGAGAGTTGTAGCAGTGACAAACCAACAGGAGATCAAATCAGTGTTGGCGTGACAGTGCAACCACCACCAACAGCTATAGTGAATCAACTAGATAATGATGCTAATCCTCAGGACCGTGTTGTGGAGGAGTTTCCAGATGTCTTCCCCAATGAATTGCCAGGTATGCCACCTGACCGTGACATTGAGTTTATAATTGAATTATTACCTGGTACTACACCTATAGCTAAGAGACCATATAGAATGGGGGTTAACGAATTAGAAGAACTTAAGAAACAATTGAAAGAGTTATCAGATAAAGGTTTCATACGTCCTAGTGCATCACCTTGGGGAGCGCCTGTGATCTTTGTTGACAAGAAGGATGGAACACAGCGTATGTGTGTGGATTATCGATCTCTTAATGAGATAACTATCAAGAACAAGTACATGTTGCCTAGAATTGATGACTTGTTTGACTAGTTGAGAGGTGCTTGTGCGTTTTCTAAGATAGATCTGCGTTCTGGTTATCATTAGTTGAAGATTCGGAATACTGATATACCAAAAACAGCTTTTACTATGAGGTATGGGTTATATGAGTATACAGTTATGTCATTTGGTTTGACCAATGCACCTGCCTACTTTATGTATATGATGAATAAGGTGTTTATGGAGTATCTTGATAAGTTTGTGGTAGTATTCATTGATGACATACTAGTATTCTCTAAGACCGTGGAGGAACATGCTGAACATCTGAGGTTAGTTTTGCAAAAGCTTAAAGAGCACAAATTGTATGCAAAGCGCAGTAAGTATGAATTCTGGTTGAAAGAGGTCTCTTTTCTGGGTCATGTTGTCTCTAATGGTGGTATAGTAGTGGACCCTGGCAAAGTGAAGGATGTGCTGAATTGGAAGCCGCCTACTGATGTAAGTGAGATTCATAGTTTTCTCGGATTGGCCGGTTATTATAGAAGGTTTATTGAAGGTTTCTCCAAACTCGCTAAACCCATGACAGCCCTGTTAGAGAAGAATGCTAAGTTTGAGTGGTCTAATCAGTGTCAAGCTAGTTTTGAAGAATTAAAGAAGTGGTTGACAACAGCGCCAGTGCTGATTTTGCCTGATCTAAATAAGAAGTTCTCTATCAATTGTGATGCGTCCCGTCAAGGTTTGAGATGTGTTCTTATGCAAGATGGTAGAGTTGTTGCATATGCATCAAGGCAGTTGAGGAAGCATGAATTGAATTATCCTACTCATGATTTGGAGTTAGCAGCTATGGTTCATGCATTAAAGATCTGGAGACATTATCTGATTGGGCATAAGAGTGATATCTTTACCGATCATAAGAGTTTGAAGTACATATTCACTCAGACGGATCTAAATTTGAGACAACGTCATTGGTTGGAGTTAATCAAGGATTATGATCTAGAAGTGCACTATCATCCTGGTAAGGCAAACATTGTGGCCGATGCTCTTAGCAGGAAGAGATATGACAATAGTTTTAAAAAGGGACCTAAGTCAGAGAAGTTATGTGAAGAGTTGAAACACTTGAATCTTGGTATAGTTGCAAATGTTATGGAGGTAGAAGTGACTCCTACGTTAGAGCAAGAGATACGTAGAGGTCAGTTAGAGGATGAGAAGTTAAAAGAGATCGCAGAGAATGTAGTGATTGGGAAAGCACCCAGATTCACTATAGATGAGAATGGTACTTTGTGGTTTGGGAAAAGGATCTGTGTGCCTAAAGTGAAATCTATTCGTGATGCAATTCTACGGGAGGCACATGAGTCAGCTTACTCTATTCATCCTGGAAGTATTAAGATGTATCTAGATCTTAAAGAAAAGTACTGGTGGTATGGATTAAAGAGAGATGTGGCTGAGTATGTAGCTTTATGTGACACTTGTCAGAGAGTGAAAGCTGAGCACCAGAGACCTACAGGATTGTTACAACCAATGAAGATCCCAAAGTGGAAGTGGGAAGAAGTTGGTATGGACTTCATAGTAGGATTACCCCATACCCAGAAAGGTTATTATTCGATATGGGTAATTGTGGATCGATTGACTAAAGTTGCTCATTTCTTACCTGTTAAGACTACTTATAATGGGCCAAAATTAGCAGAGCTATACATGGAAAGAATAGTGTGTCTGCATGGGGTTCCAAAGAAATTTGTGTCTGATAGAGGATCACAGTTTACCTCTCACTTTTGGAAACAAATCCATAGTTCTTTGGGTACAGCGTTGAACTTTAGTACTGCTTATCATCCTCAGACAGATGGGCAAACAGAAAGACTTAATCAGATACTAGAAGACATGTTGAGAGCTTGTGCTTTGCAGTATGGTACTAGTTGGGATAAAAGTTTACCATATGCAGAATTCTCCTACAATAATAGCTACCAGAATAGTCTAAAGATGGCACCATTTGAAGCTTTGTATGGTCGTAAGTGTAGAACACCATTGTTTTGGAATCAAATGGGAGAAAGTCAAGTCTTTGGACCAGATGTGCTTAGAAATGCTAAAGACCAAGTCAGAATGATTAGAGAGAACCTTAGAGTGGCACAAACACGTCAGAAGAGTTATGTAGATAATCGAAGGAGAGAATTAGTTTTTGAAGAAGGAGATTATGTGTACTTGAAGGTGTCACCAATGAGGAGTGTAAAAGGTTTAACCTAAAAGGAAAGTTAGCACCAAGGTATGTTGGTCCTTTCAAAATTCTAAAGAGAAGTGGAGAAGTGGCTTATCAGTTGGAATTGCCTGATATTTTATCAGGAGTGCATGATGTGTTCCATGTTTCTCAGCTTAAGAAGTGTTTGCGTGTGCCGGAAGAACAACTACCACTAGAGGAACTCACTGTGAAAGATGATCTTACTTACGAAGAGTTTCCGATAAAGATTTTGGAGATAGCAGAAAGGGTTACAAGGAGCAGAGTTATTAAGATGTGTAAGGTTTAGTGGAATCGTTACTTGGAAGTAGAGGCTACTTGGGAAAGAGAAGATGAGTTGAGAAAGACATACTTGCAGTTGTTTGAGTAAGCATCTCAATCTCGAGGACGAGATTTTCTTAAGGGGGGTAGAATTGTAACACCCTAAAATTTGGATAGATTTAAATTGGTTAAATTGATTTACTTTTACTTGTGTGAGCATTTAAACATAGGCTAAATAATAAATTTATAAGAATAAAATCAACATCAAAGTTAGAATACATGCTTGAGCATTCATGCTGGTGCATATTTTGTGTTCAATTGATTTGGTTTTGTTTGATTTCAAAAGGGAATTCAAATTCATTTGAAAAGGATTCAAAATGCTTGAAAAATAAAAAGAAAAAGGAAAAGAACCCTCATTTTCTCTCTGCCTAGGCTTCTGGCCTAGCCGGCCTCCTCTTCCTCCCTCTGCCAGCCCAGCAGTAGGCCGCGCACCCGGTCTCCCTTCCTCCTTCTTGGGCCAAGGGAGTTGGCCTAGCAAGCCCACCCACAAGCACAGCGCAAGCACGACGGCCAAGTCCGCGCCATCCACGCCGCCCGCCTTGGCATGCTCTGGACGCTTTCGTCCCAATAAAACATGAGCTTGAGCGCGTCCGCATCAAATCCATCCAAAAACCAAGCGCAATCACCCTCGTCCTGAGCCCCGCTACATTGAAACCCTAGAAGGCCGATGCGCCGTCAAATTCCGCTGCTACGGTCCTTCATCACCTCGGTAAGCTAGCTAGGTAGCTTCATCTTGACCCCACGCATCTTCCTGAGTCTTTTCTCGGTCCAATTTGGCTTGAACAGCAACTTCATTGTGCGCAGGAACGCCGCCGCCGCCCCGTCGTGCCGCGCGCTCTCCTCGGATCACCGTCGGCGTCATCTTCTAGATAGGTGAGTAGCCCTTGAGCTCCCGGTTCGATTGGTACCGGTCTCATCACGAATGGTGCCCTAAATCACTTGAACAGTGAACTCCAGCGAGTTTTACGGCCACTGGCCATGGCCGTCGCCGCTTTCCTCCCTCAATTCCGGCCAGCAGCGCCGCCTCCTCCCCTCGGGTCTAATCTAGATTGTCTGATCTGGATCCAACGGTCCATAATAGCCCGTACCCTTTCGTGTGCACTTTTGCTAAAGAGCCCCTGCGGTTTTTAAATATAGAACCCGCAGTCCCATGGCGTATTCCAGTTAATACATTTTCTCGTTTTGAAAACGTATTTTCCAATTTGCAGATTCAAATAGAAGTTCTAATTAATTACAGTTTTGCCACTGCCTTTAATTGCTCATAACTTCTTCGTTTTAACTCCAAATTGATCCGTTCAAGTTGCGTTAGATTCGTATTTTCAAGATCTATCTGTTCATATAATTTGTCATCATGTTTTTGAAATTTAAAATTCGAGTTTATATTTAATCTATTTCTTTAATAGGAAAACTTGCTTTAATCATAACTTTCTCGTTATAGCTCCATTTTTCGTGATCTTCGCGTCTGTGTGATCATAGCAATGAGTAGAATAGTTTTATAAACTTTTCAGAACTGTTTGTCTCTATTGGTGTACTGTTCTAATTTAATCTATTTGTTTGCATCGTGTATGATTGCTTGGATGATTGTATGTTGCTGCTTGGTGTTGTTGATCGAGTATAGACGGTGAGGTTTTCGTTGGTGATCAAGAATTCATCTATGACCAGCAGGACCGGCAGGATCTTCAGGAGCCCTTTGATCAAGGCAAGTATAGCTAAGGACCTTCCTTGTTGTCCTATTCATGAGATGTACTAAAATTTATTTGCATGTGTCCACTTTGTTATCCTATGTAGGAAATCCTAGAATTTGATCTTGAATACCTTGAAACCTGGATTTATGCATTTGGGTAGTGTTATGCTAGCGCTAAACAATAACCATGATCTTGATACTTGACTGATAATTGAGCTTTAAACAATTTAAGATGACTTGTTGGCAATGACAGGAGGGTTTAATTCCCTCTCCTCAAGGATTTGTTTGTAAGTGATCATCCGAGACTTTTAGTACAGCTATGAGGGCTACATGGCTCTGGCTTTAGTTGCTTGGGAGACCTCTTCTAGCTAGCTTAGAGGATACTACGAGTCGGGTATAGGATAGCCTCTATCCTATTATGCCTTGCTATGGAAGCAGCCTTTTATTTTTTTTGGAAGGGGGGTTCCTATATCCGATGGCCCTGCGGCCCTTCCCGGTTAGACGAACTTCTGAGTAGCTTTATGTGGTTTTCGGTGTCTAGACATAATTAACCCATGCACTTGTAAAACCATGACTCAAAGTGAAAGTGTACACCTCTGCGCAGAGTTAATAAACTGGTATACTAGCCGTGCTCACGGTCACGAGCGGCCAAGGGATTCTTACACCATAAATGAGCTCCTATTTAATTGTGCTTAACTAAGTTGTCCTTAAGCTAATTGTTGTCTTAGTATAATGATCATGTGTTATGGGAATTATGGTACTACCTTGTTGCTAATAAATGCTAAACTTGATCATACACATAAAAGCTATTTGCAGTTCAACCAGTGTCAGCTATTTGAGCCTCATGAACCCTTAGTTATCTTGTTAAGTACGACATGTACTTATGCCTTGCTTTATCTTTTATATTGGAAAAATCCCGGATGGGTAACAGATCAAGATTGGATTGAAGATTATCGTGATGAGTATTAGGCTTGGTGTTCACCAGTTGATGTCCCTGCTGGAGCTTCCGCAAGAGAGTTATCTTAGTAGTTATTATATTTATGTTTGAGACTATGTGTTGAATATTTAATCGATATGTAATAAACATTGTGTTGGTACAATTCATAATTTGTCCACTTATGTGTGCGATCGTTCCTGGGGTGCACATAAGACTTTTATGCATCCTCTTTTGTTCTTAAAACTGGGTGTGACAGTAAGACTATTGCCTATGGAGTGCACTCGGTTACAACATTTGTATCAGTAGTAGTTGTAGTCATGAGTGGCTTTGATCCGTGTTGAACCCAGCTCGTCTTATTTTCATGTATTTGATAAGATTTGTTGAACTTGCTAGAACCAAGCATCTAGGATTATTTTTTATTTAGAAACTTTATACTTTATAGGATCACACAAGGTACGGCCGTCTGAAATCTTGACTACCCAGATGATGTGCTCCTGCATTCTCATGCAGGCGTGCACGTGGGTGGCATCAGCAACCTATTGTAGTAGGGGACGTCGCCTCCTGGCCTATCACATTGATGTGATAGGGCAAAATCCTATTGCCCACCCATGCAAATGTCTCGGTCGTGGGGTGATCAACAGCCCCAAACTATAATAGCAGAGATAAGGGGCAAGAGGAAAGGTTATAGCTGCTGCCTTCTCTCTCTAGAGCTCCTAATTCCATCCCAAAGATTTTTCCTTCCACCCTACTATGCTGCCAATGCCTCTTGCTAGGACCATGGTAGAGCCCACGAGGTCGTCTATCGATGTGGAGTCCCTGGAGGCCTTCAACACCAGCAATCCTCCACCGACAGATGGATCTGTCATCAGCGTGCTCTCTAAACCACCAGTTCCCCCTTTCAAGGTGGATCATCAGTGCTCCTCATGTTGTTTATCTTAATTTAACCAGTGTATGCGAGCAATGCTCACACTAGTATTTGTGTTCATGTTGTTTAATTTAACTAGTATTTGGAATTTGCCTACTATCTCAATAGGTGTTCATGGGCATGATGGTGTCCTGAGCCTCGTTCACCTCAGAAAGTGGCCCACGAGGCATCCCCTAAAGGAGGTAGCCACCTGCGATTCCGTGCCATGCTACGTTGGTCAGTTCGGTAAAAGTCGTTTGCCTCATCAATCAGATCGCTCTCCCCTTATCCTATATGGGCTTGAAGCTGGCTTGCATTGTGCAGCACTTCCTCCATGGTGGTGCCATCCTAGGTCATGGGGCTTTTCCCTGGTGGTGCTAGAGAGTCATCCCATCACCGCTTGCCGCCACCGAGCCTGTCTGTCCCTACATAGCCCTCTAGTTCTGAAGTGGGCAAATCGCTAGAAGAGCGTGAATCCTCAAACGACACAGAGTATCGTCAATTATTGAAGGATTACCACGAGGTCCAAGCGGATTTGTCATTGACCAGGCTAGACACCAAGACATTGCATGATGAGCTGGACACCACACGCGATGCACTTTAAGTTTCCAAGAATCTAGCCTCCTAGGCGTGAACCGACATGGCAATCACCTAGTAGTAGGTCCAACACATAATAAACCCTGTTGTGGTACTGAACACATGGGTTGACACCCTATAGATGTCTGTGCCAGCTGCCTGTAACGCGGCCTTCCCTGTTGGAAGAGTGGATAATCTATTGGAGCCAAGGAGCACCTCCGATCCCTACTGGCCTAAATTTGAGTTGTGCTGACCGAAGCCATTTGTTAGGGGGCTGCCATGACACTGGCTGCTGCCTAGCTTCAGATTGACATAGCAGTGAACCTTGGAGTGGTGGAGCAGGGTTTTTTGCTGTGTTTGATGGATGATGACATCACCGATCTGATCGAGAGTTTTGAGCCGGCCACCAATACCGTCTTACCGAAGGTGGACATGGACGAGATCCTGCATGCCAACCTCGACCCTTGATCTATGGGACATATCAATAGTATTAGTAGTCATGAATAAGTTTGATCTGTGGGATGCCCTTGCAAAATATGTGAACTCTTATTTGCATGTTGGTGTTAACTTTTGTTGAACTTTGTATCAGGCCTTGTTTGAATGCATGTGTATCCAGATCAATCCACATGTGTCAGAGTGGAATGAAATGGAATTTAGTTTAATTCCACTCCAATCCACTTGAACACATGTGGATCGAGATGAATACATGTGCATCCAAACAAGGCCTTAGGTGGGTTAATCTCTGTTGAGCGTGGTGTAGCTCAGGTCCTTTGGTTATTTTGTAGCTAGTTTGTAGCCCCTGTTGGTTGCTTTTTGCTGTAGATTTCTTTCTAGTTGTCTTTGATCTGATCTATAATATGCTAAACATTCATGAGTGTCTTTGATCTCTATTGAAGGGAACTCGTGTCTTTGATAAAATTTGTTGAACTTGAAAGAACCATGCAGCGAGGAGTTCATCTGAACAAGTCTAGAATATTGTTTTTGCTTTTGCTTTTTCTATTGTTTTGTTTCAATTTTATTTATTTTTTTAGGGATTCAATGAAAGTACTTATATGAAACAGGTTTCCATGTGTAACATGAGATGTGTCTGGCTAGGTCAGATTTATGATACTGGGACTTTCTTGCATGCGCAGTAAATTTGAATACCTATGTGGCTCCCTAAAGGAAACAAATCTAAAGAAGGTACATGTGACAACCATTACAATTTCAACACTAGGAGCAAGTCTCACACTTACAATCTATTGAGCATGGTTAGCTCAGGTTGTTTGGTTTCTGTTTGTTTTTTTTGCCTTGGTGTCTTTGTCAATCTTTGTTGAACTTGCAAGAACCTTGCAGCGAGGAGCAAGTCTCACCTTAGTGTAATGTAGAGCAAAGGAGCCATTAGTGTTGAAATGTTATTGCACACGTAAGAAAGTTTGACCGAAAGTCTCACCTTAGTCTAATGCAGAGGAGAGGAGCCATTGGTGTTGAAATATTATTGCACACGTAAGAAAGTCTAACCTTTGTACATTTGAACATGTCTAACAGTATCCTCCATAGTTTTCCTCATCTTCCTGTGATGCTTGTTACTTTGTCATTTATGATTTTAAGTTTGGCTAACTTAATAGTAGCATAGCCTAGTAGTACAATTTAGTGGGTGCATTGTAGTGCTTTTGAAGTGTCATTTTTTGTATTTTGGAGTGCCCTCATCAGCATACCCAATGTACCCATAACATTAGAAATCAATATAAGTATTGTACTATAGCTAAATTAATGGATGAAATGACGACGGGAGCTATAACACCACCGTAATACATGTGTGCACCAAACAAATAATTCAATTTGCAAACAAAACAAAGATGGCACACTAGTTTGGCTAAAATAATGACAACATCCATCATTGAGGAAATTGACATGTCCATTGATAAGCATGACAGAGAGATACATCAAATACAGCTTTATTTACTGCTCTGCTAATGAATCCAAGAACAAGGGAACATAAGGAAGATCATATGGTCTGTAGATGAACTCTTTTTTAATGGTACATCTACCATACCGAAAGACATAGATAGGGATGACATGAACTTTTTTGCAGTACACGTTATATGCGATAATTGTTCCATCCTCCATAGAAAAGAAAATCAAATTCCATTCTAGGTGAACTGTGATCACTATGTCCTTGTCATCAAAATCGAGGTAACCAAATCTAACATTAATCCTTCCAAACAGAATCTACTTGGTGACCGTATGCTTCAATGTCCAATTATCAGTACCATAGTCTTCAAGGATCCAGATTGAAAGCTTGGAATCATTAGGCCCATCAGTAGTACATAAACACAAGTGACCCTAAGCTTGATGCATGGAGTGGTGAAGACCATCTGGCCTATCAATTTTCCTCCATGTGTTTCCCTCATATCCATAGTAAATATCATAGAGTACCTCCTAGAGTGCCCCATAATGTGTAGACAACCGTTAAGAAACACACTTGATTGTCTATAAAATGTCACATCAGTATGCTCGCCCCATTCAGATTCCTTATAGATCTATGCTATAGTTTGAGATGAGTAGATCTCCACACCTGCGCACACATCATCGACATCCACATATTCAATCACATGGAAGTGTGAGGAGGCTGTCGGATCGAACGCCAAGCGAGCCTCACCAATAGCATGGCCAACATCATGGGTGCTAGACGGCAAAATTTTGAACTTCTAGGTCATTGGATTGTAGATGATATAGTAGTATCCATCAGCCCCAAGGCACCAGCATAGAATGAGGCCGTTGCAACAATCTGAGAGAGCTACATTATCAATGTTGAAAGGCAAGAATTCCAAGGAGTGGGGCGTACACCATGGACGACGTTGGTGAAGTTTCGATTGTCATTGTCACTATCGTAGAAAAAGCCAACCACAGTCTGGGGTAGCTTCTTATGGTTGTTGGGGTCTGAGATGAGGTTTTTCTAGTAGCGACAAACACATTTGCAGCAGAACAAGGAACAGGCAGGGAGGCGGCAGAGGATCTCAAAAATGACATCCTCCATGAGGCTGGCCAGTGCTTTCCTCTTGTTGTAGGCCTCCTCTATTTCATCAGTGTGTAGTATGATGAGAGCTTCCTCAGTATTGAGATCACTGAATAGGAAAATAATCCAACAAAGATCCATCAGTGAAGTCCACAACTCATACCAAAGTGCAACTTGAACAACCATTAACAATTTTCATGGTACGACCTCATGTAAATTTAGAGTAGCACCACATAGATATATATAGCTCAAACTAGAGTAGCAGTTAACAGAGTTGTAACGATTACAATTTCAGCAGTTAATTGAGCTTCCTCAGTTTTCACAAGTAGAATGTCAGTGAACAAGTGGTAGTGATCATCATTGGCATCAGTAGCAACATGTGCAGCTTAAACATTATTGGCCTCAGTGATGTGAATGATGGACATTAAGCATTGATTTGCTTTTGATGCCTTCCTCTTGTTTGGAACCAAATGGATAACTTGGTTGTCAACAAGAAGACACAAAAAGCAAACATATGAGCTACATCCTAATACATTCTACAACCATGTAGACACCATTGGCATAGAAATGAGGCCTCAGATATGTTACAAGTTCAAAATACCATAAGGACTCACTGGTGGCACTAGAGCATATGAAACAAAAATGTAGAATCAAGTAAGCACTGGATAGAAAAAAATAGTTTAAGGTAGAAGAGAAGGGCTTGTATGTTTGCCTAGATAGATAGGTATAATCAAGAAAGCACTTGACAATTAATAGGCCTAGTGGCACATAGGCATTTACAGTAAGAACATTGAACATATTCAGAAAACCAAGACACCAGCAGAAAAACAACCAGTGCTACCGCCTAGTTCTTTTCATCAGCATTGGCCTAACTAGATCTGCAATGCTACAATGTTTCTTGTATACCTCATATTCAAGCAAGGACCAAAATAGTGAAGGTAGGAAAAGGCAAGAAAGGAGACCTACAGATCGGATCTGTCGCCTCTGCCGTAGCACACGACAGACACGGACGCTAGTGCCACCACGCTCCACCGGGAAGACCCATCACCTAGCCTCCAAAAGGACGCCTGAGCCACCACAGCACACTGGGGATCCTCCGTTGCCGCCGCTGTCGCAAGTCTAATGGGCACAGATTTGTTTTCACTTGCAGGTGATACATCCAATATATAAGTCAACCTGTCCACATAGAGAACATATACTACTATTAGGTCTCCAAAGGCATGTCAAGACAACCAAGCATCTAGTGCAATGGTGAAGATAGTCTATTCCTTGATCTGGGTCCTGAGTTTGACTCCTAGGTCTCATGTTTTTTTTGAGTTTGAATTTATTACACCCCGGCGACAACAAGTGACACGCAAGCCGTCAGGTCCCACAGGTCTGATGGAGATGGAGAACGGTCCCACTGGCCGTTGGGTCCTAAAGGTCGAATGGTCCCATAGGTACACATGACACGCAACCCATCAGGTCTCATAGGTCAGATGGAGATGGAGAATGGTTCTATAGGTACACGTGACACGTAAGCCATCGGGTCCCACAGGTCAGATGCTGAAGGGTCCCGCTGGTACTCGTCGGATGGAGAAAGGACTGAGCGGAGACTTCTACGATGAATTGCAAGTGTCATAGATGAGTAACTGTAGGTCCCACAGGTACACATCGGATGGACAAGGGTCCCATAGGTACACGTCGCTTGGAGAAAGTATCGAGTAGAGACTTTTATGATGAATTGCAAGCGTCATGGATGAGTAACTATATGTCCCATAGGTACACGTTGGATGGAGATAGTACAATGTGGAGATCTATGATGAAGACATTTGTTACAGATCAAATATCACTACACCACAACACCGCTTCACCATCAGACATCTGACGCTAAAAATTATATTTGGCGATGGATGATCTGACGCTAAAGATAACTCAGAGACCATCTGATGGTAAATCCTCATTTCGTGATTCAATGTCTGTCGGTATTCACAATCACTGTTTGCTTGTCTATCACTATAGTGACTTATATTGTCATGCAGTCTATCGTAAAAAATGGTCCCACCTGAGCCTAGCTCGAGCATGAATTTTAGCCTAGCCCATAGAGTATAGAGGGAAACGTTTCTACCCTAAATCAGCGCCGCTGCTGCTCTTCTCCCTCCCAATTCTCTCCCAAATCGCCACTCCATCAGCTAGCACTAGCTCCAGTTTCACACGACCCACCTCGCCCTGAGCGTCGATGCCCCATCCACCTCTGCCCTCTGGCATTTTGGCATGGCTATAGGTTGACTACCCCCTCCCTAGCCCTCCACATCTCTCTCCATTAGATTCGACTCCTCCCTCTCCACTCTTCTCTCTCCCTGCTTCCTATCCTCTCTCAGATCCAGAGGCCAAGCATGGCAACAACAAGCTCCATGGTGGTGATAGGATGTTGGCTGGTACTCCATCTCGTCGTCCTCCTACATGCAAGGAAGCAAATCGAGAAGGCATTGGAGACCTAGGGTTTGAGAGGTGCGGTGGCTAAAGGTTAGTGGGAGGATGGAGAGGAGGGTGAGGTGGTGACTAGGTGGGATGGGGGCGCCATGGTAGCGGTAGAGCCCCTCGACGACCATGCCGCCAGCCCCGATCTCGCCTTCCTCGACCTAGGTTTTCCACATATCTCCCTTCGTTGTCTCCTCTCCCCAAATTGATATGGTTCCTTGATCTATGATGGCTGCAATTTCCTATGAATTTCCCCAAACTAAGAACATAAAGGTCCTTTACCTATAGGGATTTTTCTATGTGTGACTGGCTCCTATGATCTACATAGTACAGATAGCTCATCTTCACTGATAGTTTGATTCCCTTTTGACTTGATAACCTAGGTTTAGTTTCTATACATTTCTGAGTGCATTCATTCCTTCGTTAGGCGTTATCAGTTAGTAGATCACTGGTGGATGCTAGAAATGTGGATAGGGTGCTTGATGTTTTCTATATTTCACAGAACCTGAACTAACAAATAAAAAAATCCTATTGAAAGTAGGCCTTTTAGAATTTATTTCAAAGGCTAGAAATGCCTGCAGGCTGTAGCTATATATATCCATATGCTTGAAGTATGTTGTGTTATGCCTGCAGGATAGAAATGCCTACATGTTGTATGCTTTAAGCAGTCTAGATATCATATTCTGAAACGTGTTAGAGATTTTTCCAAGGTTCATAGAATCAACAGCACATGTAACTTATGCTAGTGACGTAGTGTCATCTAAGTGCATCAACTGATTCTTTCAATTTTTTCTGTATTCTTTTAGATTGGAGGACCTTACCTGGCTCTATACCTCTAAGTGCATCTAAGTTCACTCCTGTGAGTTAATATGTTCTGAGTCCTGTTTATATATTAATTGCTTAGTTCCTTCTTGTTTGTATAAACTCATCTGTGGGATACTATTGCTTAGGAAATACTCTAGGTCACTTTGTGGTTCTTATACCTCAATCCTTGCTTATTGATAAACCTGAGAACATAAACTGGGAAAGTTATGCAAGAGGTGTTGTTTATGCACTACAGAATAGTGGATATGATCTAAGGAAGTTAACCCATCACAGTCCAGATTGTGAAAGGTCTTGATAGTTTAGGTATTATATGATCTAAGGAAGATAACTATTTCTTGTAGGGTATCACAGGATTGTATAAATTCTAAGATAAAATTCTATATTTCTGAGAGAATGATAGAATTGTCACAATAATTTTTGATAAATTATTTCTCTTGTCATGTTTTCCAATTATCATGCTGTTTTCAGTTAGATGCCCCTTTTTCTGATCCTTCAAGCTAATACTTGGATAGCTTCTAATTTCACTTAATCCATTCAAATAAAAGTTTACTGTTCCTATCTTGTTGAGAGGACTGCTGCATGGCCATACAATAAAGTAATAAACTAGACTTGACATAATTTTCATTTTGGTTTGATCTGTGATGTAGTAAATTTGTTTATTTTATCTTATGCTGGAAAGTTTCCCTGATGATTGCTTGTAGAGAATTTGAAGACATGTAGACTATCAAATTAATTTGAATATATTTTAGATGTGTAAGAAATAATTCAGGTCTATTTTTTATTGTTGTTTGTGTGGTCAGAGAATATAACATGTGTGCTCAGAAAAAGGTTGAATATATTTTTCCCTGTTGCCCGCAGACCTGAGATGATTATTTGAGTCGACAATCATGATTCAGTCACATGTTTCTATTTTTTCCTATTTTGTGCACTTCTGGAAATAATCTCGAGAATTACATGCACCTATGCTAGCTGACCATTTTGTCCATTGCAACTCATTGTATGTAAATTGCATTCTTCTTAGGTAGATTGGAGAGGAGACGAGCAGACACTCAACTCTGGTGAACGCACTCTGTAATTGAGCTGATAGCTTCTCTGTATTGCATACAAGTGTAATATATTTAGTGAAATCTACAACTAGATGTTACTGCTTTCAAGTGGTGTAACTAGGTTGAGCAAGTAGTGATATATATAACAACCCCAACTGGATCTTTGATTTATTTTTCCAGTTAGATCATCCATCTTGTGGGATGATAATGTGCACAATGAATTGGCCCTTGCAATCATGCATTAAATATGACTCTGCATACTAAGATTAGTGCCATTGTCCTACATCCATTTTTTTTGCTACGGCTTGTAGTTAACCTTTTTATAGCAGCTTCTAAAATTATATTCAAGTTGGAGATATGGCATGACATGATCTTGCTTTTTTTTGGCTGAAGTAGAAAGTTCAACAGTTTCCTTTTGTTATTATAGTCATACATGAGTCCCTGATGCTTTCTATTCAATACTTAAACATCTCAGGTGCATCGAGTTCAGTCCCCTGTCAAGACAATGAGGTGCAGACTAGCTGCATCACCGTCCTCACATTGCTTGCATCCAACAAATTCCAACCTGATTTCACAGGCTGCATAGCATTATTAACCTGTTGAATGCTTGTAGCACGGGCTAAAAAATTTAATACAAACACTCCCCAAAATATTATCATGATTATTCATGAAGTCCCTACCAGCTGTGTCTATCATAGGTTCATACCGCAGTATGATCTTATGATGTTATGAAACAAATTGTCAACATTGCCTTCTTGTATTGCATCGTCACAAATGTAGTTAACTGGAAAACTTTGAATATGTAGGGGATATTGTGCATTGGTGTCCTAAAACATTCTAGGTAGTAGAAAGTGACATCATAGGATCAAGCAGTCAAGGATCTGTAGGTAAGTATTCATACTTTTAAATGTGATAGCATGGAATCCAGTGATTGGATATTTCTATGTTTTGGCCCATTGTCTTTTAGTCTATAAGACCCCCTTTCTACAGCTTGTGACTAAACTTACTCGGTGTGTCTTTTCCTGCAGTCCTGCTTGTTTTGCTTCCCATGGATAGTTCAGGAGAATCTGTAGCTGTAGCTTAAAACCAATTGTAGCTCGTTAGAAATATAAAAACCTAACTTATATAAAGATGGTGCCCCTTTATCCCCTCAAAAAAGCTGATCACCCTGTTTTGCAGTGTTTATCTTTGTTTAATTTAGAATACTATGTTATAAGTATAACCGAGCCATATGGCATCAAGGAAAATATGTGTTCACTAGGGAACTGCTTCTGTTTTCTAAAAGAAAGTATACACAGCTAGACAGCCTACAAAAAGGAAAATGAGGCTATAGGTGACTATTCTTTTGTTGATCATAGCCAGGCACTATCTATTGGATAGTGTATTGCTAAAATCACTGCTTAGTTTTGATGTTAGGGGTACAACCTAAATGGTATAGGCATAATTTTTGTTGTGTACACCATCACTGCCAGCTCATCTTTCCTCTTTTCCTCAATCTGTATGGTGTTTCAGGAGCTGGAGAAATGGAGAGAAGAACTTGAGGCCTTGTTACTTGCTGAGTGGTCTGAGTTGGTCTAAAGGCTGACCACAGTGATCTAACAAGTTCTCTTCCAGTGTAGATAAATGTTTTTTCCTAACGATAGCATACTGCTTGGTTCGGGCCATGAGTCATTCATCAGAAGTCACTTTGTTGTAGTGTATCTTCTTTAGTTCCTCTATAAGTATGGATTCTTTGTTATGTTTATATCAAAGTTAATAGATTTGAAACTTATTATCTCTATTCTGTTTTGCAGTTGCATGTTCCTCATATTTGACAGTTTGCATCATAGTGACATCTATCTTTTTTTTATTACCGATGATGCAGGTCACAGATGTTAGCAAGTTTGTGGATGATTTGCATCATATTTGATAGTTTGCATCATAGTTAGCAAGTTTGTGGATGACTTGCCACTCAAAGTTGATTTAGGTGCTAGTCGATCTCATTTGGATATAGGTAGCTGATACTATAGACTTATCATTGATGAATCATTGATTCATGTTTGTAATGGCTGACCATATATGTATGTCTTAGTAAGTGTTTGGACTTGGTCATGAATGAATCTATTTGTATGAGAAACGTGCACAATGATGTTACTTTTGTATTAATTTGCAACCAAATGGCCTTTTATTTTTTTTAAATGCATTTAAATGATCTTGTCAAACCATCAGACGCTAAAAACATTTGTAACTTCAAATTGTCTATCGCTATAGAGTACTGGCAGGCTATCTGTCGCTAAAGAGTAGTAGCAGACTATCTATCGCTAAAAAAATTTAGGGCAATGGACTATCTGTCGCTAAAAGTACTGTCCGACACTAAAGATTTTTAGCGATAGGACTTACAGTGTCTGTAGAAGTCTGTCGCTATAACTTTTTAGCGTCAGATTGTCTATCGTTGTAGCCACTTTTAGCGTCAGACCGTCCATCGCTAATCTTGGTGTTGTGGTGTAGTGTATTGTCTGTCACAGATGTGTAATTAGTTCAATGATGAAGCCCTAATCATCATAGGTTTAAATGAGATCATCACATATGAGTTGCGCGAGTAATCTGTGACGAAACCCTACGCTCTTCTACGATGTTTTTTGTGATGATGCCTGATTTCATCATAGAAAGGTAGGGTTGCAAGATCGTCACCACTGATCTATGACAAAACGAAAATATTTGTCATAAAAATGGTCTTCTATGATGATTTTGGATTCGTCATTAGCATTTTCATCATAGAAGTGGAAATTTCAAGTAGTGTGGGATTGTAAAGCACATCCACCCAGTCTCTATAGTTTTTGCTTCGAATGATAGAAGAAGGGTTATGAATCTGAATTTCTTCAGAAGAATGTTCCACTTCTTTAACCCATTCATTGCTCAAGATAGCAGTCAACTCCTTGATAGATTCCCTAAGGAATTCTTCATCTAGTGGATCACAAGGAGTGATGGAAATTGGTGGCCTCTTTTTGGCATGAATACTTCAAGGTGTCTCCGAAATCTTTGAAAAAGTTATCCTTGAAATACGGAAGGTCCGAAGGTTGGAAACCTTCCTTCGGAACTTCTGGTTTGGGCAAGGGTCTCTCTATAAGTGGTGCAGGTTTGGCCTTAGCTAAAGAGACTTCCTCGTGGCTTGGCTTGGGTTCTACATGGAGGGGTTCTAGTGGAGGAGTGTTCTGTAGAATGCAGTCTAGGAGAGCTTCTCCTTCTACCATGGTTTTGTGTGTAAACGAATCTCTAGTAGCTATATCAAGCTGTAGGGCAGACTCCTTGCTAAGCCAAACCAGAAATGTTGTAAAAGCACATGGTTGGGTATAGACAAGTCTAGGCTAGATCTTGTTAAAACTGAGAATCTATCCAAGGCTGCACCTATGGTTTCCTTCTCTTTTTGTTGGAAGTTGAGGATCTCTTGTCGTAGGACAACAATTCGGGATATAGGGAAGAACGTGAGACAGAATCTGCTTCTTAGCTCTTCCCAATCACTAGCTACCTTCCCTACAATATGGGCATACCATGTTTTGCCCTCACATCAAGTGAGAAAGGAAACAACTTCCACCAAAGTGTTTCTTGTGACATGCCTAAAATGGTTAGGCAAGCACAGAGCTGCTCAAACTCCCTTAGGTGATGGTAAAGGTTTTCATAATCTAACCCCATGAAGGTTTGTTCTTGAACCATGGCTATAAAGCTAGGGCGGAGTTCATAACTAGAAGTTGTGCTTGGCTTCGATGATTGTGGTGGTTCAATGAACTCACCCTTGGGAGCAGAAAGGTTTTGAATGGTGGGTTGCTCCATTGGAAAAGAGTAAAAAGAAAAGAGAGGTCAAAAAAAGGATACACGGGCAAACTAGGTTTGGAGACAAAAATGACAACCGTTCTCCAGCAACAGCGCTAGAAATGCTTGTTGGTGCTTCTTAGCATAAACAGAAAAGTACTCAAGCGCATGAAAGTACCATTGTAGCACTTCACCCAGTGGCATTCAGGGTATCATACTTCCATGGGGAATGGAGGTGTAAGTAGCCTCTTAACTAGTTCTCCCAAGAAATAAGAAGAAGGATAACTTGGGTAATGAGGTTTTTCTAAGGGTAGAAATCCTAAGTGAAGATAACTTTGTCACTATAGACTTGCTTCGGGCACCAAAGCGCACCTAGTCTGCCAAGCGATACTAGCCTGTTGCTCTATGCCAAACCTGAATGTGGGGGATTACGAAGGATGGATAGGGATGTCACCACCTGCCGCCTACACCTCAACCATGGGGAACGGGGAAAATGATGGTAACTTCTAGCTTAGACACCACATCTACGCTATCGGTTACTACTCTAGCGTTGGCTAGGGACTTCCATCTTTATCAGGAATCCTCTACTAGAGTATCCATTGCGAGGACAAACAATGAACCCGCAAGCTTATAACGAACAAGGGTAACTTACTTAAGATATCATAACCAAAAGATGAACATGAACTTCTTACTCCAAGTAGTAAGACGATCATAGAGGTACAAGTGTAGAGGGAGCCAACAAGTCCGGCACCTCGTCCACCCAATGTACGAGGCTTGCCAAGTACAAGAAGTAGGAGAAACTACTACTCTAGGATTCCTCCAACTCTTTCCTCTCTCATTCCCAAACTAGTCTAGCTGAGAAGCTAATGAAAATGTGTGTAGCCCTTCTTCTTCAATGTGTATGATGATGATAAATGTGAAGAGGGGGTCTTCTTATATAGCCTGAGGAGGTCGGTTTGCTCATGTATTTTAGGAAACCCCCATGCAGCTGACCTCCTAGGGCATTGAATGCACTGCCTACACATGGTGGGCCAAGCGGAGCTAGGGGCGGTGAGTCCACACCAAGGCCCTAGGCCAGCCTGCTTGTCACCGCCTTGCTCTAGCAGGTTCTTGGCTAGGCCTGGATGGCTCCCACATCAGTGCCTAGCCTAGATTCGTCGTTGTTTTGGGCTTTTGGTGATTCTTTGGCTTGAATGTGCTTTGCGCTTTCTCTAATTGCGTATTTTGTCATGTATTTCATGTTTATGACCTGCAAAACATACATATACCAAAACTCATGGGATATGTTAGTTAAAAGCCCTAATTCTAAGTTTTGGTTCTCATGTTTGTTTATTTTGTATTAAATGTTGGTGGTCAAAATGTGAGTTAAGCATCACCAACAACAATACTTGCAAGTACCTTCTTCTTGGATGTCTTCTCATCATCACTAGAATCATCACTATCCAAAGAAGCATCACTATCCTAAATCACCACATAGGAGCCACCCTTCTTTTTCTTGAATGACATTTTCTTCTCCTTCTTTTCTTTCTTTTCATTCTTCTCCTTCTTCTCATCTTCTTCATTGTCACTATTGTATGGACAATCCACCAAGTTGTGATCCTTGCTATTGCATCTAAAGCACCTTCTCACTTGATCTTTGTTCTTGTAGTTGTCCCTTCTCTTTCTTGCACCATAGCCCTTCTTCATTAATTTGCCAAACTTGCACACAAAGAGAGACATAGCTTCATCATCCTTGTCACTAGTATCTTCATCATCACTTGATTCTTCCTTCTTGGACTTGCTCTTGATTTTAGATGATGTACTAGCCTTGAATGCCACACTCTTCTTCTTTTTGTCATCATCCTTATTGTCCTCTTGGTCAACCCCTTCCCTTTCCACACAGTATGTCTCTTGTGTTATGACATCACCTAGTACATGGTTAGGGGTTATGTCCTTCAATCCTCCTCTAATGATGATCAATCTCAAAGTCTCAAACCTAGGATGTAAGCACATCAAGAATCGGTGGGAGAAATCATCATCTTGCACTTTCTCACCCAAAACTTTGAGATCATTGACAATCACTTGCAATCTATGGAACATCTCTGGAATGCTCTCATCATCTTTCATCTTAAAGCTTGTCAACCTGTCCTTGAGGATGTACAACTTTGCACTCTTGACCACTGGTGTGCCCTTATAGGACTCCTCCAATCTCTTCCATGCTTCACTTTCTCTCTCACAATCTTTGATTTGTTCAAACACCTTCGAATCATTTGGATTGTATAGGGTGTTGAGAGACATAGTGTTGCATTGCTTGTTTGCTTTGTCATTGTTGGTGAGGTTGGTGGGATCTAGAATCACAAAATCATTCTCGGTCACTTCCCACACTTGATCATTGATTGAACCCATGTATATCTTTATCTTTCTCTTCCAATAAACAAAGCATGTGCCATCAAAGTGCGGTGATTTGCACCCAACATGGTTGAACACTATTTGAGCCATCTTTTGACACCAAAGGTTGTGAAGCCTTTATTAAACAGTGACCATGGCTCTAATACCACTTGAAAAGTCCTAAATGGCTAGAGGGGGGTGAATAGTCTATAAAAATTCTCTACAAAATCACTAGAGCAAGGGATTAATAACCGAAATGGTGAAATGCAATTTTACTCTAGCTCTATAAAGGTTGCATGACACCTGCACCACAATTCTAGTTCTTCATAATCTCTAGGCACACACAAGAGCTATGTCACTACTCTTACTCTAGTTGAGCTAGCAAACAACTATCTAGTGTCTAAACAAGCTACTCCACTAAACTAGCAAGAGAGCTACTCTACTCAACTATAACAAGTAAGAAACAATGTAATACAAGGGAGATGAGTAGGATGATTATACCGCTCATGGCAAGAGATGATCAATCACAATATGAGTACCAAGAGATGACACTAGATTTATCCTAAGGTTCACTTGCTTGCCAGCACGCTATGTCCCTATTGTGTCGATAGTTCACTTGGTCGTTCATGAGCTAATTGGCACCACACCAAGCCCACACTAGGGCACCTCAAGAACCTACCCAAACTAAGGGTAACTCAATGACATGAGCAGTCCACTAGTGTACCTTTTGGCTCTCTGCTGGGGAAAGGTCAAGAACCCCTCACAATCACCACGATCGGAGCCAAAGACAAGCACCTTCCTCTGCTTGACGATCCTCGCTGCACCCAGCCATCTAGGTGGTAGCAACCACAAAGAGTAACAAGCAAATCTCGTAGTGAAAACACAATCACCAAGTCCCTCTAGATGCAATAACTCAAAGCAATGCAATTGGATGCTCTCTAGTCTCACCAAATGATGAATCAATCAAGCAAGATGAGTTAGAAAGGAATGGCTAGGCTCACTAGGATGTATTCACAATAGAAATGACCAAGAGTGTGAGCCCAAGCTGGCCAACCACTATTTAAAGAGACCCCCAAACAATAGAGCCGTTGGCTCAATTATTGAGTTCCCTGCACACTGACCGGACACCTCCGACAGGGTGACCGGATGTGTCCACTCACAGTGTCCAATCACCCATGCGCTGCCACGTGTCCTAGTTCAAATCAAATAACCATTGGCGCCCAACGGCTACTCTCCGCCCGATGGTCAAGGGTGGACCGAACATGTCCGATAGGGACTGGACGCATCGTCCCAGCATCCACTCGCATGCTCCTTCATGCTCTCAAACCATCGATCGGACGCACTGCTTGATGACCAGATGCACTGACACCTGGGGTCCCATCGGGGTGTATTTTTACACTGAGAGGTTCCAGAGTGTGAAAATGACGATCGAACGCGTCCGGTCACAAGTGACCAGATGCACCCTGCATCTGATCCTACCCAGCTTCGCTCTAGCGTGCCATGTCAACCAGACTGGACATAGTCTAGTCACTTCGTCGAACCAGAGTCCGGTCATCCTACCACCTCTGCTCGTGCCTAGGCTGAACAGCAGACGTGTATGGTCCCAATGTCGAACACGCCTCGTCACCCCATGACCAACGTTTCCAACTCCTTTTGCTTCACCCTTGCTTCTATATTGCCAACCACAAAGTGTCTCACCATAGTGCATGTGTGTTAGCACTTTCACAAAGCATTTTCAATGGTGTTAGTATACACTAGAATCTAAATGCATATGCAATGAGTTAGAATATCTAGTGGCACCTTGATAACCGCATTTCATGATGATTTTCACCCCTCTTAATAGTACAGCTATCTATCCTAAACACACTCACACTCACTAGGTATCTTGAGTGGCAAAACAAAAAGCTCCTATCAATTATACCTTGTCTTGAGCTTTTTTGTTTTTCTCTTTCTTCTTTTCCAAGTTTATAGCTTGATCACCATCTTTTGGTCACCACCATCACCATGAACAGCATCTAGCTCTATCACTTGGCTTTGGACCATCCTTTCTAGTTTACACACTTAGCTCAAGGATTAGTCCATAGGTTTCATCAATTATCCAAAACCAAACTAGGGCTTTCACAGAGGGAGTCGCAAAGCTCCATCTAGGAGAGGTTCTGGTATCGGGCATGGTGGTGCTGGTAGGGCTGCTAGTGCTGCATTTGGTCCTACTAATGATGGAGGAAAGGAGGGGAAGACTATTCCCACTATTGGTGCTCCAGGCACACCCCCTTGCTTCCTAGAGTATGATCAGTCCTACATGATTCAACATGATGGAGCTCCAGTGAGAAGAGAGCCAGTAATCTATGACCATGCAGTTCAGAGCCAACACAACAACTACCACAACTTGGGAATTCAAGTCAAGAGAGCTAGGGTAGCCAATCCATATGTATGGCTGAGTGACAAAGGCATGGACTACAAGTTTTGGTCCTTGTTTTAGTTTGACTTCTATAAGACAGCTATCCTTACCAAGGACAAGAAGATAGTGCAGATGAAGTATGTGGATTGGGAGCACATTGAGAGCATGGACACTCTAGATTCTAGGAGAGTACTGGATGCAGTTACTAAGCATGGGATGGAGCATCTCATGGGCTTCAATTATGACTAGAACAAGGAGATCCTAGCATAGTTTCATTTCACATTCTTTCATGAGGTAGAGAATGAAACCTTCCATTGGATGATAGAAGGTGTACACTACAAAATTGATTTTACCACTTTTGCTCGTCTACTTGGCTTTGGGAAAGGTGATAGGTACTCTAACCCTACTCAGATAGAGATGGTGCTGAAGCCTAAGGATATCATTTTTGCTTATGAGAGGAGAGACCTAGCTAATGGAAGGATAGTGGGTCTAAAGTCTTTCTATTATGCTAGGAACAACCTATTTAGAGAGACTATCAACCCAAGGGGAGGTGACTCAACTTCACCGAGGAAGTATGCAAAAAACTTGCTTGCTAGGATGGCTCTAGGTAGTGATGCCTTCTCTATCAGTAGGTTCATCTAGATTGAGTTGAGTACCTCACTAGATGATGCAAGAAATGTTCTACCCTATGACCTTACATCATGTACATCATTGAGAGGGTGTCTGGCATTATCTTCAAGAAGGATGTGGAGCATAAGCCTTACCATTTGACTCAGTGGCAACACATAGGATGGGAGGCACTTGTTGGGGGCAGCAGGCATGTCAGCTATAGCAGAGGCTAGACCCACTCATAGAGCTAGCAGTAGCAGACCTTTGTCTTCCCACCACAGATCAAGGGGGAGCAAGCTCAAGGTGTTGCTCAAGAACATGTTTTTCATGTGTCAATATGATGTGGACGCTGCATATGAAGGAAGGAATGACATAAATGACATGAAGAGGTAGCTAGGACTCGAGGTCAGAGAGATTCCACCACCTCCAGTGTTTCCACCCTATGAGGACACTAGGGAGGATGAGCCTGAGATGGATTTTCCACATGATCAGGAGACACTGGGTAAGAGGATGAATATCCTCAGATGTGAGAGAGGACAATGTAGGCCATAGATGCACATAGCTACTACACACAAAGCTGGTAGGGCTATTGTGAGTGACAGTGATGAGGAGTCCAAGGAGAGGATAGTTTTCAGTGACAAGAGGCATACCAACCCTTCAAATCATTATGACAGTGACATTGACAGTGACTGGAGCAGGGATGAGCTAGTGCTTTGACTCTTGTTCTTTTTCCCTTTTTGGCACCTATTGACAAAGGGGGAGAGAGGCAAGATTGAGATGATCTTTTGTGCTCGTGGGGTCATGTGGTTGCCTTGTAGTTATATCGTTGTGGTAGTAGTCATCGTTTAGTTGTGAGTTGTGAGAGTTGAAGGTCATTTTTCGAGCTCTCTTTATCTTAGTGGTCTATAATAACACTTTGATTCACCTTTGTGTGGCAATTTGTGGTCATGGACATGGATTTGGAACCCTATGCTTGTAATAGGATGCTAGAACTGCTTTATATTCATCTATTACTAGCATGTTTAGATCTGTATGGTGTTTGTTTTATTCTCTTAATGCTTTACTGTCTATGATAGTGTTCTGAGTGTGCAGAACATGGAGGCTCCATGACTAGGCCCTGAGGTTCTGTGGCCCAAAGGCCCCATGCTCCTGCACGGAGGTTCCATGATCTGTAGACCTAGAAAACTTTCTGTTGTGCTTAATACAATGATTCTTTCACATTTGCTCTTTATATATGCAAAGCATGTCTTTAGGGGACATTTGCTTAAATTCAAAATTAATCATGCATATATTAAGGGGGAGCACTTGTATTTATGACTATCAAAAGCTCAATCTTTTAAATCAAATGTAAGCTTTAATTATGTTGTCAACATTTACAAAAAGGGGGAGATTACAAGTGCAATCAAGCCCAAAGTGGGTTTTGGTGATGTTGATGATAAAATTAAAGGACTAATGGCTTCTCTATGTGTTTAATAGTGTATAATTAGTTGTGAGTCCAAACAAACAAAGGAGGAGGCCCCCCAATTCAAATGGGAGGCTTACAAAGGCTCAAAGAGCCAGTTTACTTCATTTTATATTTTGAAATTGAGTTATAGGATAAGCCATACTATCAAGGGGGATACTAATGGTGTGCTGGGTGGAACCAAGTGCTCAAAACTCTATCTTCATCTCAAATAATCCTAGCCACAAAAAGCCAACCGAGCTTAAACCTTATCTGCTTTGGCCTACGTGGAACCTCCACGCCCAAGCGCGAAACCTTCGCAGCGTGGAACCTTCGTGACTTAAGGCCGAGGTTTCGGGGTCTCTCTGACCTGACCATTTTGTGGGTGACATGGGAGGTATATATACCTCTTCCCTTTGCCCCCAATGGTGATCTTCCTTATTCACTCAGACTTGGACAGAACCATGGTAGACCCTAGGGTATAGGCAAGAGTTAGTTGATTTATTAAAGAAATTTAAAGATTGTTTTGCTCTTCATTTTATATTTTGAAATTGATTTATAGGACAAGCTATACTATCAAGGGGGAAACTAATGGTGTGCTGGGTGGAACCAAGTGCTCAAAACTCCATCTTCATCTCAAATAATCCTATCCATAAAAAGCCAGCCGCGCTTAAACCTTATCTGCTTTGGCCTGCGTGGAACCTCCACGCCCAAGCATGGAACCTCCGTAGGTGGAACCTCCGCGACTTAACGCCAAGGTTTTGGGGTCTGTCTGACCCGACCATTTTGTGGGTGACATGGGAGGTATATATACCTCTTCCCTTCACCCCCAATGGTGATCTTCTTCCTCATTCACTTAGACTTGGATAGAACCATGGCAGACCCCTAAGTATGAGCAAGAGTTAGTTAATTATTAAAGAAATTTAAAGATTATTTTGCTTGGGAATACTATGAGATGCCTAGTCTAGACCGGTCAATTGTTGAACATTAGTTGCCAATCAAACCTAGATATCGGCCATTTAAACAAGCTCCGAGAAGATTCAACCCAAACGTACTTGATGATATCAAAAAGGAGACCAAAAGATTACTAGAAGCAAAATTTATTCGACCGTGCCGATATGCAGAGTGGATATCGAATGTTGTTCCTGTGTATAAGAAGAATGGAAAGTTAAGAGTTTGCATCGATTTCAGAGATCTGAACAAGGCTACACCCATGGATGGTTATCCGATGCCAATAGCTAATATGTTGGTAGATGCAGCAGCCAGTCACAGGGTTATTAGCTTCATGGACGGCAATGTAGGATATAACCAAATTTTTATGGCTAAGGAAGACATAGCAAAAATAGCTTTCAGATGCCTTGGCTCAATCAGTTTATTTGAATGGGTTGTAATGACCTTTTGTTTGAAGAATGCCTGTGCAACTTATTAGACGGCAATGAATTATATTTTTCATAAGTTGATTGGTAGGATTGTTGAAATCTACAATGACAATGTGATAATAAAATCCAAGGGGTACAAGGAACATCTAGCTAATTTGCGGGAGACTTTGGAGTGCACAAGAAAACATGGTCTAAAGATGAATCCTAACAAGTGTGCCTTTGGAGTATCAGCTGGACAATTTTTGGGTTTCATGGTCCACGAGAGAGGAATCAAAATTGGTCAAAAAAGCATGAAAGTAATTGATGAAGCAGAGCCCCTGACTACTAAAATAGAGTTACAGTCTTTGTTTGGTAAAATTAATTTTATCAGGAGGTTTATTTCAAATTTATCGAAAAGAGTTCTGTCGTTTTCTCCCTTGTTAAAGTTGAAAAATGGTCAAGAATTTAAGTGGGGTGATGTACAACAAAAGGCATTTGAGGAAATAAAAGCATATATGAAATGTCCACCTATGCTGGTCCCTCCTCAGCAAGGTTAGCCTTTTAAGTTGTACATATCGGTCGACAACCAAACAATTGGATTGGCCTTGATGTAAGAGTTTGAAGGAAAAGAATGAGTTATTTTCTATCCAAGTAGAAGACTTTTGGATCCAGAAACAAGATATTCTCACCATTCCTTATTTGATTAAAAAGGTTTTGTGTGGTGGAGTAGTAATCTTACTATGCCCTATATAAAAACAAATGTTGTTTATGTGCATTATAAGGTTTGATGTTTTTTATCGTAAGAACGATTCATGCATCATGATTAATTTACTAGTTACTTCCTTCACCTTTGAGTCTAGAGTTGAGTAGTGAGTCTAGTTTGAGTAATGTAATCCATCATAGCTGCTCTTTAGACTTTGATCAAATGATCTTACTTGGATTAAATTGGCTTCCTACAGTATGGCTCGTACCAAGATGATGCCCCATAAGTCCACTGGACCCAAAGGAGTTCCTCATCACCAACTTGCCCCTAGGAATGACGGTGCTAGCAGTAGTAGCTCTAAGCCTGATCCCCAGGCAGAGATACAGAGGATTTCTGTAGAGTTAGCACAAGCTACTAGAGATAGGGCTTTGGATGCTATACAGGTAGGAGAATTATAGGATCAATTGAGGCGTCTCACCACCGTGCACAGGAACTATGAAAGCATGTTAGTTCGTATGGTGGAGGGAAGGAATGAAGCTTGGCATAGGGAAAATGTAGCTAGAGCTAGAACTCATGAGCTAGAATTCTATGTAGAAGATTTAGAAGAACATAATACCTATCTACATGAGGAAGTTCATAGGCTTAGCAATCTACTAAATCCAAATCATGAACCCCAAGCTGATGCCATGGACCCCGGTGTCATCCTTGTCGATGATGATGAATCAGAAGAAGAAGAAGGAGATCCTGAAGAATTAGTAATGATCGATGAAAGTGATAATGAAGGCGATAATAATTCCGGAATGGATACCGAGCCTAAAGTTTGAAGTAATCAAGGAAAGGAGTAGAGTTGTATAATAGTTAGTTCTAGTTTAGTTATGTAGTCTTGTTTTGGTACTGGCGGGTTTGTGTTTATACTAGTAAACTCTATGTAATGTGTCTGGAGTAAGTTTTGGTGCAATTCAATAAAGACTTGTGAATAAAGTTTGGTTTGTTATGAGCAGATGCGTCATACACAGGGTTCGTATATTCCTAGAACTTCACAAGATGAGGATGGTTCTAGATCCGCCACTAGTTCCAACAAATCTGGCTAATGCTATAACCGCACTTGTCAATGTGATGGCCAAAAATTCTCGTTTGCTTCATGAGATAGCTCAGAGTAATCAGAATCAGATGCATGGAAACCATGGTCGCCACCATAACAGATAGGAGGCTACATATGTTGATTTTATAGACACAAGACCACTGGTGTTCACCAAGGTAGATGAACCATTGGAGGCTGATGACTGGCTTCGAACCATGGAGTAGAAATTTGATCTTATTCCATGCATGGAGTATCAGAAACCTACGTTTGCCGCCTAGCAACTTAGAGGAGCAGCAAGTGCTTGGTGGGCAAACTTAGTGGCTATGCAACCAGCTGGCATTCCAATAACCTGGCCTGAGTTCTGTACTGCCTTCAGAGCCCATTATATCCCTGAAGGAGTTATGGCTATGAAGCTAGATGAATTCCTTGCTTTGAAGCAAGGAGATCAAACAGTGATGCAGTATGTGGGAAGATTCAACCACCTGTCACAATATGCATCTGAGCATGTCAATACTGATGCCAAGAAGAAAAGGTGGTTTATGAGAGGCCTGAATACCAAATTGTAGACTATGATGACCACTTGTACCAATGTCACTTACCATAAGGCAGTAAATATTGCAATTGCTTCAGAGGCAAAGTATCAGTAGCATAAGGAGCTCAAAAAGAAAAAGAGTATGCCGTCTGGATCCTTTGGGGGAAATCAGAAGAGGCAGAGGGTGATTTATCATCCAGTACATCATAATCGTCCTCCTTATCATCCGCCGCAGTCTCAAGTCGAGCAACAGTCAAATGTCCGTCCTGCTATAACCTACCCAAATTCACAGTCGACCAATGCTCCTGGTGATAATGCTCCAACGTCCTAGGGTCACAACTATCTGTGTTACAATTGTGGAAGGACTGGTTATTTCTCTAGGGAATGTCCATATCCTAGGCAGGCTAATCAAAACTATCAGAAGGCCCCTGCCAATCAACAATAGGGTCAGGCACCAAACAAGAACCCCAATCAGAATGCTCAGAAGGGCAAAGATGAGAGGAAGATAGGATGGGTGTTCTATATTCAAGATGGAGAAATTTTGGAAGGGGAGCCAGTGATGATGGGCATGTTTCCTGTTGCCAATCACCCTGTAGTTATACTTTTTGATTTCGGCGCATCGCATTCATTCATCAATAGAACATGTCGTGAAGTATGAAATTTCAATTGGGGCAACAAAGGAAAATTTCTTTATACAGTCACCTGGGGGACGTTTGTGTACTAAAGAAATGGTATACCAGGTACCTGTAAACCTAGGTGGGCATATTTTTCCCACTACCATGATTATCCTTAAGGATCAGGATATAGATGTAATCTTGGGAATGAATTGGATGTATCAGCATAAGGCTATTATAGATGCTTTGAATAGAACTTTAAGGGTAAGTTTGCCTAATAGTACTTCTCAACTTCTCATCCAACTTCCAACCTTAAGAAGATCAGTGGGCAAGATTTGTGCAACTGCTGTCAAAGAAATTAGAGATATCCCGGTAGTGTGTGAATTTTCGGATGTGTTTCGTGAAGATTTACCCAGTTTACCACCTGATAGGGATGTACAGTTTAACATAGAGTTGCAACCTATAATAGCTCCAATTTCTCAGAGAGCTTATAGGATGCCACCTAAGGAATTGGCCGAATTGAAGACTCAGTTACAAGAATTGATTGAGAAGGGGTTTATCCAACCTAGTTCATCACCTTGGAGATGTCCGGCAATTTTTGTGAAAAAGAAAGATGAGACCCTGAGGTTATGTGTCGACTATCGTCCGTTGAATGAAGTGACCATCAAGAATAAGTATCCATTACCTTGGATAGATTTGCTTTTTGATCAATTGGCCAGAGCCAAAGTTTTCTCCAAGATAGATTTGAGGTCAGGATATCACCAAATCAAGATAAAGCCTGAAGATATTCCCAAAACAGCATTTACCACAAGATATGGATTATATGAATACTTGGTAATGTCTTTTGGTTTGACAAATGCTCCAGCTCATTTCATGTATCTGATGAATTCAGTATTCATGCCTGAGCTAGACAAGTTTGTAGTAGTGTTTATTGATGACATTCTAGTATATTCCAAGAATAAGAAAGAACATGTGGAACATCTCAGAATTGTTCTGACCCGCTTGAGAGAACATCAACTATATGCCAAGTTCAGCAAGTGTGATTTTTGGCTTAAGGAAGTGCAATTTCTTGGACATGTCTTGTTAGCTGAAGGCGTTGCAGTTGATCCAAGCAAAGTGAAGGATGTGCTTGATTGGAAACTGCCAACCACAATTCATCAAGTTTAGAGTTTTCTAGGATTGGTGGGGTATTACCGTCGGTTTATTCTAGATTTCTCTAAAGTATCAAAGTCCATAACCAAATTGTTGAAGAACCAAGTCAAGTTTGTCTGGTCATCTGAGTGTGAAGAGGCTTTCCAGACTTTGAAGAGATTGTTGACTACTACACCAGTATTAGCCCAACCTGATATCAAGAAGCAATTTGATGTTTATTGTGATGCTTCAGGTATTGGTATTGGATGTGTGTTGATGCAAGAAGGCCGAGTCATTGCTTATGCATCCAGGCAACTTAAGCAACATGAAGAACACTATCCGACTCATGATCTGCAGTTAGCAGCTGTGGTTCATGCTCTGAAGATTTGGTGGCATTACATACTTGGTAATACGTGCCATATTTATACAGACCACAAGAGCTTAAAGTATATCTTTACTCAGTTAGAGTTGAACATGCGACAAAGAAGATGGTTAGAACTGATTAAAGATTATGACTTGGAAGTATATTATCACCCCGGTAAAGCAAATGTGGTTGCAGATGCCCTTAGTCGCAAAAGTTATTACAATTGTCTGGCAGTGAGAACAATGGGTTTGACTTTATGCCAAGAGATGGAAAAGTTGAGTATAGGGGTGATTCAACAAGGAAGTTTGACCAACATAACTGTTGAAGCCACTATTTGAGACCAGATTATCGCTGCTCAGAAGGAAAATAAGGGTATAGCCCATGTCAAGGAAAGAGTCAAGAATGGAAAAGCGGAATGCTTTAGCATAGATGATGAAGGTGTGCCATGGTTCAAGGATCGCCTGGTGGTACCAAAAGTTCCTGAGTTGCAGCAGTCAATTCTAGAAGAGGCACATGCTACTAGGTTATGTATCCATTTGGGAAGCAACAAGATGTACCATGACTTGAAGCAAAGATTCTGGTGGACTAAAATGAAAATAGAGATTGCTAGATATATAGCAAAGTGTGATACTTGTCAAAAGGTAAAAGCTATACATTTGAGGTCTGCTGGTGAATTACAACCATTACCTATTCCATCTTGGAAGTGGGAGGACATAAGTATGGACTTTATTATTGGTTTACCCAAGACATCAAAGAGATTTGACTCAGTATGGGTTATTGTAGATCGACTCACTAAGTCAGCACATTTTCTTCCTGTCAAGACTATATATCCTACGATCTAATATGCCAAGATGTATTTAGCAAGAATCATGAGCTTACATGGAGTACCAAAGACCATAGTGTCAGATAGGGGTACACAGTTTGTCTTCAGCTTTTGGAAACACTTACATGCTTCGTTAGGTACCAAACTTCTATACATTATAGCTTATCATCCCTAGACTGATGGTCAGACTGAAAGGGTCAATCAAGTACTTGAAGATATGTTAAGATGTTGTGTTCTTAACTATTCCAAAAGGTGGGATGAATGTCTGCCTTTGGCCAAGTTCTCATACAACAATAGTTATCAGGAAAGCATTAGAATGGCTCTATTTGAAGCACTCTATGGTCGTAGGTGCAGAACATCGCTGAGTTGGTCTGAGCCTGGAGAAAGAAGATTCTTTGGAGTCGACCTTGTGAAAGAAACAGAAGACAAGGTTAAGCAAATACAAAGTAATTTGAAGATAGCTCAATCCCGACAAAAGAGTTATGCAGATAGAAGACGGAGACCATTGGTATTTAACAAAGGAGATTTTGTATATCTGAAAGTATCACCAATGAAGGGAGTTACCCATTTTGGTGTTAAAGGCAAGTTGGCACCTCGATATATTGGACCATATCAAATTTTGGAGAGGTATGGAAAAGTGGCATATCGCTTGAAATTACCTAAACATCTCGCAGCTGTGCATGATGTGTTCCATGTTTCTCAATTGAAGAAGTGTCTCCGAGTGCCTGAGCAGAATGTTGAGGTTGAAGGAGTGGAACTTGAACATGATTTGACTTATTCCGAATATCCTATCTGAGTTTTGGATCAAAAGGATCGTGTTACTCGGAGGAGGACAATCAAGTTCTATAAAATACAATGGAATCAACATTCAGAAGAGGAAGCTACTTGGGAATCAGAAGATTACTTGTTAGAAAAGTTTCCAGAGTTTCTAGCGTCAATATAGAATAGAGTAATGTTAGTTGAGCTCGGTTGTACAAGTTGTGTTTTGTAAAGGGACATGAACTATTTTATGGATAGATCTTGAATGTGTTCTCGCAACACATTTCCTTTTCCATTACTTACCCTATGGCTTTGAATCTCGGGGCGAGATTTCTTTTAGGGGGAAGGATTGTAACACCCCGGGTGTTTAAATACTAAAACCTGACATGTCATCATATGTATTGCAAAGCATTTGGTGAAAACTTTGAGATGCACACACTAAAACAAGTTTATATTTATGTGGTATGTGTTGAATTGTATTGTTTGACTCAAGTTCAAAGTTTGCTTGGATTTTTAAATTTTTGAGAAAACCCTGATTTTCAGCATTTAAATCCTACCCTGAAAACTCATTTCAAAATCTAAGCATATTTTGGGGTTGAGCCCAAAAGAAAAAGTGTAGAGCTTGGCAAGTTATACAAAGTTTGTTTTTGGAGTTTTCAAAGTTGTTATGAAAAATTTGGAGTAATTCGAAAAGGCGTAATTCGTTAAATTTCCCCTATTCGAATTCAAAAGTTCATTTCGAAATCTAGACCGGATTTGGGGGTGGTTATAAAAGAAAAGTTGTAGAACTTTTGATTTTGAAGAACTTTTATTTTTCGAGATTTTTGAGTTCTTACAAAAATTTGGGAGTAATTTGAGTTTCAAACTGGATGGCAATTCTGTAATATTGATGAACAGTGTTCACCGCTCTTGCTACATGGCCGGCGACCGTCTTCAGCGTTCTAGGCACGCGCGTGGCGGCCTTGGCTTCGTGCTGGCGCGGGAAAGACTCCGCCGTGGCTTCTCCTTGCTTCCTTGGTCGTCCTATAAAGCTCTGGAGCAGTCGCCGTTCTTCTTTTTCCCTTGCTCTATTTTTCCCGTCAGCCTTGCTCATCTCTGGTGAGCTCGTACCATCGCGGTAGTGCTCCACCGTCGCAGCTAAAGCCAGTTCTAGCTTCGTCTCCTTCTTGCACATCCACCCAGCTAACTGTGGTCGACTGATTTTGCCGGGAACTCGCTGACCACGCTCTTCTTCCTCACGGCCGGCAACATCTCCGTCGTGGCAGCGCCATCGTGGCCAGCGCTCTACGGTGAGCCTCTGACCTTATGAAGCCTTGTTTCAGCTTCTTTGTGATGTTGTGGTGCTTCGTGCCCGGTTGATTGACCGTTTTGTCCACCGTAGTAGCTGGAACATCGCCGTAGTCGTGGCTTGCTCTGCCGTGGTTGCTGTGAACGTCGACCCATCTCTCCGTTGGTCCTTCGGCTCGGTCATCGACTCCAGCGTGATCAGGGTGAGCCCCTGAGTCTTTCTAGGCCATTTGTTTAGTCACTACTAGCCTTGTTTCACCAGCGTAATGCCGCCGAGCCGCCGTGTCCGCCATGGCCGATACCGTGCTCATTTCATGCCGCAATCGATGCAACTAAGGACGTCAGTAGGTGCGCTTAGTCATGGGGAGTATGTTGGTTCAGTTGCCTTCGCCGTTAGTCTCACCAGCGGCGGGGAATCATTGGTCAGCGCCGTCGCCGTTGCGGTCAAAGCCAGAGGTAGAAGATGACGGGTGGGATCGGGTTGTCAGCGACTCAGCGTTCAAAATGGATTTTTTTCTATTTTCAGATTGAATGAATAGTGTCTGTTTTTGTTATTTTTGTGTAGATTTATTTAGAGCTCCAAAAATTATGAAAATGTTTGTGTGAACTCTCTGTGATGTATATTATTTAGGAAAACTATGAAATGTTGTTTTCAGTACTTTTTTAATGTGATAAAAATTGCTCAATTTATTAATAAATGGATTTCCATGATTTTTCTAGGCTTATTGAATTGTCCAAAAATTATGAAATTTGTTTTGTCACTTACTTATCATGTAATGAACATTTACAAAAAAATTTAAGTCAATTGGAATAAGTTGATTTATTTCATAATTCTTAATTAATTAATTAATTCTTAAAAAAGCAAATAGTAACCTTTGGTGATTTAGGTTTTGTTTGAATTTTTGATTGAGTGATGTCCTTGGGTCATTAGTTGGTAATGATCCTTGGCAATTAATGTAAGTAATACGAAAAAGATTTGGTTAGTTTGACTTGTAACTATACCGCGAAGGAAAGTTGTATTCAAATTGTTAATTTTTGCATCCATCATCGAGCATCATGTTTCGTATTCCGCATCATGTTAAACATGGCATTGTTACTATGTATAGTGAATGAAGGTGAACACGTGGTAGTTAATCAAGTTGTGGAGGAGGTTAATCCGTCTGTTGAGGTCGGATCGAATACTTGTGAAACGTCGCAGGAACCGGACTTTTCCGTCAACGAAGGCAAGCCCCGGATGCATACAACCCTACCTTGTATTTTACAAATTGCTTTCGCTTTTGCTTCTTTTTACTACATTAAGTGATTAGGAGTCAAGTAAAAACCAAATTGGTACATTACCAACCTTGTTATTCTATATTTACCATATTACCAGTTTTAAATTCGTATATGCCTAGTTTTGCTTAGCTATGCTTAGAACGATGAAAGTCGGGTGATTACCTGCCACCTGCAAGTTTTAAATGGAACTTTGGTTACTTATGTTATCATGTGATATGGGAATGTGGAGTAATAAATCTAGACCGGACGTACTCGGTGTGTGTGAGCCATAAGACATGGAGGTCTTGTGAGCGGGTACTTTCCGTCTATGTCGATTAAGGTCCGTACCGTTGTTGAATTGCATGAGGTGAGACTTTGTAGTACTAACCACATACTCTGGTAAGTCTTAACTTGGCGATTCTAGTACGAGAATGGCTACTCGCGCACTGGGAGTGGAGAGATGGTGGGAATAACGTGTATCCACATGGCCATGGGCTAGAATGGTGGAGTACTGTATTCTCGGGTGGCGCAGATCCGTTCTTGTTTTAGAGGACCTAAGAGTAGGTTGGTATATGTAGGTTGGAGACCTGCATATGTCGTGTGGTCTGGAATCCCCAGCTGGGTTCTTAATCGGTTCGAATCATCATTGCTCCTCGGTTATGGAGACTCAACTCACTGTTCATCATCGTAGTATTAATAACTGGAACTTGAGAAAGGTTTGCGAAAGAGATTGATATGAAGTTCATGACCTCATTACGGATCATGGCAGATTCATATGTGGTACTTATAAAGTTTTACCTTTGAAGTAAAGAATTTGGCTAAAGAGCTTTTACGCAAAAGAACTTTGATTATTGTTAAAGCCATACCTTGAATCCCATGAGCCGGCATTCCTGAGTTCTATCAGTTTTATTTCGGTTAAGTCTTGTTGAGTACTTTTGTACTCAAGGTTCGTTGACCCCTTGTTGCAGGTGAGCCTCATGAGCAGATCTATTTTGGATCATGCTGCATGACTATTGTTCGATCTGACGATGAGAAGTAAATGTGTGGCCCTTGGGCAGGGCAGTTTCATTGTGTGTTTTGTATTGTATTATATTATAATGCCACTCCACTATTTCGTTTTGTAATAATCATCGAACTTAGTTATAAGGTTTGAAACTACTATTTTGTAAATTATGTTATTGTAAGACTTCTGCTGTTTTTACTCTGATGTCGATATTTGAATAAATGTTGTAATACTGCAATGACTCTGTAATGTGATCCTGCTCGGAAATCATGGATGATTCGGGGTTCCCCGAGGACACCCGATAGTCTTCTTAAGTTAACGGAAACATATGCATAAATGTCAAAGGTCGTCGGACAGTGACAGGTGTATGTGGGCCCTATAATTTAGGAGGTTCTGCTACAATATCTCTCTTGATTGAAACTTTGAAAACACTTTTGCAAGAAAAGATGGGCTATCTTATTCATCTTTCTTTCTTTCTCTTTTTTTTCAAGCGGGCATCTGAGTTCCCATTGTTTTAAATATCTTGGACACTTTATCATTTTCCCCCAACTTTCTTATTTTTTCCATGAATAACTTTTGCATAGCCCATGCCTCTTTTCTACAATTCAAACTTTTCAAGAGAGACATTTACAAGAACTTGGAGTATTTATCCTAACAAACTTATTTTTGTGTCTATTCCCAATGTAGGAGTAGAGCATTTTTTGGTGGATGGAAAACATGTTGTTGAGTACCCCTAGTGTAGGAGCAGCAGCTATATGTGGAGTGTATGTGATCTTGATCTCGAGAGCATGATAAGTTTCTCAACAAGGGTCACAAGGTTTGACCAAACTCAATACAATGACAAGTAGTATATGTAGAAGGTTTTCCTAGTCTATATATCATATTTGGCTCTGGTAGGACATTGCTTTACCACAAAGGAGAGGTGTAGCTATTCTTTTTATCTTTTAGAAATAAAATTCTCCAACAACGAGACATCAAGAATCAAGTTCTCATTATTCTATTATATCTCACTCCATAACAACTTAAGTAACATGGGGTCCCTAATAATAAGTTCCCAACAATAGCAAGACTTCTGAGAAGAGTGTTATATGAGTCTATCCTCAAGTCATGACTGAAATAATTTTTCCTCATGTTTTTAAGTTGTTTTATCAAAGGATTTTCAATTCGGTT
This sequence comes from Miscanthus floridulus, assembly GCF_019320115.1. NCBI lineage: Eukaryota > Viridiplantae > Streptophyta > Magnoliopsida > Poales > Poaceae > Miscanthus > Miscanthus floridulus. Next base: position 77,214,084 of record NC_089582.1, read on the forward strand.
TGAAACAGAAAGCAAGATGGTGAAAATAGAACATATTGGACTCAAACCAGACCGTGGATGAAGCACGAGGTGAGGCGGAGCTAGGATGGGCTGGCCAGCCCATGTAAGAGGACCGAGCGGCCCACTCTCAGGCCTGTTTTGGTCCAACTTTGGCGAGTGTGGTTCTTGTTCCATTACTTTCTGATTTTTGTGATTTTCGTGATTGGATCTCGTTGCATTATCGTGGTGTGCTTCCCCCACACTTGTTTCATGTTTTACATTTATGCACAACATGTGGAGACAAACACATTTACAAAAGAAATAGAGAGAAGGTAGTATTAACAAAATTTATTAATAAGACACTTTATTACACAATCCAACCTAAACACAAACTTTCAACTGGCTAGTACAAACTTCAACCACTCTAACCTCTGAGCTAAGCAAACAACCTAAACATTGACCTAAATGCACCCTATAAATCCACAACCTAACTCTTAATCCTTAAACTTATCTTGATAGACAACGTAGCGGCTTAATAAAGTAAGCTCATATTCTAGGTTCCTACGATGGATGTGCTCTTTATTGATCCTATGTTGTAGAGCATGGGTATATTCGGTGAGGGTCTTGATCTTGTCTTGAAGCATAGCAACTGTCACAACCTGAAAACCGCTATAATGTGTCATAAGAATCTAGAACATCAAGTACATCAAAAATTGAAAATCAACCTGTGCTTAGCCCAGCCAAGATCGAGCACTGCTCGACTTGGCGGATCATCCGACATCACCACCGGACTGTCCGCCAGGATATCTCATAGACTTAGGATAACCTTGGCCAACCCATGCACTGATAGAGTGTCCGCTGTCACGACGGAGTGTCTGTCGAAACTCTTGCACAGCCAGTTAGTCTATCAGGCACAGTCTAGCACTGGCGGATCATCCGTTACCCATGGCGGACTGTCCTTCAACATGTGTTGACACATGTCCCATGTAGGTGTTGCGTTGTCACACATAGATGCGCTCGTGCACTGACGGAGCGTCCATCATTCGCGGTGGATTGTTTGTCAGATCGCAGCGACACCTGTAACATTCAAATAATGTGCTATCACACAAACACACCACACCTGGCCCCACATGTTAGCCCAATCCCTCTCACATACCCACCATCCCTCTCCCTCCCCCTCACCCACACCTCATTCACGTTGGCACTAGGAAAGGCAGAGAAAGGAGAGAGGAGAAGAGAAAGGAGAAGAGAAGAAGGAGAGGAAGGAGAAGGGAAGGAGAACGGTGCCTCCACTAGCTGGAGCACGCTGGCAAGCTGCTCCACCATGTCATCCATGACCTTGCCGGAGTTGGAGGAGACGACCCCAAGCTTTGTCATCTTCTTCCTTAAGCCATGGAGGATGCCCGAAGCCTGATCCCCTTCACCAAGCTTCCCCAGCGTGAGCTGCTGCAAGTGGAGGTCCCCAAGACCATGGTGAGCACATCCCCAAAGTCCAACGTCATCTTCCCCAAGCCCCTTGGCCATTCCCATTGAGTTCTTGCCCTATCCATGGCCATCACCACCATGGATAAGCTCGAGCTCTCCACAGCCCATGCATGTCACATCCATCACATGGAGAAGGTTCCCTACATCACTAGGAAGCCATAGGAACAAACCACACTCGATTTGGAGCCTGGATGCCCCGAGAATCATCTCCAATGTTTTTACACCCGAACTATTCATCATTTTACCAGATGATCCATCATTCTCACGGACTGTTCGTCGGCGCCAGTGTTCACCCCAGCGCATGCATTCATCCCTGGCGGACTGTCCATAAAATTCATGGCCTGTCCGTTGTACCACAGCAGCACAGCCTACACTTGTAAAATCCATAGAAGGTGCATTTGACCTCCAAAAATGGTGAAACGAGTTTCGTTATCCACCATAGAATATTCCTTGTCACCTAAGCATAAATATGGCACCAAAAGGCATATCTCATTTTCTATCACCAGAAGAGACTAAGCCCTTATAATTTACTAGAGGCTCCACCACACGCACCGGAGTGTCTGATAAGTTATAAATCACGGACAGAGGAGTTTCCTGAGAGCACAGACTTCATACCGGAGAGTCCGATCTTAGTTCAGAGAGTCCAATGTTCCTAATATGTCCTTTTCCCACTAAGTCCTAGAACTACCGGAGTATCCGACATTCACGCCGGACTATCCGATAACACAAACCGACAGTCCTTCAATGTATATTTGAACACTCCCTCTTGCATGTTTAATATAATGTCATGCATACATAAGTATCTCATACATAGACATATATATAGTAGGTACGTGATATCGGAGAGATGTCTAGCGGTGTTCCAAGCTATGAGATCCTTGCTCATCCAACAGGCAGGCACCCCACTACTATCAACCCTACTTTGGATACTTATTGAGTTTCATTATGAGTTATGCATTACATGTAGTCTTGGATAGTGGTCTCGTTTACATTACACTTAGAGTTACTTCTTAATTTGTTAGAAGCCCTTCACCTAAATGATGGGAATGGGAACACGTAATTGCTTATTGCTTAGTTGCTTGGGCAACGGTAGAAGTCGAGCGTGAGAAGGGAACTCATACTCACGCGTGTAGGATGTTACATCTAGATAATTAACTATTAAAACCAATGAGGGTACAACTTGACTCACCTTACTAATCTAGCTAAGGGATGATATCCCAAATGTGACAATCTTGATGATAACTTGGATATCTTGCTCATGTGAGGGGTAGATCATTGTGAGTGTGGGATCTCAAACGACATAGCTTGTGGAGCATTCAGGGATGTGTATTGGGATATGCAAGTCCGAGTAACCACTTGTACAGACCACATGTCGCAGATGGGGTTGACAAGCCAAGTAACTAATTACAACCGGTTTATCCATGAAACTAGCAAGGGGGTTGGTGTCGGTTGGGAATGTCTGGGACATTGCCTTGGAAGCTAGGAATGTGGACATTGACCAGGCAATCGCTCGAACCTTTCGTCAGATACTCTAGCCGGATTAGGGAAAGGATGGAGACATGAGGCAACCCTTACCTATCGTTTGGGTATGGAGGTTCATCCCATTCTCCATGTGGGTATAGTTGTACACCTCTACAGAGTTTTGAAAGCCTAAAGTCCCTCGAGATGGAGTCATTTAGTTGTTCCTACTTTCTATACCCATGGTAGCATTCTTGATGGATTATGGACCTCTATGTGATACATGACTAATAACTAAATACTTTCATTTTAGGAGTTAGAACATGGCATGTCATACTTATAAGCAACGCCATTGCTTTTCTACAAATGTACAAATACCTGATATTACCCTGTGCATCCACCAAATATTATGTGTTGGAATTAATCCCTACGAGTATGCAATGTACTCACAATGCTGCCGTTAAGTTGTTTTGCAGGAATAGGACAATGGTGGCCATCTCACCCCATCTTTGGTGGCAAAGTGGGTGAATGACATGTGCCATCCAAGGTACGGTGGTGATGCCCATGGGCAAGGCAACCACCAGTTATTAGCTCTATAATTGATTCGTAGCATAGCGATGTTAGTAAGAGAGTCGTTTGGTTCACACTACATTTAGTCTTATGTTGTATAATTAATTTATTATATTTAACAAGATTTGTAACATATGTTTCCACTTAATTATTATGTGCTTCAATGACGAGATGTAATCTTGAGTTGTAGAGGCTATTGTGGCATGATACTCATCCTGATCCTGAAGAGGAGTTGCCAAGTGCACTCCTAGGGAGTCACCAATGTTAGTTTGCTTAAATTGGGTCAGTCAAGTGGATGACACTCGATTTAGGTGAATTAACATGGTGGGTCCCCATAGCAATGATCAGCCATTAGCACTTCTCCTCATTCTCTAGGGCAGAGGGAGGGGCCCTCTTCTTCTTCTCCTTCGACGGCACGACCTTGACTTGCTCAGGAGTAGCACGAACACCATCTATGGTCAAATGAGGCATGGCCGACTTGTACTTGGCGCATGTGATGTCTCCAAACTTGTTGGTTGTCACCCCAGTCAGTGTCTCATTCGCCTTTGGAGGAAGGAGGTTGATCTCCTTTGGGACCTTGATCTTTGATGCCTCTGGCTGGCGTGGCTTGTCTTGAAGAAGTAGATGCGGTGGCGGCAAAGCGATCATCGGACAACAGATGGCTTCGGCAAAGTAGGTTAGGTTGGAGGGAACAGGAGCTACTTCTCATGGAGGGAAGATGCTTAGTGGTATGGCTTCTTCAACTCTATAGGGGACGATCTCTCTACCGGCCATTGGAACTTAAGAGGAGGAGAGCTTTGGCACTGCTGGAGATGGAAGGCTTTGTTGGAATGGCTATGGAGGCAGGCAGGGCCTTGTTTATATAGGGAGGGAAAACTTGTAGCAGGGGTCCAGATCTATCTATTAGAGGTCTCGTAACGAGGAAAAACCGAATGTCTCAAAAAATTGGATATTCTTGTGGGAATATTCTGGAAAGTTCACGAGATAATCGAGCGGTGACTTGGTGACACACAGGTGGGCCAACCGGCCTATAGGTGGGGCCGGCCAGCCCCACATGTCATCACCTTGCAAAGATTTTTCACGTGGTAATTTCTAATGATTATCTAATCTCGAAAAATATATTACCGCATTACGTAACGTAAGGTCGAGGGTAGAGGTGTAAATCTATGGCCAAATAACAAAATCTACCTCATCCAAATTCTCAGTTGATTTTTTAGGTTCTAGAAAGATCTTAAGACAGTGACCATTTACCTTGAATAACATACCTTCATCGTTTTGAAGTGTTACTGCTCCATGAGACGAGGTGCTTATAACCTTGATTGGTCCTTCCCATTTGCTCCGAAGTTTTCATGCCCAAATAATTTCACCCTAGAATTAAAAAGTAATACCTTATCTCCTGGGATGAACTCCTTCTTCTTGATCCTCTTATCATGCCATCTCTTTGTTCTCTCTTTGTATATCTCGACGTTGTGATATGCTTTTTCATGCCATTCATCGAGCTCAAAGAGTTGCATCTTACTCTTGGTTCCTACGGCTTCAAAGTCTATGTTCCATCATTTGATGGCCCAGTGAGCCTTGAATTCTAGCTCGACAGGTAGATGGCAGGTCTTCCCATAAACAAGTTGGTATGGCGACACCCCAAGTGGTGTTTTATAGGCTGTTCTATAAGCCCATAATGCATCGGGTAGTCTATCCTTCCATGCAGTCCCCATCTCGTTGACCGTCTTTTGCAAAATATTCTTAATTTGTTTGTTTGATGTTTCTACCTGGCCACTTGTCTGAGGATGATATGGAGTAGTGATGTTGTGATGGATCCCATGTCTTAACAAGACTTGTGAAAGTTCTTGTCAGTGAAGTGAGTGCCTCTATCACTAATCACCATTCTTGGAACTCCAAATCATGGAAATATTATCTTTTCAAACATCTTCTTGGAGTTCTTCGCATCAGCAGCTCTACATGGCATGGATTCAACCCACTTGGAGACATAGTCAACTGCCACCAAGATATATTCATAGTTCTTTGACTTTGGAAACGGTCCCATGTAGTCGATTCCCTAGACATCAAAGAGCTCAATCTGGAGGTTGTTGGTGAGTGGCATGGCATCTGTTGCATTGATGTTCCCATGCTTCTGACATGCTCCACACCTCTAGACGAAGTCCCTCATATCTTCATACATGGTTGGCCAAAAGAATCCACTTTGCCAGATCTTTGAATGAGTGTGGAATGCACCATAATGCCCTCCATAAGGTGAATAGTGGCATCACTTGATGATCTTGATGCCTTCTTCTACCAGTACACACCTTCTGAGTAGGCCATCAGAGCAGACTCTAAAGAGGTATGGCTCATCCCATATGTGGAGACAACTTTCATATATGAGTTTCCTTTTGTTCTCCCCTGGTGGTACTTATCCTGCAACTATAAAATTAACAATATTTGTGTACCAAGGGTCAGATTTTCTAATCTTGAAGAGCATGTCATCCCGAAGTGAGTCATTGATGGGCAATTCCTGTGGATTTTCAAACTACATTCTTAACAAGTGATCAGTAACAAAATTTTCTACTCCCTTTTTATCCTTTATTTCTAAGTCAAATTCTTGGAGTAACAAAATCCATCTTATAAGTCAAGGTATAGCATCTTTCTTAGTGAGCAAGTATTTCAAAGCAATATGATGAGTGTAAATAATCACCTTAGCTCCTACTAAGATCTAAACTTGTCTATTGCAAAAACAATAGCCAGGAGCTCTTTTTTAGTTGTTGCATAATTAAGTTGAGGTCCTGTCAGAGTTTTGCTAGCATAAGCAATTGCATGATGCTTTTTATCTTTTGTTTGACCCAAAACTGCCCCCACAGCATAATCACTAGCATCACACATAATTTCAAAAGGTAGCAACCAATCAGGGGGTTGAATGATTAGTGCCGAGATGAGTGCATTCTTAAGAATTTCAAAAGATTTTAAGCATGGGATCATCAAATTCAAAGGGAACATCCTTGGCAAAAAGATTTGTTAATGGTCTAGCAATATGTGAAAAATATTTTATAAAGAGGCGGTAAAACCCTGCATGACCAAGAAAACTGTGAATCCCTCTGATATTTACAGGAGGAGGTAACTGTTCAATTACTTCAATTTTAGCCTTATCTACCTCAATCCCACGTTCGGACACCAAGTGTCCAAGCACTATTCCTTCTCTAACCACAGAATGATATTTTTCCCAATTAAGGACTAAGTGCTTTTCTTCACATATTTGAAAAACCTTGTCTAAAATTTCAAGACAATTATCAAAAGTTTTTCCATAAATAGAAAAATCATCCATGAAAACTTCCATGATTTCTTCAATCATATCAGAAAATATAGACATCATGCATCTTTGAAATGAAGCTGGAGCATTACATAGTCCAAAAGTCATTCTACGATAAGCATAAGTTCCATATGGACATGCAAAGGTGGTTTTGCTTTGGTCATCTGCATGAATCAGTATCTAGTGATAACCTGAATACCCATCAAGAAAACAAAAGAAAGAGTAATTTGCCAGTCGCTCCAACATTTCATCAATGAAGGGCAACAAAAAATGATCTTTCTTTGTTGCCTTGTTAAGTTTTTGATAATCAATACACACATGCCATCCTGTGATGGTTCTTTGGGAGATTAATTCCTTCTTTTCATTTTTAACAATAGTCATGCTTCCCTTTTTAGGCACAACCTAAACAGGGCTTACCCACTCACTATATGGAACGGGATAGATGATGCTGGCGTGTAGGAGTTTCAAAACTCCTTTCTTAACAACCTCTCTCATCGCATTATTAAGCCTATGCTATGGCTCCCTAGAAGGTATAGAATCTAGATCTATAGGGATGCGATGGGTGTAAAGAGCGAGGCTAATTCCCTTAAGATCTTGGAGCAAGTAGCCAAAAGCAGAGCAATGCTTTTCTAAGACAGCTATCAAGCGAAAGGGTTTCTTCCTGAGAGAGTTTATCACTTATGATCACAAGAGAGTCCTGATCATTATTGAAAAAAGCATATCTAAGATCAGAAAGCAAAGATTTAAGCTCAATGGTGGGCTTAGGTGGTTCCAGCAATTCTTCTAGAGGTTTAGTCTCTATAGGATTTTTCTCTTCTTCTTTGATGAAAAACTAGGCATCATCTTCAAGGTTGGGTTCAATCAAGTCATCAAGAGTTGCAACCTTAACCTCTTCCATTGGGTCTTGCTTGAGAATCAGCTCAGTCTCAGCATTTAGAGAATGAGTGATGAGTATAGAAAGTTTAAAATTTTTCCCGAGGCTTATTTTCAATTTCCTTGTTTGTCTTTCTTGGATGAGTCTTTCAATTGGTTGCATTATCAACAGGTCAAACTCTATGATATCATAGATATAAAAGCTCAAATGAACCATGGTTCCTTGTACCTAGATAGGAAGGACATAAGAATTCCCAAACTTGGGAAAATGTGTCCTGAAAGACTTTTCAACAACTTTGTTGTTGGGGTTAATGGCATGTGTTTTAATAAATCATGAGCAAAAGATACAGACATGATATGAACACCCACAACTAGATTATAAAGTGCATCTAAAGGAGCTTTGTTAATTTGGCGATGAATGTATATAGAAGGTGAATCTAGACAAATCAGATCAGGGGAAAGCTCTGATTCTTCTAACCATTCATTGCTTATAATATACACTAGCTCTTTTGTAGTCTTTTTAAGGAAAGCTTCCTCAGAAGGATCAAGAATTTCTTCATGGGATGATGATTTCCTAGGCTTCTAGGGTCTCCTCATAGTATGATAATTTGAGGTATTTCCGTATTCATCAAAAAGTTCATCCTCGAATTCAAGCATAAAATCCAAAATTGGAGTTTCCTCCTTTTCTAGTGGTTCAGGATTTGAGATAGCTAAAGCTGGTGATGCGGTATGCAAAAGTTCAGGTTCAGCTATCTAGGGTTCCTCCTCTAATGGCTTCTTTTCTACTTCTTCAGGGGTGTTCTCTAGGATTTTAGTAAGAATGCTTCTCCCCAAATTAGTAGAGACATGCAAGAACAATCCTCCTAAAGTTGTATCAAGATTCTTTGAGGTTTTCCTATCAAGACTCATATAAAAGTGTTGAAGAAGAATGGGGTCTTGAATGGCAAGGTTAGGACCAGTATTAATGAGAGCATTAAAATGATCCCATGCCATGCCTAGAGATTCTTGTTCTTCTTGTTTAAAAGTTAGAACCTCTGAACGAAGGCTGACTACTCTAGAGATGGGAAAGAATTGCAAGCAAAAGCTAGAACACAAAGCTTCCCAATCTCCTTGTCTACTCCCTATGGTTTGCTTGTACCAACGTTTTGCTCTTCCCTTCTAAGAGAAAGGAAAAAGCTTCCATGGTAAGGTTTCATCTGACATGCCTGCAATGCTAGGCATGCATAGGTTTGCTCAAACTCATTTAGGTTGGAGTTTGGATTTTCATCATCTGCGCCCAAAAATGATTGATCCCGGACCATGTTGATTAAACACGGGCGTAGCTAATAGCCAGGTGTTAGGATAGGCTTTGAAGATTCTGGTGGCTCTGGGCGTGTGCTCATAGGTATGGCGTATTGGTAAATAGAAGTGGATTCTAAATCCATGGTAAAAGAATAAAAGATAAAAGTAAAGAATAATGATATAAGGTTAAGCTTGGTTTGAAGTTAACTCAACAACCGTTTTCCCAGCAATGGCGCCAGAAATGCTTGTTGACATATATTTACGCACACAGAATAATCCGCAAGCACACGGATATAATACCGATGTAGCACTTCACGAGAAGTATATCAGTTTTATATCGAACTCAAGGAAACATGTGTGAGAATAACTAAATCTAACTTAACCGAACTTTGCAACAAGGCTTAGATAATAGGAGTACAAAAGAGATCACAAAGGTCTTCTAGTTCTAATTTTGGTAAGCTTTGTCTTTTATTGTTCAATTCTGGGGATATTACTAAAGAAAACACAGGCAGAGTATGTTTTCTATAGCAACAAGGTCCTGCTAGGCCTACAAATGAGAGGTGAACAATAGAGGATTCAAGGAGGCTATAAGAGTCACCCTCGCGAGCTACCACCTGATTCGGAATATAGGGTACATCCATGAGTAACCAAGTCTAAGCACCACACTTACACTATGAATACTACTTTAACCCAGGAGCTACAAGGCTTAAAGTACTAAAAAAGAGTCACAAACCTGAAGAACGATATGAATAAGATGCTTACTTGAATTAGAAGTTGATTACTAGAGAAATCTCAGAAGCAAGCTTAAGAAGAACTTGATTCGCCAGGGTACAAGCCGTAGTGAGATCACCGATAGGCTGGAACTCCTCCAAAACTCTTCCCTCATACTCTATCTCTCTATCTCTAATACAAGACTAGATCCTATTGAGGACTAATCTTCTCTTGATTGCTAGCTCTGATCCTAGTGGACATATGAATTAGGGCTTCTAGCCATCAGTCTCTCAGGATCCAATGCATTCCCCTTGAGAGGGAGGTATAGGCAGGTATATATAGGGGCCTTCAAGCATCCTAGATATTTGGATCAAACCGACTTAAAAGAATAGGCGTAGATGCAAACCCTAAGGCGGTGGAGAACCGACGTAGCGAGGAGAGGCAGCCAGGTGGGGCCCATAGGCCGGCTGGTATGACAAGTGGGACTGGCCGGCCCCACATGTCATCGACAGCATGGCCTGCTTTGGTGATTTGCCTTCTAGACTCTTCTCATATAGATACCAGTCGTGGATTTACGTGATTTCCTTTGACGAATAGGATCCTCCTTGATGGTTTTCTGATTAAGTCCTATAGAAAACATAGATTCACCAAAACTCATGGAATTTGTCAATTTAAACCCCTAAGTCTATATTGGTGATCCATTTTAGTCATTTATATAAGGCATATTGATGGTTTATAATGAATATTAACTACCCTCAATAGCAGCCAGCCCAAAGCCGGCAAGTGCTCTACTTATAGCCCAAGGGGCTAAAAGAGCGGTAGTTTGAAAGCCCACTCGTAGGTCAGGACCACACCCTCTAGCAGCGACCGGACTCTCCCTGTTCACAGGGTCCGATTGTCTAGATCGTGCCACGTGTTCCCAGATTCGAAAATGACTGCTGGAGCCCCAACGGCTATCTCCCACGCGCGACAGTCAGCCAGACCGGACGTGCCTCTACAAACGATCGGACCCGCCGAGCAGAGTCCAGTCGCTCCAACGTGCGCACCACCGTAGGATTGGACTCGCCTGCTCGCTATGACCAGACTCGCCCTAGCCATGATCCGATCAGAAATAGAGAGGTCCGTAGAGGGCCAAACAGCTTCGGACTGGGTCTAGTGCTGCCGACCGAACTCAGCCAGTGTCCGGTCCTCTTCGCGCACGCTCACCTGCACGCCACGTGTCGCCTCCCCGTAATGCCGAGCAATCGGACTCGCGGACAAGTGTTCGGTCCTCAGTGACCCTAGGGTCCAAAGCTCCTACTAGCCACGTCCAAGGCTAGGGTTAGCGACCGGGCTAGCCTAGGCAGAGTCTGGTCCTGCCCGCCAATAGGGTCCGGTCCCTGTTTCTCTTCTCCAAGTTGATCCAAATCAACTCCAACTTCTTCTCCTTTGCAAATGTGCCAACACCATCAAGTGTACAACACCATGTGCTTGTATGTTAGCATTTCATAAATATTTTTCAAAGGATTAGCAATCAATTCACCATGTCACTCGATCCTAGCAACGATGTAAAGTTAGATCACTCGAGTGGCACTAGATGACCGATATGCAAACAAGTTTGCCCCTCTTGATAGTATGACCATCTATCCTAAATCCGGTCATAAACTTCTCTACACCTATGACCGGTGAAATGAAATGCCCTACAAATATACCTTTGCCTTGCGCATTCCATTCCATCTCCTCTAATGTTGATGCAACACATGCACCAATCATATCACAAATGATATGATCCACTTCATATAATCACATGATTGTATTAGTTCATCAATCTTGACTTCACTTGCTCTTCACCGTTGCTTCGGTCCATCAGGTGCCAAGTCATCACTCAACTTGCCCTTCACACTTGCAACCAGGTCCATCAAGCGAAGCCTTGTCTTGATCTTCTCTATCTTAGTCACATGACTCCATGTCATGTCTCATATGCAATGGGTTCCTCCATCACATGTGTGAGCCTTGCAACATATCCAAGCCATTTCCACCTCCATGGCATGTGTTGCTCACACAAGTGTTTCTGTGGACTAATCATCTGTGTATTTCACTTAAACACATATTAGTTCACCTAGGTTGTTACTTCAATTTCCAAAACCAAATAAGGACCTTTCAGCTTTCACTTATAGCAATGCTTTCATGGCTCTGTTGAAGTATGAATAGATCTATCAACTTTTGAGGTTTAGTTTGTTATCTTTGCCAAGCGTTGCATCACCTCTGAACTGTTTGGTAGTGATAGTAGATTAGATCTAATCTGTTTATAAATTTATTTATATTAAATAGTTGATTCTATGCATGCTATACCTTTAACTTCTCTACATCAGCTATATAGCCGATAGCCTATGCTATCATGTCTTATTCTTTTACAAGTATATTGGCTCTTCGATGATTGTCTTGTTTTTGTCTTGTTAATCAGCCAATGCTGGTATATTTTACCTTTATCAATCATTCAATGCCACTGCGCTTAATTATATGATTCTTTTTACTGCATTCTTCCATGTTTCATGATCATCGGCTATTGGATCTATATTGCTATCATTTGATAACAGCCGATGGCATATGTTTCAATTATTTTATATCATGAACATGCTTGATATCGACTCTCTAGATGATAGCCTTATTCACTGGCCCCTGGCTGTTACACCCCAAAATTTTCTAATTTTGGGTTGTGCATAGAAAACACTAAAAACATAATTTGTTTTAATAGTTTCATAAAACTTTTCAAGCTTAGTTTAATTTAGCACAAGTTGAGTTGTAGAAAATGTGAATTTTTAAACTTTTCCATATTAATTTGATGGGCTTTTGCTTGATGTAGTGTTTGCGTGTTGCTTGACTTTGTGTTGTGAGTGAGTAAAGTTTTCAAAACAAGTTTAGTAAGTCGTTTATCTTTCTCCAGCTTATCTCCGTTTTTTCTGAAACTAGGTTCGTGTCCGTGCATTACTACGGGACAACTAAACTTTTATACTAAAAATACACGGATCGCACGATAAGATAACAATATTGTGAAATTAAATACCGATTAAAGTAACACTTAATCCAAAAAAGCAAAGTCGTGAAATAGAGTCGCACGGCGTTCTCCTTCCATGTCGCCCGACGTTCTCCTTCTGTGTCGCTCGGCTCATCTGCAATGGAGTCATCTCCCCATGCAGGAGACGTTGCGAGCAGCAGTACACTCGCTGAGGGAGGGGAGTCGATACACGCGTTGATATTGACGACAAGTAAAAGTCAAAAAGACTAATTAATACAATTTCCTTACATTACAAAGCATTGATATATATAAAAGGATCAGTAGTTACCTTTGTTGATCTGGTTTGTCAAGTCTTTAAATAGTGTGCAGTAACCGTGATTTTCAACGGATTCCATGTACCTAAGAATGGCCCCGTTCGCTTCGCTGAAAAAAAAAGCCAAAACACTGTTCCAGCTAATTTGTTGTGAGAGAAAAACACTATTCTAGCTGAAAAAATAAGCTGAAAAAGTACGGATTATAAGAGAAGCGAACAGGGCCAATGACTAAAACATAAAAAGATGAATCATGTCCGAAGCTTATAAAACAAGGTTGATTATATATAGTTTTGACGACAACTTTATTTATCTTTTAATCATAGAGATTTTTGACTTTTTAATCCCCGCTCCGATCACACTCACTCTCACACAGCCTTAGGGCATTAGCAAAGTAGTCCATTCGCTGGTTGGTTTTTGGGTTAATAAGCTCGGCTGATGCTGGTTTATTGTGAAAGAAAAATATTATTGGTTGACTGATAAGCTCTGACTGAAACCGACCAGCGAACAGGATAAATATTGCTGCAAAAAAAATACAACCTAATGGGCTGCTCACCAGTCACCACAACGCTCACAAAGACTGCCGAGGCAGCAGTGCCTTGAAATGCCGAACAGAGTTGTAGACTCTAGTTCTTTCTGGTCGAATGAACTTGTAGATAATTGTTGCTATGCCGAACGGTTTGGGTTCAAGTGGGGCCCACGTTCTTTTTTTAATTAAAAAAAGAACAAAGACATCGTTGCTTTGCCTTATCCATTCCGCAATCGAGCTAGGCGGAGGCCGGTGAGCAGAGAGCCTGCTCCAATTGAGCGAAATAGCGAATCGAGCTTTGCGATTGCTCCACTCGAGCAAAATAGCGAATCGAGCTTTGCGATTGCTCCACTCGAGCAAATAGCAATCGAGCAGAGCGGTGGAGTGGAAGCCACGGCCGCATCGGCTGGCGGCGGTGGCGGCTGGCGAGGCTGCGGCGGAGGGCGAGGCGGGCGGCGCCTGAGGCGGCGCGGACATCGTGGCGCTCGCGGCGCGCGACGCCGTCTCCTTCCAGTTCCACCGCTCTCTGTTGCAAGTCGAGACGTGCCGCCGCGACACCCGCCACGGACCTGCCCAGCCCGGAGCTAGTGTTCTCGCTCCTCATGGACGCCTTCGCCTGGCGCGGGCGCGGCGTCGCCGACCTCGTCGCTCTCTCCGGCAAGAAGGGCAATCCACCCCGACCTCATCCTCTCCCCCATCTACGTACCACGGCGCCAGATGCCCAGGTCGCCGCACCCAGCACCCTCACTTCAAGGTATGGCTTCTCCTTCCTCCCAAGTCGGAATGCACTGCCATTACTTAGTTTAATTTGTTCACTGCTAGTTTTTGTGCAGGTTAATGATGCCAGATTGGAGCACGGAAGATTTATTTAAGAGTAAAATAAACAGATGGTCCATTAATTTTCGGTGAAGTGTTATCTAGGTCCAACTGTATTTTTTTTGTCTATTAACTTTTGTTCTGTGTCATCTAGGTTAATCAACTTTGACTCTTGCATTTTTGGTCGAACTTTTAAAATGATTCCATGCAGGTGTATACTATTTATTTAACTTTAAATCTAACGCATTCATGCACGTCGGTTTCGGCCTCTGGTCTTTCTGTCGGTGAAGCTATGCCTGCACTCGCCAGTTCAGTTGGGTTCGACTGCAGCCCGTCGGTGGAGCCATGCATGCATGCACGAGCCAGGAACGGGGCCAGGGCAGCACCAGTTATTGGGTTCGGCTGCAGCCCGTCGAGCACCAGTTATTGGGTTCGGCTGCAGCCCGTCGGGTGAACTCGACGACAGATTAACTGCACGTATTTATAAATCTGAAAAGATTCGAAACTATATGGTGCAACCTAAAACCAACTTACTATTTGTGTTGTTTATTCAACTGGGCCACAAATATAACTGTCAAATACTGCTGGTAGCTATACGTATACGTAGTTTCAATGAAGCAAGGTCCGTGTCAAACACCTATGGCTCACTTTTGATCCGATGCTGCTGGTAGAATAACTGCAGTTGTCTGCTGTGGTCTGGTGATGAGCATAGGCCATGGTGGCACGACACAAACACAAAGCAAAGCTTATTAATTAGTGCAGTGGGACCCTGAAGCCTGCATTTCTGACGCGAACAAACGAGCGAGAAGTCCTACCGACCGATTCAAACAGAAAGGACGAACGCATTTGCTCGCCGCGGAGAGAAGTGCAGTGCATTGCTTTGGATGGATGGGTCGTTCGCGGTTCCAATGTTCCATCCATCACGTCTCCACGCAGAAATGAGTAGTAGTAATGAGGTCAACGAGCAAGGCAGAAACGACTCGTCGATCGACCGAACTGCAGTGAAGGAGGGTCGAGATGCGATGACGGTGGCCGCGCCTCCCCAGTCCCGCCCACCAAACTCTGATTCCAGCTCCGGCGCGCCCACAAAGCCGCTTTATAGCCTACTTTTTTCCGTTTCGCCGTTAGAACCGGCACGTTTTCGTCGTCGACGCTGATCTCAGCACGGGCCGGCAGCGGCAGGGCGGTCTGAATTTGCGGCGGCCACGCGAGCGCGATGGGCGATGGCCCGTGAACTCGACGACGGACGCCCGCACGCACGTTCCGCACCAGCAGCGAAGCAAAGTACGACGATCAGACGGGAGTTATTGCTTAGGACCCACGCGTCATACACACATGCATGGGAAGGGAGAGAGAGAAGCTAGCAAGGGTCACGAGTGCTCTTCTTGCTTCATACATGGACGACGCCATGGCTGAGCTCGTGGAGCTCGTGGGCAGCTCGGGTTGGACGGAGGGAAACAGGGCGAAGACCACAGGGAGGGAGGGAAGAGCGAGGGGATGCTCATGAGCTGCTCACCTCTGCGACGACGGTCAAGCCCGACTCGTGCATATGGCCGTATACGGTATACGCGTGGCAAAGCGAAGCGAGAGCAGGCAAGCGAGTAAGCTGAGCGTGCTGCTAGGTGGTGGAGGAGAGCACCTCGGCGTCGCCTTTTATAGGCCAGAGGAGGGGGGGGTTGGCCAGCGAGCACAGCAACTCGCTTTCAATGGCAGCATTGCAGCGGGCGTCGGCTTGCGAGCGTCGCCTGCTTGCGCCGGCAGCTTTGCAAGTTGATCAGTTGGGGGACACGCCCCACGCCATCAGATCTGCCGCCGTGCAAAACGACGAACGTAGTGAACGTTGCTCGCTGCGCATCGTCCGCACACGAAAACACCAAACGACGTATACCGCCAACCGCGGATGAGGCAGACAGGCTTGCCTACTACGTAGTAGGCGTCTACGCTCATCGCTCATGCAACTGTGCAAGTGCAAGCACTGAAGCACGCACGGTGCACGGTAATTAAGGAACAGCTAGCAGCAGTCTACTCCTACGTTGCAAAGAAATGTCTAGTGAGAGTGAGGTGCGCACGCAAGTTGCTTCCATTGGCGCAGAGAAGAGTCCAGTGCCTCTGTGACACCGTGAGCTCTGTCGGGCTTTGCTTTGCTTCGCTGCTGGTGTGCCCCACGTTGCCCGAGGCGCAGCTGACGAAGATGCCGCGCTCCATGGCCTTGAACGCGGCGATGGCGATGGGGTCGTAGTTGAACTGCATGCCCGAGTAGGCGCCGATGGAGAAGGACAGCACGTCGACGCCGTCCTTGACGGCGGCGTCCAACCCGGCGATGATGTCCATGATGGAGCAGCGGCTACGCGTGGACGATGAAGTTCTTCCGCTCCTGCAGGTACGCCGCGCCGCGGAGAGCCAGCGACAGGAGCAGCAGCAGGGTGACGCAAAAAGCCGACGTGCGTGCATGCATGCGTGGACCTGCAGTGAACCATTTTAAAAGTTCATGGACCAAAAATGCAAGAGTCAAAGTTGATGGACCTAGATGACACAAAACGAAAGTTAATGGACCCAAAAATGCAGTTTCAAAGTTGATGGACCTAGATGACACTTCACCGAAAGTTAATGGACCTCCGGTGTATTTGACTCTTTATTTAATTCATTTGTGATAGTCAGTAGTGTTATTTGTAGTTATTACGATAATTCGTACCCTACAATCCCGATCCTGCTTGTTCCCAATTCATTGTTTTATCTATTTCTCGTGCTGCCAAAGCTTGTTTTATCTATTTCTTGTGATGCCAGTACTGCTTGTTGGTAATTCATTTATGATGGCCTCTTGGTACGGCTAGTCCTTGTATATATAGAGTGTCCAACCTTGTGTGTGTGCAATTTATTGTGACTATGCCCACGTAGAGAAGCAGATCGTGTGGGAGGCGGCGAGGGTAGGAGAAGCAGGTTGCCATCGATGTCGGGTGTTCACGGCGATGGCACCATAGAGGCGGCAAGGGAAGGAGAAGCAGATCTTTCTTACTGCAACATATGATGAGCTCATGGGTGTTTTCTTTCTGGGAGAATTTAGCTGCGAATTTCTTGTATGTTGTTTGAGCTATATACTATCAATCTATATCATATGCTCACATTGTTCCACAATTGCATTCATCAACACAAGTGCATAAATTTTTGAATCCCAGTTAATAGGCAAAATTTCTTAGATGTTTCAAAGGAATTTACGGTGTTTCAATCCTAGGACTTGGCTGGTTTTACATGTTACCACCCACTGCGAAAGAGGTAAACAGACACAGATTTGTACATGTGACCATACAGGTGATTAAGAACGTTCAATAGCCTACTGTGAATTATAGTTTAGAAATTCTAATCCACTTGAGACCTGAACGTGAATTTTAAGAATATCACACTTCACATTACTACAATTTGAAGAAAAGAAAAATCTAATTAAAGCTGTTTTTCACACTTTGGATTTTAAGATTAGCACGCGATCCATTACATTTGGTTTAAATGTTGTTTTGGTCATCATCCCGAAACTTCAACAGGAGTACGGTACTTAGGTTTTGGAATATGTCATTAAGGTTTAAGCGACTTATGAAACTAATATGATTTTTTTCTAAAACAAAACTCACCTTTTTTCTAAGATTCCACTGAAATTAATATGCCTTTTCTGACTATATATTGTTTCCTTCATGTTCACAGCATGACTGAATTCAGAAACACTCTTCATGGCGAATGGAAACAAAATTTGAAATCATGTTTCCTTTATGCTGACTAAAAGACGGATAAATGATAAAGTGATTTTACATTATCAACAGCTGCCCCCTTTAGCCATCTAGTGATACTTTTAAAAAAATGTTCTCATGAACTTGTGGTTTATGTTCTGTTTCATCTTTGGTAGAATGCGATGTTCCATCAGCTTTATAAAATTATATTAGCTGCAATCTGGCTAGATTGGCTTTTCTGCAGGTAGTCATCATAATCTTTGGTTTGCAACAGTTGATTTTGTCACAATTGGTTTATAGATGCATCCAAGTTTATAGACTAAAAAAACCATTAATTTTGGGTTGATGATTTGGGACAATGGATTAAAAATAAGAGTATACAAAATGGATGCCAAATATTCAGTTTAGTTGCTGCTTTGGCCTCACTGAATATCATCACGAATACTGCAGAAAAGGGTCTGTTGATGAGTGACCTTTCTGCATCTGATGAAATGTTGAACTGAATAAAAAGAAATTAAAAGGAGGCCTGAGCTGCTGAGCCTGATTATGCATTGCTGCTGAAATTAAAATAGAAACTTTGCACGTGAAGACACTAACATAATGATTGTGCATTGCTGCTGATCTTGTGCTCTATAAGAGAATGCTTGGGTAATTATTGCTGCTCATTTGTTGTCGTGTCCAGTTTCTTCTTGAGCTTCAACCTTGCAAGTTAATTATTGCACCTCTGTTCGTTTATCCAACTTCACTTTGTTCCACTCAGTCATCATAATCTTTGGTTTGCAACAATTGATTTTGTGACAGTTGGTTTATAGATGCATCCATGTTTATATAGACCAAAATTGGGTTGGTGGTTTGGGACAATGGATCAAAACAAAAAGTAACAAATAGGTATATTTATTGATTATAGGCATAAAAAAATTAGTGGATAAGAGAAAGTAGTTGCTACAACGATATTTCATAAAAGTAGGATTTAATTTCCTTTGCATATCGTCACTTACCTGTGACTTTCGTGCCTTGTGTACAGCCTAATCGAGAAGCAGATCGCAGGCGAGGGCAGGAGAAACTGATTGCCGTTGATGTCGGGTGGCCACCACAACGGCACCAGACAGACGTCGTCTGACCGAGAAGCAGAACACGAGGAGCGGCGAGCCGGCCGATGGAAGGAGAAGCAGATTGCCATTAATGTCGGGTGGCCACGTGACGGCACCAGACAGGCGTCAGATTGCCGCTGACGTCGAGTGGCCACGGGACAACGGCGGCTTGGTGCAGGAGATCGCTTGGTGCTGACGTGAATCAGTCTGTTCGCTTGTTGGTTTTCGTCAGCCCAAACCAGCCAGTCAGCAGTGTTTTTCTCTCACAACAAATCAGCACCAGCCAGTCTAAACTAGCTCAGAAACCAACCAGCGAATAAACCGAATAGATCATGACGGTGGCACAGTAGCTAACGGACAGACGTCGGCGGCTTGGAGTAGGAGATCGCTGTTGACATAAGTGGCCACAGGGAGATCTATTGGTGTCAAGTGGCCACAGGGCGCCGGAGGCTTGGGTGGGGAAGCAGAACGCGGCTGCCGTCACGGTGCCATGGCGACGACGACGGCACCAGACTTGCGTCGGCGGCTTGAACTAGATCGCTGTTGACGTTGACGTCGAGTGTAAACGGCGATGGCAGTTTTACCCCTTTTAAGTTTTTTCACGTGTGCATTAAGCTGGGGTCGCGGGAGGCGCTAACTGTGATCGCGTGAGACCGGCACGTTGATTGTTTGTTTCCTTTTTTTTCCGAGTCAACGTTCTGGGCGCCGGTTTTTTGGAACAGATTGTCAGTTTCCTTTTCTTTTAGGCGAGATTGGCAAGACGTGGTTTTTTTTTTTTTTTTTTTTTTTTTGCGAGATGTGGTTTCTCGGAAACCTTTTGGGCGCTGGATTTTTTTTTTGAAAGAAGGGATTGCGCCAATCGGTTGCATGCAAGGGAATACAGGCTTTTTGTTTGGTTGGCCACGAGCGCTGAGCAGTTACCGCTCGAAGGGGGGCCATTCACGGGGTGCTTTCCTTTTGAATATCGCAAAGGGTGGAAACGTCGATCACGGGGAAACATCGAAACAAACAGCACATGCTCTTTCCTTTCAAATATCGCGAGGGATGGTCACGCGTCGGAGTGAGGATGTGGGAACGCAGCAGGCAGGACAATGGACCACGTTGGAATGTCGCACCCAAAAGTGTCCGCGCTTTGTTCTTTTTAGTTGTAGAAGATTAAATCTCAGCTTTCTTGAGATAATCCTTTTCTTGGAGTTTCCAACAATCTTTTTCTTCTGCTCCAATTTATTTGAGTTCATCCTCAATCAGGCCATCTAATTCTCTGCCTCCCAATCTATTCTTTTGTTTCCATTTTAATCCTTGCGTTTCTTTTTCCTCCTAATTTCTTTTCAGTGAAATTCATTTTCCTCCTAATGCGTGCATGGTCAATCTCCTTGAGGTGTATGTGCCGCACACATACAAGGACTCTACAACTCAATATCCATCATTGCTACTTGTCGTACCTGTCTATAAATAGCAAACCGAGCCCTCTGTATCCTTTTCCAAACCCTTGGAAACAAGTCGATTGATCGTGATCCAAGCCGCCGCTCCGCTCGTCGCTATCGGCCTCCGCACGATCTCGCCGAAATCAGCAAAGCCGGAGGAAAAGCCATCTCTGAGAGAGAGCTTCGCCAAGCTGACATGGAGTCGTTCTACACGATTGCTCCTTGTCATCGCCTTCTCGACACTGGAGCTCGTCGCCGCCGGCGTGCGCGTGGAGTTCGGCGCCGCCGCCGTGATTTGTCCATACATCCATCCCTTGCATCTGCATCGAGTTCTACAGGAGGCTACCGCCACCACTACGAGCTTCATCAGATCGTCGCCCGTCTCGTCTGCTCCAAGAAGCCGCCATCGATCTTTGGTTTGCATGCCACCGCTGACGAGAAGACAACGCCGTGGGCTTTGCATGAAGGTTCAGGGTCGTCCCTCACCTGGACTCTATCGCTCTCGTCCTCATATCTCTGACTGTTGGTGCCTTTGTCCTTCTGCGTCATGTGGCAGCTTTCTACGACTAACCGCAATCTGAGACCCACATGCTGATGCATCGCTGTGTTAGAATTGATCTCATCCGTCTTGATCCAACGGTCGAGACGGACCCTTTGACCGTGTCCTGATCGGGGATGTCCAGCCATCTAATGGCTAGTGGGCCCCCGTCGCACAGTGCCTATAAAGAGGAGGTGGGGCAAACGGCTCTAGGTACGAGGTTCACCGCCGCCACAGCCCCACTATCCTAACCATAATCCGATCCAGAGGGTGGCACTGTCAGCGGCGGGAAGCGCCACTGCCTCCACCACCGTCGGTCTCCACAGCTACACCAAACGTCGCTGCCCTAGCGCAGATCATCACCGGTGAAGCAGCGAAGGCAGGGATCTCCTCCAAACCCTCCGACGGTCAGATGCTCCTACATTTCCCTCTCTCTCTCTGTCTCCTTTCCCGAAGAAAGCTCTAGGTCTATTTGATTCAATTAGTAAAGTAAACACCCACTAAATCCACTACTAGATGATCCAAACTAGCTAACAATGGTACCAGAGCAAGGTTTAGTATGTGGATCTAGATCGGGGAAAGAAAAGCAAATCGAACCCTAACCCTAGATGGGGTACGGGAAAAGTGGGGATGAGATTGAAACACGGTTTCAACAAAGAACCCTAACCCTAAAATCCCTAGTCTAGTTCATAGATCTAGATCGGGGACAGGAAAAGAAAGAAAGAAAGATTGACTGATCCGGATCGGATCGGGAAAGAACAGACAGTAACCCTACCCCTAACTATGATCTCGAATCAAGAAAGAAAGGACGGATTGGAAGGGGTTTTCTCCTACCTGGGGATCCCCTGCGCCGTCACCACCGCCTTCCATCGCACTGGACGCCGCGTGGGGAAGAAGAACAGTCTCTAACCCTAACTGGGTGAAGTTGGAAGGGGCTCGGCTTCAAGACCGCTTGATCCGAACCCTAAACCCGCGACCAGATCTCGGGGAAAGAAATAGAAAGAAAAGAGAGAAGAAGGTGATTCAAATCGATTCAAAATTTGACCAAACCCTAACCCTAGAATCCCCAAATCCCAGCAAAGATGAGAACGAACACAGGGTCCTACCTGGGCCTTCATCCCGCCGCCGGCATCGCCACCGTGCGGGAAAAAGACTGCGGCGTCGGCTCTCGCCGGCGTGCGGGAAGACGGCCGAGCTACGCCACCGCGCGGGCTCGGTCTGCAAAGGGCACCACCGTGGCTTTCCTCGACAGTGCCGCGCGCGGCTCTAGCCGCACGCGCGCGCCGGCGAGAGGTGCCACGGCGGCGCCGCCACCTCCACTTCCTCCTCTGGACGCCATGCGCGGCTGCTGGCTGCACTCGGCGCGGATGAGAGAGAAGGGGAGGGAGAGAATGAGGCTAGGGTTACAGGGGGAAGCGTCGGCCCGGTGGTTTTGTTCACCCTAGATGCGCGCTCGGCCATCGGATGCGCATGGACGGCCGAGATCTAGCGGGCTGCATCGCGGCCCAAGCGTGGCGCGCGGCCGCGGCGCTTTGCTGGCCTAGGCCCACGTTGCGGCCTGGGTGGCAGAGCGCGCGCACGAGGGAGCAAGGCTGGGCTGGATGCCGTTTTGGGCCGAGCCAGCTTCTGCTGTCTTGGGCCGAGAGAAGAAAAGAATGAGCCCGTGCCGTATCTCCGGTTGGGCCGAATGCACAGTGGTGATTAAGAATTGTTTTATTATTTTTCAGAAGCAAATTTGATGATTTAATTCAAAGAATGATTTAAAATCTCTGATAATTTTTTGCACCAACGTGTTAGAATTTTCAAAGAGTAGAAAAGTACTGAAAAATGCTTCTGAAAAGTAGGAAAAGAAATTTTGTCAAGTTTCCGCTGCAAAGTTAAAGGTTTATTGTCTTCTAATTTGAAGAGCAGTTATAGTTATTCAGTAAATGATGAAAAGTTTATCCTCCAGTTAAAATTGGAACCAGCTAAAAAAATTTTAATTGGAGGAATAGTCGGTTAATAGTTAAGATAAATTATAATATTGTTATTTTCTGACCATCGTTGATGATAACAATATTATAAGTTTAAGTTTAAAGTTAAATTATGGTATTGTTATTTTCTGACCAACGTTGATGATAACAATATTATAATTCTATGAGTTTTATGTTTAAAGTCTAAATCTCTGATGAATTTTGCATCAAAGTGACCAATTTTTCAGAGAAAAGATAAAGATCAAGGAATGCTCTTAAACTAGAGAAATGTATTTTCATGTTTCCGCTGCACTAAAGTTGATTGTCTTCTAATTAAATTCGAACCAACGGGAGAATTTAATTTTGAGGAGCAGTACTATGTTTTCAAGATTATTGAATTTCTATACGTTAATTCCATTTCTGCCCAACAGTGATGTGGAATTAATATAGAAGAATGATGTTTTATTCTATTTCTGCCCAACGGTGATATAGAATAGAACATAAAGATTTCAAAGTTTAATGAGCATTATTGTTGAATATTTTTTCAGACAAAAGACCTCCATGCTTTCATTCTTGAAGGCAGTAAGAGAAATGAGATGGGTACTTATGACTCAGATGATGAAATGCCTAAGGGCAAGTTATGTATGAAAGAATGTCATTGTTTAAGAGACTGTGTTCTCTTTAAAGAATGGCTTCAAAAGAAAAGAATTATAGGATATTGATCTAAGAAAAGGGATAGATCAATGAGAGTCTTCATTGAGAAATGTCTTTTATGTACTCTCTGTGAAGAAGAACTTATTTTCAGTTTCACTTATGAGAGTTGTAAAAGTCATATACATGGATTAAACATGTGTTGATAAGAACCCACTAGGGTTTATGGACGATCTTTCGATGAGAGGCGTGAGATAACTCGATTTGGTGGATGGAGATGACGTTCACGGCCCGACTACAGCCTTCCAAGACTGCGCCTTAGCAACCGATACACCACCTCCACAGGCCGTCACGATCTTGTGGAGCGCGACAACCAGCCACTAGGGCTCCCGTCCTGCAAGCAATCGAAGAACTAGCAAGAACAAGGAAACAAGTACTGAATTTGCAAGATGAAATTGAAAGCCTCAAACTGAATCTTATTATGAGTGGGGTTCCGAAGATAAGGAGACGGGCGGCTGGATCAGCACGCGCGCTTACAAGCAAGTAGCAAAGGCTAAACTTGATCTAAACAAAACCCGAGTGTCTTGGCGGCGGCCAAAGGGTATATAACATGGGGTGGACGACCAACAAGGTGTTTGGGTCATACTCCAACCCTAAGACACGTCCCTAATGGACCCTAAGACGATACACAGCCCATCGGACTAAAATAAGGTGACGCAGCACCCTGGACATAAAGACCTCTCGACGGTAATTGAATAATTGCCGATGCTGCCGAACAGATATGGACGTGGAACTGGTTCCATATGAAAATAGACTTGATAAGCTTTCCAACAAGTCCTAAAGCGCCCGAATCCGACTCCGTATACAACCGTGGTGATGGTCACAAGTTGGTGCCTTTCTGCAGTCCGAATCCAGCCATCGCGAATCCTTCTCCCTTTCGGTCTTCTCCTTGGTTCCTAATCAAAACAAGAGTGCACGTGTTTCCAAGATCTAAACAAGATGGACAGGAGCTCAAGAGGCAACTCACTTGATGATTAATTTTACGAGCACAAGCACGAGTAAGAGGACCAGCGATAGGTACTGGTGTCGGCGCGGATGCGTCGTCGGTGTTGATGTCCTCATCATCCTCTCCTTCTTGCATTTGAGTCATCCTCGACTCAAGCTCATCTTCCTCACGCAAATATGGCTTTAAATCTGCAATGTTAAATGTGGGACTAACCCCAAAATCTGCTGGAAGATCAAGTTTATATGCATTCTCATTAATCCGTTGTAATACCCTAAATGGTCCATCAGCTCTAGGCATCAATTTAGACTTTCTCAAAGCAGGAAACCTTTCCTTTCTCAAATGCAACCAAACCAAATCTCCAGGTTCAAAATTTATTGATTTTCGACCTTTATCACCAGCAAACTTATATTTAGCATTCATACGCTCTATGTTTTGTTTAGTTGTTTCATGTAGTTTCAACATTAATTCAGCTCGTTGTTTAGCATCAAAATTTAATTTTTCTGAAGTTGGCAAAGGCATTAAATCAATAGGAGCACGTGGTAACAAGCCATAAACAATCTCAAATGGACACATCTTTGTTGTAGAATGCATTGAACGATTATAAGCAAACTCAATATGAGGCAAACAATCTTCCCACATCTTAATATTTTTCTTTAAAATAGCCCTTAACATAGTTGATAAAGTTTTATTCACAACTTCAGTTTGACCATCAGTTTGGGGATGACAAGTGGTAGAAAATAAAAGTTTAGTCCCCAATTTAGCCCATAAAGTTCTCCAAAAATGGCTAAGAAATTTAACATCTCGATCAGAAACAATTGTGTTTGGCACACCATGCAAACGAACAACTTCGCGAAAGAACAAATCAGCAATATGTGTGGCATCATCAGTTTTATGACAAGGTATAAAGTGTGCCATTTTCGAAAATCTATCCACAACCACAAAAACACTGTCACGGCCCTTCCTAGTCCTTGGTAATCCCAACACAAAATCCATAGAAATATCTTCCCAAGAAGCATTAGGAACAGGTAGAGGCATATACAAACCATGTGCATTTAAGCGTGACTTAGCCTTTTGACATGTCGTGCAGCGAGAGACAAATCTCTCCACATCTCTCCGCATCTTTGGCCAAAAGAAATGATCAGCAAGGATGTCCTCCGTCTTCTTTGCTCCAAAATGTCCCATCAAACCACCTCCGTGCGCTTCCTGTAACAACAACAAACGAACGGAGCTAGCTGGAATGCATAGCTTGTTAGCTCTAAACACAAAGCCATCATTCACAACAAATTTATTCCACGCTTTTCCATCTTGACATTGCAGTAAGACATCCTTAAAATCATCATCATGCACATATTGTTCTTTAATTGTTTCTAAACCAAAGATCTTATAGTCAAGTTGTGTCAACAAAGTATATCTCCTAGACAAAGCATCAGCAATGACATTCTCTTTTCTTTTCTTGTGTTTAATTACATAAGGGAAAGATTCAATAAATTCAACCCACTTAGCATGTCTACAATTCAGTTTTCCTTGACTACGAATATGCTTCAACGATTCATGATCAGAATGTATAACAAATTCTTTAGGCCACAAATAATGCTGCCATATTTCCAACGTTCGCACAAGTGCATACAATTCTTTGTCATAAGTAGAATAATTCAGCATAGGTCCACTTAGTTTCTCACTAAAATATGCAACGGGTTTTCCTTCTTGCAATAAAACACCACCCATTCCAATTCCACTAGCATCACATTCAAGTTCAAAAGTCTTATTAAAATCAGGAAGTTGGAGCAGAGGTGCATGTGTTAACTTATCTTTTAGCATGTGGAAAGAATGCTCTTGTGCTTTGCCCCAAGAAAAGGACACTCCCTTCTTTGTAAGTTCATGTAACGGTGCAGCAATGGTGCTGAAATCTTTCACAAATCAGCGATAGAAACCAGCAAGTCCTAGGAAACTCCCGCACTTGTGTGATCGTCGTGGGTACAGGCCATCCTTGTATAGCTTCAATCTTGGATTTATCAACCTCAATTCCCTGTGGAGTAACAACATAGCCAAGAAACGCTACTCGATCAGTGCAAAAAGTGCACTTCTCAAGGTTACCAAATAAACGTGCTTCACATAGAGCATTAAAAACAGCACGCAAGTGATCAAGGTGTTCATCCATGGATTTGCTGTAAATCAGTATATCATCAAAGTAGACGACAACAAATTTCCCAATGAAAGCTCGCAAAACCTCATTCATTAATCTCATGAAAGTACTAGGTGCATTAGTTAACCCAAAAGGCATTACTAACCACTCATACAAACCGAACTTAGTTTTGAAAGCCGTTTTCCATTCATCTCCCAATTTCATACGAATCTGGTGGTACCCACTACGCAAATCAACTTTTGAAAACAGAACAACACCACTTAATTCATCAAGCATATCATCTAATCGCGGAATAGGGTGTCGATATCGAATGGTGATATTATTAATAGCCCTACAATCAACACACATACGCCAGGTTCCATCTTTCTTAGGCACTAAAATTACTGGAACAGCACAAGGACTAAGAGATTCACGCACATAACCTTTGTCTAGTAGTTCTTGCACTTGTCGCTGAATTTCCTTTGTTTCTTCCGGATTTGTCCTGTATGGCGCATGGTTTGGCAAAGATGCACCAGGAATAAGATCAATTTGGTGCTCAATCCTGCGTATTGGTGGCAGCCCTGCTGGTATCTCACTTGGAAACACATCAGAATACTCCTACAAAACGTTAGCAACAGCAGGAGGCAAAGAACATTGCATATCCTCATTTGAAATTAAAGCATCCTTGCATACCAAAGCATAAGCAACAGAGGTGGATGCATTGAACTCATTAATATCAGATTTTGTGGCAAGCATACATCGTCCTTTCAGTTTTATCTCATCTTTGTCTTCAATTACAGATTTGTCATTTTTATTGCTCTCGCTCTTGGATTTAGCAGCCCTAGCAACATCAGTTTGCATAATAGCTTCAGGAGACATAGGATGCAACACAATTTTTCGATCATGGTATAGAAAAGAATATTGATTTGATCTACTGTGATGCATAGAATCCCTATCAAATTGCCAAGGTCTACCTAGCAGAATATTGCAAGCTTGCATAGGCACAATATCACATTCAACAATATCTTTATATGTCCCGATGGCAAAATTGATTCGCACAAGTCTAGTTACCTTGGCCTTACCACTGTTGTTCAGCCATTGGATGTAGTAGGGATGCGGGTGTGGTTTGGTGGTGAGTGCAAGCTTCTGTACCATGTCGCTGCTTGCCAAGTTGTTGCAGCTACCCCCATCAATGATCATGCGGCACGAACGGTCTTTGATGACACACTTTGTTTGAAATAAGGTGTGTCGCTGATTTTGCTCCGCCTTCTCCATTTGTGCACTAAGCACTCGCTGAACGATCAAGCTCTCATAGTGGTCCGCATCATCTGCATTAACATGTTCTTCTATTTGTTCTTCACTACCTGCATGGTCAGCCGCAAGCAATGCAAGTGTATCTTCATCAAAATCACTAGCAGATAAACACTCACCATCATCTTTGACAATCATGACACGCTTGTTTGGACAGTCACGCATCACATGCCCATATCCCTGGCACCAGTGACATTGTATGTTGCTTGTTCTACCCGTCGATGCCATGGATGAAGTACTTGCAGCATGCTTTTGTATTGTCTTCGCAACTGAATTTATGGGAGCAACTCGAGTCTTGTCACTAGATGATGGCGTAGGAGTACGTGGAGATGGAGTTGTAGCCGTGCGTTGCTGCCATGAACTAGCTTTCCCTGCAGAAGCATTAGTCCTTGCGCTAGCACGTCGTCCCTGCACTTCCCTTTCAGCTTTACAAGCAAGATGAAACAAACGATTTACGCTATTGTATTCTTTGTAAGCGAGGATGTCCTGAATTTCCCGATTTAACCCGCCCAAAAATCTAGCCATAGCAGGTTCCTCATCCTCCTCTAAATTACAACGCAACATACCCGTTTGTAATTCCTGATAATATTCTTCTACACTTTTAGCACCTTGTCTCAATTGCTGCAACTTATTTATCATATCACGAGCATAATAAGATGGAACAAATCTAGCTCTCATGGCTCGTTTCAGCGCATCCCAAGTTTTAGGTAGTTTATTAGGATTTTTCTTGCCATATTCTATCCACCAAACAGAAGCAAAATCTGTAAACTCACTAGTAGCCGCCCTAACACGTGTAGTCTTAGGAAAGTCATGGCATGCAAACTTTTGATCAACAGCAATCTCCCAAGTAATATATGCATCAGGGTCATATTTACCATCAAAAGGAGGTATCTTAAATTTAATCTCACTGAAGGCATCGTCATTATTGTGTACCTCGCGTCGGCGGTTGCCACCCATACCTCTACGGTTGTGACGTAGACGACGGCATTCATGAGTGTCTCGATCATCATGTTCAGTATCACCAGTGTAGTCAACGTCATCACCCCCATCCTCATGACCTGTCTCCTTTTCTTCTTTATACTTCTCTTTATCATCATTGTGCAAGTCATCAAAACGCCTTAGAAGAGCGACAAGGCTTTTGTCCACACTAGCAATAGATTCCTCCAAACTTGCGAGCTTGTTATTGGTGGCAATCTGCGTTGCCTCCAACTGCCCAAGCTTTTCATTTGTCACCTGCAAGTCGTTATCAAGGCCCTCGGTGTGCAGCTTCACTTTCCTTTCAAAATGTTGTATGATGCCCTTAGTGCGAGGTGAATGTGGAATAGTTTTATCATCACCTGACCCTGTCATGGTTCAAAGGCAAAGACAACACAAAAACAAGTGAAGAGATAAAAGCCCTACAACTACTAGGAAGTAGCTACAGCAAGTCGCTCGCTCTCAACTTGTTACACAAGTTCTTACCAATTCTTACTTTGCTCGACAGTAGGGGTCGCCTACCAACAAGTCTGCAGCAATGGATGAAGTGTATCGGTGCCGCAGCACAAGACCTGTCAAGCTGTAAAATATGTGGAGCTATAGGTGGGCTGAAAACAAAGGAACAACTAGCACCACGTTAGTTATAAAAAGCAAGCTGAATAATCGTTCAACCGGCGGTACTGTGCTGGTCCTAGCCTAGACCGTGCTAGAGATGCGAGCCTGGACACAAACGAAGGCACAACGCACCACCTGAAGCGAACGAACAATCACAAAACAGCCCCCTTTTTTTTCTCTCTCTTTCTTTTTCTTTTGGTTTTTTTTTCTTTTTCCTTTTTTTTCTTTTTTTTCAGGGGACACTCAAAACTGATTATATGAATAGAGAGATGACAAATGAGCAACTCACCACTCACACTTTTTCTGAAAGTGTAGGGGTATAAAGGTAATTAAAAGATCAGGGAAAGAAAAGCAAATCGAACCCTAACCCTAGATGGGATACGGGAAAAGTGGGGATGAGATTGAAACACGGTTTCAACAAAGAACCCTAACCCTAAAATCCCTAGTCTAGTTCATAGATCTAGATCGGGGACAGGAAAAGAAAGAAAGAAAGATTGACCGATCCAGATCGGATCGGGAAAGAATAGACTGTAAGCCTACCCCTAACTGTGATCTCGAATCAAGAAAGAAAGGACGGATTGGAAGGGGTTTTCTCCTACCTGGGGATCCCCTGCGCCGTCACCACCGCCTTCCATCGCACTGGACGCCGCGTGGGGAAGAAGAACAGTCTCTAACCCTAACTGGGTGAAGTTGGAAGGGGCTCGGCTTCAAGACCGCTTGATCCGAACCCTAAACCCGCGACCAGATCTCGGGGAAAGAAATAGAAAGAAAAGAGAGAAGAAGGTGATTCAAATCGATTCGAAATTTCACCAAACCCTAACCCTAGAATCCCCAAATCCTAGCAAAGATGAGAACGAACACAGGGTCCTACCTGGGCCTTCATCCTGCCGTCGGCATCGCCACCGTGTGGGAAAAGATTGCGGCGTCGGCTCTCGCGGGCGTGCGGGAAGACGGCCGAGCTACGCCACCGCGCGGGCTCGGTCTGCAAAGGGCACCACCGTGGCTCTCCTCGACAGTGCCACGCGTGGCTCTAGCCGCATGCGCACGCCGGCGAGAGGTGCCACGGCGGCGCCGCCACCTCCACTTCCTCCTCTAGACGACATGCGCGGCTGCTGGCTGCACTCGGCGCGGATGAGAGAGAAGGGGAAGGAGAGAATGAGGCTAGGGTTACAGGGGGAAGCGTCAGCCCGGTGGTTTTGTTCGCCCTAGATGCGCGCTCGGCCGTCGGATGCGCATGGACGGCCGAGATCTAGCGGGCTACATCGCGGCCCAAGCGTGGCGCGCGGCCGCGGCGCTTTGCTGGCCTAGGCCCACGTTGCGGCCTGGGTGGCAGAGCGTGCGCGCGAGGGAGCAAGGCTGGGCTGGATGCCGTTTTGGGCCGAGCCAGCTTCTGCTGTCTTGGGCCGAGAGAAGAAAAGAATGAGCCTGTGCCGTATCTCCGGTTGGGCCGAATGCACAGTGGTGATTAAGAATTGTTTTATTATTTTTCAGAAGCAAATTTGATGATTTCATTCAAAGAATGATTTAAAATCTCTGATAATTTTTTGCACCAACGTGTTAGAATTTTCAAAGAGTAGAAAAGTACAGAAAAATGCTTCTGAAAAGTAGGAAAAGAAATTTTGTCAAGTTTCTGCTGCAAAGTTAAAGGTTTATTGTCTTCTAATTTGAAGAGCAGTTATAGTTATTCAGTAAATGATGAAAAGTTTATCCTCCAGTTAAAATTGGAACCAGCTGAAAAAAATTTAATTGGAGGAATAGTCGGTTGATAGTTAAGATAAATTATAATATTGTTATTTTCTGACCAACGTTGATGATAACAATATTATAAGTTTAAGTTTAAAGTTAAATTATGGTATTGTTATTTTCTGACCAACGTTGATGATAACAATATTATAATTCTATGAGTTTTATGTTTAAAGTCTAAATCTCTGATGAATTTTGCATCAAAGTGACCAATTTTTCAGAGAAAAGATAAAGATCAAGGAATGCTCTTAAACTAGAGAAATGTATTTTCATGTTTCCGCTGCAATAAAGTTGATTGTCTTCTAATTAAATTCGAACCAACGGGAGAATTTAATTTTGAGGAGCAGTACTATGTTTTCAAGATTATTGAATTTCTATACGTTAATTCCATTTCTGCCCAACAGTGATGTGGAATTAATGTAGAAGAATGATGTTTTATTCTATTTCTGCCCAACGGTGATATAGAATAGAACATAAAGATTTCAAAGTTTAATGAGCATTATTGTTGAATATTTTTTCAGACAAAAGACCTCCATGCTTTCATTCTTGAAGGCAGTAAGAGAAATGAGATGGGTACTTATGACTCAGATGATGAAATGCCTAAGGGCAAGTTATGTATGAAAGAATGCCATTGTTTAAGAGACTGTGTTCTCTTTAAAGAATGGCTTCAAAAGAAAAGAATTCTAGGATATTGATCTAAGAAAAGAGATAGATCAATGAGAGTCTTCATTGAGAAATGTCTTTTATGTACTCTCTGTGAAGAAGAACTTATTTTCAGTTTCACTTATGAGAGTTGTAAAAGTCATATACATGGATTAAACATGTGTTGATAAGAACCCACTAGGGTTTATGGACGATCTTTCGATGAGAGGCGTGAGATAACTCGATTTGGTGGATGGAGATGACATTCACGGCCCGACTACAGCCTTCCAAGACTGTGCCTTAGCAACCGATACACCACCTCCAAAGGCCGTCACGATCTTGTGGAGCGCGACAACTAGCCACTAGGGCTCCCGTCCTGCAAGCAATCGAAGAACTAGCAAGAACAAGGAAACAAGCACTGAATTTGCAAGATGAAATTGAAAGCCTCAAACTGAATCTTATTATGAGTGGGGTTCCGAAGACAAGGAGACGGGCGACTGGATCAGCACGCGCGCCTACAAGCAAGTAGCAAAGGCTAAACTTGATCTAAACAAAACCCGAGTGTCTTGGCGGCGGCCAAAGGGTATATAACATGGGGTGGACGACCAACAAGGTGTTTGGGTCGTACTCCAACCCTAAGACACATCCCTAATGGACCCTAAGACGATACACAGCCCATCGGACTAAAATAAGGTGACGCAGCACCCTGGACATAAAGACCTCTCGACGGTAATTGAATAATTGCCGATGCTGCCGAACAGATATGGACGTGGAACTGGTTCCATATGAAAATAGACTTGATAAGCTTTTCAACAAGTCCTAAAGCGCCCGAATCCGACTCCGTATACAACCGTGGTGATGGTCACAAGTTGGTGCCTTTCTGTAGTCCGAATCTAGCCATCGCGAATCCTTCTCCCTTTCGGTCTTCTCCTTGGTTCCTAATCAAAACAAGAGTGCACGCGTTTCCAAGATCTAAACAAGATGGACAGGAGCTCAAGAGGCAACTCACTTGATGATTAATTTTATGAGCACGAGCACGAGTAAGAGGACCAGCGATAGGTACTGGTGTCGGCGTGGATGCGTCGTCGGTGTTGATGTCCTCATCATGTGTGTTAAAAGAATATTCGGATTTATTTCTGAATTTGATGATTGAACATGAGCCAATCCTAGCAATTATGTCCGTTCAAGGGAATTATCTCGCATGGCGGGAAAAGGTTGTGATAGTATCCGCATGGCGGGAAAAGATTGAGAAAATACCCGTATGGCGGGGTAAAGTTGGCATAGTACATATGTTAACCAATCCTGCATGGTGGGAGAGTTTTGGCATAGTACTTATCCCGCATGGTGGGAGAAGGATGTGATGACTCATGTGCTCTAAGTGTATCCCGCACATGGAGAGAAGTTTGAGGTAGCTTTTATGCTATCCTAGTATTGACCGTACACTCTGATTGTGTCATGGTCATTAAGTACTCAATGAGTTTAAGAACAAAAGAAAGTTGCATGTGAACCGAAAGATAAGAATGATATGCAAGCATGACTTGCAGAAGTATTGATAATAATAGACTATGTTGAGTTTTGAAGTGTAATGAGAAAAATATACTCCCATACGAATTTTGTTTGCATGATGTAATCATGTGGATGAAGTAAGTAATCAAAGTTTCCTTATTCACAAGAGTTCTGAATGTTTCGAAATTGTGGTAGAAAAGTTCATACCACATTTCGAGGGGGAGAAAATGTAAGATTAATTAAGAAAGACAATTAAGAAAGATACTTCCCCATACTTCAGATAATGCAATGCATACTATGCATTGAAGGTAAAAGTGATCTATAAAAGATGATTGTGATCGTTGAGGGAGTAAGACGGTCATAATAATGATACCCCTAAAGTAAAGAAATAGCTAAATTCCTGGACCTTTTTTATAGTTCTGATAGGAAGATAGCATAGTCGGCTAGTATTTATACTTGACGAGTTCAGAGTTATCAAGGCGGTGCTAAATGCGCCATATGAGTTTTTAGCAGATTAAACCCAAAATAAGAAATTTGAAGATACACCATCTTTACAGAAGATGGAGTAATCTGGGGGAGCATGGTATGTAGATACCTAAGGCTTGAATAGAAGTGGGATTACATATCCACTATAGTGTTTTTTAGAGCAACAAATTGCTTAATACATGTTGATGTTGTATGGATATACAACACCTGATGTTAGCTCTTAAAGAAGATGAATAAGTAAATAAGGATCTTATAATACAGGAGGCTATAGAACAATTGCCTTTTGGCAATGAAGAGTAACAATAGCCCCATATGAAAGAAGTGCCACGAGGCCCCAGAAGGTCTCAAAGAATAAGAAAATCAGATATTTCTGGTGACTAAGAAGTCAATGTTAAGAAAGAAATTCAAATAGAGGATAATTCCACCTCATTTGAAAAAGCCATGAGAGGCGTTCACTCGTCTAAATGGCAAGAAGCAAAGGAAGATGAAATGAAATCGATAAATACCAACGATGTTTGGGACTTAGAAGTAATTCCCAATGGAGCCAACACAGTAGGCTGTAATGGGTCTACAAGACAAATGTGACTCCAAAGGAAATATGAAAAGCTATAAGGCGCCACTTGTGGTGAAATGATTTACACAAAGAGAAGGAATAAATTATAATAAGCTTGCAAGGATTCTTTTAGAATCATAATGGTATTAGTGGCACATTACAATTTACAGTTATATCAGAAGGATGTAAAGACACATTCCTCAACGAGGATTTGTATGGAAAAGTTTACATGGCATAACTCAAAAGGTTTTGTCATGGAAGGAAAAGAATGTAAAGGGATGTTGCCTAAAAAAATCCATTTATGGATTAAAGCAAGCTTCAAGACAGTGGTTCTTGAAGTTTGACAGTACAATAAGAAAGTTTGGGTTTTAAAGAGAATGTAGAGGACAATTGTATTTATGCAAAGTTTAAACATGGGAAATTTATTTTCCTAATCCTGCATGTGGGTAGCACCTTACTCGCTAGTAGTGGTGTTAATCTACTGTTAGAGAAAAAGCAGTTCTTGTCCTCAAGTTTCAAGGAGAATGGTCTTGGTAAAGCATCATTCGTTCCAGGAATTGGAACTTACCGAGATAAAAGGAAAAGGGGGTATTAGAACTATCTCAAGTGTATACTTAGAGAAGATTCTAAAGAAATAAAGTATATATGTGAATAAACCTGCGCCTATTCCTATAGTCAAGGGTAATAGTTTTTGGAACTTTCAGTGTTCCAAGAATAAATGTGAGATCGATCAAATGGACGTCATATATGCTTCAGCTGTTGGAAGCTTACTGAATGCTTATAAGCAAGAACTTACCCTTACACAGTTTATGTATCCAGGATGTTTTTGGCAGAAGTCCAGTCCAGATATAGAT
The DNA here is from genome assembly GCF_019320115.1 of Miscanthus floridulus. NCBI lineage: Eukaryota > Viridiplantae > Streptophyta > Magnoliopsida > Poales > Poaceae > Miscanthus > Miscanthus floridulus. Next base: position 77,249,569 of record NC_089582.1, read on the forward strand.
CACTGGAATGGAGTTGAGAATGTTTTGCAATTGTGTAAAGATTTATAGGCCTCATGGTGAGTAAGAAAGAATAAGTACTCTCAAATAGTTGTGGGTACAAAAGTTAAATTTTGGCGAGATGTTTAGTGAAACCCACATAGTAGCTAACACTCGCAGTTGGAGTTTTATTGTGGAAAAGCTCTAAAGAAACAGTTGTGGTGTCATCAAAGATGCATATCCATGGTATAGCTTGTTATGAGGCTTAAGGACAGGCGAAATGGTTAAAGGAACTTACACCCAGAATTGATAATGGTATACGATAGCAATAACCATTTAAGAAGTTCGCTCCTATAACAACGGGTCAAGTGTGCTGCCAAACACATTGACGTTAAAGTTATACGTTGTGAAGGAGAAAGTCCAGAATTATACTAAAAGTATTGAGCATATAAGTAACAAGCAAGTGCTTGCGGATCCGCATACAAAAGGCTTACCACCCAGTGTGTTTGGAGAACACACAGTCGACATGGGTTTATGGTATAGCCTATGATTTTCGGACAATAAAGGGCCCAAAGTTAAAGAATCTGTTTCAGAACAGAGACGTGTATTGTAGCTATTAAGTCTATCGGCGATTGACCATGACGATGAAGCATGCTCTATGCACTAATCCGTGATGGAACAAATAAAAGCGAAAGGGATTAAAGTCAAAGTTTAAAGTTAAAGTATGAGGTGAGATCAAGGGGGAGAATGTTAGAATTGATCTCATCCGTCTTGACCCAACGGTCGAGATGGACCCCTTGACCGCGTCCTGATCAGGGACGTCCAGCCATCTAATGGCTAGTGGCCCCCCATCGCACAGTGCTTATAAAAGAGGAGGTGGGGCAAACTGCTCTGGGTACGAGGTTCACCGCCGCCACAGCCCCACTATCCTAACCCTAATCTGATCCAGAGGGTGGCACTGCCAGCGGCGGGAAGTGCCACTGCCTCCACCACCGCCGGTCTCCACAGCTACACCAAACGTCGCTGCCCTAGCGCAGATCATCACCGGTGAAGCAACGAAGGCAGGGAGCTCCTCCAAACCCTCCGACGGTCAGATGCTCCTACATTTCCCTCTCTCTCTCTCTGTCTCCTTTCCCGAAGAAAGCTCTAGGTCTATTTGATTCAATTAGTAAAGTAAACACCCACTGGATCCACTACTAGATGATCCAAACTAGCTAACACGCTGGAGTTCTTCTCATCTAGTTGAGTAGGCCTGTCAATGCCATCTGCAGCTGACAACTGGTGAGCACCTCCATCATGTCTTCGTCCCTATTTCATCTATCGTCTACATCATGCCACAAGCCATGTATGCTCTTTGTTTCCCTGACATGCCCTGCATCCTGCCCATCTACAGTTCCAGACCATGTGCGCCGCCGACCATCCATCACAGCATTATGCCGCCGCCTTGTTTTGCATGATCGGCTGCTCACACGATCTAAACTGCGATAAGCGACGAAAGCCGTCCCAAGGAGAAGCTTCATCAACCTGCCCCTAAACTGCTCCGTCCCTCGTTGCCGTGTGGGCTGTTGTGATCTTCACGACTTTTGATCTGGCCATTGTCATTTCCATCGGCTCTGTTGCCTCTTAACTGTCGCCCGTCGGTGAGAATTCCAAGCCCGGCATACTCTTTTCCCTACCGCTCTGCTATCTACATGGTCATGATTGTTATAAACGATAGGCAATATAAACGATGAAGAACATTAGATCAAGCACAGGGGACATGAGATTTTAACGTGAAAAACCCTTCCAAGGTGGAAGGGAAAAAACCACGGGCACCAGTCAGCAAATCTTCACTATATCGGGTGAGATTACAGACGTTAGGGATTTCCAACTTTTCTTATCCCAAGACGACGGCTTACTTGAAGTATATATAGATAGGAAAAACCCCACACCCTCGTCTATTAGCAATACAGAACTAATTGATGGTGTAGTCCCTCTTAACGCTAATGGGCCGCTTCGCTTCGGCCCAAGCTTGAATTTGGATCATAGCTCAAAAAACTCCACCTTGAGACAAATTCCTTCTTGTAGCATAAAACGAACATTCACCCTGAAACAACAAAGAAATACTTTCGGTGCCAAAATAGCCTCTTGGGCTAAACCGTTATACCAACTAAGCTTGAGCAAAGGTCAGACTTAGCAACAGGAACTGGCTTTGTCAACATATCAGCAGGATTATCATGTGTGCTTATCTTGCATACCTTCAGCTTACCTTGCGTGACAACATCGCGAACATAATGGTATTTGACATCAATGTGCTTCGTTCTCTCATAGAACATCTGATCATTAATGAGACATATAGCACTTTGATTGTCACAAAATAAATTAATGTAAGAATCATCTCCACAAAGCTCAGCAAACAAACCTTTCAACCAAACTGATTCTTTACATGCTTCAGCAACAGCCATGTATTCTGCTTTAGTGGTAGATAGGGCACCAACGGGCTACAATGTTGCCGTCCAACTCACAGCACAACCACCAATAGTGAACACATAACCTGTGAGAGATCTCTATTTATCCAAATCAGCAGCAAAATCTGAATCCACGTAGCCAGTGAGTCCCTTATCAGTCCTGCCAAACTTCAAACAAGCATTTGTTGTGCCACGAAGGTACCTAAAAATCCACTAAACAACCTTCCAATGTTCTTTACCAGAATTAGCCATGTATCTGCTAACCAAACTCATAGCATATGATAAATCAGGACGAGAGCAAACCATGGCATACATCAAAGAACTAACAACACTAGAATATAGAACTCTTGACATGTACTCGAAATCCTCATTCATACTAGCACATTGTAAAGCTGATAATTTAAAATGAGGAGCAATAGGAGTACTAACAGACTTTGCATCATGCATGTTGAAACGATGAAGAACTTTCTTAATGTAACTTTGCTGACTAAGAAATAACAAACCAGAATTTCTGTCTTTTGTAATTTCCATACCTAGAATCTTCTTAGCAGCACCAAGATCCTTCATCTCAAACTCACTACTCAATAGTTTCTTCAACGTAGTGATTTCTTTCTTGCTCTTGGCAGCAATCAATATATCATCAACATATAACAGCAAATATATAGGTGATCCATCAACAAATTTAATGTACACACAGCTATCAAATTCAGACCTCTTAAAACCATGTGACATCATAAAAGAATCAAACCTTTTATACCATTGATGAGAAGACTATTTGAAACCATATAAGGACCTCTTTAATTTGCAAACATGATCCTCCTTACCAGGTACTATAAACCCTTTTGGCTGGTCCATGTATATCTCCTCCTCGAGCTCTCCATGTAGAAACGTAGTCTTTACATCTAACTGCTCAAGCTCAAGATCTCGCATATCAACAATACCAAAAAAATATACGAATTGAACTATGCTTTACAACTGGAGAGAACACATCATTATAATCAACGCCAGGAATCTGACTGAAACCTTTTGCTACTAACCTTGCCTTAAATCTTGGAGGCTCACTAGGAGACAAACCCTCCTTTCTTTTGAAGATCCATTTGCAACGAACGACCTTCTTGTGTTAGGCAAGCGCACAACATCCCATGTGCCATTTTTCTCAAGTGACTGCATCTCTTCTTGCATAGCGAAAATCCACTTCTCGCGGTCACCAGAAACAACAGCTTCAGTGTACGTAGCTAGCTCATGAATGTTCTCAACCTGTTCAGCACAACTAAAGGTATAATGAACAATATCACATTCCTCAATTAAACGTAGACAAGGTCCACAACTCCTCTTTGTTCTATGATCTGCAATAGACTGATTTTAAGGCTGCAAAACAGGAGGTGAGTGCTGAACAATATCATGAACATTGTTATCAACAATTTTAGTTTCTTGATCATCTACGTGCTCCACCTGCACGCTAACATGTTCCTGCTCCTCATCAGAACCAACTGGTGAAACATCTATGGACAAGCTGTCATTAAACATAACATATTCATTGAAAACAACGTTCTTGCTCATGAAAGTCTTTTTAGTTTTAGGATTCCATAACTTATATCCTTTAACTCCAGAACCATAACCAAGAAACAGACACTTAATGGCTCTAGGTTCTAGCTTTCCATTATCAACATGAGCATAAGCAGTGCAACCGAAAACTCTCAACTATGAATAATCAGCAGGCATATCAGACCATACCTCAATGGCAGTTTTCTTATTAAGTGGGATAGAAGGTGACCGGTTGATCAAGTAACAGGCGGTGTTAGCAGCCTTAGCCCAAAAACGCCTGTTCATACGAGCATTGGACAGCATGGAACGAGCCCTCAAGATGATGGTTCGGTTCATGCACTCAGCCACACCATTCTACTGAGGAGTGTATGGGATGGTGTGGTGCCTGGCAATGCCTTCTTTCCTGCAGTAATCATTAAAAGCATCTGAACAGAATTCACCGCCATTGTCAGTACGAAGCAATTTTACCTTCTTTTCAGTTTGCCTTTCTATCATAACTTTTCACTCTTTAAAAGCAGCAAAAGTATCATCTTTATTTTTCAAAAAGTAAGGCCACGCTTTTCTAGAGTAATCATCAATAATGGTAAGCATGTAACGAGCACCACCATAAGGGGGCTTATGAGACGGCCCCACAAATCAGCATGTACATAATCAAGTGTACCTTTGGTGGTATGAACAGATGCATTGAATTTTACTCTCTTGTGCTTACCAAAAATACAGTGCTCATAGAACTTCATCTTACCCATAGTGCAGCCATCCAGCAGGTCTCTCTTGATTAATTCTGCCATACCAAGTTCACTCATATGCCCAAGACGCATATGCCAGAGATTAGTTTTACTTGGTTCATCATTAGAAACAGTAGCAGCAGTGACAGAACCATGTAAAGTACTTCCTCTAATAACATATAACTTTGCATAATTCATATCACCTATCATATGAATGAGAGAGTCTTTTGATACCTTACACACGTCACCTGAACCGGAGTGTCTGTACCCCTCGGCATCAAGTGTGCTAAGGGAGATGAGATTTCTGGCCATCCCTGGTATGTGTCTCACATCTTTTAGTGTGCGTATCATGCCATCATGCATCTTGATCTGAACGGAGCCAATGCCCACGATCTCACGTGGGTTGTTATCTCCCCACGACATCTCAACTCTGCACAGACTTGTAAGAACTGAACCAATCTCTGTTAGAGCATATATGAAATGAGCATGCAGAATCAAGTATCCATTCATCACGACCAGCAACACAACCAGCAAAAACAACTAGAACATCTCCTGAATCAGAATTATCAACAGCGGAGACAACAGAGGCCTTACCATCACCATCGGATTTATTTTCGGTTTATACGTACAGTTTCTTTTCTCCTTATTCTGCAGCTTCCGACAATCCTCAATGACATGAGTATCTTTCTTACAATACCTGTAGAACTTATCCCTGCCTCTGGACTTCGAACGGCCTTTATCGTTCTTGCTCTTGTCTCGATTATTGTTGTTGTAGTAGGTTTTTTGCTCGGGCCTGCCTCTAACCTGCAACACTTCGCCCTTGGAGGACGACACATCAGATTGAACCATACCTTTCATCTTCTCCCTCGTTTGGAGGGCCTCATATACTTCCGCAAGGGTTAGTTCATCACGGCTTAATAGTATGATATCTCAGAAATTTACAAACGAAGTAGGCAGTGAGCATAACAGTAGAAGAGCTAAATCTTCATCATCATATTTTACCTCCATCGTCACTAGGTCGGCTTACATGAAGTATATATAGAGAGAAAAAAACCCCACACCCTCGTCTATTAGCAATACGGAACTAATAGATAGTGTAGTCCCTCTTAACGCTAATGAGCTGCTTCACTTCGGCCCAAGCTTGAATTTGGATCATAGCTCAACAATGATCGATCCTGTTTCGAGCTTCAGCCTGAGACGAGCAAGTCCACGCCACCAGCGCTGCAGGCTCTCCAGAAGCCGGACAACTCCACGAGCAGTTCGCCGCTGTCCATAATCACCGGCCACCATCTGCAGCTGCTACATATTCGCTGTCCTGGCTCTCAAAGCTGTGCGTGCTCCCTGTTACACGATGGAAAGGTCAACCTCCATTGCTACGTATATATTTTATTCATCAAATTAATATGCTAATGACGTCATGCTTATTTCATCCATATGCAATAATGGATCCTTTGTGTTTACTGTGAATTGTATAATACTAGCTCACGTATGAGATCATTTAATCTTCGCTGTTTCCTCGTTTTAATTGTGTTTTGCTTCGTTCAAGTTGCATTAGATTCATATCGACGCGATCTATATGTTAGTGTCGGTGTCTTTCATGTCATATGTTTTACTATAATATAGTTAAATATTAAATTGATTAATATACGTGCAACCGGTTTTATAAGTAAAAGCAACGTACGTAAACATGGATCTTTCATAAATGAATTTAATTTGATTAATGTTAACATATGTGTTTATAATTATGAAATGGTTAGTTTAAACATGCTACATATAGTAGACTCGTATAGATGCTCTCACATGTTTATTCTCTTTGCAAAGTAAAGTTGAAATAGCATAAGTAATATGAGATATGTTTATAAATACGATATATTTAGCTTTAACTCAACTTTAGAAATTAAATATGATTTAACTAATCTAAATTAATAACCATCACATTGTTTTGTTTAATTAAAATAAATCAACAACGTAGGCTTCTCTTTTATAATATATGAATTTCTGGTAGACGTTTCTTTCTAACGGTAGTTTCGTTTTCGGCGTCTCTTGCGTTCTTGTGACGGTAGCAACTAGCATTCTTTGTATCATGTGGTGTACTGTTCTTAGATGCTTTTATTGTTGCTTGTATGTTTTTCTATGCATGGTGCTTGCTACGAGTAGAACGAGAACCGCTTGTGAACGATGAAGATCAGAAGGTGATGACCAGAAGCAAAGTATGGGGAAGTTGGAGCAAGTGTTAAGGCAAGTATAATACGAGGCTCTCCTTGATACCTAATAACATTATAATCATCTTTTCACGTGCATGTGTCTAATATGATGAAACATTAGGACCTTACCTAGTTTACTTTTGTTACCTTGTTCCTTGTTATCTATTGGGTTTTTGCATGTGGGTAGTTTTGCTAGTTGCTCCGCTTAATGATGAAAGCTCCTTAATAATGACTAATGGCATATGCAATGATGTTTAAAATGTGCTTTTTAGCAATATGGAATCCCTGAAGACTTATCTGTGAGCAAAATCCGGGACTTACAGTACAACTAATGATGTTTAAAATGTGCTTTTTAGCAATATGGAATCCCTGAGGACTTATCTGTGAGCAAAATCTGGGACTTAAAGTACAACCATGAGTGCTATATGGCTCTAGCTTTAGTCAAGTACGAGAACATTTTCTAGCTTGTTAGAGGTTACCTTCGTGGCGCAAAAGGGGCTTGACGAGTCGGGTATAGTGCGGCCTCTTTCCTTATGTGTATAGCCTGCGCGGAATGTGCCATCTGGAAGGGGAGCTCTACATCTGCTTGTCGATTGAAAACCTAGCGGACCTAACTTGTTAGACGAATCTTTGAAAGACTTCATAGTGAACCCTGCCGACCTTCCTTGGTAGTGGGTCAAGAGGCTGATCACCTCGTGCGAAAGGGTAAATCACGGCTCATGGGTAAAGATATACAACCTCTGCAGAATGTTAAAAAACAGTTATAACAGTCGTGCTCACGGTGACGAGCGCCTTGGAAAACTGATTGAATTATGGGTTCTTATTTTACTATGGTGTTGATGCTCATGTTTAATCATTATTGTCATATTGGCATTGTTTATATCATGTGGAAACCGGAGCTTAAGCATAATTTAGCAACTCAGGTTGTAATGATAAAACTTGATCTATTAAAAATGCTTATCGCAGTTCAGCCGTCTCAAACCAGTGGAGCCTACGTCCCCTCATATTACGCTTGTTACGCGGTGGTTTGCTTACGCTTGCTTTACTTTTCAATTACTTTAAAAAAATCCCGGACGAGTACCAGATGTTGGAGCTAGTGAGTTTTCTAAGAAGTGCTAGGCATATGTACACCTAGTCAACTGTCCCTGTGGTGTTTGGAGGCTTCGCTGAAGATTAGAACTTATGATCCCGCTACTCTGATAAGTGCTTTGCCTCTATGTATGTATTATTATTCGATATGTAATAAACATTGTGCTTGATACTATGTAATTTTTCGTCATATGTGTGTGATTGATTCCTAGGCATACATATGGTATACATCTGGTTTTGTTGTTAAAACTGGGTGTGACACTGGCCATACATTGGAACTGTTCGAAACACTAGCCGATACATTCCACCTTAAAGTTACTGATGATCTTTCTCTCCTTGTCAATTGCACGGTCAAATTGACTGGCACGCCAACGAACTTGAAACCAGCTTGTCCTGCAAGAGCCAAAGCAAATCTCCCAGGCTTGTCGTGTGTCCTGCGCGGTTAGATTTTCGCGTCGATAGAATCCAATGATTCTTATTTGGTATCATAAATGTTATTATTTTATTACATAAATTTAGTCAAACTTCATATATTTTGACTCTATAAGAAAATTAAAATGACTTATAATTTGGGATGGAGGGAGTACCTTTTCTAGTTTGGCTTGTCTATCGCCTTTTCTCCTCTGAGACATGTCATGGAGAGGGAGACCTAGAGTGGGGGCGTTCCACTGGCCGCCATCATTGCTGTGAAGCAGACCTTGAGATATCGAGCTTCTCCTAATACCACTCCTCGTATTGATAAAATTATTATATTGGGAAACATAAGTCTTTTTTCTTGTAGGGCATTTTATTTCATAGGTCTAAGATGTTTATAGAAGAGTATTGGTCGGATTTAGGATAGATAGCTCTACTATCAAGAGGGGCAAATATATTTGCCAATCAGTTATCTAGTGTCACTAGATGAGATCTAACTCGAGAGTCCATTTAGATCAAGTAGCATGAAAAGGAAGCAAGTGAAGACCTTTGCAAAAATGTTTTCAAAATGCTACCTTAGTGCTAAAGGTGTTTTCTGTCTTGCGGAACACCCTTTGGAGTTAGTGCATTAAAAAAAGTTTGAGACGCTTGGTGGGGTGTTTTTACACCCACCAGAACTGTCCGATGAGGAGCATTAGAAGTTAGCGTGCCATCCGTTACTGGTACAAGTCCTTAGAGAGTTAGTCCACCAAGTTTTAGAAGGGTGCTGAGTTGTCACTGGAATTCTCCAGTGGACCACTGAATTTTTGCACAGAGGCTGTTGTAGGCTATTTTTCAGAGGCGGGGCACCTTACATTCTGGTGCTTATCGTAGTCGAGTCACCAACAGTTTAGAACAGTGGATTGACAGCGTGAAATGCAGTAGTGTGCACCGGAGCTCTCGGGTATGGGCGCCGGAGTGTGCACTGGATCTTGACTCCAGAGACAGGTTTTAGCGCGTGTGTTTGGGCTAGTGTGAGCACTAAATCTCTCCGGCGGTGCACCGGAGAGGGCATCAGAGCTTCACCTATGCAACAGCTAGTTTAAGTGACCGTTAGAGTTCTCTGGGTGTTGGAGTTATTGTACTCACGGGTGCTTTCCAGTGGTTATGTTTCTGTGCAAAAAGTGCACAACTGCAAGTTTGGCTTAGTGTCAAATCGAAGTTGTGATTGGGTGAGTTTAGGTTGCTAGTGCCTATGGATGATACCAAGACACACTAGAGCCAATGTTAGCCCTCCACTTACATATGCTAAGTTGAGATTACATTCGTGGTGAGATTGGAGTGATCTATAGTGCATTTGCTTGAGATGAAGATGAGCTCACCAAGTGGCCTTTTGTGAGGATGGGAATGGTTGAAGGGTGGCTGATGTTAATGAGAGACGGTAGACATCAAGCCAGCGAGCCATAGGTATAAGTAAATAGATAAGTAATTGAAGCTTAAAGAACCGGAACCGAAAATAAAATAATCGTAATCAAGAAAATCGGTTCCAGACAGTATGGAACCGAATTTTCTTTGGTATTTCAGTTTTTACTATTAGTTAACTGAGTTATCCAAAAAAAACAAATTATGAACTTGTACTTCACTTAGATGCATTTTGTAAGAATATATTTTTGGTTATATTGTGATTTATTGTCATATTTGAATTCAAGTGTATTTGTGTTACTTATATTGTTGTTGTTCTCTTATCAATTATTATTATCTAAAATAGGAGAAGTGGTACTCAAATACATTTTATTGTCTTAGCTTATGTTAAAAACTAAACTTCAATTAGAACCAAAACCAAACCAAAATTTCTAAAAACAAAAACTTGAAGTGATCTGTTCCTTGCATTTCTTAGAACTAATGGGACCCTCTGTTCTACCAACCATTTCTTTGAGAACCGTAGAATCGGTTCCATAATTTGATTTGATCACCTCTACTTCACGAACAACCTGGTCAATTCATCAATAAACTGAAGATAACGAGCGAAGTCAGATCTATATGAACATATAATTGCTTATTACTCAAATCTGCAGACACATAGATAATGTATAAATATACTCATTTTATTGCCTCCTTTTCTTCAACAAACACTACAACTTCTTTACCAAAAACGAAAGAAAGGAAAAGAAAACACTGCTGCTGCTACTCAGTCTGCACTTGCATCACAATCTTGCGTACGAGTGTACGACTGCCGTCACAGCTCTGCGTCCCCTTTCATGAACACCACCACTCCTCAAACTCTGTTCCCACCTTTGCTGGCCATCCCTGCACATAATTACACGGATGATGATGCTCACAGTCACAGCTAAAGCATCACATCCTGGATCTGGATCATCATCCAGCAGCCTTGCACGGCGCAAGGCAGCATGCATGCATCATCATGTTGTCCTGACGAACCCAGCCAAGTTAATCACCATGTGTTTGGCCACCTTCAATATAATCGACTCCCCAGATTAACTTGCGCGATGTTGATTTACAGTTTTTCACATGATGCTGCATCCAGGGTCCTGTTCTTGCTGCGGGTAAGCTGCAGGGTAGGAGTAGACGGCAGGGTAGGACGGCATGGCGTTGTACTGCTGGTAGGTAGGGTAGGAGACCGGTGGCATCGCCTGGTAGTGGCCGCCGCCGTAGCCTGCAGGGCCGCTGCTGCCCCTGCCACCACCGCCGCCGCCGCTCTCTTTGCCCTCCTTGCCCTCTTTCCCCTCTTTGCCACCACCAAATCCACCGCCGTAGCCCATGCCACCGCCACCACCGTACATCATGCCACCGCCGCTCCCGTAGCCATACCCATCGCCCTTCTTCTTGTCGTCGCCGGAGCTGACGCTGAGCAGTTCCGCGTGGCCTAGGCTGCGCCGGAGCATGGTCGTCAGCGTGATGGGGTCCACACCGTCGCCGACGACGATGATCTTGTCGCCCTCCATCGTGGCGGATGTCACACCTGCGGAATCGTACGTCCAGCACCACATCAATTGTCAGAACGGGACTTGATCACTTCACAACCATTATCAATTCTATTTCCAACAGCAACAGAGATGCTAATCAAATCGCAGTGATTGTTAGTTGATCTTACCATTCATGCCCACAGCAGCCTTGAAGGCCTTCCTCCTCTTCCTCTCGTCATCCAGGGGTAACTTGAGCACAATCTTTTGCTGCAGCGAGAAATCAAAGAACCCCCAAGAAATTCAGAACAAAAACATTCAGGCACACAAATGAAGCAATGAATGAAGACGGCTCGATGAGCGACCAACCTTGCCCATCTTTCTTGCACGGAATTCTTCACAGAGCTTTCCTGTCTTGGCCGTACAACAGAGAAGAGTACTGGACTGTACTTGGAGTTAAGAATATCTTGTGCGATATGATTGGTGAGCAAGATGAGAGGAGCTGCTGCAAGCTCTTGTGAGTTATGAGACACAAGATACATGGCCATCACCTTATTTATAGGCAGGCAGGCAGGCAATAAGCAGGACGACAGGCAGAGAAACAGAGGGGTTCCGTATTATAGTATGTAACTACTATATGCTGTGGGAGGAAGCAGCACATAAGGCTCTGGACAAAGGAAGCTTAGCTTAGCAAAATGGAAGAAAACAAACAGCCAATCAATGAGCAAGCAGTGCACGGCTACTGAAATATGTGAATAACAATCCACGAGACGCACTGTGCCAAATGCCCAGCTCACGGTGAAGCTGGCTGGTGTTCGTGGAACCTCAACATCAGCGAGTGGCTGGTAGGCCCTGGTCGGTGCTAGTGTGCCACAAGTTTCCACACATTTCCTTATAGCTAGATAGCTCATCTCAACACACCACACCACACCACAAGTCCACAACACAGGTCAAGTCTCTCTTCCTCTCTTTATGTCCATATTTTCCTTCTCTCTTTCTTTCCCAATTTTTCTTCTCTCCCTCTTTCCATATTTCCCTTCTCTCTTTCTTTCCCAAATTTTCTGCTCTCTCTAATTAAGCTGATTGCATAGCAAAATGTTTTCTTTAGGGCTATGCTGCCATACTATCATTTACAGTATCAATTAGTTGGCCTAAGCTTATTGAAACTGGGGCCTATCTATTATCTCATCGCCCATTTTTTATCAGTCAGCATGGTTGTTATACTAATTATTTGATACAGTACCTAGGAAATCACTAGGAAAGTCATACGCTAAGTGAAATTTATCAAGCTTCCGTTCCTAGCTTTTGAAATAGAGTAGGATTTAAATCAACAGCTGGCGCCTGGCGGACAGCATTTTCTTTTTATATTACTCAGGAGTATCGTTTAGCTGTTTTGTGCTGTCTGCTGTTGGTGATAGATTTGGATGCTCTGTCTTGCCATTTCAATGTTAAGGTAACGAAGAAAGAGATGGGCATGAAAAGTCGATATCATCATGATGGTTGAAATTGAGGCGCTTGGAGCAATCTTTCGGTGTGTTTTTTGACCATGTCTGATACATGAAATTTCCAACCAAAGTTGTATGCTTGACCAAAAAGAGAAACGTTTGCTGTCAACGCTGAATACATATAGCCAAAAACCGTGTAACAAGCATACGCCTGGGGAAAAAAAAGAGCTCTCAGCATGATATCACCTGCATAAGTATGTACTTACAGTTTGAACATGTCTATGCATAACAGTTTTACCGCTGGTATTGTTTTGTGTAGTACAAGATAGCTCAGACCAGGGGTTTTCTTAAGAAAAGCCTCAGAAGCTTTGTCGCAGATTTTAGTAGACGATAAAAAACTAAAAAATAAAATAAATTGCAACTAGTCATTCAAGGCCTTTATAGTAGTCTGTTTTTGGGCTATCTGAAATCAGTTTCCTTTTTGCTTTCTTCAGACCAGGGTTTACAAGCAAAGTTTCACTGAAATTCCCAAAATATCCCCTTTTCCTCTGGCCTCTCGGTCTGATAACTTTTTTTGCGCACAAAATTTTCACGTTTCAATTCATGTTCTGTCCAAAATTGCACTAAATCGCCAGAGAATGGTCCTTCCAAATACCTCTACCGAAGTCCTAAAATTCTCCAAATTGTCAATTTCCCCGGCTCCCACGCCCAAGGCCACAAACATAGGAGGCGTTCGGCTGGTGCATTGAATAGTAGATTTTGGATGGTTCTGGATGATTTAATAGTGTTATGTGAGAGAGAATAAGCTGAAACAAGCCAGGAGTATACCAGCCGAACGCGTTGATAGGCAGCTCAATCACCGTCAGTCTTGCCGTACTATTACTGCTCTACCTCAGTGATATGGTTGTATTATTTCTTCAATGTTATATACAGTTGTGATGCATGATGGATTGGAGAATCTTTCAAGTAAACTGATACTGAATTTTTTAAAACCAATTTGAATTTGGTCCAATATTTCAAAAAATCTGTGTTTATGGCTGAGGCCAAAATTTTTTATAATGATATATTGTACACCCCGGCTTAGACAATGTTATATTATTATTTTACTAGTTTCTAAAAAAATAAAGGACGTTGAGCACAAGCTAATCAGCTTATTTTTGAACGAATTAACTTGCCTAAACGTCATATAACTAAAAATGGATGGAGTATAACAATTTAATTAGCCAAAGTTCACATTCAACCAGTAAGAACAAAAATATGTATGCCTCATATATCAAGACAATGTCTAGTTGAAAATTTTACGACTACTTCACTATCAAAGCACACTCTTCATTATTTGGCTAACCTTTTCTAACAACAATTATTGATGGGACCCCCAAAAGATCTTTATGTGATTGCATTGTAACATCACTGCTAAGAGCTACAATTAAAAAAACATCAGTGCTAATTAATAATTAAGCACAAGTCAGTGGAAACTTTGTATGACATGCGCAGTCTGCTTAAAAAAACAGCAGTCATATCAACAAGAGATCAGTGATGCAATAAGATTAAAAAAAATCCTTCATGATAATGAAGTAGCAAGAGTGTGAGTGATATATCATCTGTAACGGATAGGTATGGTTTTTAACCGATCAGTTTTGACCCTTGTTGGACAAAAACAAATTAAAGTTGCCGAACATAAGATCCAAAGACCGGTTGCTGTCCAAGTTGGCGTTCGTCCATGATGTTTACATGTCATCTAGTAGATTAATTAGTAGTTGCCTAGTTCTTGATAGTTATGGATTAGCACTAAACTAATTTCACTTTAACGTCGCTTAGTGCAGACAGACGAATCAGCGAAAGAAAAATAAATTAACGTAGTGCCGGCCCCTCTATGGTGCGCTAGCTTGCTTGATATTTTTGTTGCTCATCTAGCTGTAGTAATTTTTTTTTTCACGTCCACTGAAAAGAATATGTGCCCCTCGCTAAAAAGTAGTACCTGTGGAATTACTACGTACCGTTAAAGCAAACACAGGGTGCGGTATATTTTTTCCCAACCAATTCCACACGCTACCGCACCGAGTTCTGCTTTGATATATATAGTAATAATTTCGGACAAACTATATTCAAACAAATGCCAATAGTAACAATTGATACCGCACCGCACATTAGCGTGGCGCAAAAGATTTTAGCGAGGAACAAACATACCTTTTTTTTATAATAGGAACAAACATACTCGTACAAACAAACTCGGACAAACTAAAACTGCCATTTTAACAACCACCATCGTTTGATTGCTTGATATGCAAGTGTTTTTTTTCTCCTTTCTGTCGTGAAGCCAATATCAAAATGGGCCATGACAGGAGTATGTTGCTTCTTTCTTGTCCTGTCTCGTCCAGCCGGCCTAGCTAGCTATAGCTCGTGGCTAGCATGCAGGCCTCTGCATATGTGGCGTGCCCGTGGTGGACGGGGTCGGATCCGGAAGATGAGATCCACATCGGGCGTCATCCTGCGCTTTGGTCGCTTATCCTCCGCCATCAGGCACAGGAACGCCGAGCAGCCTATCTGATCGATGCCCAAAAGCAACATGCATGTGTGGGCGTGTGGCTAACTCGTCTCACACAAGTTGAGACTTGTGTATATATATAGATGCTGGTTGATGGGGATCTCCATCCAACTTCCGTATCTTCTACTACTAGCTACCTAGCTAGCTAGCTAGCTTCACCTAAATAAAGAATTGATATAAGGCATAGATATATTTTTTCCCCAAGAATTGAATTGTTTGTAGCAAAATGTGGATACTGCAATATCTATACAAATTTCTTTATAAAGACCAAAATAATTACCGTTTAATTGATAAATATATATATATATATATAAGGCACACATGCATTTTGTTAGAGTCCAGGTGAAAATGGATCCAATACTATACAGAATTATATTTGACCCATTGATGAGATCCTAACATAGGGGTATGTTAAGCCTTGGGATCAAAAGTTCCAGACTGGGAGATCCCTCGACTGACCTGTCTAGGATCGCCCGGGGGCTCGAGGGTTATACCCATCGGGTACGCTAGCGCGCACCCTCTAGCTAAGGTATTGGGCCGAGCCCGAACAGGCATGCGACCTCTGCTCGGGACTCAGGAGCTCGCCCGAGCCTCAGGCTAACGGGGGTCTGGACCTGATCCTTGGCTCCCTCCTGGCCTTCAGCGCTAACCAAGGCTCGAACTCGAGACAGGCGCCCTGAGCCACCAAGACTTGGGGGCTCCCCAGCGCTGCCCCACAGGTGCGGTGCTGTGAAAGGTCCCTATGTGGTTTTGGCAGTTGAGTGACAGCCTAGGTTGACTAATTATGTTTATATGAGATACACAGGTGATTAGTCCACAGATATCCACAGATACATATGTGTGAGCAACATATGCCATCAAGGTGAAAATGGCTTGGAGATATTGCAAAGCTCACACATGTGATGATGAAGGAGCTCATTGCACATGAGACACGACATTGAGTAATGTGATCAAGGTGGAGAAGATCAAGACATGACTTGGCTTGATGTACCTGTTGCAAGCGTGAAGGGCAAGTTGGAGGCTTTGGAGCGATGGACCATGTGGCGGTGAAGCTTGAGCAAGACTTGGCGCCGATGGACGAAGGCAACGGTGAAAAGCAAGAGAAGTCAAGATCAATGAACCAATATGATCACAAGATGATATGAAGTGGATCATATTATTGTTGATCGTGTTGGTGCATGTGTTGCATCGACATTGGAGGAGATGGAATAGAATGCGCAAAGTAAAGGTATAACCTAGGGTATTTCATTTCACTGGTCATAGGTGTGTAGAGAAGTTGATGACCGGGTTTAGGATAGATGGCCGTACTATCAAGAGGGGCAAACTTGTTTGCATATCGGACATCTAGTGCCACTTGAGTGATCTAACTTTGTATCATCGCTAGGATCGAGTGGCATGGCAAGTTGAGTGGCTAATCCATTGAAAAATGTTTGTGAAAAGCTAACACACATACACATGGTGGTGTACACTTGGTGGTGTTGGCACATTTGCAAAGGAGAAGAAGTTGGAGTTGATGTGGATCAACTCGGCGATGAAATGGAGGAAGAAAGGAGGTCACTATGAGTGACTGAACGCTGGCCTCGGCAGGACCAGCGCGTCCGGTCAGTGGCAGCAGTTGGGCGTGGTCTAGGTCAAGTGATCGAACGCTACAAAGGAGAAGAAGTTGGAGTTGATGTGGACCAGCGCGCGCAGAGCTGATCGGACGCTAGTCTGTGTCTGGTCGTGCAGGAGAGGACTCGTCCAGTCACAAAATAGAGGCTCAAGGAGCTCTCTAAAAATGACCAGACTCTGGCTGGTCTGTGTCCGGTCGTGTAGGAGCGAATGCGTCCTGTCGCAAAATAGAAGCTTGGGGAGCTCTCTGGAAACGACCGGACTCAGGTAGTGGCGCGTCCGGTCTTGGCGTAGAGGTGCATCCGGTCATCACTTGACCGTTGGTGCATGGTAGCCGACCATTGAGATCGAGCGGCTCTGGTTGAACACAGAGCGACACGTGGATGGCGTAGCGCGACCAGACATTGGCAGGGTGCGTCCGATCGATACGACCGGTGCGTTCGGTCGCCCCGAGCAGTGCCTAGTGAAGGGGTACAACGGCTCTATTTTCATGAGGGCTATAAATCGAAGGGGGTCTCAGCCTTGGCTATGTGACAGCACCTTGGGGGACTTTGTTGCTAGAGAGTGCTTAGGAGCCCTCCATCTCACATATGCTTGATAGTGATCATCCGATTATCTGAGAGAGCGATTCTAGTGTGATTGCATCATGAGGTTGCATCGAGTGGCACTCGGTGGTCGTCTTGCAAGCTGGTGGTGCTTGTTACTCTTGGAGGTTGCCACCTCCTAGATGGCCTGGTGGTGGTCTCCGTCGAAGCACGCAAGAAGCTTGTGCGGTGCTCCAGAGAAGAGCCTTGTGAGGGGCATTGTGCTCGCCCCGTGGGAGCCGCGAAGAGCAACTCTAGTAGAGCGAGACGTGAAGGGCGACAAATGGTCCAACCAGGTCAAGTGCTAGAGCTTGTGGTAAGCACTCCACGTGGGAGAGTGTGACTTGCGAGTCACCACTAGCAAGAGGACCGACAGCAACCTTGGAGCTTGTCTCAATGGGGACATAGCGTGTTGGCAAGCACGTGAACCTCGAGAGAAAAATCACCGTGTCAACATTGTTCTTCCCATTGGTTTGGAATCCCCTTTCACAAGCTAGTAATTACTTTCATATATATTGTGCTTGTATAGTTGCTCTTGTAATTAGTTAGCTTATGTAGCTCACTAGTTACCTTCTTGCTTGTGTAGCATAGAAGTAGCTCCCTTACATGGCTAATTTAGTTTATGTAACCTTGTTAGTCACATTGCTTAGTTTGTGTAGCTAAGTATTTGCACTCTCTAATTTGACATTGGTTGCCTTGTTATTGAGCATTGCTAGTGAGCTTAGGAGCTTTGTGCTTTTGCTTACTAGAATTGTGTAGGAGCTCTCCGGTCTGCAAAATACTAGTGGCATAGGTTTATGTGACCTTGCTCCTAGAATTGGATAGGTAAGCTCTATCTAGCCCGACAGCTTTGTTGCATAATTAGGATCTTTATAAGGTGCTTGTGAACTTTGATAGATGGGTGCAGTCTTGGCTAGACCGATTGTTTTAATTCCATATTTGTTTCGGTTAGCCGGCGCGATTAAATTTAGAAAGGACTATTCACCCCCCTCTAGTCCGCCATCTCGACCTTTCAAGTAGTATCAGAGCAAGGTCTCTCATTTGTGGTCTTCACCGACCTGAGAGAATAGCGACTTATGGGGTAGATGTTGATTGTCCACACATTTTTATGGCACACACTGTACATGATGGAAAAATTGAATGATATGTAATTTTAAGTTTATTTGCCCTCAAATGTGGTTGATGGTAGATGTAGGCTTTTCTCATGTGTTGGATGAAGATAATCTAACTCAAGCACAAGAGAAATGCCTAGATCTTGACATCCAAGCTACTAACATCATGTATAGATCTTTGGATGATTGCATATTTGGAGAGATCATTGACATGAAGACTGCCCATGAGATTTGGAGTTATCTCAATGAGAAATATGGGACAGTTTCCGATGATGAGGATGAGCCCAAGAAGGAGGTGCATGAGTGTGTCGAGCATGACCACAATTTGGTGATTGTGAAAGATTACTTCACCTCATGGTCAAGTGATGATGATGATGATCATACCACAAGATCACTTGACAAGATTGATGATGATGCCACAAGTGATGCCAATGATGATGCTACTCCATGCACACTTGATGGTGATAATGATGGATCATGCTCGGGCTATGAGAGTGATGTTTCTTCAAGCTCTCCAACTACATCACATTGCTTCATGCCACAAGGTGACACTAAGGTATTTAATGCAAATGTGATTGATCTTGATTCATATGAGGAGCTTCTAGATAGATATGGTTGCATGATCAAAGCTTTAGAAAAAGAGATGGCTAAAACTAAGAAATTGAAAAATGAAAACTCTTTTCTAAAGAACACTTGTGAACAAGAAAAGCATCTACTTTATGTTACTACTTGTTCACATGAGTTGCTAAAATTGGCTCATGAGGAACTAAGTGTTGCTCATGATAACTTGGTACAAGACCATGCTTTTCTCACTAAGGAGCTTTCCAATGGAAAAACTAAAAGTAGTGAAAGCTCATCACATGGGTCAATTGATCAATCACATATTGTTGCTAACCCTTGTGATGTAGACAAGAAGCATGTATCCACCTCTTGTGATGATTTATTAGATATGTCATGCTCCTCACATATAGATGCTTGTTCTACTTCTATGTCTTGTGAGACTAACCTTTTGAAGGAGAACAATGAGCTCAAAAATGAAGTGAAGAATTTGAGCAACAAGTTAGAGAGGTGCTACAACTCAAAAGTCACCTTTGAGAACATATTGAAGACTCAAAGAAACTATGGTGACAAGTGTGGCCTTGGCTTCAAGAAGAAGATGACAAAGGGCAAAAGAAAGAGATAAAGAAAGATGAAGAAGCTACAACAAAGAAAGCTCTCTCATACCATGAGCTACCAGTGTCATGAAGCGGGACACCTTGCAAATGGTTGCCCTAACATTGAGAAGCTCAAGAAGATAAAAGAAGAAGAGAGGCTCAAGCATGTGAAGTGTTTTAAGTGCCACACTTGGGGTCATCTTACCTCAATATGCCCAACCAAGCAATTGGTAAAGCAACTAGAAGAGCCTCAACCAAAGTCACAAGTTGAGCAAGAGAAGACACCCCAAGAGCAAGTCAAAATCTATCATGAAGATGGTGATGACTTGATGATGATGAAGAAGAAAACAAGAAGGGGTGGAAAGGCAAGGCATCCAATGCAAACTTAAGATGCTAAGATGATGAGCAAGACACAAGATGAGAAGAAAGTCTATGCTCACATCAAGTGCTTCAAGTGTGGAAATGCGGGACACTTTGCCTCGAAGTGTCCTACCAAGCTTGAGAAGAAGGCTCAAGCAATCCATGAGAGGCATGGCAATGGGAAGCATCACATGAGCAAGGAAGAGAAGGCTCAATCAAAGAGAAAGTGCAACTCATGCCAGGAAAGGGGACACATGGCACATTCATGTCCCCTAGGTAACACTCCTAAGCCTATTTCAATTGATGATGATTCTATGCTAAGGAAAGATGGTAATGGTACCTCTATGGTTGCTATAGCAAAACATCCCACTACTCATACTAAGGATTTGCCTAAGTATGTTGCTCCTAACTTGAGAGAACCCAAACTAGTTTGGGTACCATCAAAAAGTGGATGATTGTTTGTAGGTACCATTGGCATTGGAGGCTTGATTCAATTGATCTTACATTGTTCATCACATATTGAGTCAAGTTATGAAGCTTAGTGCACATCCTATCACAATACCAAGCCAAGAATTAGTGAAGTCCAAATGTGCTACACCATACAAGTGCTATAATTCAAGTTATTGGTGATTTATTGGATATATTTGATGGCTTACAAATAATTGAGTTGAAGCTTGCTAGTTGGATGATCATGAGCTAACCAAGGTATATCTCTTGTTGATCATTTTATTTGGGTGCATATGAGTTGTTGAATTGGATAAATATGCAATGTTACTTGCTATGAGATGTTTGAATGGATAAATAGCTTAGTAATCAAGTTTGGATTGATTTGTGTTGGATAAGTTTATAAAATGACATTTAGTAAGTGGATTGAATGGATTTATATCTTGTAAAAGTATTCAAACAAGTTGGTTTCATGTTTGATTCACATTTGATGAAGTATAGCTCAAGTGATTGAAATATGTCCTATATTGCAAAATCTGACCTAGTTGTGATCTTAGTCATGTTTGAGTGATTAAAACTTATTAGATTAGAATAAAAATTGGTGTATATGCTCTAGACTTAGGTATAAGATACTGTACAAATTTCATGAGAATTGGATAAAAGATGCTTCAATTTTGGAGTGGATCTTGTCAGCCATAGTGCAGTAGTTTTCAGCATATAACAGTGGTGGAAGCATTGAAATCTGGTAGCAATCAAGAAGTCAAATGAAGCTTAATTTTTTACAGCTGCTAGATAACTTAATGAACCACATCTCCACCAAATTTTGTAGTATTTGGATCTATACTTTGGGAGATATGCATTTTTATTTGAAGGGTACAGAATCTATCAAAAAAGTGATAATTATTGGATTTATTTGGAGTCACTTTGATTGAAAGGTTCTCAAGATAGAAACATGTCTATAAGTGATTGAGGCACCTAAGTTTGGTTTTAAGATGATCTAGAAGCATAACAAGCAAAGAGGACAAGGCCATTTGATTGTGGATTTGCACACATTTGGTACTCAAATTGGAAGATCAAGATCAAACTTAAGATTAAGTTGAAGTTTAAGTTCTAGTGACTATTGGAAATTATTTGGTAGAAAGAAAAGTGCCTAAACAAGTAGAAAGAAAAGGACTTAAAGAAGGAATCAAGGTTACTTATCAAGTTAAGTCCATCACTTGGATCAATCAATCAAGTTATTTCAAGTGAGTTCAAGGATGGTTCTTTGGAGAGAGGTCACTTCTCCATAGTGTAGGGGCTTGCCGCCTATATGTAGGTAAACCAAGTGTGGTACTTGGAAGGCTAACATAGAAGTGGTGATCCGAGGGACATTTGAGATGCTTAGTTGAAGCAATCAAAAGGGTTGATCAAGAAAAGCAAGCAACACCCAAAAGAGAGCTAGTCATGATATTTCAAGTGGTATTCCAAATAGTTCTCTCATGCAAGCATTGATCAAATGATGAAGCAAACTAACCACAACAAGATAGTGCACTTGATCATAAGTGGTATTCATTTCATATGGGTGAAGAATGGAATTCAAAATGGTATCTATTGGTCTTCACCAAGCTTATAATTGGACTTTACATTGCTATTGGAGTAATAAATTGGAATCTATGTGACTATCCTCTAATCCAATATAGCAAAGGTATCATTGTAATGTGCATGATCATTTCATCCCTTACTAGTATGCGATTAGTGCATATAGTACATGCTTCATAGGATCATGCATAACAAATGAAATATTTAAATTCATAGCCTACCACTATTGCTTGAAATGATTAGTTGATCTAGTGGTTAGTATATGAATTTGTTCATGAGCTAGTGAACCCAAGAAACTTGATTTAATTTGGACTGCTAACAAGTGACAAGTACAACATTGATAACATAACCCTTGTAAGAGGTGTGAAGAGGCTTGTCATTGGTTCAAACTGGACTTGAAAGCTCAGGCAAATCAATTTAGTTCAAATCAACTTAGAAGCTCATGATAAATAACCAGAGTACAAGCATAAGACAACAATGCACTTGGATATCTAGTTTGTTTCAAGTGGTATCTAGACTCAAGTATTTCATCAAGAATTTACATGTGATGTCTAGATCAACTCACAAGTGATATCCTATAGTGGTACTTATGAAGATAGCAAATGTTCAAGAAATGGTTTTTATTGATGAATCCAACAAGTGGTTCGATACTAGAAAATTCTTTTAACTGGTATCACATCTACACGTGGTATCAATCATGCAAGACAATGGTTCCACAAGTGATCCTCAACTTTAAGTGATCATCAAATGAAGAATGCATCCCCCACCTACAAGAACTCAAGTTTATCAAATAGATGACCCATGCTAAGACATAAGGGGAGGTGTCCCACAAATTAGTATCAAGGTCAAAGATTTTATATGTGGTATCTCAAGAAGCTATACAAGTGGTGTGGTTCAAATAATCAAATGATGTCCATAAAAAATGCAAGATTCAAGTGTCAACCATCTACCCCATTGCAACCTTTTGCATCAATGAGAAGCACACCTTTTATGGAAATTGATGACAAAGGGGGAGAGATTGTACAAAGATATGAAAGCTTTGGGAGAGATTGAGACAAAGAAGTAGAGGTTAGAAATGGACATGAACAAAGAGGGAACAACATTGAGGAATTAAGAAGGATCAAAATTAATTCTTGGACAAGAGAAGTACACAAGTAGGGGGAGCAAGATCATGAACTTTGATTGGTTACATTTGATATGTGCATATTCATGTGCTTACTTGCATTGCATAGGTTTTCAAATTCAATATGCATGCTTGTGTGGTGTATGCTAGTTATAGAATTTGATTGATGAAATGAAAACTAGCATGCATAGGATGATAGCTAGACACTTGGCATATTTTTCAAGTAATGCTAGTACCTTGTTTTTAATGATGATCTCACAAGGTATCTAGTGCTTTTGTTTCCAAGTGATATCTAGCTAACCATGGTGCTATGGATGAACTTAAAGGTGCAACTCCGATTGGTATCACACTTCAAAGGTTTACTCTATACACCTTAGCATCATTTGGTAGTAATTACTCTCCTATAATTCCAATCTATGCATATGTGTAAGCTTCAAACCAAACACACTAGCACATATGTAGGGGGAGCTAATACTACCATTTCAGGTTTGTGGTACTTGTCCAAAATCATTTACACATGGTAAAATTGCTTGGGCAAGCAACATGAATCCAAAAGAGCTTAATTTACATATCTTTGTAGAGTTGCCATCAATTACCAAAAAGGGGGAGATTGAAAGGTCCTTGTGTGGTTTTGGTAATTGAGTGACAACCTTGGTGAACTAATTGTGTTTATGTGAGATACACAGGTGATTAGTCCATAGGTACATGTGTGTAAGCAACATGTGCCATGAAGGTGGAAATGGCTCAGAGATATTGCAAAGCTCACACATGTGATGATGAAGGAGCTCATTGCAATGAGACATGACACTGAGTCATGCGATCAAAATGGAGAAGATCAAGACATGACTTGGCTTGATGGACCCGTTGCAAGCGTGAAGGGCAAGTTGGAGGCTTTGGAGCGATGGACCGCGTGGCGATGAAGCTTGAGCAAGACTTGGTGCCGATGGATGAAGGCAACGGTGAAAAGCAAGAGAAGTCAAGATCGATGAACCAATATGATCACGTGATGATATGAAGTGGATCGTATCATTGTTGATCGTGTTGGTGCATGTGTTGCATCGACATTGGAGGAGATGGAATGGAATACACAAGGCAAAGGTATAACCTAGGGCATTTCATTTCACTGGGCATAGGTGTGTAGAGAAGTTGATGGCCAGGTTTAAGATAGATGGCTGTACTATCAAGAGGGGCAAACTTGTTTGCATATCGGACATCTAGTGCCACTTGAGTGATCTAACTTTGCATCATCGCTAGGATCGAGTGGCATGGCAAGTTGAGTGGCTAATCCATTGGAAAATGTTTGTGAAAAGCTAACACACATACACATGGTGGTGTACACTTGGTGGTGTTGGCACATTTGCAAAGGAGAAGAAGTTGGAGTTGATGTGGATCAACTCGACGATGAAATGGAGGAAGAAAGGAGGTCACTATGAGTGACCGAACGCTGGCCTCGGCAGGACTAGCATGTCCGGTCAGTGGTAGCAATTGGGCATGGTCTAGGTCAAGTGATCGAACGCTACATGGTAAGAGTGACCAGATGCGCAGGGCCTACATCCGGTCGCGTATGACGAATGGTGACGTTGGTGGCACTGGAGTTGGCACGTGGGCACAAAGCTGATCGGACGCTGGTCTGCGTTCGGTCGTGCAGGAGCGGATGCGTCCAGTCGCAAAACAAAGGCTTGGGGAGCTCTCTAAAAATGACCAGACTTTGGCTGGTCTATGTCTGGTCATGCAGGAGCAGATGCATCCGATCACAAAATAGAAGCTCAGGGAGCTCTCTAGAAATGACTAGACTCAGGTAGTGGTATGTCCGGTCTTGGCACAGAAGTGTGTCCGATCATCACTTGACTGTTGGCGCGAGGCAACCGACCATTGAGATCGAGCAGCTTTGGTTGAACGTAGAGCGACACGTGGATGGCATAGCACGACTGGACGTTGGCAGGGTGCGTCCGATCGATATGACCAGCGCATCCGGTCGCCCCGAGTTGTGCCCAGTGAAGGGGTACAACAGCTCTATTTTCGTGGGGGCTATAAACAGAAGGAGGTCTCAGCCTTGGCTATGTGACAGCACCTTGGGGGACTTTGTGTCCATGCTTGAGAGTGCTTAGGAGCCCTCCATCTCACATATGCTTGATAGTGATCATCCGATTGTGTGTGAGAGCGATTCTAGTGTGATTGCATCACGAGGTTGCATTGAGTGGCACTAGGTGGTCATCTTGCAAGCCGGTGGTGCTTGTTACTCTTGGAGGTTGCCACCTCCTAGATAGCTTGGTTGTGGTCTCCATCGAAGCCCGCAAGAAGCTTGTGCGGTGCTCTAGAGAAGAGCCTTGTGAGGGGCATTGTGCTCGCCCCGCAGGAGCCACGAAGAGCAACTCTAGTAGAGCAAGATGCGAAGGGCAACAAGTGGTCTGACCGGGTCAAGTGCTAGCACTTGTGGTAAGCACTCCATGTGGGAGAGTGTGACTTGTAGGTCACCACTAGCAAGAGGACTGGCGGCAACCTTGGAGCTTGTCTCAACGGGGAGTAGCGTGTTGGCAAGCATGTGAACCTCAGGAGAAAAATCACCATGTCAACATTATTTTTCCTGTTGGTTTGCAATCCCCTTTCACAAGCTAGTAATTACTTTCATATATATTGTGCTTGTGTAGTTGCTTTTGTAATTAGGGCTCACTAGTTACCTTCTTGCTTGTGTAGCATAGAAGTAGCTCCCTTGCATGGCTAATTTGGTTTGTGTAACCTTGTTAGTCACATTGCTTAGTTTGTGTAGCTAAGTATTTGTGCTCTGTAATTTGGCATTGGTTGCCTTGTTATTGAGCATTGCTAGTGAGCTTAGGAGCTTTGTGCTTTTGCTTACTAGAATTGTGTAGGAGCTCTCCAGTCTGCAAAATACTAGTGGCATAGGTTTGTGTGACCTTGCTCCTAGAATTGGATAGGTGAGCTCTATGTTGCTCGACACCTTTGTTGCCTCATTAGGATCTTTATAAGGTGCTTGTGAACTTCGATAGAGGGGTATAGTCTTGGCTAGACTGATTGTTTTAATTCCGCATTTGTTTTGGTTAGCTGGTGCGATTAAATTTAGAAAGGACTATTCACCCCCCCTCAAGTCCACCATCTCGACCTTTCACGCTGTTAACCGCTCCTCCGATAGGGTTACTCATGGGGTGTGATGCAAGAAGACAAACTCCTCTGCTGGCTTCAAGGTCTCAGGGGCTTCTAGGCCCACGCATCAGCCCCTCAAGCTAGCTACCTTCACCACCAAGAAGCCTCCAGAAGGTGCACCTTGTGGAGGCCGGTCCAATCCAACAAAGCCTGACACTCAGTGTGTTAGAACAGAGTAGTCGGACGACGCCTAGAGCTTCTTCGGCTCCACGACATCGCCACGGTCCACACAACGCCGCTACAAGACCTCTTGGACTTTGGCGCATGTAGACCATAGGCTCAACTCCTGCAAACTTCCATGTACCCAACCTACACTACCCTAGATCTGGACATCACTGCCGGTTCAAAAACCCACTTCACTACCAGATTTTGAACTGATAGTGGCATATCGGCAGTGATGGGGGTTGACATCACTGTCGGTCCTTAAAAACCAACACTGATCAACAGGAAATAGTGTCGGTTCCTGGCTCCGCCCGGCAGTGTCCAGTTGAACAACACTGCCGGTTTGTAGTGCCAATCGATAGTGATAGTTGCTTTAAGAGTGTCGGTTCTTGGCTTAAGCCAGCAGTGTTGAGCAAGCCTACACTATCGGTTCATGGATCAAACCAGTAGTGTTGTAGTAAATATCAGTGTCGGTTCATGGATCAAACTGGCAGTGTTCTTGTAACTATCAGTGTCGGTTCATGGTTCAAGCCGACAGTGTTAAGCAAGACAACACTGTCAGTTTGCTTCTAACAGGCAGTGATGGTTACAACAACACTACCGGTTTGTTGCTAAACGGCGGTGATGGCCCGTTCATATTTTATTGTTTTATAATTTATTTTAATTTATATTTTTTGTCGAATCAGGTTTCGCTTTATATACGCTACGTAGACGACAGGTCCATTAATATTAAACATTACAAATGTTACGATTATAATTCAAATGTTCTTATCCACATCTCGATCCCTCAAAATAAAAAAAGAAATATTCTTGGACTTCACACATGCTTCTCGGACTTCGTACAATAATCTGGCGAGCCGCTCTAGGCCATACTGGTCCTTATACTTCACGGATTGTGCAATGGAAAAAACTCCATCTTTTTCCAATACCTCAGCTAAGATGAATTTTGCCAGCTCTGATTGTAGTGTGACGATCTCCATGTCTAGCAGCCTTTCGTGCTTATATTTCTTGCGCTGTCGTTCAAAAAAGATGATATGCAAAGAGGAATAGTAAATCATTTTATTGAATTATTAACAGACATAAATGAAATGGGGATTATACACACCAACTTATCGGCTTCTTCTGATTTCCTGCCAATGTAGCGAAGCATTGCCCACATTACATAAAACCCGCATTCATTGTTTCCCGCCAGCTGTGATAGGTACTTCCCCTCCATTTCGACAACCTTGAATGGGACTGGCGTCCCACCGATATGTCTTCTTCAGACACTAAGCAACATTAAAAGGAGAAACATTAGAAAGCGGTATGTGTGATTAGAAAATAATAGTTATTAGGATCGCTTACTAATTCAGCACTGCCACCAGTGCATCGAGATAATGAAATGGTTTTTTCTTTGAGTCCCACACCTCGAGCAGATTTTTAGCAAAATTAACACAAATGAAGACGAAATGGTTGCTGCAATCATAGAATCCTAATTATCGAATAATCTTAACGAAAAAAGAAGCATAAAATTAAAAGCCGAGAACACATACTCGCAGTTGTTGGCTAGAAGTATGTGGGTTTTCTTATTCATCGTGAATTCATCGAAAACAACAATCAATCTCTATTTCAGGTCTTCCACATCACATCCATAGAGGCATAGACATGTCCTCTCATTGACTCGCATGGGGTCCAAGAAGCCTATGTAATCCCATTTGCTTTTTAGAATGCAAAATTTTACTATACACCTACATAAAATCATGGGAAGTGCTCAAAAGTTAACAATTTGTGTCTCAAGAGAGTAGTTAATTGTAATATCATGCATGTAGGGTACTTACATTGTCCACAGCATCAACATTTGAACATCGAGAGAGTGTTTCTGGTATAGCTGGAACAAGCACTCCCACTCGACATTGAACTTCTCTTCTTCAGGATATTGGAAAACATGTGGCGAACAGATAATAACCTCAAAACCAAAGTCATCCGTCTTTGTTGCTTGAGCCATGTAATATTTATGTAACTGGCACATATATGTTGTCAGATTTTTATACTCATGATCGGGAACCAAAAGATTGCCCCTTTCATACTTCATTGTCGGTGTTCCCGTCCCTTGTACATCATAATAGATGTTCGCGGCCTCTTCCATAGTTAAATCAGGGTTGTCTTCGACTAACTTCATAATGTTCCTTAAATCTTTATTGTGTATTTCTTCATCTCTTGTTGTAGCGTATTTATTCTGTGTTTGCCTTTCGAATTCGGACTTCAACAAAAACAGAGGCAGTGAGGCACATAGATTGAAGAAACTAACATAATCTTCCTTTGAGATGTGTGCTGTAAATTTTTCTTTCATCAAGGTGATAACGCTGCCACTGAACGACCTTTTTCTTTTCTGTTGGTCCACTTTGGGAGCATTAGCGACCGAATCCAAGGACCTTTTCTGTGACTGTGAGGATGTCCTTGATCTTGTTTTGGGCTGAGGTGGAGGAGGAGGATGACGACGAGAATTCTGTTTTCCCGACGCTGATGAAAATGGAGGAGGAGTCTCTTTTCTTAGGGCTGATGAAGATGGAGTCGGACGAGGAGGAATAGAAGGAGACCTCTGTCTTCTCGGGGGTGATGGCTCTAGATGAGGAGGGGAGTGATCTCTGTTGGGAGATGGTGAGTGATCATCGCGGGTGGGAGAAGACTCGCAGTCGTCCTCATCTTCAGAGGACAATTGATGGTCAAGCTTAATGAAGTGCTTGCGCCAGGCCACTTGAGAGCCCTTGTTTCGACCAAGTTTCAGCCTGTCTTCTAATATGGGGTACTCAATGGGTATCTTGTTATACTTCTTATCAAGTATTTTATCAATGGTGACGCGAGCGTACCCTAGTAGAATTGGGCGACCATTAATTGTCCTGTCCCCCATAGGTCAGGCCTAGCCGAGCGCCACCTTGTCCTTTGTCCATTCCTGACGGATGTACAACCTAACATTGATGGGTTCAGTGATGTCATCCACCGGATGAGGCACATTCGCCTCTTCTTCATCGAGCGGGGTCGATCTGCAGCTGCTGCGACCCCTAAACTATGGGCTAAAGGCACTAGGAGTAGGGTTTTGTGGTACTGACCCCTTGGACAACAAAATTTGCTCGACTCGCGCTTCAACGGTCGCCTCAATCCGTGCTTCCATTTTGTCTTCCATCTCTTTTAGTCTCCTCAAATACTCTGCCTCATGTTCCGCTCTACCCCTCGAGCAGCTCCGGTAAGTGTTAGATTCTTGGGGGAAAGCTAGTTTCCTAGGAACAACACCGGTTCCTCTAGTGCGACCAGCGTGCTCCTTGGTTCTGAGTGCTTGGGTGAGCACGTCTTTCTCTCTATTAGAAGTGAGAGTCCCTTGCCTCACCTCCTTAGTTACCTAGGAGATCCTCTGGATGAGTTCGCTCATGGGTTGATTTGAGGAGCTAAAGCTCCCGTCCTCGGCATGCCGTACATTTCTCCCCATACAGTATAATACCGATCTGGGCTCCCAATCGACGGTCTCAATCTGAACACCTTCCTCAGCAAGGCGATCCATCTTTTGAAGTTCTACTTCAAATTCTAGCATCTTTTTGGCGTTGCCACGAGAGCCGAGATGTTGAGGATTCGTCGCTTTCTGTGAATTCTGCTTATTCTTCCTGCTCAGTTCTAAGTACTCCTTGGATAACCTATATTCCTTGAAAGCCTGCTAGAAGTCCTTCTGCTTGCTAAACTGTCCACCATCGAAATCTGGCTCTTTATTTTGGAGGACAAAATTCTTGTACAATGTCCCCTTGAAATTCTTGAAGCATGTCCCCAAGATTTCTTTTGCTTTTTTCTTGACTAACTCCCTATCATACTTGGCTGGGAAAGTGAAATACTCTAGGATCTTGACATCCCATATGTAATCCTTCTCGCTTTCAGGAACCCTCCACCGGTCATCATCTTTCCTAATCCACTTCCTGTACTTAATCGGGATGAAGTCCCTAACAAGTAATCCGAGGATACTCTTGTATTTGGTCAAAGCTATAGGCGGTGAGAGTGGATCCTCGAATTCATCGAACTCAGTAATGTGCCAGTGTGCATTCCTACCAATAGGAATCTTTGACACGTCTCGCTTGGATCTGGCCTTCCTGCTACCCAAACCCTCTGGCTCCTCGGCCGGCGGAGGCTCCTGCTAGAGAAACCAAGTAAGCTATGACCCTCTCAATTGATTAGTGTGTGTGGCTACATAGTGACATGATACCAAAATTACCTAGCCATCTTGGTCATTTTGACCCAGATCGATTAGGCCGGACGGGGTCCATGGCTACTCGTTCTCACCAACCTGATTGACACCGTCACCGTTTATCGGATCATGCGGCTCTCCCGTCCCAGCGATATCAGCCGCTTCTTATTGCCGAACAGTTCTTTGGCAACGGGGTAACAGGCGATGATGAGTCATGGCTATGACACGATCGTGATTAGTTTTGGCCGCGGACAACTACTAATAGCATATATATATATAATATGTTTAATGCAAAGTCTAATAATAAGGCCACATACAACAAAGTCAAATAATAGCATATGTTCACCTAGAACAAATTCATTATTTGATTGACCACATACAACAAAGTCCACCTACTGTTCTACGAAACTAAGCCTACATCAACTTCCAAATAAGAAAAGCGATGACCATAGCCATAAATAAAAGCATGACATCTTTCCAAGACCAAGGAGCAATTCTCCTAATCTTCACATCTCTGGCGGGTGGCTTCTCTTCGATCTCCAGTGCTAGTGGATGGCCATGGTTTACATTCATTGGACCATAGTAGGTTGGTTGCCCATGGTTTGCAAGGTAGGCCGGATGACTATAGTAGGCCCTCAAAGCTTCAGCTTCTGTGTTGTATTTTTTGTGCAAATTACCAGGGTAGCGATTGACTTGAGCATAGCAATCTTCCCAGGTTTTATAAATCCCAGGCATGTGACCAACATACACTACATACCATGCCATGGTTGCCTATACATTTAAGTAAAATAGGCATGTGGTAAGTGGTAATGGTAACTCACTGAACAAGAGTTATTATTCAAGTTATATGGCCAAACTAAATCTATTTAATGTTCTTTATCCTTGACATGATAAAAAAAATAACCTCAATAATTGGACTATCTATTATTTGGAGATCAATGTGGTTTAGTAATCATACTTGCTACTGTTGCCGAGCCAATTTTAAAAGTTGTTTTTAACTTTTTTTTCTCGAACAAACATCTATAGATGCCTTTTTTAAGCATGTTATACATTCCATCAAAATCAATTGACACTCTACCTATAGCGATTATACCTGTACACATTTGACAAGAATCCATCAATTGACACTGTACCTATAGCTCAACCAAGGAGTAACAGCATGTAACTCAATCGAATAGGAATCGGCTGCTATTGGGAAGACAACAACCGTGGGGTATTTCATCGAACACTTAGCGGGCAGTGAGCCACGCACTCACCGTGGGGGTGGGAAAACAGCTGTCCGCATGCGCTCCTGAAGGCCTCAGCGGTGCTCCGGCGTCTGGCGGTGGAAGGCATGGGGAGTGCTCCGGCGTGGGGCAGTGCACGAGCGTCGGCATCGACGAAGAGGAGCGCGGGGCTAGGAACAGTGGCGTGGGGGGCGGTGGATAGTTGCTCCGGCGTGGGGCGGTGCACGGGCCTCGGCGTCGAAGAAGAGGAGCATGGGGCTAGGAACAGCGGTGCAGGGGGCGGTGGACGGGTGCTCCGGCTTAGGGCGGTGCACGGGCGTCGGCGTCGAAGAAGAGGAGCGCGGGGCTGGGAACGGTTGGCGCGGGGTTCAAATTTTTCAACCCGCGGCGGGCTTTTATACCAAACCTCATCACTGCCGGTTCTAATTAGAAACCGACAGTGATGGGGGTACATCACTGCCGGTTGTAAGTACAAATCGACAGTGATGGGGGTACATCAGTGCCGGTTGTAAGTAGAAACCGACAGTAATTGGGGTACATCACTGCCGGGCCATTCTTTAAACTGACAGTGATTGTCGTGTAGCGGTTAAAGCATAAGTAACTTATCTTTTCCGCACTTTTCGAATACCTCCTACTGGCTCAACGGTTAACACCCCGTAACTCAGCCCCGGATACCCGTGTTCGAATCCCACGCGGCCCAATTTTTTTGGTTTAATTTTATAATTTATTAAGCATATGTATTCCTATGTCGAAATGGCTTGAATTTTTTTTGGTTAAGTGTCTGAACTCTGTAGCCTGAGACTCGAGCTCAGACCCGAGGGCTGACATAATTTTTTTTTATTTTTTATATATCACTGCCGGTTTCCAAAATAAACCGACAGTGATAACAAGCATCACTGTCGGTTTCTTCTCATCACTGCCGGTTTTTTGAAACCGACGGTGTTGTTTATATATATTAAAAAAATTATTTTATATACTGAATAAATAGAAGCATATGTATTCCTATATCGAAATGGCTTGAAATTTTTTGGCAAGCTTGTACATCCAAATTAAGATCTCACACATGATCTTAGGTTTTTCTAATCATTTTTTATTAATTATATTCTTCTATGTGCTAAATGAGACAAAAGAGGGTAAATTTCATCTTAGACCCAATAGATTTTTTCATCCACCTCCACAAAATTCTTATCCCTAGGGCACATTAGAGCCTATGTAAAAGTTTGGCATCATTCCAGATCTTTCCATGGGTAGACTTAGTTTAACCTATAATTAAATTGTCTCGTCGCGCGGAAATTCAATTAAATCTCAAAAAGTAGCAAACCATCTTCGGGAAACCTCAAACTTGGTGTTTCGTTCACACGTGGCACGTGCAATCCTAAGAAAAAGTTTGAGACCAATACGACACCGGAATGCCTATGAACCACAGAAACATTGATAACCTATGTGTATAGTCATGGTTCGATGAAAGGGCACATGTACCTCTGTGAAACATGTATACTCTACCTATGTTGAAATGGCTTGAAATTTTTTTAGCAAGCATGTACAACCAAATTAAGACCCCCAACAGGATCTTAGGTTGTTTTGATAATTTTTTTATTTATTATATTTTTCTCTGTGACAAATGAGACAAAAGAGGGTGAATTTCATCTTGGACCCAATAGATTTTTTCATCCACCTCCATAAAATTCTTATCCCTAGGGCACATTAGAGCTTGTGTAAAAGTTTGGCACCATTCCGGATCTTTTTGTAGGTAGACTCAGTTCAACCTATAATTAAACGGTCTCGTCGCGCGGAAATTCAATTAAACCTCAGAAAGTAACAAACATCTCCAGAAAATCCCAAACTTGGTATTTCCTTCACACGTGGCATGTGCAAGCCTAAGAATAATTTTGAGACCAATACGACACCAGAATGTATATTTCTAATTGCCCAACAAATGTTACACGAATTACATGCATGACAATAATTAAACACACAAAGCCCTACATACTAAAATTAGAACCCAATTAAACTATGACCTTGAAAACCTAGCTAAATAAACATTAATTACTATTGGAATCACTGTCATGATCGATCGGGCGACGCACACTAACATGCCTTTGTAGCCATATATGGTAGTTGATGTCACGGATTATGTATCCACTTGTATCGATGAAGTCCAATGCCCGTATGAGTGCACTCTCTTGTGCCTCACAATACTGAAAGAATGATCGGCCATAGATGTAACCTACTGAACGACCACTGCCCCTGTTAGTAATCCTTATGTAGTACCGGTGTCCTTCTATAGTGAGCTGGCCGAGGTTTCCATTGTAGAAGTCCCAATCATACCCGAGTTGCTTCGTAGCTTCGTCTACAACGGCCCACAAGCCACATGCAGCATAGGTAAGGTCCTGTAGCATAATCTGCATGCAGAGAAAAAGAAAAAAAATTAGAGAATATTATTACAATAATAAACAACAAATAACCATGACTCAGGTATAAGTAACCATTTTACCACATCCACATGGTTGTAGCTTGCAAACCATTCGCTTGCTTGCAGGACGAGTATATCACCAGCATTCAAAGCAAGTGCCTTGAAGTATGAGAAATCAGGCACATCATAGCAAATACATCGAAGTGCCTCTAAACAGATGCGCACGGCACTTAATTAGGCTCTTATCACGTTCGGGCTCTGTATTCCCGTTCCTTAGATATGGTTCCGATGATTTGAACCCCTCACAGGGATGAAAAAACTAAGTTCACACGTCCATAGCCGACCACTTGCATTAGATATCATGTTCTCGACGATGTCCGAGATAAAGAACCAGCTAAGTGTTGTTCGTAGCCAATCTATTGGGGATATAGTCTGTGACATATATGCATGCAACAATGATATTAAACTAATTACACTTATTTGTTAGCATCAAAAAACAAAAGATGTTAGAAAAATATTTCATACAATAGCTGGAACATGAAACCGTGGAATGGTCACATTAGGAGCGAATGGCTCATCGCTAGGGTGGAAACCTGGTTTTTGTAGTGGGGGAGGTCCATTGTTCATACCACCCGATCGATAAAATGCAAAAAAAATATGAACATAAAATATATGCACAAAAAATTCTTCCAAGTAAAATGTGGCAACATAATTAAATATAGATCTAATGCAAGGAATAAGAATATATATAAATGTAGAATGCAAAGAAACATGAATATAAATATAGATCAAATGAATATAGATACAATATTAGAGAAGACAACATATCAATACCATTGAAAAATGCAGGAGCCATGACCAAATCACGTAGAGAGAGAGTGGATGTCTTGAGAAGTGAGAGTGAAACATGAGAAATAAGACTAAGAGAGTTTGTGGGTGGGTGGGATCGATGTATATGGCCGATAGTTTGTTTTATATAGGGGGCATGGACATCACTGCCGGTTTTTAAATAGAACCGATAGTGAAGGTGGTAATCACTGTCGGTTTCTAAATAGAACCGACAGTAAAGGTAGCTATCACTACCGGTTTTTAAATAGAACCGACAGTGAAGGTGCATATATGTAAAGGATATATTTATTTAGATACTACAGTGGGAAAGTTTTAACAAGAATGATATATTTATTTAGATAGTAATGAAATACATCAAAAAATTACAAAAAATTAGAAATAAGTTACATATACGATAACAAAGACCTTACACTAAAATTCTATATACGATAACAAATACCTATTTGCGTATAGGTCAATGTTACCATCAATGTGTATTAACACATTATAATTTAACCACCTCATGTGTACCTCAGTAGCATTCTTCTAGTACCTCATGTGTGCACCATTTTGGTGGACTACGGTGCATAACAATATCTATGGTTTGCTGTGAGAGAAAAACATTGTATCATGGCTGATAAGGCCTGGCTAAAACCAACATGCATGGAGAGGCTAGCTCCTGGCCGAGGGCCATTTTATAGGGGCTAGCAGTCGTGGTATATTTTTATTTCTGAACTAAAGTTGTTAGGGTAAGTGGGAGCAGTGTTCCAACTGTTGTGGTCATGGAAGCACTGTTGGCATGTGAGGAGCATCTACACATCACTGTCGGTTTTAGTTTAAAAACCGATAGTGAATTGGGCCTTTTGTGTCGGTTTGAGCAACCGACTGTGATAGAAGCTATCACTGCCGGTTTTAAAACCAAAACCGACAGTGAAGGGCCCTGCCGCCATCTTTAAGTAAAAAAATATAAAAAACACTATCGGTTTGGAGCCTACCATCGCAGCCTTTTTATAAAAAATATAAAAAAGTTTGGCCCGCCTGAGATTCGAGCGTGGGTCACGGGGTCAAGAGTGCACGGCCTTAACCGCTAAGTTATGATAGGGAGTTCGGTTAGAATGGTTTTATTTTTTTCTTTTATCCCATCGTAATGCACTATTAAATAATAAATGCAAAATCAAAAAGTTTGGGCCACCTGGGATTCGAGCGCGGGTCTCAAAGTAAAGAGTGCGCGGCCTTAACCGCTAAGCTAGAATAAGGAGTTCGGTTAGTTTGCTTTTCTTTATATATTAATTAATAGAAATAATGCAGTTAGTTTATATTCTAAAATAACATAAAAATTTGTGTCTTGATTATTTAATTCTATGATAATTAATTAATGGTCTATAATTATCAAATAATAGTGTTTGTGAACATCATCTTAATATTTGATTACATAGTCAATAATTAAATTGTAGAGATGCGCACAAAATATAAATTAAATATTCAGTGCGAATTACTGATACAACATCTGCATAATGATTACATAGTTAACAATAATCTAACTATCTTTAGGTGCATCAACAATGAGGGCCCCATTGTGATCAATTCGTACGTAAGCAGGTTCATCACCCTCTTGAAGGATAGGTAGGGGTACGTTCGCCCCGAATGGATGCATTTCCTAATAGCCCCTGTAGTCTTCTTCATCCGTCACTCCATCGACACCGACAATCTTCCTTTTCCCTTCTAGGACTACTTTTAGCCTTCCTTTTTTCTTGTTGTCCCTTGCATAGAAGACTTGCATAACATATCTTGCAAGGATGAAGGGGTCATCTCTGTATGCGGTCTTAGTGAGATCAACGGTAGTGAACCCTTCGCTATCAGTGTTGATTTCCTTGAGCTGGACCCACTGGCAGCAAAAAAGAGCTGCCTTCAATGGACCGTAGGCTAGATCCCATATATCCTCTATGAAACCATAGTATGTCGCCTGCACATTTCCGTTCTTGTCGTGAGCATCAAAACAAACACCACAATTTTGGTATGTGCTCTTTCCATCTTGCTTTTTTGTGTAAAATGTGAATCCATTGATCTCATACCCTTGGTACTTAAGATATATACTCGAAGGCCCCTTGGCTAAGGCATCCAGTTGATTACCCAACTTTATTCCAAGCAAGCGATGTCGCAACCAGCTGACAAAGTCCTCCTTATGTTTTTTATCTAGCCAAGCCTGTGACCTGCTCGGATACAGAGTTTGCAGCGATTGCCTATGCTCGTCAATGTATGGCATCACACCCTTGGCTTGCTAGAGAACAGCGAACTATGCCTGTCTGAAAGAAACAGGGTCATCTACTGTTACAGATTTCTCACTGGTCGTTCCTTTGCCACGTAGTCTTCCCTTATGACGAGATTCTAGAACTCCAACTCTTTTGATATCTAGATAATATGTGTAGAACTTAATGGCCTCCTTCGTTGACCATCCTTCAACCATGCCCCCTTCTGGCCTGAATCTGTTCCTAACATACCTCCTAAAAACTTTCATCAATCTTTTGAAAGGAAACATCTGATGCAGGTACATTGGGCCAAGGGCTCTAATTTGGTCAACAAGATGAATGAGCAGATGCAATGAGATATCAAAGTAAGTCGGTGGGAAATGCATCTCAAGCCTAATGAGAGTTTTGGCTATGTCCCACTGCAACTGCTCTAGCATGGACACATCAATGACCTTTTTTGAGATCGCGTTGAAGAACAAGCAAAGCTTTATGATTGGGGTGTGGACCTTTGGGGGGAGGATACCACATAGGGCAACAAGGAGCAGCTGAGTCATAATGACATGATAGTCATGGGCCTTCATAGGGCCATAGTTGAACTTGAGTTCTCTCATGTTCATTAGCCTCTTCGGGTTCACACAGTAGCCCGTCGGGACTTTGAGTTCATTGAAGAAAGAAATAAGCGCACGCTTTTCTTCCTTCTTCAATGTCCATGACGCAACCGGAAGTTTGAACTGGCCATTCTCTAGCTCCACGGGATGTAGCTCCTTCCTGATTCCCAAGTGTTGTATGTCCAAGCGTGTGGCTAGTGAATCCTTCGATGTCCCTCGGTGTCCATCAAGGTGTTAAGAGTGTTAGCGCACACATTTTTAGTGATGTGCATGGGATCAAGACAGTGGCGTACACTCAGAAATGGCCAGTAAGGTAGTTTCTAGAAAACCGATTTTTTCTTCCAAATGCTCCCATCAGGCGCTGCAACTGCATTATCCCCCTTCCCAAGGACAACCTCTAGTTTGTTGAGTTCTCGAAGTATCGTAGGCCCATCTCGATATTTTGGAGCTAAGTGTTTCTTAATAGCACCATTGAAATCTTTTCTGTTCCTGCAGTAAGGGTGATCCTTAGGTAGGAACCTACGGTGTCCCATATAAACTATCTTTGAGTTATTTGGCATTTACCGCGTCGGTGTCGTCCAAGCACTCGACACATCCAGTATAGCCTTTTGTCTTCTCTCCGAACAACGAACCTCGACCTGGCAGGTCAGTGATTGCAGCGATAAGTACTCCCTTGATCATGACATGTTCCTTTTTGTACTCGTTCCAAACATCCGGCACACCCTTTTCAAACATCTCTACTAGTTCATCAATCACTGGCTCCAGAAATACATCAATATCATTCCTAGGCTATCTTGGCCCTTGGATTAGTAGTGGCATCTGGATGTATGATCGCTTCATACAGACCCAAGGTGGAAGGTTGTATATATAGAGCGTCACTGGCCAGGTGCTACGATTGCTTCTAACCTGGTCAAAAGGATTCATCCCATCTGTGCTCAAAGCAAACCAAAGGTGCCTTACCTCTCCACCGATGTCCTTATAGAACATAGTATTGACAGTCCTCTAGCCATGCCCATCGGTGGGGTGCCTCATCATTGTATCTTTCTTACGCCCTTTGCCATGCCAGCGCAACAACTTGGCTAACTTTGCACATGCAAACAGCCTATGCACCCAGGGAGCTATAGGAAAATACCAAACGACCTTTACGGGACCTCCTCTGGTCTTGGTGCCCTCATCTGACGGCCCTTCCTTGTACCATGGAGCTTCACACTTGGGGCACTTGTCCAAGTCTTTGTATTTTTCTCCACTGTACAATATGCAATCATTGGAACACGCGTGTATTTTTTCAACCTCGAGACCGATGGGGCAGATCATTTGCTTGGCCAAGTATGTCTTTTCTGGCAACTCATTTTTTTTCTGGGAGCATTTTCCTTATTATACCTAACAACTGATCAAAGCCTTTATCGCTCAATCCATTTATCGATTTGAACTCTAACAGCATGATGTCGGCTTCCAGTTTGCTCATTGGACAATTCCTATACAATGGTGTTTTGCCATCTTGTCTCATTTTCTCTAGCTTTCTTAGCTGTCTTTCACTAAGACATCCCATCCCTACATTATGTAGCAGCTGAGAAATGTCATCGTTATCCTCGGTGTCATCAGCTAGCATGTTCCTAAACACATTATTAACGGTGGCCATAGGTTCTGTGTTGACACTGGATTCCTCGTCAGCATCGTGGATGGCTACGTCAGGCATGTCCACATCATCATTGTTTTCCTATAGAACATTCACACCAACCTCGCCATGCATAGTCCATATCATATAGTTTGGCATGAACCCCCTAGTAATCAAGTGCGATCGTATAGACTCAATTTGACAAAAGTTCCTATGATTCTTGCAATCTTTGCATGGGCAGAAGACAGGGTTCCCATTCCCAGCATGGGCTTTGGCATCGGTGATAAACTGGCTGACGCCATGCATGTACCGCTTGTCTATTCAAGACAGATGCATCCACTCTCAATCCATCTCAGCACAAAAAATACTAAGACAGTAATTACAAAGAATTAATAAGAAATCGAACTTCATGAACAACAATTGTAGCTCAAAAGTACCATTTTTGGAAAACATTATTGTACACTAATTATTGGAAAATTGAAATTGGTAGCCCCGGTCCTCTAAATTGAAAATCGTAGTAAAAAACAATTATTGCACAATATTGAAGAACAACTATTCTACTCTACTTCTAAGAACTAATTATAGCATCACATACTAACAATGAAAATCTTGACCACCATGGAATAATTAGCTAGGAATTTAAATGTGTTCATAGACACCAACCTTTTGGATGATGGATTCACCACAATTTGAGCCTGGCACAAATGTCCAATTGGAAAAGTGCTCTTTAGAATGGAGAAAGAACTAGAATGAGAATCAAGCAATGTAGCCATCAAAACGAAGCTAATTAAGCAACAAAATCAAAGGAGTTGATGTTTGTTACTAACCTTAAAGCAAAAAGATCAAGCCATTCTTCAAAATCCAAGGACTAGCTTCATGGTGAAGAGCAGCTGCAACAATGGAGGGAAGGGTCCAAACGCGTGCCTCTCTTCTCAGGATGGAAGAGAGGAGGAAGGAGAGGACGGCTGCAGCCTTTTTGTGTTGTAGGCTTATCATCGTCGGTTCTTGGCTAGAACCGACAGTGATAGAGCCCAATCACTGCCGGCTCTTGGCTTAAACCGGTAGTGATGAGTGCCTGCCAAAACACTATCGGTTCAAGCCACAAACCGGCAGTGATGTGGTCCTTCACTACCGGTTTTAGCCCAGCCCCAATCATTTTTTCATTTTCAAGCTCATAACAGGCAGTGAAGGTACATCACTGTCGGTTCTCACAAATTCGGCAGTGATGATGCCGGTAGTGATATGTATCTGGCGTAGTGCTACCTCGATATATATGGGGAGGTTGGATCCTAAGAGGGGGAGGACGATTCTCAAGTGATCCGAGATAGATCATTTGAGTCCTCATCGAATAACTCGAGCTCTACACCAAGAGCGAAGCAACCCAGAGAGGGGCACCGAGAGCTCCTCCCCCGCTTCCATCGTCTTCCTCCTCTCCAATGAGGGGAAGGCCTCACCGGCGGTGAGGCTTCCTAGGATTAGCACCAAGCGATCCCTTACCAAATCTCTCTCTTACACTCTGTTGTAACCCCCAGATTTTGAGTGCTCCTGAGTATAAGGATCATCAGTTGCTGGACGTAGAGCACCGATAGCCCGAACAATGATAAACCATTGCGTCCTCTCTGTGATTCTT
The DNA here is from genome assembly GCF_019320115.1 of Miscanthus floridulus. Classification (NCBI taxonomy): domain Eukaryota; kingdom Viridiplantae; phylum Streptophyta; class Magnoliopsida; order Poales; family Poaceae; genus Miscanthus; species Miscanthus floridulus. Next base: position 77,290,913 of record NC_089582.1, read on the forward strand.
GTGTTCATGAGTCCCTCGAGCCACCGAAGACACGCACTATGACACCGGTGAACAACAATGCTTGCCGCGGTTTTTGACCCCATGACACCCATACTACTGTGGTTATATGTTGAACTATTGCATTGATTGGATGGATCGCCAGTATAGTTCTAAGGCAGCCTCAGTGGAGATTTCATGTCTTAGTTTCCATGACTCTCTATGATGAAAAAAGTGTAGGCTAGTTTCGTCTCAAGGAACTCATTTCACTCCATAAAACTTTGACCATCTCTCTCTTTATTTATACTTTGACATATTGACTTATTTAATACATATGAAACCTCTACTAAGACTGATCTAACCACTATCATAGACAAACTACTCAATTGGTGTATATTGTTGTTTACATTTTTTACATCAATTTAGTAGTCATCAGTTCTCTCTTATTTTTGTTTTCCATAGAGTTCATTTGGATCATATGGACTAATAACTAGCAGCTAAAACTCTAGTCCAACATCTAAATAGAGCAGCTAATGGGTGGGTTAATTTTTAGCTAGTGGGTGCATTCACCTTTCTCTAGCGAGCGAGATGCCTAGGATACACTACTACAGATTTGGACATCACTGTCGGCCTCATCACTGCTGGATTTGTGAGAACCGGCAGTGATGTACCTTCACTGTCGGTTATGAACTTGAAAATGAGAAAATAATTGGGGCTGGGCTAAACCGACAGTGAAGGACCACATCACTGTCGGTTTGTGGCTTGAACCGGCAGTGTTTTGGCGGCCACTTATCACTACCGGTTCAAGGAATGGCCCGGTAGTGATCAAGCCTCATCACTATCGGTTTAGACTTACAACCGGCAGTGATGAACCATTGGGATAAAAGCAAGGCATGGGGTGAAATTTTCCAAAGCATTTAATAATTTATAAAATTAAACCAAAAAATTTGGGCACTTGGGACTCGAACACGGGTCTCAGGGGCTACATTACGCAGTCTTAACCATTGAGCCAGTCGGAGGAATTCGAAAGAAAGGTAAATATATGCTACTTAACCCATAACCGCTACACCCCCATCACTGCCGGTTCGAGGAATGGCCTGGTAGTGATGTTTCCTCATCACTGTCGGTTTAGAACTTACAACCGGTAGTGATGAACCATTGGGATAAAAGCAAGGCGCGGGTTGAAATTTTCCAAAGTCATTTCAACCCCACGCCAACCCTTCCCCCGCGCTGCCGGAGCACCACCCCACGCCGACAGGCACCATCGTTCCCCGCACACCCATCCACCGCCCCCCACGTCGCCGTTCCCAGCCCCACGCTCCTCTTCTTCGACGCCGATGCCCGTGCATCCCCTTGATGCGTCCCCATTAGTCCCGCGCCAGCGCCCGCGACGCCGTCCACCGCCCATGCAAGAGCACCGTGCCGTCCGTGCCCTCATTCCTCGTCCACGACGCCAGCCGTGCCCCTCCTCCTCCACGCCTACACTCCCACTGCAGAGGCCTTCAGGAGCACATGGACAGCTACTTTCCCACCCCCATGGTGAGTGCGTGGCTCACGGCCCGCTATATGTTTGATGAAATGCCACATGGTGAGTGCGTGGCGGTGGCGGCCAGGATTTGGTAGGTCCTCTCCTGCATTGACTCGTGATCCGTGTGGCATTTGGCATGTTGGGGCTAATGGGACTTTAGGGGTGGGCATTGGGAGGTTTTCAAGGCAAAATGATAGTATCATGGTTTACTAGTGTGGAATTGAGCATGCCGGTGTGATCTGTTTATCTGTACCGCTGACCTCAGTGTACATTGTCCTAATTTTGGCAATGTCACTCTCATTGTTGTTTTTTGTTAGCTCTATTCAGTTTGTTAGTAATGAGCTACTGAACGAGCACTGCAGCTGTAGCTAGTGGTGTAGCAGTTACTTAGAGGGGGAAAACATTAGGCCAATCCATTGTAGGAGTACTAGCAAAAGTACCTAATGTGGTTAAACTCTGTACATTCACTGTCATATACTTATAATCATGTTGTATAATTTATCATTCAGATATGAGGGTTCAATAAGATGGCACAATTGCTCTGCACATAAATGTCATTCTTATTGTGGTATTGCAATGTTTAAGAGTGCCAGTTTTTACTTGGCAACTTAACTTGATGGCATGATCTAGCCTTTAGGAAGCAACTGTTTAAATTGGCTATGTTGAGTGGTATGTGCATGGTATTTGGTAACTCCACTTTTAGTGTGATATTTGCTGGAACTATGGTAGCATGGTCCACTCCATGGTTCCTACACACTCTCTCGATTCACAAATGTTGACATTGTGGATTATGTAAGTATCCTACACGCACGATATTATAAATAACTACTCTCTCGAGACACAAATTGTTAACTTTTCAGCAATTCCCATGATTTTATATAGGTGTATAGCAAAATTTTGCATACTAAAAAGCAAATGGGATAACATAGGTTTCTTGGACCCCTTGCGAGTCAATGAGAAGACATGTTTAGGCCTCCATGGATGTGATGTGGAAGACCTAAAAGAGAGATTGATTGCTGTTTTCGATGAATTCAAGATGAAGAACAAAACCCACATACTTCTAGCCTATAACTGCGAGTATGTGTTCTCGACTTTTAATTTTATGCTTCTTTTTTCGTTAAGATTATTCCATAATTAGGATTCTGTGATTGCAGCAACCATTTCGCCTTCATTTGTGTCAATCTTGCTAAAAATCTTATTGAGGTGTGGGACTCGAAGAAAAAACCATTTTATCACCTGGATGCACGGGTGGCAGTGCTGAATTAGTAAGCGGTCCTAATAACATATTATTTTTTAGTCATACATACCGCTTTCTAATGTTTCTCCTTTTCATATTGCACAGTGTCCGAAGAAGACATATCGGTGGGACGCAGGTCCCATTCAAGGTTGTCGAAATAGAGGGGAAGTACCTAAAATAGCTGGCGGAAAACAATGAATGCGGGTTTTATGTAATGTGGGCAATGCTTTGCTACATCGGCGGAAAATCGGAAGAAGCAGATAAGTTGGTGTGTATAATCCTCATTTCATTTATGTCTGTTAATAATTCAACAAAATGATTTACTGATTCCTCTTTTGATATCATCTTTTTTGAACGACAGCGCAAGAAATATAACCACGAAAGGATATTAGACATGGAGATCGTCGCACTGCAATCGGAGCTGCAAAATTTATCTTAGCCGAGGTATTAGAAAAAGATGGAGTATTTTCCATTGCACAATCTGTGAAGTTCAAGGACCAGTATGACCTAGAGCGGCTCGCTAGATTATTATAAGAAGTGTATGTTTCATCTTATCGAATAATTTTTTTTTATTTTGAGGGGTCAAGATCTTGATAAGAATATTTGAACTGTAACCGTAACATTTGTAATGTTTAATATTGATGGACTTGTCGTCTATGTAGCATATATAAAGCGAAACATGATTCCACGAAAAAATATAAATTAAAACAAATTATAAAACAATAAAATACGAACGGGCCATCACTGCCGATTAGCAACAAACCGGCAGTGATGGACAAGATGGGACTGCTGGCTTGAGCCACAAACTGGCAGCGTTAGCTTAGCCATCACTGCCAGTTCTTGTCACAAACCGGCAGTGCTGGTTACAACAACACTACCGGTTAAAACACAAACCGATAGTGTTGGTGGAACTGAACTCTGTCGGGTGGTCTCATGAACTGGCAGTGATGGTAGAACTGAACTCTGCTGGATTGTGTAAAGAACCGACAGTGAAGTTGAAAAACACTGCCGGTTTATAGGAAGCGACAGTGATAGCTGACCCTCGTCACTGTCGGTATAGTTATGCTGGTTCAAAATCTGGCAGTGATGGGATGTTTTGAACCGGTAGTGAAGTGCTATTCTGACGTAGTGATAGATGACTTGTTAGTTTGGAACGCTGGATAGAAAAGCTGTTGAAGACCTATTTCTTCCGAAATTTTCTAGACTCCAATAACCACAGGTAGCTTCTCTCTTATAGTTGCTCTTAGCCAAACAAAACTAGCTAGCGAGAACTAATAGTTCATTGCTAAGGATATATACACCTGGTAGGTGCAGATTCAATCTATACATGCACCGGCTAATTTTTATCTAGCTTCAAATAACAGTTAGCCTTAACCAATTCAAACTTATATTGTATATATTCTTATACACTAGTCGTCTAGCAACTTTGTTATGACAAGCACATCAAATTTTAACTTTTCCGCGTGTTGCTCTAGAATATGCTGGGAGGACTTCGCCTAAAACTCAGTGGGATTGCATCAGGTTCCAAAAGTTGCTTTCGTGACTAGCAAGGGTTGTGAGATTGCATTTTGACAATGCACGCAAAAGGCGGTTATTATATTAGTTGTTGACGTCGTCAGTCACTGACCTGGATTGGTGCTCAAGAGTGGAGATTTTTGTGGAACAAATAAAGACGTTGGCACTAACATTTATTCTTGAGTTAAATGCACTAGCGGCATAGGAACTTCTAAGGGCATGTACAACCATAGACAATCTGTTGTCAGACAAATAAAAAGACAGATCATACCATGAGTTGTCTATTTAACCGTATACAAATTATTTAATGCTTTGTATGAATCCACGATTAAATATGAGTATGATTAAGGATGCAAGGTGGGGCGGGCTGCCGCGCCAACCCGCTGGGCTACCTTCACCACCAACCCACATGAGGCTGAAACCTAACCCACTTATACAGAGTGGGCTGAAGGGTCCGGCCCGCGTAATCCCAGCGGCAACCCACATCCGCTGGGCATCGGCGCATCACGCGTAGGGATGAAAACGGTATGAAAATATTTCGAACCGACCGCTTTCGTTTTCTATATTATGATATCGTTTTCTATATTATTATATCATTTCTGAATTTTGCCAAACATAAAAATTTGTCATTTTCAATTGGTTTCGCAACCATTTTCAACCATTTTTTGTACTCTTTAATTGCTAAAATGTAGAAATATTCCGAACCGACCGCTTTCGTTTTCTATATTGTAATACCGTTTCCGACCGTTTTCAATCGTTTTCATCCCTAATCACGCGGCCATCGCGAGCACAAGCACAGGCGCCCAACCATCCGTCTCATTCGGCGCCGCGCGAGCTGTCCGTGTCCGACCGTGCGCGCGGAGGACGATCGATCGAGTCGATCCAGTCCATCGCTCGCTCGGTCCTCGGATGGTCGCCGCCGCACCTGCAGGCACGTACAGCGACGAGAGCAACACCGGCGGCGGCTCCATGGAGTTCTGGCTCCATGTGCGTGTGGGTGTGCTAATAAGTGGGCTAGCCGAACCCACATCTTGCCCGCGTTTATCGTGCGGACCTTGCGGGCTCGCCGCATCAGCCCGTGAAGCCTTTGTGGCTTAGCGGACGTGGGGGAGGTTAGCCGCTGCCGCCCCACTTGCATCCTTAAGTATGATCCCTCTAAGTGTCTTGCTAAATAGATCAAGCATAATTTGATTATAATACTTTTTAGACCACTAATTTCGGCAACACAATCAAATATGAATATATTTTTCCCGTAGCGTCGGACTGATACGACTCGGTTACTTAACTTTTGCAATTTTTATTGAGCAGAACAACTTTTAAAGAAATATACGAATGGTTCCACAAAATAAACTATACAGAGAACCTTCAAGGTGTAATATGTGCTGCATCACTTCTAAATTATAGTTCTAGTCGAAAGGAACCTAATAAAATTCGAATCATAACTTTTGGATTCAATTTTGATTTTATATGAATTTTATAGGTTTAAGTTAATTTATGCATTCTTTGGAAGAAGACAAGAAGCTAACAAAAAAACACTTTCGGAACCCACGTACTCTTTCGGAACGGCTGCGTCGCTCTCGCCCACTTCATTTTCTCTTCAAATCCCACACAAGATCCGCTCGTCCATAGTTGAGTCCTCGGAGCATGAGCCGAAGCCGGCGTCTCACGAGACGACAAAACCACCCCATCTGCTCCTCGCGAAGGATGTTTTTGTAAATTTTCCAGGACGCAGATGGCTCAAAAAGCCCCGTTGTACGTACCCTAAGGGTGTGCACTTTAAGTTCTTAACTCCAAGAATGCATTTCTGGTTTCTTTACAGTGATTTTCAGTTCACCAAAATGCATTTTTGGTTTCTTTACATTGATTTTCCAGTTCACGTTAGGTCCATACTCTATACCGCGCTTCGTTCGTAGCATTTTGCTTAGGTAGCATGTTAACATCATAGGTATTTTTACATTTAATAACCCTTCACCTTTCCTCTTCTTTCATGAATGAATCCTTGCTTCTCTATCTCTCTTCTTCTCCCACGACTCCACCAAAGTGTGATGGCCCCTCCCTGCCCACCCTGCAGCTAGGCGACACCCGCTATGGCTCACCTACGCTAGTGGTTGAGCTTGCGCCCATGTGTCTCAACTCTCTAGTGACTGAGGACGTGCGCCGCTGCTGGCTCGCGCCCACGGGTCTGGCGACCGAGGTCTCACACCGTGAAGCTCATTATGCCCACGCATGGTGACCGCCTCGTGAAAGGTTGCGCCGAAAGCCGAGCTCACGCTCACTCGTGCTCGCATGTCACTGCCTCACCAGTCGCCAAGTAGGCTGGGCATGAGCTCACCTGTCCCTTTGCATTCAGATCCTGCCACCATGAGATCGAAGCTCACTAGCCATGAAGGGGAGTCACTACAAGAAACATGTTAATACATAATGGAAAATTTACGTTATGGATCACCAAAAAACCGTCACAATGCAACATCTGTGATGGTTTCAGATATCATCATTGATTGAGTGTCACAGATTAACCTGTGTGACGGTTTTCAGAAAACCATCACAGATTAACAAAATCAAAGCCCGAGGCCTAGTTAGCCCAGCCCAAGCCCATTGTCTTTGATGAAAAATAACCGTCATGGATGAATTGCCACATCATCATGATTGCTTACATGGATGGTGACGTGGGTGATGATATCACCATCCCAATACGTTTATTAACAGCCCAACATTAAAGATGGGCCATTTTTAGCCTATTTTCAGCCCATTTGCAATCTATTTTAAGCTCATTTACATTTTGTTTTCAGCCAATTTTTTAATTTGTTTTTTCAATAGATTATTATAGCACATATATAACATACAGCCCATTATTATATCACATACAACAAACATATAGCCCATATAGGCAAGCTCATTTTCAATTACATAAGAACTCAATCCACGAGCGAACACCATTAGTTTCAATTACATCAAGAATATTGCTAATGGACCGTCACAAAATGAAAAATATTGAGGTCCAAAGATATGGCAATTATCTGACACATATTGTGGTCCAAAGATATGGTAATTATTAAGTCCTCGATATCAGCATCTGACTCCTCTAACTACAGTTTCTAGCTGCTTTGTTTCCAACTTCTTAAATTCAAGGTAGATGTAGGCACAACCGCATAGACGCTTGATGCATAAAAGAACCTGCCACAGAAACAGAAATTTAACTTTGTTTCAAGAGATGAGCACTAAATTAACTTCAGTTGGAGACATGCTACTACCAATCTGCATCTACAGTTGTCAACAAAGATCAAAATGATTTTTTAAACATGTCATTTTTTATACTAAAACTAATCCACGAGTGTTCTGTTAATTCAGTCTTGCTTTATTTATTCTCTTTCATGCATACGATTCATGACTGAACATAAAAAAGAATATTGTTGTGAACAAGCAATTCAATAAATAGATTGCTGAAGCAGTAAGCAACAACTAGTTACCAAAATGTCATACAGAAGAAAATGCGACCAGGAAAATGTATACCTTATGAATGGTTCTAGTGCCAAGGAAGGCCCGAGCTGAAGCTTCTCCCACAAATTAAAATGGGACCAGACTTCTGCAATGCAAAAAAAGTTGACCAAAAAGTAAATCAAATGTACATGATAAAATGTCGATCTTAATACAGGACTCATCCAAGGACAATGGAATCACAAATGTCGATTTGAATAAAACCTTCACGAGTTAGCGGGCCAGGAATATCCATCGGTGCACATCCATGACGGAAAAAAGATGATCATTTCAGTGACGGTCTCAAAATCCGTCATCAAGAATCCGTCATGGATTAACAGGTTTCTTGTAGTGAGTACCGCTTGGGGGGAGGCGGGAACGTGCGAGCAGGTATGACAGGGTGGAGTCAGCGAGCAGCGGCACTACAGTGTCAAGCATGAGGCCGAGGCAGGAGGCTGCCTCGATGATTCTTTGGGGGAAAATCATACAGTGGAGTACAAGAAAACCAAAAAAAATAAGACCTATCATGGAAATAGCCGCATGGAGTACAACGTAAATATAAGTGCAATCATTTAGCAACAAAGTATTTGCATAGTGCATTGTGTTTGCAAACATTGCAATCACGTGTCTATTGGCAGGAACAAAGTAAAAAAAGTTTAAGGGAATGTGCTTGCCTTGTGGGTGCATATGTTTTTATTGTAAGGATGTGTATGGTGAAAATTTGATCATAATCACTTTCTTCAGGGTGTGTCCGCACCACTACCAACTATGTAGTTCTGGGGGTGCATACTACTTCAAGTTTTAAATTTTGAATTTTTATTTGGATATTCTACATTCTCCAAACTCCAGAGCACTATTCCATGAATTAACATTAACATGAAAATCATATATATCTTACTCTTTACCAGACCATTATGCAATTAAAGTAGTAATTGGTGAACCTGATCAAGGATTAGAGTATACATACCGTTGAACAATTCAAATATGAGGAAGCTTGGTCTAGAGCTCCAGATTACAAGGATGCAGTGGAACAATTCTAGAAAGATAGATATGCACTGGCCCTAGAAATCTCCAATCCACATGGAACAACTTGCGAAGAATGGCTGGTTTATTGAAACAAATGGTGCAAAGATTCCTTTGGGCCTGTCCGTAAGGAGAATAAGAAGCTTCAAAGTCGCTTGTCGAGGCTCTCTCTATCAAGTGCCACAACATTTTTTTCATAGGAAAAGTAAAAATATCGAACAAAAGCTTTGTGAGTTGTTCAAAAGGGAGGAAATCATGGCTCTTGACAACAACCAAGAGTGGACTGGCTCCAAGCGAAGGATCCGAACACAAAACTTTTTCATGCAAGAGCATCATCCCGTAGAAGAAATAAAAAATGAGATATTTATCAAAGGAAGATGGTACAAAATGTGAAGATCAAGAAGCTATTAAAGGTATGGCTAAGGACTTCTACATGAACTTGTTCTCTCTTGAACCAAATGCTAATAGTGAAGCCATCCTTGATGTAGTTCTTACAAAAGTGAATCCAAGCATAAATGAAGAATTATGCAAACCATATACTGCTGAGGAGATCAAAGAGGAACTGTTTCAAATGGGCTCGACAAAAGCTCCAGGACCGGATGGGTTTCCAGCTCTATTTTATCAACAAGATATTGGGATTTATTACACAAAAATATATGTCAAGCAGTAAGGAGATTTATATTAGAAGATGAGATCATGGAAGGTTTATGTGACACAACGACTCTTGTGTTCATTCCTAAAGTGCCCAAACCAGAACATCTAAATAATTTTAGACCAATCAGTCTAAGTAATATTATTTACAAAATAGCCTCAAAGTTCTATCTAATCGTTTGAAGGTTTTCCTTTCAGATATAATTTCTGAAGAGAAAAGTGCTTTTGTGACAGGAAGGTTAATTATGGATAATTTGCGGATCACATATGAATGCTTGCACACAATAAGAAGACAACAATCAAAGATACCTTTCTTTGCTTTGAAAATTGATATGACGAAAGCTTATGACGGGGTGGAATGGGCTTATTTACCTAGTGTATTAAATAAGCTAGTTTTTCATGATTTATGTATATCTACGGTTATGCGGTGTGCTTGCTCGGTGAACTATGCTATAAGGATTAATGGTGAACTAACTCAAACCTTTTTTATCCAACAAGTGGCATTCAGCAAGGAGATCCAACCAGTCCATATCTTTTTCTCGTATGTCATCATTATTGAAAACGAAAGAACAAGAAGACACTTTGAGAGGAGTAAGGAATGGAATTTTAGGACCACCAATATCCTATCTTTTATTTGCAGTGATAGCATCTTTTTTACAGGGGGGTAAACGAAGTGTCTCAACACTGAAATCAGTGATTTAGCTTTATAGTGAAGGGCCTAGACAGAGAGTTAATTTACAAAAGTCATCCATCTTCTTTGGGAATCGATATCCTGAGTAATGAATGAGTTGAACATCTACAATGAGGCTTTGCAATCCACTTATTTAGGTATGCCGACTTATATTAAAATATAAAAAATCAACACCTTTGTTTTTCTACTAGAAAGAATGTGGAGAAGAGTTTATGGATATATGGAGCAATAAATAATTATTTAGAGCTTGGAAAGAAGTTTTGCTTAAATCTGTTGTCCAAGCTATCCCTATATTGATGGGGCATTTGTGATAAAATGGGACCAATCATCTCTAATTATTGGTGTGGCATCAAGAATGAAAATAAGAAATTTTGGTTGAATGCTCCAAAAGCATTGGGAGGAATCGGCTTTAGAGTTGTGGAATTATTTAATCAAGCACTTCTAGCAAAGCAATGTTGGCGGTTACTTACTGTGTCTGATTCTTTATGTGCTAGGGTTCTTAAAAACAAATACTTTCATGATTTCTCTTTCTAGGAGGCAAGTTGCACTCGTAATGCCTCATACACCAGGAGAAGCTTGAACTTTGGGAAGAAAACGTTGATGAGTGGAATTGTATAAAGAGTTGGTAATGGAAGGAAAATACCTTTATCCGGTGTTTCCATTTGATACCTAGCGTTTTACCACAATTTGCCCAACCAATCATACCACTAACAAAAGATCTTAAGGTGGATTTTCGAATTGATGAACAACATAGTCAATCAAATGAGGAGTTACTGCAGGCTTGTTACTATGAGGAGACTGCTAGTGCCATACTTAAAATTCCTTTAAGTCATAATTTTTGTGAAGACTTTGTGGCTTGGGAAAACACCAGAAGGTATTTTTACTGTTAAATCAACATGTATGTTGCCAAAATAAAAAAAAACATTTGTTTTTCAGCAGTGATGGCAAGGAAGAAACATCCAATATTCAACAAAGTCACTAGTGACCGGAAACACATTTGGAACATACATGACCCTGAGAAAATGAAAATAGTCTTGTGGAGGTTCGCTCAGGGTTGTTTACCTAAAAGAAAACAACTTTTATGCTAGCACATTCCTACCACTGATGCTTGCTGCTTCTGTGAACAAGTAGAAACAGTGGATCACACATTCATCCAATGTCAATACGTGGCAGAAATATGGCGCGAAATGAAGAAATTGTGTGGTATAAATCATAAACTTAAGTCCCTAGTTTCTCCAAAGTGGTAATGGGGATATTTGTCTGATGCATTGATGAAAGAAGCAACTATCTTTACTATAATTATCTGGCATATTTGGGATGATAGAAACGATGTTAGAAATGGGGAAATATTATTCGTCCAGATCGATTCATTGAAAAATAAAAGTATATATTCAAGTGGTAACACTTTGTGACAGTGCTCCTGATTTTTCCAACGGGTGTGAGCCTAATGCATCTACCAAACGATGGGTTCCACCACTGGAGGATTAGGTTAAGGCAAATGTTGATGATGCTATTTTCGCAAAATCAGAAAAGCATGGAAGTTTCTTGGCTGCAAAACCAAGTTATTTGTAGAGTCTCTGAACCAGAAATGGCTGAAGCTCGAAGCCTTGGCTGTCCGTTGGGCTAAGTTTATCTATGTTCTGCGCTAGACAAACGGCTGTGTTCTCGATCCGTATCAGCCGCAGGGACGGATGGGCCTTGCGCTCTGATCGGATGCGGATGCAGAAGGGGTCGCGCTGGGAAATTGGCATCATGCTTACTACTCGATACTTGCGATCTTGACACAATCAACAAGCTAACCCAAGCCGCCACTCCCTCCTCGGTTTATCCATCGTACTTTCAAGTTGTGCGTGCAGGCATGGCGACACCGGGTGCAGGTGGCGCAGGCAACGACAGTGGTGGTGCTGGAGGAAGGGGATACGGAACCGGCTGCGGCGGAGGACGCATAGGTGGTGGTGGTGGTGTGCGCGGTGGCTGACATGGCTACGGTGCCAGGTACAGGTACGGCTACAACCAGAAAATTGACGATGGCGCACACTTCAACGGTCCTCGCTTCAACCCTAACCTCGGGGCTCATCCGCCGAACTATGGCCCCAGGTGGGATTATGAACGGGGACGAAGAGGACGTTTCGGCGGCAACGATGTTCGCGGTTGGAACGGCGGGTTCCGACAGGGGTGCAATTACCAGTGGCAGCCCCACATCGGGATCAGCAGCGACCACCACCACATAGTCCGCTGCAGCATCATGGGCCGGTGCCTCAGCATCCGCCGAATCAACAGCAGCAGCCACAGCATCATGTGCCAAATCAGCAGCAGCAGCCGCAGCATCAGCAATTGCAGAATTAGCAGCAACAGATTCCTCGAGCTCCTCCGGTGTTGTCGACCACGGCACAAGCACAAACGGGGCCGACATTGGAGAAGCAACCGGTGATCGGTGCTGAGAAGCAGTTGATAGTAGGGAAGGGTACAACAGCAACCGAGCAAGGTGTGGTCAAGACAGACAAGATGCAAAATTCTCAAATTTTGCAGGGCTCCTCTTCGGCGGCTGAAGCAAGTGGTCAGCGGGTTGAGAACTTGGTGGTTGATACAACTGGTGTTGGGGCTGCTGATGTTCAGAAGACAGCCACGTCCAAGATTTGCAGGCGATGCGGAGTGACGGGCCATTTGATGTTCGAATGCACGGTAATAGTCTTCTGTGAAATTTGTAAGAGTATGGACCATGCTATGTGCAGGTGCCCGATTCTCAAGCAGCCGAAACCAATAGCACATTTGGTTGGACAAGCTGCTGATGCACTTGCCGGTTTTCATATTCCGCATGGACCAATCCAACCGACAAAGAAAGATTCTAGAATGGCTCTAGTCTCGACTTCAGGCAAGAACTTGACAGAGGAGGATGTTGCTGCGTTTTTGTGGGTACTGGTTTCTGACACGTTTGCATGGGAAGTGAAACGGCATAATGGCTCTAAGTTTAAGGTTCTCTTTCCTACAAAAGGGGATCTTACAAAGATGACAAAATTCAATGCCGAGATGAAGGAAGGGGTCACTCTCAAATTTCAAGAATTCAAGGAGGACGAGGAATATTTTGGACATGCTCTACCAGTGGTATGGATGCGATTAAGAACCTGCCAACAATCTTAAGGGAGTATGTCATTTTGTGGGTGCTTGGAACTCTTTTTGGTGTCACTCGGGATGTGGATATGGTCACTACCAGAGCAAGCAGTTTTGGAAGGTTTGCAGTGGCAGTGCTAGAACCTGAAGCAATTCCGACCAAGTTAGATGTCATCATTGGTAATAGATACTTTCAATTGATTTTTGAGGATGAACCTTTTTTACCAAATATTGGGTTCTGGAGCATTTGGAACTCTCAGAATAACGGCAGTGAAGATCATGGCAATGGTGCAGCGAAGGACACTGAGATGAGGGAGGCACAAAACAATGGAGACAATAATATATCAGATGCAAGTGCTGGGAATGCAGAGAGGAACAGCATTACTGGAAAAGAAGCTAAGGTTCCTGAGGCACAGATGGACATAGATTTTTCAGAGGATGACTTGCTAGGAGAGGAGAATGATCTCAGCAAGGCAGCACGGGATTTTGTAGGAATTAAAAAGGGAGATTCGGTGAATGTGAGGAATGCAGCATCACTTGCCCCGTCTATCTCTTTTGGATCTTTGTCGGCTCCAGCACGCTTGCTGCAGTGGTCGCCGCAGCTCGGCCAGGCGGGCAGCAAGCCGCCGGGCTTGGCCATGGTGGCTCAGCTGAAGACCACGGTGGAGGAGAACTTGGCGATGAATGGCTCCACGGATCGGACGCTATAGAGTACAGAGAAGAGTCTTTTACTTGTATGCCATTAAAAAAGATGACCTAATCGTCTATGTCCCTAAAAAGTTCGATCTATCGTCAGTGTCCAAGCTCGAAAAACTTTTCTCTCTCACGCCATTCTGTCTATTTGCAGCCCTAACAGTGTGAAATGTGGTTGGCAAAGGACTTGAATGCCCCTGGAACTTTTGTTTCCTACGTGCCACTGCATGCTGGGCGGCAACTGATGGCTTGGCTGGATTCATGTCTTGAAGGAACTGTTAGAGCTGGCCATGGACTTGAGGTCCTTGTACGGCCCCGGCACAAGCTCCTGCTCCATCCCGGCCCGTTTCCTCTTCCTCTTCTCCCACATCCTGTAGCCCCAATACGCTCCGGCCGCAGCCAGCGCCACGAGGACCAGCGACAGCACCACGGTCGCGGCGGTAACGCCCGGCGACATGCCTCGCCGCGCCGAGGCCGAGCTCGCCGTCGCCGCCGACTTCCTGACCTTGAAGTAGCCCACCATCCGGTCGTCGGCCTGGTACACCAGCGTCTCCACGGGGAAGTCGATGAGGTAGCAGTACCCGCTCGCGCCGTTGTACACCGCGCCCCAGCAGGTGCAGTTGCCCGCGCACGCCAGCTCGCACCCGTCCGCCGCCGTGTTCGTCTACAACGGCAGCTCCCCCTTGTACGCCACGGACACCCGCGTCCGCCGCACCACGTCGAACTCCAGCTGCCGCGGCCCGTTGCTGCAGAGGTCGCCGGTCTCCTCGGCGTGGCACGGCGGGGAGCCGGTGCTCGTGCCGTTACTGTCGAGGCACTGGCACTGCACGTTCCCGGAGACGCACAGGCCGTACGTGCCGCACGACGTCGGCAGCTCGCACCGCTCCGCAATCGCCTTGTAGTCCGACGTCCACGCCTTGGCGTCGCTGGTACAGTAGTACGCGCGGAGGTTGCCGTCGTCGTCCAGCGTCATCCGCCGGAAGACACCGGCGAGGTTCAGGGCGAACGTGTCGAACGACAGCACGTCCACCCTCTGGCTGCCACCGCCGCCGCCGCTCTCGAGGTACAGGCCGAAGAACCCGAGGCCGTCGAGGCGGCCGTAGATCGGCGGCGCTGTGGCGTTCTCCTGCTGCGCCTCCAGCGCCGTGTGCTTCCAGTACATGGGCGTCGCCGTCCGGCCGCCGTCGAACTCCATGTGCAGCGCCATGTACGTCTTCCCGAGCCGCAGCGCGAAGCGCGGTTCGCAGAGATGAGCGACGGCGACGAGGCGGTGAAGTTCTGGTCCACGACGATCGTGTCGGACGGGTGGTCGAAGCTCTGCCACGCCGGCAGCGGCCTCGCGTACCGCTGCACGACGAGGTCGGAGGAGTTGAGCAGCGCCACGACGTCGCCCGCGGTGTTGAGCGTCCGCCACAGCACTGCGCCGTCGTGGGCCGTGAGGACGAGGCTGGTGTCGACGGCGAGCGTGGCCGGGCGCGACCAGTCCCCGAGGTTGGCCGGCGTGGCCCGCCAGACGGGGACGGAGGACGGGAGGTGCACCACGGCGAGGTCCAGCGACGCCGGGCCAACGCGGAGGAAGCCCAGGGCGAAGGCGGCGCTGGTCGCGTACAGCAACGGCTCGAACGACGCCGCGGACCCGGCCGCGTGCGTCGCGGTGAAGCCCACCCACGCTCTGCTTGCTTCTAGTAGTAGGCAGTGCTGCAAGTAAGAGTGCTTGCATGTTTCAGTTGAAGAGTTTGTCCTTCCTCAATATATCCCTTCCCAGTCCTCCCAATCATGCAGATCTGGCTATGTTGTTCTTTAGGTGCTTGATTTAGATTAGGGAGATGATGTTGACTCTTGGTCTCAAAGGACTTGAAGCAGCGACTTGGTGGTATGCAGACCGGCCGGTTGCCCCATGCAACTGTCTGCATGCCAACAAGCTGTTTCCTCACGCAGTCTTTTTTTCGAGAACGTGCATAGAACGTGCAGTGGCATATGAGAAACAAAAGTTCCAGGGGCATTTAAGTCTTTTGCCACCCACATTTCACACCGTTATTACTGCAAATAGACAGAATGGCGTGAGAGAGAAAAGTTTTTCGAGCTTGGACACTGACGATAGATCGAACTTTTTAGGGACATAGACGATTAGACCATCTTTTTTAATGGCATACGAGTAAAAGACTCTACAGAGAAGGGGTTGGCGGCACATCAAAACAAGCCGACCATGGTTACTATGGCTGCAGCTTGTGATTCACAACAAATTGCATCTTCCAATCAGCCGTCTATAATGAACGGTGAGGTACAATTGGAGGCTTCAGTGGGGCAGTTCGATGGGACTGCAGAAGGAGTGGTTGTTCACGGTGAACAACACCTTGGTGCCTTTCTCGATGCCATGTTAGGAGCTGGAGTGTCAGCTGATGGGGGGGTCAGATAAAGAGATGGGGAGCGTCATGAAAATGACGGTGCTATCGAAGGGAGAACTTACACCAGTGCGGCGCAGCAAGCGGAATGCGGACGTGGCTGATGTACACTCTGTTGAGAAGGCAGAAAAAAGAGTTGCTGTCAAGAACCTCGAGGTTACCCAAGGTAACGCATTTACAAATTCAGTTTGTTCTTTCGTTATTAATCGTATTGAGGAAAACTTAGGGGGAATGAGGTAGCGCAACCCTCCGACGATGCTTCGGTAGCGTGTCGCGTCCACCTTCGCCACCATGCTGTGCTTGGATAGCTTCAGCCGCTCCATTGGAGTTGTGCACGGCTTGCACTCCGCCATGCCACTACGCTCCAGCAGCTTTTCCGCATAGCCGCGCTGTCCCAAGGAGACGTGCTCCTTCCCCTACCTTACCTCAATGCCGAGGTAGTAGGAGAGCGCACCAAGATCGCTCATTTTGAAACAAGTAGCCATCTCACGTTTGAAGCCGTCAACGTCCTCTGTCCGCGCTCCAGTGACGATCAAGTCATCCACATACACGCCGATGATGAGCTCCTTCTTCCCCCATCGCCGTGTGTACAGCGTGTGCTCTATGGCGCAGCGAGTGAACCCAAGCTCGCCCAAGGTGGTGTTGAGCTTGGCGTTCCATGCCCATGGGGCCTATCACAGCCCGTAGAGCGCCTTGCGCAGCTTGAGCACCTTGTGCTCAGCGCCCTTGATGGCGAAGCCCAGAGCTTGCTTGACGAAGACCGACTCCGCGAGCTCGCCATTGAGGAACGCAGACTTGTTGTCGAGGTGGTGGATGCGCCAATCCTTCGCTGCTGCCATGGCCAACAGCAAGCGAATGGACTCTATTCGCGCCATCGGAGCAAAGACTTCCTCGAAGTCGATGCCCTCACGCTGCACGAAGCTGCGGGCGATGAGCCGAGCCTTATACTTGACAATGGCGCCACGTTCATCCCGCTTCACCTTGTAGACCCACTTCAACCCGATCAGCGTGCAGCCCATCGGTGGATCCACCAGCTCCCATGTCCCATTGTCCTAGATGGCCATCATCTCTTCCAACATCGCCCAGCGCCAATTGGCATCGCGTTTAGCCACTACAAATGTCGGTGGCTCCTCTACACTAACAAGGAGCAGCTCTAGGTCATCGAGAAAATGACTGGCCAACCCAGAAGCCCCCACTTCGCCGACGATGTTGTCCATCCGCCTGAACCGAACTTCCTCGCCATCGTGGAAAGCGTCCACGTAGTCGTCGATGCTGGTGGGTGGAGAGGTGAACTCGATCGGTGGTCCATGGTCTCCCTGTTCTGCCAGAGTGATCGGCATCGCTACTGGACCGCTCGGCACCACTGTCGGAGTGGTCGGCATCGCTGCTAGACCGCTCGGAACCACTACCGGAGTGGTCAGATCCACTGCTGGAGTGGTCGGCACCACTCCCGGAGTGGTCGGCTCCACTACTAGAGCGTTCGACACTACTGCTGAAGTGCTCAGCACCCCCTCTGGAGTGGTTGGCATTGCTGTTGGACTGCTCGTCACCACTCTTGGGGTGGTCGGCACCTCTTCTCCAATGTCTCCACCACTGTGGATGACTAAGTGTTCGACGACGAAGGTGCTACTCAAGCTGCCAGCTTCCCCCATGCCCAGACCCTCCCAGTCCTAGGTAGACATCTCATTGAACACCACATCCCTAGAGATCACAGTCTTGCCTCTCTTGGGATCATAGAGTCAATATGCCTTGGTGCCCTCCTCATAGCCCAGGAGCATCGTCGATGTGCTCCTGTCTTCCAGCTTGCCAAGGTTGTCGCAGAACCGACCAATTTATAAGAGTACAAGTACAATGGCAGCCCGCAAGCAGTCGCATGGTCATACTTGAACCCATATAAACCCGGTAGTCCGTCGAGTACCACGACGGGTCTCGATAAACGATTTACAACAACCAAGATTGTACATGATTCAACATACATGCCACATATTACATAAAGTTCACAGATACATTTCATCATCAGAGTACGAATAAAAGTTATTACAAACCGAGTTTGATAGATAAAACGGAAGCAATTAAGTTCGAAAATAAAGTTTCCAACATAGTTTGATACAGTGCCAAGTAAGATCACGGTCCACAAAAGCAAAGATAGGGATTAATAAAGAAGCCTGCCCAAGGCTTACTCCTCATCCACGGCGGAATAGAAGCAACTCTTGCAATAACCATGATACACAGTGCCATCTGCAACAATAGGAAATAAAACCCTGAGTACGAGAAAGTACTCAGCTAGACTTACCCGTCGTAAACCAGAAATAAAATGACTCCAAGGATTATGCAAGGCTGTATAAGTGGAGATAACTTGACAACATTTTGCATAAAAGCAATTGACTCATTGTACAATTATGATTCCTTTATCAAGTTAATTAAAACTATACATTTCTAGATTAGCAACTATCATGTGCCAAACATGTGGTATATCAATTTAAAAGCATACAATAGTAACCATAGCAGGTATTGTAATTCCATATTCATCCGAACCATCATGTTTCATAACACAGTTACTACGATGTTGGGACTAGCCAAGTTTCTCACTATCCGGGAGAGACGGCGATTCGAATCGATTTCAACCAGCTGAGAATTTATTCCTAACACAAATCTAGGCACACCGCGCGAAGGCAGCCTTAGGTCACCTTTGGTACAACTCAAGTCTACATTTCGCGGGTCCGTACTGCGCCGCACAATCTGGAACACCAGATGCTAGGACGTTCAGGCCTAGCCTGCCCTTGGGCTCAGTCTGATCGTTCCCTGGAAGGAGTGCACAACAAAACAGGTCCCGGCCTGAGTTGAATTACTCGGCTTCATGGTCGGAATGAGTTATCCGACCAGCTAAGTGAGAGGCATGCGTTCAATCTTGTCAGAAGCGCCAACAACGGTATGGTCCTTAATCGACACAGATGGGGATGATCCACACCCAAGACCTCCATGTCTCGTTGCTTCTCTATCGACATCCTACCCGGTCTCGATTTTTTTTTACCCCATGGTTCTGTTCCATGATAGCAAATATAGCCAACCGTGCTCCGGTATCCACCTATATCTCGTAGGTGACAGGACATCACCCGACTTCTACCGGTCTAAGCATGGCTAAGCATATATTCGATCCTGGACCTATACCGGTTAAAGGTGTAATATCTGGACAAGGAATGTATATGCATCAAGTGGTTCCATTCAACTCTTATAACCTAATGCATCAATCATAAGTACTTAAGTAATCATTTATAAAAATACTGGGAGACTTAGAATGCTTCGGGGCTTGCCTCGTAGAAAGGAAGTGGGGCGGTGGTCAGGACACTCCGGAAGCTCTTCAGGATTCTACTCCATGCCTTCGGGAGCTGCAACTTGAGGATTCTCCTGCTGGTCCCCTTCCTCTGCTTCTTCGAAGTCCAGCAACGTTATTTCTTCCTCCGATCCTAGATGCATGAATATGGCATAAGATATCGTGAATGCACAAGTGTAGCATGATGACACATGATGAATGTATTCATATAAGTATTCGTAACAGCATGATGTTAACAAGTGCATCATGTTTATTGAGTAGGTGCATATCTCTTCTCGATCATTTAATTAACTACTTCCACAATGCATCTACTACATCACAAAACAATAGCTACTTGTTTCACTCATAACTGGAGTTCTACTAATCCAAATGCAGTGATCCTGGACTTTCTGGAAAGCTTATCAAATTATCTACAACTTTGTTATTAACTGTTTTTACAGCAAACATCATCCCTATCATGCAACTTATCAAACTACAGAATCTGTCCGGAATCCTTTCAAATTTGCATTTTAAATCAACAATACTTCTACTTCATGTAATCACTCAAAATTTGACAACATAAAGCCTACCAACAGTTTAAGCATACCAAATACACTCAAGAAAACTTAATGGTGAAGCCCAAACTATTTCTTTATATGCCTTTATTATTTTATTTAGATACATAGGTTAAATAATAAATATATATCAAATGTGCATCATAAATTCTCAAAAATTTACAGTGCTTTTCTAAGGTTACTCAAAGACTACTGTAAAAATTTCATGCCATTTTATATTATAAAATATTCTATACAAAAATGACAAGACAGAAAGGCTTAAAGTAGCATAAATAGAAAACCCTAGTGAAAAGTGTCAAGCAACAGATTTCCTATTTTTCTTAGCATCCTTATGGTACTAGGATTACCCCCAACAAATTTCATGAATTTTGGATTCATAAATAATTTATAAAAATTCATACAAGGATTCACTATTTATAAAAGAAAAATCTATAACTCCAAATCTACACATGCACTGATCCTCAAATTTTACCAGAGCTCATATATGTTAAGAATAGCTTACCACAAAAATTTCATAATTTTTGGAGCACAGGAACTCTAGATATAAAATAAACAAGTTTGCATGCATTCAAAAACACATTTCAAATCTCTATTTAAATCTCCCAAAATTTCTACTGTAAATGTCAAGAATATATTTTTTTAAATACTACACTTCCTAAGTAACACTACACAATTTATTTCACAATTTTTGAAGCTACCAAACTGGAGATATAAAAATCACAAAACAATTCAAAATCTGGAATCAAATGACCTAGCTTTCAAATACAGAGTCGCTGACCGGTGGAACCCGTTGGTCAGAGGACCCCACATGTCATCGACTCAAAACAGGGCAGCTACGCTGCGCTACGGTGGCGCGGCCAAAGCTCACCGACGGTGAACTTGCCGGCGGTGACATCATCACACGATGATCTACTCGACTTCGCGCACACAATGCACTACTTGGTGGGACTTCTCGTCGGTGCTAGCAACGGCGGCGGTGGCCATGGCGGGGCGGAGGTGCGGGTCAACGGTGAGACCCCGGTGGAAGCTACGGTGATTCAATCAAGCGCTACGCTGAGCATCATAGAGCTACGGCGGACCTAGCTAGCGCTCTATCGTGGCCTGGGTGGTCTGGTTAGGTGGGACCACGGCGACAGAGGTGGCGACGGAGCTCCGGTGAGGCGGTGCGCGGGGCTAGAGCTTACTGAGCTCAAACCGTGGGCACGGTTGGATGCGGTAGGTTGCTGGGGAGACGGTGGAGGGCTGCGGTGGGGATAGAGGAGCTAGGCGTGAGCTAGCGCCTTCAACGGCGATGGCGGGCTCTCGGCGCCGAGGTTGCAGTTGCTGCGGGCGAGGTGAATGGCGAAGGAGAGCTGGGAATGCGAAACTGAGGGCGCGGCTGAGTGCGGGCGGGTGCTGGAGAGGTGAAGGCACGCACTGGCCTGCCCTGGCCACACGCAGCGAGGCACCGGTGACACGCGGCCATTGCCAGCCACCACGCAGCGCGCGACGACTAACGCCGGTTGGCCACCCATCCTGATTCAGTTGATTCAGAAACTGAAAGGGGCGCCTGACAGCCGGTTTTGTCAGCAAATTATCTGCCAAACCGTGGCTCCTTCGTGCAAATGCCCTACATGAGTTTTGTAGCCCGAAGTACCAGCTCCAACTCTTGTTCAAGTACCTCGTGCCAATTCTCAACCGAAACAAAGTAATATCATCACAAAGATTGACTTGTCAGGCTGTTCGGTTAACCAGGACTTAGAAAATTTGTTAAGTGTTGAAATGTTGATTTTTCTGGTTCTTGTGAGACCAATTCAAGCATGCTAGAAGCTAAATCAGTCAATGACCCAAAAATAAAAGTTGTTCCTTATGTCAAATACTACAACTTTGCTTTAGTGATCTCCTCCATGCAAGGTCTCTAACACCTAGTTCAAATTTGGTCAAACATGTCACATTTAAATGATGATACACTTCAAAGCATGGCTTAATGACCTAATTACCCCTAACCATGAATATCAAAGTTGTTCATAATGACACTCTAAACATGTTTAAGCAATTTGCAAGGTCATTCAATCATTTCATGTATTAGTCACTCATAGAGCCATTTAGTGTAATCACATGAAACCTGACTTAAGGCTTGATCATGGGAAATGACATTCATGAACTATGTTCCATTTGCCAACCTAACTATTGCCAATATATTTTGGTGACTCAAATCAACCATCTACATGTATACACTCATGATCATATGCATATACACATGGAGACATGAAATAATAAGAAAAGTTGCATATGTTCAAAGAAACATGCGATAACAAGCAAATGTTGCAGATGTTTCAATCCAATGTTTCAATTGTAAATGCGTGTTTATGAATGCTTGATGCTCATGCTCATGTTATGCAAGTCAAGTTATGCAAGGCTAACACCCGAGGTGTTACAGCCCCTCCCCCTTATAAAAATCTCGTCCTGAGATTTGCAAGACCTACCATTCTTGGAAAAAGGCAGGGTAAACTTCTCGTAAATAATCTTCTCTTTCCCACGTAGCATCTTGTTCACTATGATTGTTCCACACCACCTTATAGAACTTAATAATCTTACTCCGTGTTACTCGCTCCATCTCCTCTAATACTCGAATTGGCTTTTCTTCATAGGTCAAATCCGATTGAAGCTGCACGTTGGTGGATGCAATAGCTTCTTTAGGTACTCGAAGACATTTCTTCAACTGAGAAATATGGAAGACATCAAATATTGCACTCATCTCTAGTGGAAGTTGTAACTTATACGCAACATTTCCTTTTCGTTCCAAAATTTTGTATGGCCCTACATATCTTGGTGAAAGCTTCTTTTTCATCCCAAATCTCTTCACACCTTTCATGGGTGATACTCTCAAGTATACATAGTCACCCACTTCAAAAGTCAGTGGTCTTCTTCTTCTATTGGCATAACTCTTTTGTCTTGATTGAGCTGCCTTCATATGTTGTTGGATGATACATACTTGCTCTTCGGCTTCATTGACAAAGTCAATACCAAAGTATCTCCTTTCACCGGGCTCAATCCAATTCAATGGAGTTCTACATTTTCTGCCATACAAGGCTTCAAATGGAGCCATCTTGATACTCGCTTGATAACTATTGTTATAGGAGAACTCAGCTAAAGGTAACCATTTCTCCCATGAACCTTTTGAAGATATAACACAAGCTCTAAGCAAATCTTCTAGGATTTGGTTCACTCGCTCTGTCTGTCCTGAAGTTTGCGGATGGTATGCCGAACTTCTGATTAGCTTGGTTCCCAAAGCCTGGTGTAAGTGCTCCTAGAAACGAGCTATGAACTGCGGTCCTCGATCTGAGATTATGGTCCTAGGTACTCCATGCAGTCTCATGATCTAGGAAACATATATCTCAGCGTATTTCCCAACTATATACCGTGTGTTCACAGGTATAAAGTGTGTTGACTTGGTGAGACTATCAACAATAACCCATATTGAATCGTGGCCTTATGGCGTCATTGGAAGGCTTGTGATAAAGTCCATGCTGATTTTCTCCCATTTCCATCCTGGAATAGGCAATGGCTGAAGTAGTCCGGCAGATTTCATATGGATAGCTTTTACTCTACTGCAGTTATCACACCTAGCAACATAGGCTGCAATCTCTTTCTTCATCTTAGTCCACCAAAAACGGGTTTTCAAATCTTGATACATCTTACTACTACCTGGATGGATAGACAATTTGGACGAGTGAGCTTCATCTAAAATTTGATTCCTTAGCTCACGGTCTTTCGGTACCACAAGTCGGTCCTCAAACCATAATACACCTCTTTCGTCCAATCTAAAATGTTTGGTTTCTTGCTCTTGCATTTTTCTCTTGATGTGACTTATTCCTACATCTATCTGCTGTAGCTCTATGATTTTGCTCTCAAGTGAACAACTGATCGTGATATTGTGTAGTACAGCAGGATGTAACAAGTTGAATCCATCTTCCAATAATGCTTCCACAGTGTTGCAATGAGACTTTCGACTAAGTGCATCGGCTACTACATTTGCTTTACCCGGATGGTAATGCACTTCTAAATTGTAGTCCTTAATCAATTCCAACCATCTTTGTTGTCTCATGTTCAGCTCTGGTTGGGTAAAGATATACTTGAGACTTTTGTGGTTAGTATATATATGACATACATTACCCAACAAATAATGTCTCCATATCTTTAATGCATGAACAACTACTGCAAGTTCTAAATCATGTGTAGGGTAGTTGACTTCATGTTTTCTCAATTGCCAAGAAGCATATGCAATAACTCTTCCTTCTTGCATAAGCACACAACCCAAGCCTATGCCTGATGCATCACAAAATACATCGAAGGGCTTTTCAATGTCTGGTTGTGCTAGCATAGGTGCTGTAGTCAACAAAGTTCTGAGGGTGTGAAAAGCTACTTCACATTCTGGTGTCCATTTGTACTTCTCATCTTTCTAAAGTAGTCTGGTCATAGGCTTAGCTATCTTTGGAAAATCTGGAATAAAACGACGATAATACCCTGCTAACCCTAGAAAACTCTAAACTTCATGAACCGAAGTTGGGGCTTTCTAATCTATGACCTCTTGTACTTTTGATGGTCTATAGAGATTCTATCTCTTGATAAGATGTGACCTAAGAAAGGTACTTTGCTCAACCAAAATTCACATTTGCTAAACTTCGCATATAGCTTATGCTCCCTCAGTCTGGATAGGACAATCCTTAGATGCTCTTCATGATCTGACTCATTTTCTAAATAAATCAATATATCATCGATAAACACGACCACGAACTTGTCGAGCTCGGGCATGAATACCGAGTTCATCAGGTACATGAAGTAGGCTGGAGCATTTGTTAGTCCGAAAGACATAACCAAATACTCGTATAAGACATACCTAGTAGAGAAAGCAGTTTTAGGTATATCCTCCGGTCTGATCTTTATCTGATGGTAACCTGATCTCAAATCAATTTTGGAGAATACCTTTGCCTTCGCTAGCTGATCAAACAAGATGTTGATGCAAGGCAATGGATATTTGTTCTCGATGGTCACAGCATTGAGTGGTCTGTAATCTACACACATTCTCAGTGACTTGTCCTTCTTTTTCACAAACAAGGCTGGACATCCCCACGGAGATGAGCTAGGTTGGATAAGACCCTTGTCCAATAGATCTTGCAATTGAACCTTAAGTTCCGCTAACTCGTTGGGTGGCATTCTATAGGGCCTTCTGGATATGAGTGCCGTACCTGGCACTAACTCGATCTTAAATTCCACATCCCTATCCGGTGGTAAGCCTGGTAATTCCTCTGGAAATACATCCGGAAACTCTCAAACCACTAGAATATCACAAAGTGTGGTGGTTTGGATAGCACAAGATAAATGTTGGAGTTCAAAATTGCAGGAGAGTGGTACTAGAAAAGCATTCCCTCCCATGGGTTCCCTCAACATAATAGTGTGGGTGCTAGTGTCAATAAGAGCACCATGATACTTCATCCAATTCATTCCTAAGATTACACTTATCGATAACCCGGGCAATATTATCAAATCTATGGTGTACTCCCTCCCTTGTATAGAGATGAGCACATTTTTTACTATCTTTTTGGTAGTAACAGTACCCCCTGCTGAACTTATGTTATAACCCCCTTTGCTTACTTCAATTATTTCTTGATCATGTCTAGATACAAATGCTTGACTCATAAATGAATGAGAAGCTCCTGAATCAAATAAAACAACAGCGGGATGCTTGTTGACGAGAAACATACCAGCCGTGACAACTTCTCCAGCGGG
This sequence comes from Miscanthus floridulus, assembly GCF_019320115.1. NCBI lineage: Eukaryota > Viridiplantae > Streptophyta > Magnoliopsida > Poales > Poaceae > Miscanthus > Miscanthus floridulus. Next base: position 77,316,865 of record NC_089582.1, read on the forward strand.
CACTTCCTCAACAGTAGTATAATGCATGTATCCCAGATGTGCCCTTGTGTTCGCCTACCTCTGATTGTTCTGATTTGAGTTGCCATTCTTCTTGGGGTGGGGGCATTCCTTGGCCTAATGACCCATTTGGTTGCAGTTGAAACATGGCTGATTATTCCTAGGTCCTGTGGAGCTTCCCTGACTGCCAGTCCCTTTTGGTAAGGCAATAGTGAATGCCTTACGAAATGGTTTCTGTGACCTGTTATTCTGAGCTTTAGGTGGTGGAGGCCTAAACTTGGGTGCAGGTGGATGGAATTGTGGCCTAGCTGTGAAAGGCGCTTTTGACTGGAAAGATCTGGATGTACCTGCCTCATATGCCCTCTTGCGACCCTTAGCAACGGCATGCATGTTATTGTAGTTTTCTTGGGTCAAGGCATCACTAATAAACTCATTATACGTGGCACACCTAGAATTGGCCATGGTCTTCATCAGTTTGGTACCCAGACCTCGCTTGAAACTCTCTATCTTTTTCTCTTCCGTATCAACAAAACCTGGAGCATATCTGGACAGGTTGTTGAACGCGTGCATATATTCTGTGAGAGTCTTTGTTCCTTGAGTGAGCCTCATAAATTTGGCCGCTTTCATGCGCATCAGGCCCGGGGGAATATGATGTCCCCTAAAAGCCAGCTTGAACTGTTCCCAGGTCACTCACGCATTAGCAGGCAAAGACGACAGGAAATGTGTCCACCAGATCCCTACTGGTCCTTGCAGCTGATGAGAAGCATACTCAGCTTTCAGATGCTCTGTGACCCTCAACAGACAAAATTTCTACTCAATGGTGTTGAGCCACTCGTCAACCTGTAGTGGTTCCTCAGCCACCTTGAAGATTGGAGGCTTCGTATCCAGAAATTCCTTGAATGTACTGTGCTGATTTGGCTCGGCCCCTGGTTGATGTGGGTGGCCACGGGCGGTGTTTTGTGCGATGAGGCGCAAAGCTTCTTCCATTGTCCTTTGGCTCCCCAAGAACTGGGTAAAGAACTCCTGAGCGGACGGCAGCGGTGGGGGTGGCAAGTCATCATTATGGCCATCCTGGCTACCACCAGCTCCAGCATGGGTGTGCGTCATCTGTGAAGTTGCAACAATAAGCGATTATTGGTTGATGTCAAGAGATTGCAGATGAATTACAATCATGCCAAACTGAAATTATTAGAGAAAATTCTCAAATTCACAACAAAAACAGAGGCATAACAATTCATTCTCGCAACATGACATCACCAATTTGACCACTTATCGCGCTCATAACGCATGCAAATTTAAATCGTGATCACCAACAAAGGACTGGAATTGCATTGATGTTCAACCAAACGTGCGATAGTCGTGTGATTAACAATATTACATGATAGTCGGATTACCAATACCAAATTTGAACTACATGTCCATTACATGAATAAAGGTGATACATTAGCCCTTCCACTAAGTACTAAGCGATCTAATCCTCATCATGATCACTATCAAGGTCAGACATAGGATCATCTCCTTCCTCAGGCTCCACTTCTTCCTCTTCCTCGTCCTCTGGATCCATCTATGCGGCTCTTGGTGGAACATAAGGGTGGAGCTAGTTATTCAGCTGATGAACCTCCTCATGTAGGTTGTCGTTGTACTCTTCCGCATTGGCCAGCTGCTGCTCCAGCTCAAACTGTCGAGCTCTCAGAACATCTTCTCTGGACCAGGCTGCATTCCTCTGGTGAGTTAACTGAGCCATCTCTACATTGAGCCTCTCAATCTCGGCGTCGTGCTCCCTCTGAAGCTGACGTCGGTCCTCGCGGGCATGACCAAGAGCACCAGACACACGTCTTAGGCTATCTTGTACTCCATCTAACACCTTCATTACTGCGAACATGGCGCTCATGGCAGGGTTATCACTATTCTACCCTTCTGCTGCACCAATCTCCAAAGATCTTCCTCTTGCCTGCTGCCATGACTCAGTGGAGGGGTTGCCCCTCGGAAAGACTCCAACCAAAGTGGCTGCCAGCTCCTAAGGAAAACGATCCATGATATCCCTCAGTATCCCAAAGGCTGCCCTGCCAGCTGCTTCTTCAGCAGTCCTGCCAGTTGACTCATAACACCAACCTATCCACTCAGAATCGTCACCTTGGGGACGAACAATGGCCTCCACAGTAACCAAGAGACCTTCCCCCAACTGCTCATTCGCCCAGAATTAGCGGGGCTCCATTCCATCAGGATAGCCTACATAGCTGAGCACTCTCCACAAGAGTGTAGGCATCCCAAACTCTCTAAGAAACGTGTGACGTTGACGGGTACGTGGAGCAAGCTGACGGCTGGGAGCTCTGCCTCTGGTGGACTTGCGAGCGGTCTGCTTTGTGCGTGCCATCTGCACCATTAACATGTACCACTTGGTGAGACAATGCCATAATGGATAAGAGTTACATAACCGAGTAAGAATTTTATAAGGGAAGGAACAATGTAGTTATGTGAATGGTAATTATCATGATGCATGCTCGTTCCGTACGTCCTCACAAACTTAGGAAAAATTTGTTTCTAACGGTAGACACGGTGACATACATACGTTCTCTCATATATAGCATAACTAGTCGAGCTACATGTTTCGTTGTTAGTGTACCTGCATAAGAATTTCATTTCAGCCCTAAACCCGTAATGAAATATGCAGAATGTAATTGTAAATACTTCCATATATGTATACCTATACATATACTTCCGTATCAAGCTACCCGACAATAATTTAAACCCATAATTAAATACGTACCATATACACATGCAAGCATGCATACATAGCCGTACCAAAGCTAACTCTTCACGACCGCACGCTCACATCTTGCGGTCATGTCACTTACCATCTTACCATGGCGTAGAGGCAATTGATCCATACATTACCACTCAAGTGAATGGCATCCATACAATAGCACGCCGTATGGACGACGAAGTAAAAACCCTCATGTTAGTACTTAAATAGCCACCTAATAGTCCTTAATTTGGGCATAAGGAAAGTGATCATTGGCACACTTTAGATTTCAAATACCTATTATATAACTATTTGTTGCTAGAGAAGGGTTTTTGGAAAACAAAAACTTTTGTTTTAAATACACATGTGACAATTAACGTTGAATCTTGCTCTGATGCCAGCTGTCGCTGACCCGACCAATTTATAAGAGTACAAGTACAATGGCAGCCCACAAGCAGTCGCACGGTCATACTTGAACCCATATAAACCCGGTAGTCCGTCGAGTACCACGACAGGGTCTCGATAAATGATTTATAACAACCAAGATCGTACATGATTCAACATACATGCCACATATTACATAAAGTTCACAGATACATTTCATCATCAGAGTACGAATAAAAGTTATTACAACCCGAGTTTGATAGATAAAGCGGAAGCAATTAAGTTCGAAAATAAAGTTTCCAACATAGTTTGATACAGTGCCAAGTAAGATCACGGTCCACAAACGCAAAGATAGGGATTAATAAAGAAGCCTGCCCAAGGCTTACTCCTCATCCACGGCGGGATAGAAGCAACTCTTGCAATAACCATGATACACAGTGCCATCTGCAACAATGGGAAATAAAACCCTGAGTACGAGAAAGTACTCAGCTAGACTTACCTGTCGTAAACCAGAAATAAAATGACTCCAAGGATTATGCAAGGCTGTATAAGTGGAGATAACTTGACAACATTTTGCATAAAAGCAATTGACTCATTGTACAATTATGATTCCTTTATCAAGTTAATTAGAACTATACATTTCTAGATTATCAACTATCATGTGCCAAATATGTGGTATATCAATTTAAAAGCATACAATAGTAACCATAGCAGGTATTGTAATTCCATATTCATCCGAACCATCATGTTTCATAACACAGTTACTATGATGTTGGGACTAGCCAAGTTTCTCACTATCCGGGAGAGACGGTGATTCGAATTGATTTCAACCAGCTGAGAATTTATTCCTAACACAAACCCAGGCACACCGCGCGAAGGCAGCCTTAGGTCACCTTTGGTACAACTCAAGTCTATATTTCACGGGTCTGTACTGCGCCGCACAATCTAGAACACCAGATGCCAGGACATTTAGGCCTAGCCTGCCCTTGGGCTCAGTCTGATCGTTCCCCGAAGGAGCGCACAACAAAACAGGTCCTGACCTGAGTTGAATTACTCGGCTTCACGGTCGGAATGAGTTATTCGGCCAGCTAAGTGAGAGGCATGCGTTCAATCTTGTCAGAAGCGCCAACAATGGTACAGTCCCTTAATCAACACAGACAGGGATAGATCCACACCCAAGACCTCCATGTCTCATTGCTTCTCTATCGACATCCCGCCCGGTCTCAATTTTCTTTTACCCCATGGTTCTGTTCCACGATAGCAAATATAGCCAACCGTGCTCCGGTATCCACCTATATCTCGCAGGTGACAGGACATCACCCGACTTCTACCGGTCTAAGCATGGCTAAGCATATATTCGATCCTGGACCTATACCGGTTAAAGGTGTAATATCTAGACAAGGAATGTATATGCATCAAGTGGTTCCATTCAACTCTTATAACCTAATGCATCAATCATAAGTACTTAAGTAATCATTTGTAAAAATACTAGCAGACTTAGAATGCTTCGGGGCTTGCCTTGTAGAATGGAAGTGGGGCAGTGGTCAGGACACTTCGAAAGCTCTTCAGGATTCTGCTCCACGCCTTCGGGAGCTACGACTTGAGGATTCTCCTGCTGGTCCCCTTCCACTGCTTCTTCGAAGTCCAGCAACGTTATTTCTTCCTCCAATCCTAGATGCATGAATATGGCATAAGATATCGTGAATGCATCTATGTTAACAAGTGTAGCATGATGACACATGATGAATGCATTCATATAAGTATTTGTAATAGTATGATGTTAACAAGTGCATTATGTTTATTAAGTAGGTGCATATCTCTTCTCGATCATTTAATTAACTACTTCCACAATGCATCTACTATATCACAAAACAACAACTACTTGTTTCACTCATAACTGGAGTTCTACTAATCCAAATGCAGTGATCCTAGACTTTCTAGAAATCTTATCAAATTATCTACAACTTTGTTATTAACCGTTTTTATAGCAAACATCATCCCTATCATGCAACTTATCAAACTACAGAATCTATCCGGAATCCATTCAAATTTGCATTTTAAAGCAACAATACTTCTACTTCATGTAATCACTCAAAGTTTGACAACATAAAGCCTACCAACAGTTTAAGCATACCAAATACACTCAAGAAAACCTAATGGTGAAGCCCAAACTATTTCTTTATATGCCTTTATTATTTTATTTAGATACATAGGTTAAATAATAAATATATATCAAATGTGCATCATAAATTCTTAAAAATTTACAGTGCTTTTCTAAGGTTACTCAAAGACTACTGTAAAAGTTTCATGCCATTTTATACAGTAAAACATTCTATAGAAAAATGACAAGACAGAAAGGCTTAAAGTAGCATAAATAGAAAACCCTAGTGAAAAGTGTCAAGCAATAGATTTCCTATTTTTCTTAGCATCCTTATGGTACTAGGATTATCCCCAACAAATTTCATGAATTTTGGATTCATAAATAATTTATAAAAAATCATACAAGGATTCACTATTTATAAAAAAAATCTATAACTACAAATCTACACATGCACTGATCCTCAAATTTTTACCAGAGCTCATATATGTTAAGAATAGCTAACCACAAAAATTTCATAATTTTTGGAGCACAGGAACTCTAGATATAAAATAAATAAGTTTGCATGCATTCAAAAACACATTTCAAATCTCTATTTAAATCTCCCAAAATTTCTACTGTAAATGTCAAGAATATATTTTTCTTAAATACTACACTTCTTAAGTAACACTACACAATTTATTTCACAATTTTTGAAGCTACCAAACTGGAGATATAAAAATCACAAAACAATTCAAAATCTAGAATCAAATGACCTAGCTTTCAAATATAGAGTCGCTGACCGGTGGGACCTATTGGTCAGAGGACCCCACATGTCATCGACTCGAAACAGGGCAGCTACGCTGCGCTACGGTGGCACGGCCAAAGCTCACCGACGGCGAACTTGCTGGTGGTGACATCATCACACGATGATCTACTCGACTTCGCGCACACAATGCACTACTTGGTGGGACTTCTCGTCGGTGCTAGCAACGGCGGCGGCGGCCATGGTGCGGCGAAAGTGCAGGTCGACGGTGAGATGCCGGTGGAAGCTACGGTGACTCAATCAAGCGCTACGCCGAGCATCACAAAGCTATGATGGACCTAGCTAGCGCTCTATCATGGCCTGGGGTGGTCTGGTTAGGTGGGACCACGGCGACGGAGGTGGCGGCGGAGCTCCGGTGAGGCGGTGCGCGGGGCTAGAGCTTACCGAGCTCAAATCGTGGGCACGGTTGGACGTGGTAGGTTGCTGGGGAGACGGTGGAGGGCTACGGTGGGGATGGAGGAGCTAGGCGCGAGCTGGCGCCTTCAACGGTGATGGCGGGCTCTCGGCGCCGAGGTTGCAGCTGCTGCGGGCGAGGTGAATGGCAAAGGAGAGCCGGGAATGCGAAACTGAGGGCGCGGCTGAGTGCGGGCGGGTGCTGGAGAGGTGAAGGTGCGCACTGGCCTGCCCTGGCCACACATGGTGAGGCGTCGGTGACGCACGGCCGTTGCCAGCCACCACGTGGCGTGCGACGACTGACGCCGGTCGGCCACCCATCCTGATTCAGTTGATTCAGAAACTGAAAGGGGAGCCTGACAGCCGATTTTGCCAGCAAATTATCTGCCAAACCGTGGCTCCTTCATGCAAATGCCCTACATGAGTTTTGTAGCCCGAAGTACCAGCTCCAACTCTTGCTCAAGTACCTCATGCCAATTCTCAACTGAAATAAAGTAATATCATCACAAAGATCGACTTGTCAGGCTATTCGGTTAACCAGGACTTAGAAAATTTGTTAAGTGTTGAAATGTTGATTTTTTTGGTTCTTGTGAGACCAATTCAAGCATGCTAGAAGCTAAATCAGTCAATGACCCAAAAATAAAAGTTGTTCCTTATGTCAAATACTACAACTTTGCTTTAGTGATCTCCTCCATGCAAGGTCTCTAACACCTAGTTCAAATTTGGTCAAACATGTCACATTTAAATGATGATACACTTCAAAGCATGGCTTAATGACCTAATTACCCCTAACCATGAATATCAAAGTTGTTCATAATGACACTCTAAACATGTTTAAGCAATTTGCAAGGTCATTCAATCATTTCATGTATTAGTCACTCATAGAGCCATTTAGTGTAATCACATGAAACCTGACTTAAGGCTTGATCATGGGAAATGACATTCATGAACTATGTTCCATTTGCCAACCTAAGTATTGCCAATATATTTTGGTGACTCAAATCAACCATCTACATGTATACACTCATGATCATATGCATATACACATGGAGACATGAAATAATGAGAAAAGTTGCATATGTTCAAAGAAACATGCGATAACAAGCAAATGTTGTAGATGTTTCAATCCAATGTTTCAATTGTAAATGCGTGTTTATGAATGCTTGATGCTCATGCTCATGTTATGCAAGTCAAGTTATGCAAGGCTAACACCCGAGGTGTTACAAAGGTGAGGCTTGGTGTTCTTCATATGGCCGACATAGCCAAATGTCCTAAGGAAGGACACATTCGGCTTGTGTCTATGCCAGGCCTCAAATGGCATCTTGCCCTTTAGGGCCTTGGTGGGCACGCGGTTGAGGATGAACCCCGCTGTGGTCACCGCCTCTCCCTAGAACTTTGTCGGTTTGCTTTTGGCCTTCATCATGGATCGAGCCATGCCGACCACCGTCTTGTTCTACCGCTCCATCACGCCATTCTGCTATGGCGAGTACGGCGTGGTGTGGTGTCGTACCACACCCTAATCTGCACAGTACGCAGCGAACTCCATCGAAGTGAATTCGCAACCACGATCAGTTCGCAGCACGCACACCTTCTTGCCGCTCTCCGCCTCCGCGCGCACCTTGAACTTCTTGACCGCTTTCACTACCTCAGTCTTGCTGGTCAGAAGCTGCAGCCACATGAACCGGCTACAGTCATCCACCAGCAAGATGAAGTACTTGTGCCCGCCATGGGTTGCCAGCGTGATTGGCCTACAGAGGTCACCATGGACCAGCTCGAGGGCCTCTACCGCATGGTACTTTGCCTTCTTTGAGAACGATAGCCTTCTTTGCTTTCTGACCAGGCAACTGTCACATAGCTTGCCTGCGTGCTCGATATGAGGTAGCCCAGTCACCATCTTCTCTAGTTGACCAAGAGTGTCGAAGCTAAGATGGCCATACCGGGCATGCCATAGCCACGGCTCCTCCATGTGCCATGCAGCCAAGCAGATGGGCTGCTTCACCTTCAAGTCGAGCAGGTACAGCTGGTTCCGGGACCTCTTCACCTTAGCAAGAAGCTGCTGCTCCTGGTCCCTGATCCTGAGGACACCGTCCTTGATCAGTACCTTGAACACAGCTGCGGGATGTAATATACATCCGTTAGTGCGCGGTGCTCGTCATTCTGGCACCTGAAGATGATGGTGTCGTGCCCATGGATTGTCACCCTTGAGCCGTCATCGAACTTCACAAAGCCGGTCATGTTGCCATCGAGCTTAGAGAAGGCTTCTTGGGAGCCCATCATGTGGTTGCTGGCGCTGGAGTCTAGGTACCATTGTTGCTCCTGCTCACCATCCACACATCCGAGGTGGACTTGGGCGTGCGGTTTGTCAACGTTGACAGCCTTTAGAGCCTTGTCGTGCCCTTCCACCACCATCACCTCTCCCTTCTCCTTGGCCTCAATGTCGTCCAGTGCATAGAATGTTACCATCAGGAGAGTGGTCTCATCATCCTCATCGGTCTATGCTAAATGAGCCTCAGCCTTTTTCTTTTGCTTGTGATTTGGGCACTCCTTTGACTAATAGCCCGTCTTCCTGCAGTGCCGACAGGCATTGGGGTCGACCTTCTTCTTCTTCTTCTTCTTCTCCGAAGAAGCCTTGCCACGACGCTTGCCATCGCCACCGCGCCTGGAGGAGGCTTCCCCGGACTTCTTCTCCTTCATCTGGGTAGCCCACTCCTCCTCTATCAGCAACAGCTTGCCGCTGTCCGTTAGTGTTGTGGCCTGCTCCATGCGCTCGTCCACCGCCCGTAGACTACCTGTCACATCCTCAATGGTGAGGGTGGATAGGTCTAGCATCGTCTCTATGGAGAGAGCGATCTGGATGTACTTCACCGACATGGAGTGGAGGTACATGGAAACAGCATCTTCTTCGTCGATGGTGACACCGTGGCTCCTCAGCTTGCTGATGAGCGACTGCAGGTGGAGGGAAAAGTCCTCCACCAACTCACCATCCTTGAACTTGAGGTTGGCGTACTCCTACTTTAGGAGCTAGACCGTTGCCTTCTTTGCATGGTCGGAACCGACGCGCATCGCTGCAATGGCCTCCCACGCCTCCTTAGCAGAGTTCTTCACCCCTAATGGCTCCCTGTACTTTGTTGGCACAGCAGCGAGGATAGCCTCTAATGCTAACATATCATTTTCTTCATTGTTGGTGCTCTTGTCAAAGGCATTCTAGAGCCATCGGGCTCTGAGCTTGACCTTCATGGTCATCGCCCACTCGCCATAGTTGATGTGAGTCAGCGTCGGCCAACTGGTGCCACGGAACTTCCATACCATGCGCACGACGACCTCCTGTCGTGGCTGGGCAGCCATAGTAGCGCCGTTGCTGTCGTCCATCTTCGAATGGTCCGTCATCGCCAGCAGTTAGTCCAGCGACGGCGCTTGTATGGCTTCGATACCACTTGTTGGTCCCTCGGCTGCCCTGCACAGGTAAGCAGTAAGCTTACCAGCACACTCACTCACTATGGCTAGAGGTAGAAGAAGATATTAAGAACAGCTCACACACACAGCACAAGCCCAGCGCTGGTCGAAAGCTCTGCTTCTGGATGTGGCAAACTGAACTGAGTTTTTTTATTGTCTTTGGATGGAATATATACAACTCTAGCTATACCTCTACCAGGTACATGGTTGTTGGTGAGTACACCAACTACCTACTCCTAAGGTACATAGTTATTGGTGAATACACCAACTACCTACTCCTAAGATACAAGGCTTAGCTCAGCTATCTCTACACTACATGGCTGAAGTAAGCCATTTCTACCTATTACCTCACTGCTGCTGCAACAGCAGTGAGTGGTCAGCCGAGCCGACCAGTTTCATCTCCTAAACCAGGAGAGGGCAGCTATGCCGACTAGTAAGAGAGAGATGGGAGCAGATTATGTCTAACAATAGTGTGTTTTGACTACAAAAGACTTGACACTAGTATCCAGTGAAGCATATAAATTCCATGGGCTGCACAATGAACCTTTACTCTTCTCTGGTCATTCTTAGGTAGCTTGATCTCAACTCTATTCTTCACACTATACTCTATTATTGCCTCTCTTAGTTTCTCAACAGATGGAAAAACAAGTCCCACAGAAAAAGATGGGTTGTTCATGTCCTCCTCACTGAAAGAATTAAACCTGAGCCTGCCTTCTCCTTCGTCATCTGATTCTGGAAGTTCCAAGCCATCATCATCTGTCTCCTCATCATCAACAGCTTGCACCGGTCTGTTTGTCTGCAATGTCCTAAGCTTACTACCTTTGGCCTTATTGTTGTCCTTCACTTTTATGCCTTCCTCTATGACATTGTCTTCCTGCAAGTTGTCATCTCCTTCCTCTATCTCATAGTCACTGTCTAAAAAGTCCTCTTGTTCAGAGGCACTACCATCAGCTCCGGTTGCTTCATCTGCTTGAGTCCCATCAACAACCACCTGATCAACTCTTCTACTGCTGAAATCAGTGTAGAAAACTGGAAGCTTTTCGCCTGGTTGCTTGACCATAAACACAATCTTATGTGGGCTAAGAACCTTAGGCAATTCAGCAATTGGATTACTTAGTAAATCATCCCAATTAGCACTGTCAATTATATCCTCATGATCAAAGTACACAACCAAATTCCTATGCTCTTCCGCTACTGAGGCCATAACCAGTGTGTCATGATTTGAAACCATTACCCTCAACCTATCATTTAATCCCTTTCCTGGTAGCAACCAGTAAAACTTCAGGCTTGGATCCTTCTCATAACCTAACTGCTCAGCGAAATCTTCAAAACACAGTGGTGACCATGTCTCAGCCTCCACATTATCAAACCAGTTAACCCTTTCATCCATATAAGTCCTCATATGACCATGACCAACAAAGAACCCCCCATGGTGAACCTCAATTGTGAACTCATCTGTGCCAGCACCTACGTTAGATGAAAAAGAACAGAGTTCTCAAAAGAATGCCACAAGCCCAATCACAACTAATCCATACCTAACCCTATGAATTTTGCACAAGCCCAATCACAAGCAACCTAACGATTTCCGTAGGAAAGATCAAGTCTTCATACAAGCAAGACTAAAATTGATCAGCAACATAACCTGCAATGGCAATGATGGATGAAAAAGACGAACTCATCATACATGGGCGCCGCTTTGCTTTTTCCTCGCAATCTCGCCACCATCGTCGGTTGCAGCACCGACGTCCAGGTTCCTCGCTTGCATCAGTGCCGCCCCCAATCGTCGGCTTTGATAACACCCTCGCCGCCGCCGTGCACCCCGAAACAGAGAAGAGAAAGAGGCGTCCGTCTTAAACGATGAAACCGAGAAGGAGAAGGGCAATGGGGCCGAGAATAGATAAGAGAGAGCTCGGGGGGTCTCCGTGAAAAAAAATCATGAGCGGGTTATGTGCGTGCAGACCCGATTGGATGGGGATGAGACCCAAACTGTGATTAGGGACCTAAATTTGCGTTTTACGAGATTAGAGACCGGAATAACACGCTGCTATAAGTTTAGAGACTGACCGTGCACTTTACTCTTTTTGTTTACAACAGTCACCAAGGCCTTTTGACCTGAGTCCTCGGTACTCCCAGTCCCAGCCAACGGATCTTGTGGACACGTCAGAGACTCACAGGTACCTCCATTTTTTTTAGCAAATTGTCCCCCACCCCCCACCCCCCCGATCAGTGAGAACCTTCAACCTCACCCCAGCTTCCCACCTCACAGCATCATCGGGTCACTCTCTTCTCCATCCTCTCTTCTCAGCTGTCTCACCAACTCCCCCAATCCCACTCCAAAGATCCAGTTTCGATCCACGAACCCCCTCCCAATCCTCCAAAGATCACCGCTTTCAGGCCCCCCGCAATGGCTGCCGGAGGCCTCGCGCTGCTGCCCGCCCTCCTCGTCGCGGCCCTCTGCGCCGCCGCGTGGCGGGCCGAGGCGGCGATCGGTGTGAACTGGGGCACCGTGTCCGACCACCGCGCGCCGCCCGGCGTAGTGGTGGACTTGATGCGCGCGAATCGGATCAGCAAGGTGAAGCTCTTCGACGCCGACCCGGGAGTCCTGCGCGCGCTCGCCGGCAGCGGCATCCAGGTCATGGTCGGCGTTACCAACGGCGAGCTCGCAAGCATCGCGGGGTCGCAGGCGGCTGCAGACGCTTGGGTCGCGCAGAACGTGTCCCGATACGTCGGCCGCGGCGGCGTCGACATCCGGTGAGCCCCAGTCTTTCTCTGGATCTCTCGCATTGCAGCATTGAAGTACAACCTTTTGATTCTTGCTTCCTCAGTCTTAGTGATTGGTTGGGCAAACCTAGGATTTATGTAGTCGATTTACTTGAGTTAGGTATATGTTGTGTCACTTTTTAGCTTTTAGTGGAGTATTCGCTTTGTTGAGCTCCTTTGATTCTTGTGGAGCCGACGATTAACCTTTTGTATGTTTCTTGTTTCGTAGACATGAAGATGAGATGTTTCAGGTATTTCGTATTTGGATGAAACATTTCAAGATGATGTGCTTTAGTTTATTTAGCTTTAGTGGAAAGTTTTTCCTACATTTGAGCTTTTCCTATATTTGAGCCAATAGTTGATTGCTTTGGTGCAGAAGATAATCTTTTTCTTAATGTGGTTGCTTAGATTCGGAGTATTGTAATTCGAATTATAAGAGGAAGCTGGTCCATTTGCTCATCAGCTGTTCAGTTCAGTGTCATTGCTAAGATAGGGTCTAGTTGTTTGAATTTGCAGTGACATATCTGGTTTCATTTATTTATTTTGAGTGTTTATCATAGAATTCAATTTGTACATCTCTATTCTATTTAAGCATTCTTTCTGCTTAGCAATATAGTGTTTCTTTTAGAATGTGTCTGTTGATGGTAAAACGCAAGGGCCCTGAGCTGCGGTCACTTTGAAGCAAGCACTCTATTGTTCTTCATATTGCATACAACGTCAAACAAAAATTAAATTTCATCCTTTGAGTTGCCTAACACAAATCATGTTATCCTTTGTTTACACAAAGCGAAACTGACCATTTTAATCCGTAGACACCAATAATAGTGAGAGATTAAGAGTGATGTGCAAATAGTTAATAAAATGTTCTGGGATCATTGCAGAATGTACTGCTCAACAAAACTGGTATAGTTGAGTTTGGGTTAACGATGCTTAGTTGCTTACATACTTTTTAAGAATGTGCAAGTGATTTGTTTTTGTGTGTTCTTTACAAAGTTACATGCTTTTTCATCAAATTTCACTTGCAATCATGAATGTGGTGTGTCCATACAAGATTGACTCCGAAATGGTTGATCTCTTCGTGGCTACTAACTCTGCAGTTTTTACAGATACATTGCTGTGGGCAATGAGCCTTTCCTGACAAGCTACCAGGGTCAATTCCAATCATATATCATTCCAGCAATGACAAATATTCAGCAATCGCTGGTGAAAGCTAATCTTGCTAGCTACGTAAAGCTAGTAGTTCCCTGCAATGCAGATGCATATCAGAGTGCTTCTGTTCCATCTCAAGGAGTATTCAGGACTGAATTGACTCAGATAATGACCCAGCTGGCTGCTTTTGTGAGCTCTTGTGGGGCACCATTCGTCGTCAATATCTACCCATTCCTCAGTCTTTACCAAAGTTCAGATTTCCCACAAGATTATGCCTTCTTCGAGGGATCTACTCACCCAGTAGTAGATGGTCCTAATGTGTACTACAATGCATTTGATGGGAACTTTGACACACTAGTTTCTGCTCTCAGTAAAATTGGCTACGGGAACCTACCTATTGCAATTGGTGAGATAGGTTGGCCAACTGAGGGAGCACCAAGTGCAAACTTAACTGCAGCAAGGGCATTCAATCAAGGGCTTATCAATCGTGTTACAAGCAACAAGGGAACTCCACTCCGACCTGGTGTGCCTCCAGCTGATGTATATCTTTTCAGCCTTCTTGATGAAGAGGGGAAGAGCATACTACCAGGAAACTTTGAGCGGCACTGGGGGATCTTCTCCTTCGATGGGCAAGCCAAATACCCCCTGAATCTTGGGCTGGGAAATTCAGTACTGAAGAATGCCAAAGAGGTTCCTTACCTTCCATCACGTTGGTGTGTCTCAAACCCTGCTCGGAATCTTGACGGTGTTTCAGATCACATGAAGCTTGCTTGCAGCATGGCTGATTGTACCACTCTGTACTACGGAGGTTCATGCTATGGTATTGGGGAGAAGGGCAATGTTTCATATGCTTTCAACAGCTACTATCAGCAGCAGAAGCAGGACCCAAAGAGTTGCGATTTTGGTGGGCTTGGGATGATAACTTACCTTGATCCATCTATGGGCGAGTGCCGTTTTCTTGTTGGTGTTGATGATAGCAAGAGCTCTGCAGTCGCTTCTTGTGGCGGTGGATGCTGCGGGGTCTGCTGTGGAATGTGGGTTTTAGCTTTCTGGGTGTTCATGTACCTTAGAATGATGGGTTCTGCTTGATTCTCAAATTGATGTGCTGGGGCATGATGCTTGTGCCCATGTTAGATAGACTGTACTCTTGACTTCTAGGTCTAGGAAAGGACTGCACTGTCGCCATGTGAGATTAGGAAATTATGCTTGATATATATAATATTAATTTAATTTATTGTTGAAATGCCCCTTTGCAATTATGCTCGTTTCTGAATATCTGTTTACCATCAGTTAGTTCCCGGGGCATATATTAAAGATGTGGTAAATACTCCTTTTGTTGTAGCACCTGATGGAACCAAAGAGATGTTTTATTGCCATGCATGCTGCAGCATATATGATATCATCACAGAAAAGTAGTGGGATACTACAACAACATTCCAGCTGAGTTTATTCTGTATCATCATAATGTTTATGATCTATGAACAGGCACAGGCCTGAGGATCTTCCTCGAATTCAGCGGGCAGACGGTGGTGGGGTGGGCGGGCAACAGTTGTCACCGCAGCAGGCATGGCCGCAGGTCACCTTCGGATGCTGCACCAGCCAGCAGCATTGGCATGCTGCAATGAAATGAAATGCATCCATGATCAGTATCAGGATCAGGAAAAGCTGTGAGGTGATGCCAACATGCTAACAGCAGATGAGCATGACTGATGGCCTAACTGCCTGCAAGGCCGTCAGGTACACTCTACTGATGAGAATATCTTAACAGCATCTTTGGTGACATGTCTAAGTTCCATGAATACCAAGAAATGAATCAATCAACCTATAGTGAAGAGAATATTTTGCATGACTTACGGAGTGAGGCCGTCGCCGTTGTGATGAAGAGTGCAAGCAGCATGAGCCATACCACAAGGGCGAGGGCAGTGTTCTTCATGCGGCTCATGCCTCCCTTTGTGCTGAATCTTCAGATTTATTCTTGTGAACGGCTGAGATGGTAATGTTGCTATGTGCTGTGTATATAAAGGGATGGAGGTGACCGCCTATGCAAATTGTGATAAGATGCAGCCGCTTTGCTGGACTACTGTAATTATTGGACTGTTGACGCCATCTAGATCTCTCTGTGTTGATTCTTGAGATGGTGGTTTCGATAATTTGTTTCCTAGCTGACGCTCCGTTTCTTCGAATACAACTTCGATTTTGCTGTGGCCAGATGGATTAACCAGTTACAAAAATTTACTACATACCGAATTTCCTGCATATAGCTAGTATCTGCATATCTGGATTGTCCTCAGATAAACGAATCAGATTTTACATTAAGCAATTTGAACCCGGCAGATTAAAGGTGACAAACAAGAAATTAGAAGATATCATCAGTAGCAAACAGATATCTGGACATTTTCATGCTGCTCTCGTTTTCAACATTTTTTTTGTGGGAAAAAACATTTCAACAGTTTAGGGTGCTGCACTACAGCATATATTGGCTGGTATACCCAGTTATCAGCAACTCTCCACCTTCCCCAGCGCCAACTTTTTGGGTCGAAGAGAGAGGATATCCATATTTAGGTTGTGCCTTTTTTGCAACGCAAAATATGTCTCCCTTATAGATACTTGGTTGGAGGCTATTTTTTAACCGATACAGTACCATCGAAGACCTATTTTGGGTTTGGATGCCACAATAGCTATTTTGTTGGAGATAGTCTAGAGGAAAGAAAAGGTTCCATTAATAATTTTGCCATATTATTTCTACTCAGTAGGTGCACATATGGAACGAACTGGACAGAAATAAGTGAACAAAACTGCAGCTATGAAAAGAAAACGAGGGAATATTCACACAACTTAATCGGTAGCCTCTGTCTAATACATTTTCTCAGCACTTTAAACCTGTAGAGAAAGCCCCAGCATCATTCATGGTCTGCTGGAAGCCTGGAAGACAATGTCTAGGCAGCAAAATTTCTGTGCTGGAGTCCCTGGGCCTCATGTGATCCGTATGACTAGAACCACCATGGTAAACATGCAGATCATTATGAAAAACAGAAGCCACTGCAAACATGTCGTTTTAGAGGTCAACGAGTAAACCTCCACGGCACGAGCATTTGCATGGCTGGTGCCTGCCAAGCTGTGCTCCACAGCTGTCTCTGTTGAATCGAGTATCTGCAATAACGGTACGTGAACATTCACCGTAAGAGTCCAGCCAAGAAGAAAAATACGGAAGCTAATCAGAATATGTTGTAAAGTAAAATGAGACAGAGAGCACGAGTGGCTACTGCACAATTCATCCTGTCGCGCACAAGGGTTCTGTCTGATATTTCCATGACGGAACCTAAACTTTGACAAAGGGTAAAGTGCAAGTTATATGTTTCCACAATGAGGGTGCTGCTCTTGTGAGGACACAAAATCAGTCATAATTAACTGCACCATAGATTTAACATTCAGGAAAAATTACAGAATGCTAAATGATATGTTTGTTTGCTAAAAGTTTTATCAGGTGACAAAAAAAAGTGACATGAGAGTATAAAAAAATGGTCTACCTTCTCCATCTCCTGCAGAGTTCGGTTCATTATAAGACTGCTCTCATTTAGTTAGTGTGCTAATTCAACCATTTCATCAATCAAACCTTCTTGCAGCTGTCTGCATATTCATGAGAACATCCAAACCATACACAGCCTCTGCAACATTATTCATGAGAACAGTTGAAGAGACTGAAAAAAGGTTGTAGATATGCCAATAGGCAAAAATAAAAAATGTCAAACCACTAGGCATAATACAAAAAGACCAGGTAACTAAGAGATGATGGTTAACATGAAAATCGACCAATTTTGAAGGTAACTTAAATAAGAGACGATGATTAACATGAAAATCAACCAATTTTAAAGGTACCTATGTTTGTCAATTCGAGCCTGAGCTGCTCCATCCAATCTAATAGGTGCTCCAGCATCTCTTTTGTCGGGGACCAATACTAGGGTACCCGAAGAGGAGGAGCTAATAACCATCAATATTGATTCATCCGAGCAGTCAAAAGCGCGACTACAGCTCCAACCGACCCCCAGGTGCGCAAGCTCCGCCTCGCCCGGCCTCTGAGGGCGGGCTCCGCCTCGCCCGACACCGAGGCCGCGGGCTTTGCCTCGCCCGGCCTCTGAGGGCGGGCTCCGCCTCTCCCGACCTCTGGAGGCGGGCTCTGCCTCGCCTGACCCTTAGGTTTGCGCTCTGCCTCGCTCGACCTCTGAGGGCGGGCTACGCCTCGCCCGACCTCTGGGGACAGGCTCTGCCTCGCCCGACACCGAGGCCGTGGACTCCGCCTCGCCTGACCCTTAGGTTTGCGCTCCGCCTCGCCTGATCTCTGAGAGCGGTCTCTGCCTCACCCGACACCGAGGTCGCGGGCTCCGCCTCGCTCGACCTCTGAGGGCAGGCTCCGCCTCGCTCGACCTCTAGGGACGAGCGACGCCTCGCCCGACACCGAGGCCGCAGGCTCCGCCTCGCCCGACCTCTGTGGGCGGGCTCCGCCTCGCCTGACCCTTGGGTTTGCGCTCCGCCTCGCACGACCTCTGAGGGCGGGCTCCGACTCGCCCGATACCGAGGCCACGGGCTCCGCCTCGCCCGACCTCTGAGGGTGGGCTCCGCCTCACACCGACCTTTGGGGGCGGGCTCCGCCTCGCTCGACCCTTGGGTTTGCGCTCCGCCTCGTCTGGCCTCTAGGGGGGACTCCGCCTCAACCGACCTCGAGGCCGGGTGAAGGGTCGAGATGGCGACTAGAGGGGGGGTGAATAGTCTTTTCTAAAACTTAATCGCGTCGGCTAACCGATACAAATGCGGAATTAAAACTATTGGTCTAGCCAAGACTATACCCCACTATATATGTTCACTAGCACCTTGCAAGGATAACAATTATGCAACTAAGGTGCTAGGCTAGCTAGAGCTCTCCTAAACAATTCTAGGAGCAAGGTTACACAAACCTATGCCACTAGTACTTTAAGCAACAAGGGAGCTCCTACACATGCTAGTAAGCAAAAGCACAAAGCTAACGATGCTCACTAGCAATGCTCAATAACAAGGCAACCAATGCCTAATTAGAGGGCGCAAATACTTAGCTACACAAACTAAGCAATGTGACTAACAAGGTTACTAAAACCAAATTAGCCACGCAAGGGAGCTACTTCTATGCTACACAAGCAAGAAGGTAATTAGCAAGCTACACAAGCTATCTAATTACAAGAGCAACTACACAAGCTTAATATGTATAAAAGTAATTGCAAGCTTGTGTAATGGGGATGCAAACCAACGGGAAGAACAAGGTTGACACGATGATTTTTCTCCCGAGGTTCACGTGTTTGCCAACACGCTAGTCCCCGTTGTGTCGACCGCTCACTTGGTGGTTCGGCGGCTAATTAGCATCACCCGCTAAGCCCGCACGTTGGGCGCCGCAAGAACCTACCCCTTGAGTGAGGGTAGCTCAATGACACGCTTTACTAGAGTTGCTCTTCGTGGCTCCCGCGGGGCGAGCACAATGCCCCTCACAAGCACTTCTCCGGAGCGCCGCACAAGCTTCTTGCGGGCTTCGACGGAGACCACCACCAAGCCGTCTAGGAGGTGGCAACCTCCAAGAGTAACAAGCCCCACCGGCTTGCAACTCGATCACCTAGTGCCACTCGATGCAATCTCACAATGCAACGCACTAGAATCACACTCACTCACAATCGATTCGCACTCTTGCAAGCACAAGTGAGTTAGAGGGCATCCAAGCACTCCTACACAAGCCACATAGGCGTGAGAGTGCTAAGCAAGCAGCCCAAGGCCGGCCACCACTTCTATTTATAGCCCCATGGGCTAAACTAGCCGTTACCCCTTCACTGGGCAAGATTCGGGACGACCGGACGCGCAGGTCATAACGACCGGACGCTGAAACCCAGCGTCCGGTCACTTACAGAGAGGTTCCAGCGACGTTTTTCAGCGACCGGACGCGTCCGGTCATCACTGACCGGACTCTCCCAGCGTCCGGTCATTTCTGGACACGCTAAAAACACTGACCGGACGCTGGGACCGGACGCTGGAACCCAGCGTCCGGTCGTTTTTCGCGCAGCGTCCGGTCACAGACCTTTCGGCGCTAAAACAGCTATAACTCTTAGCTCCGAACTCCGATTTCGATGATCTTGGACATTTTGGAAAGCTTACTCAGAGGGCTACACATCCCACATGCATACTTGATCCAAATCACAATGGATCAAAGCAGTATTCCAATCCAAGGACCATCCTATAGTTCGGAGTACACCAAAAAACCTCTTTCTCTTCTCTAAGTTGATTCACAACAACTCTAACTTCTTCTCCTTTGCAAATGTGCCAACACCACCAAGTGTACACCACCATGTGTATGTGTGTTAGCTTTTCACAAACATTTTCCAAAGGATTAGCCACTCAACTTGCCACGCCACTCGATCCTAGCAATGATGCAAAGTTAGATCACTCAAGTGGCACTAGATGACCGATATGCAAACAAGTTTGCCCCTCTTGATAGTACGGCCATCTATCCTAAACCCGGTCATCAACTTCTCTACACACTTATGACCGGTGAAATGAAATGCCCTAGGTTATACCTTTGCCTTGCGTATTCCATTCCATCTCCTCCAACATCGATGCAACACATGCACCAACACGATCAACAATGATATGATCCACTTCATATCATCACGTGGTCATATTGGTTCATCGATCTTGACTTTACTTGCTCTTCACCATTGCCATCGTCCATCGGCGCCAAGTCTTGCTCAAGCTTCACCGCCACGCGGTCCATTGCTCCAAAGCCTCCGACTTGCCCTTCACGCTTGCAACCGGTCCATCAAGCCAAGTCTTGTCTTGATCTTCTCCACCTTGATCACATGACTCAATGTCATGTCTCATGTGCATTTAAGCTCCTTCATAATCACATGTGTGAGCTTTGCAACATCTCCAAACTATTTTCACCTTCATGGCATATGTTGCTCACACACATGTACCTGTGGACTAATCACCTGTGTATCTCACATAAACACAATTAGTCCACCTAAGTTGTCACTCAATTACCAAAACCAAACAAGGACCTTTCAATCTCCCCCTTTTTGGTAATTGATGACAACTCTACAAAGATATGGAAATTAAGCTCTTTTGGATTCATGTTGCTTGCCCGAGCAATTTTACCATGTGAAAATGATTTTGGACAAGTACCACAAATCCGAAATGGTAGTATTAGCTCCCCCTACATATGTGCTAGAGTGTTTGACTTTAAGTTCGCACATACGCATAGATTTAAATTGTAGGAGAGTAATTACTACCGAATGATGCTAAGGTGTATAGAATAAACCTTTGAAGCGTGTACCAATCGGAGTTGCACCTTTAAGTTCATCCTTAGCACCATGGTTAGCTAGATATTACTTGGAAATAAAAGCACTAGATACCTTGTGAGATCAACATAAAAAGCAAGGTACTAGCATTACTTGAAAAGCATACCAAGTGTCTAGCTATCATCCTATGCATGCTAGTTATCAAATCATCATTCAAGTTCTACAACTAGCATACACCACACAAGCATGCATATTGAATTTAAAAGCTTATGTAATGCAAGCAAGCACATGAATATGCACATATCAAATACAATCAATCAAAGTTCATGAGCTTGCTCTCCCTACTTGTGTGCTTCTCTTGTCCAAGAATTTTGATCCTTCTCTTTTATCCAATGTTGCTCCCTCTTTGTCCATATTCATGTCCAACCTCCTAGGCTTTCATATCTTATCTCTCCCCTTACACAATTTATCTCTCCTCCCTATAGAGGCTTTCATATCTTTGTACAATCTCTCCCCCTTTGTCATCAATTTCCATAAAAGGTGTGCTTCTTATTGATGCAAAGGTATGCATTTGGGGTAGATGGTTGAGGCTTGAATCTTGCATTTTTTATGGACATCACTTGATTATTGGAATGACACCACTTGTAGATACCACTTGTAACTCATACCAAGCTTGTATCTTGTGTGAGGCTTCTTGAGATACCACACACAGGATCTTTGATCTTGATACCAATTTGTGTGACACCTCCCCCTATGTGATAGCATGCGTCATCCATTTGATACACTTGAGCTCTTGTAGTTGAGGGATGCATTCTTCATTTGATGATCACTTAAAGTTGAGGATCACTTGTGGAACCATCATTATGTGTAGATACCACTTGTAGGAAGTGAATACCATTTGAAAGAATCTTCTAGTATGGAACCACTTGTTTGATTTATCAATAAAGACCATTTCTTGAACATTTGCTATCTTCATGAGTACCACTTATCGGATATCACTTGTGAGTTGATCTAGACATCACTTCTGAAATCTTGATGAAATACTTGAGTCTAGATACCACTTGAAACATACAAACTAGATATCCATTTGCATTATTGTCTTGTGCTTGTACTCTTATTACTATCATGAGCTTCTATAATTGGCTTGAACTAAATTGATTTGCATAAGCTTCCAAGTTCGGTTTGAACCAATGACAAGCTTCTTCACACCTCTTGCAAGGGTTATCTTGCCAATATTGTACTTGTCACTTGTTAGCAATCCAAATTAGATCAAGTACTTGGGATCACTAGCTCATGAACAAATTCATGTACTAACCACTAGATCAAGTAATCATTCAAACAATAGTGGTAGGCTATGAATTTAAATATTTCATTTGTTATGCATGAAACTATGAAGCATGTACTATATGCACTAACCGCATACTAGTAAGGGATGAAATGATCATGCACATTACAATGATACCTTTGCTATGTTGGAGTAGATGATAGTCACATAGATTCCAATTCATTACTCCAATAGCAATGTGAAGTCCAATTATAAGCTTGGTGAAGACCAATAGATACCATGTTGAATTTCATTCTTCACCCATATGAAATGAATACCACTTATGATCAAGTGCACTTTCTTGTTGTGGTTGACTTGCTTTATCTTTTGATCTTTGCTTGCATAAGAGTATCAATTTGAGAATACCACTTGAAATATCATGATTAGCTCTCTTTTGGGTGTTGCTTGCTTTTCTTGATCAACCCTTTTGATTGCTTTAACTAAGCATCTTAAATGTTCCTCGGATCACCACTTCCATGTTAGCCTTCCAAGTACCACACTTGGTTTACCTACACATAGGCGGCAAGCCCCTACACTAGGGAGAAGTGACCTCTCTCCAAGAACCATTCTTGACACTCACTTGAGATAACTTGATTGATTGATCCAAGTGATGGACTTATCTTGATGAGTAAACTTGATTCCTTCTTTAAGTCCTTTTCTTTCTACTTGTTTAAGTTCTTTTCTTTCTACCAAATGATTTCCAATAGTCACTAGAACTTAAACTTCAACTTCATCTTGAGTTTGATCTTGATCTTCTAATTTGAGTACCAAAAGTGTGCAAAGTACACTCCTCAATCAAATGGCCTTGTACTCTTTGTTTAACATGTTACTAGATCATATCAAAACAAAACTTAGGTACCTCAATCACTTGTAAACATGTTTCCAACTTGAGGACCTTTCAATCAAAGTGACTCTAGATCCATCCAATATTTGTCACTTTTCTGACAGATTTTGTATTTTCCAAAGAAATAAGCATGTTTCTCAAAGTACAAATCCAAATACCACGAAATTTGGTGGAGATGAGCTTTACTAAGTTATTTAGCATCCATAAAAATTTTAGCTTCATTTGATCTCATATGAACTGCCAAATTTTAATTCTTCCACCACTGCTACATGCTAAAAACTGCTGCATTATAGCTGACAAGAACCACTCCAAAACCGAAGCATTTCTTATCCAATTTTCATGAAATTTCTACAGCATCTTATATCATAAGTCTAGAGCATGTACACCAATTTTCATGCCAATCCAATAAGTTTTCAATACTCAAACATGGCTATGATCACAGCTAGCTCAGATTTTGAATATAGGACAGATTTCAAGCAATTGAGCTATACTTCATCAAATATGAATCAAACTTGATACTAACTTGTTTGAATACTTCCATAAGACATATATCCATTCAAATCACTTACTAAATGTCATCTCATGAATTTATCCAACACAAATCAATCCAAACTTGATTACTAAGCAATTATCCATTCAATCATCTTATAGCAAGCAACATTGCATATTTATCTAATTCAATCAACTCATATGCACCCAAATGAAATGATCAACTAGAGATATACCTTGGTTAGCTCATGATCATCCAACTAGCAAGCTTCAACTCAATTATTTGCAAGTCATCAAATATTCCAATTAATCACCACAACTTGAAATTTACACTTGTATGTTGTAGCATATTTGGACTTCACTTAATTTGTCATGGCATTGGGATTGGATGTGCACTAAGCTTCATATCTTGATTCAACATATGATGATCACTATGAAGACAATTGAATCAAGCCTCCAATGCCAATGGTACCTACACACATTCATCCACTTTTTGATGGTACCCAAACAACTTTGGGTCCTCTCAAGTTAGGAGCAACATACTTAGGCAATGCCTTAGTATGAGTAGCGGGATGTTTTGCAATAGCAACCATAGAGGTACCATTACCATCCTTTCTAAGCATATCATGATCATCAATTGAAATAGGCTTAGAAATTTTACCTAGGGGACATGAATGTGCCATGTGTCCCCTTTCCCGGCATGAGTAGCACTTTCTCTTTGCTTGAGCCTTCTCTTCTTTGCTCATGTGGTGCTTCTCATTGCCTTGCCTCTCATGGATTGCTTGAGCCTTCTTCTCAAGCTTGTTAGGACACTTAGAGGCAAAGTGTCCCGTACTTCCACACTTGAAGCACTTGATGTGAGCATAGACTTTCTTCTCATTGTCATTCTTGCTCATCATCTTGGCATCTTGAATTTGCATTGGATGCCTTGCCTTTCCACCCCTTCTTGTTTTCTTCTTTATCATCAAGTCACCACCATCTTCATGGTTGATCTTGATTTGAACTTGGGGTGTCTTCTCTTGCTCAACTTGTGGCTTTGGTTGAGGCTTCACTTGTTGCTTCACCAATTCCTTGGTTGGGCACATCGAGGTAAGATGACCCCAAGTGCCGCACTTGAAGCACTTGACATGCTTTAGCCTCTCTTCTTCTTTCTTCAACTTGAGCTTTTCTTCATTGGGGCAACCATTTGCAAGATGTCCCACTTCATGGCACTTGAAGCACATGAAATGAGAGAGCTTCTCTTGTTCTTGCTTCTTCATCTCTCTTTCATATCTTCTCTTGCCCCATCTTTTGCCCTTGATCTTGCTCTTGTTGAAGCCAATGCCACTAGTGTCATTGCGGCTTTCTTTATGATTGACTTTGCTAGTCATGAAGCCGACTCCACTCTTGTCACCAAAGTTTCTTTGAGTTTTCAACATATGCTCAAAGGTGACTTTTGAGTTGTAGCACCTCTCTAACTTGTTGCTCAATTTCTTCACTTCATTTTTGAGCTCATTGTTCTCCTTCAAAATGTTAGTCTCACAAGACATAGAGGTAGAACAAGCATCTATATGTGAAGAGCATGGCATATCTAATAAATCATCGCAAGAGGTGGATATATGCTTCTTGCCTACATCACAAGGGTTACCAACAACATGTGATTGATCAATTGACCCATGTGATGAGCTCTCATTATTTTTAAGTTTCTTTGTAAATATTTTAATGAGAGAAGCTTGTTTTTCTAATAATTCATCATGAGATGCAAGTAGTGTCTCATGATTCAATTTAAGCTCATCAAGTGAAGATTTATATGCATCAAGTAATTTCTTATGATCTTCACAAGAGTTCTTTAGAAATGAGTTTTCATTTTCTAATTTCATTGTTTTAGCTTTCTCATTTTCTAAAGACATGGTCATGCTAGCAAGTCTACTAACAAGCTCATCATATGAATCAACATGATCAACCACATCATCATTTGATACCTTGGTGTCACCTTGTGACATGAGACAATGTGGTGTAGTGGATGGGCTTGTAGTAGCATCATCATGGCTTGAGCATGAACCATCATCACCATCAAGTGTGCATGGGGTAGCATCATCACTTGCAACACTTGTGGCATCATCATCAACCTTGTCAAGTGAACTTGTAGTGGATTGATCATCATCATCCTCACTTGATAATGAGGTGGAGCAATCTTCCACAATCACCAAATTGTGGTTATGCTCAACACACTCATGCACCTCCTTTTTAGGCTCATCCTCCTTCTTGAATTTGCCATCATCCCATGTGGAGGAATCACCGAAGGTGTCCTTGATGGAGTCCCATATCTCACGAGCGGTCCCCTTGTAGTTTACTTGCTTCATCAAATCAAAATGTAAAGCCTCCAATAGAAAACAACAAGCATGTGCATCAAATTCATAGAGGACTCTTTGAGCTTTGGTTAGAGTTCTATGATCCAAGACATAGGAGAGACCACTAGTGACAACCCACCAAAATTTAGGTCCCTTTGCACGAAAATGATCAAGCATATGATTTTTCCAAAGTGCAAAGTTAGTGCCATTAAAAATGTGATTCTCACAACCATCTAGCCCATTAGGCGCCATCCTCTCGGGTCGGTGAAGACCACAAATGAGAGACCGGGCTCTGATACCACTTGAAGGGTCGAGATGGCGACTAGAGGGGGGGTGAATAGTCTTTTCTAAAACTTAATCGCGTCGGCTAACCGATACAAATGCGGAATTAAAACTATCGGTCTAGCCAAGACTATACCCCACTATATATGTTCACTAGCACCTTGCAAGGATAACAATTATGCAACTAAGGTGCCAGGCTAGCTAGAGCTCTCCTAAACAATTCTAGGAGCAAGGTTACACAAACCTATGCCACTAGTACTTTAAGCAACAAGGGAGCTCCTACACATGCTAGTAAGCAAAAGCACAAAGCTAACGATGCTCACTAGCAATGCTCAATAACAAGGCAACCAATGCCTAATTAGAGGGCGCAAATACTTAGCTACACAAACTAAGCAATGTGACTAACAAGGTTACTAAAACCAAATTAGCCACGCAAGGGAGCTACTTCTATGCTACACAAGCAAGAAGGTAATTAGCAAGCTACAAAAGCTATCTAATTACAAGAGCAACTACACAAGCTTAATATGTATAAAAGTAATTGCAAGCTTGTGTAATGGGGATGCAAACCAACGGGAAGAACAAGGTTGACACGATGATTTTTCTCCCGAGGTTCACGTGTTTGCCAACACGCTAGTCCCCGTTGTGTCGACCGCTCACTTGGTGGTTCGGCGGCTAATTAGCATCACCCGCTAAGCCCGCACGTTGGGCGCCGCAAGAACCTACCCCTTGAGTGAGGGTAGCTCAATGACACGCTTTACTAGAGTTGCTCTTCGTGGCTCCCGCGGGGCGAGCACAATGCCCCTCACAAGCACTTCTCCGGAGCGCCGCACAAGCTTCTTGCGGGCTTCGACGGAGACCACCACCAAGCCGTCTAGGAGGTGGCAACCTCCAAGAGTAACAAGCCCCACCGGCTTGCAACTCGATCACCTAGTGCCACTCGATGCAATCTCACAATGCAACGCACTAGAATCACACTCACTCACAATCGATTCGCACTCTTGCAAGCACAAGTGAGTTAGAGGGCATCCAAGCACTCCTACACAAGCCACATAGGCGTGAGAGTGCTAAGCAAGCAGCCCAAGGCCGGCCACCACTTCTATTTATAGCCCCATGGGCTAAACTAGCCGTTACCCCTTCACTGGGCAAGATTCGGGACGACCGGACGCGCAGGTCATAACGACCGGACGCTGAAACCCAGCGTCCGGTCACTTACAGAGAGGTTCCAGCGACGTTTTTCAGCGACCGGACGCGTCCGGTCATCACTGACCGGACTCTCCCAGCGTCCGGTCATTTCTGGACACGCTAAAAACACTGACCGGACGCTGGGACCGGACGCTGGAACCCAGCGTCCGGTCGTTTTTCGCGCAGCGTCCGGTCACAGACCTTTCGGCGCTAAAACAGCTATAACTCTTAGCTCCGAACTCCGATTTCGATGATCTTGGACATTTTGGAAAGCTTACTCAGAGGGCTACACATCCCACATGCATACTTGATCCAAATCACAATGGATCAAAGCAGTATTCCAATCCAAGGACCATCCTATAGTTCGGAGTACACCAAAAAACCTCTTTCTCTTCTCTAAGTTGATTCACAACAACTCTAACTTCTTCTCCTTTGCAAATGTGCCAACACCACCAAGTGTACACCACCATGTGTATGTGTGTTAGCTTTTCACAAACATTTTCCAAAGGATTAGCCACTCAACTTGCCACGCCACTCGATCCTAGCAATGATGCAAAGTTAGATCACTCAAGTGGCACTAGATGACCGATATGCAAATAAGTTTGCCCCTCTTGATAGTACGGCCATCTATCCTAAACCCGGTCATCAACTTCTCTACACACTTATGACCGGTGAAATGAAATGCCCTAGGTTATACCTTTGCCTTGCGTATTCCATTCCATCTCCTCCAACGTCGATGCAACACATGCACCAACACGATCAACAATGATATGATCCACTTCATATCATCACGTGGTCATATTGGTTCATCGATCTTGACTTTACTTGCTCTTCACCATTGCCATCGTCCATCGGCGCCAAGTCTTGCTCAAGCTTCACCGCCACGCGGTCCATTGCTCCAAAGCCTCCGACTTGCCCTTCACGCTTGCAACCGGTCCATCAAGCCAAGTCTTGTCTTGATCTTCTCCACCTTGATCACATGACTCAATGTCATGTCTCATGTGCATTTAAGCTCCTTCATAATCACATGTGTGAGCTTTGCAACATCTCCAAACTATTTTCACCTTCATGGCATATGTTGCTCACACACATGTACCTGTGGACTAATCACCTGTGTATCTCACATAAACACAATTAGTCCACCTAAGTTGTCACTCAATTACCAAAACCAAACAAGGACCTTTCACCGGGGGATCCATCTCGCCCGACGGAGACCCATACCGCCGCCAACCACTCTAGGTCCAAGCGAATGGGCCTGGGTCAAAGCTCTAACACTAGAGAGGTGACCGGCATGCTGCGATATAACCCGTGGCTGTGACGGGCCAAACCTGGGGATTCACATCAGGAACAGCGTCGGGCGTACCGGTGCTGTTCTGCCTAACCCTCGTACGAGCACTAACAGGCACGTCAGTTCACCACGACGTCCACCAGGACGGAGTAGAGCACCACGACCGGGAGACGATGCCTGCGCATGGTGCCAGTGATGGACAAGGCCGTGGCGTGGAGTTGTCCCTATTGACGTCTACAGGGTCGGCGGGACCCGCGTGAAGGGAAAGAAGGACCCGACGATCCTGGAGGACTTCTTCTCCTTCTCATTCTCCTCTTTTTCCTCCACTATAACCCGTGCTTTCCCTTGGCCTATAAAAGGGAAAGCAGGGCGTCCCATGAAGGGGACTCGAACCCATCGAACCCCAAACCGATCAGAACACACAAGCATACAGCCGGAAAGCGACGGAGCTCTCGACACCTGTTCGCTCCTCTCACCAGAGACTTGGGACCTGTCCCTCTCTCGACCATTTGTTACCCCTACTATGAACTTTCAGTGCTAGTAACACGAGCAACAGCAACGAACTGGACATAAGTGTGACGGAACCGCCCAATTTATACAAGATCAAGTACGGTTGTCCCCGCTAACACGTTGGCATGAGCATACTTTCACATATATAAACCCGGTAGTCCGCCGAGTGTCACGAAGGACCTCGGTAAATCAACATCACAACCAAGATCATATGATTAAGCAAATACACATCACATACACAGAGTTGCAGCGAAAATAATGTTACAATGGGTTCACAAATAATAGTACAAGTTTGGGTTTCAAAACCGATTAGTCTAAACAACATAGCTTTCAAATAATTACATTAATATAAGTTCCAAATACATTGCTAGCATAAGTGACATCCTCTGATAAAAGCATATAGATGAGAAGTAAATATAGAGTCATCGAGCCCACCAGTGGTTAGCCACCATCTTCAGCAAGCCGAGAACTTCACCTGCAACATGGTGGGATAAACCCTGAGTACTCGAATGTACTCAGCTAGACTTACCCATCATAAACCAAAAATAAAGTGACACTAAAGAGTATGCAAGGCTTTATAAGTGGAGGTAGCTTGACAACATTTTACATAAAACGTGACTAATTTAGTTGTACAATTATACTTTGGTTATCAAGTTAATTATAGCTATTCATTTCTAAATTAGCAACTAACCTATGCTAAACATGTGGTATATCATTTAAGAGCTTACAATAGTAACCATAGCAGGTGTAGTAATTCCATATTTATCTGAACCATCACATTCCATAATACAATTATTACGATGTTGGAGCTAGCCAAGTTTTTCACTATCCGGGAGAGATGGCGATTCGAATCGATTTCAAGCAGCTGAGAATTTATTCCTAACACAAACCCAGGTCTACCAGCCATGGTAGCCTTAGGTCACCTTTGGTACAACTCAGGTCCATATTTCGTGGGTTTGCCCAACGCCGCACATTCAGGGACGACCTGCTACCTGGACGATCAGGACTACCCTGCCCTTGGGCTCACGTCTGGCTCCCCGCACATCCTTACTACCATCCAAAATGCGCACTCTAACAGAGCGGGGCCCGGCCTGAGTTGAGCTACTCGGCTTCACGGTCGGAACGAGTTATCCGGCCAGCTAAGTGATAGGCATGCGTTCAATCTTATCAGAAGGTCCAACAACGGTATGGTCCTTAATCGGCGTAGACGGAATCACATGAGTCAACCTACACATAGACTCTGCCCGACCTCTATTTACATTACCCAAAGTTCTTTTCCACGACAGCAAATATAGCCAACCGTGCTTTGGTATCCACCTATATCTCGCAGGTGATAGAAAATTACCCAACTTCTAACGGTCTAAGCATGGCTAAACATATATTCGATCCTGGACCTACATAGGGTTAAATGTATATTTCTGGACAAGGAAATTATATGCATCAAGTGGTTCTAATAAACTATTATAACTTAATGCATCAAACATAAAAGGACTCAAGTGATATTTTTAAAAACATAGGAGGCGTATAATGCTCCGAGGCTTGCCTGTGATCCAACACTAGGTTAGTGTTTGTTAGAAGACACTTGCTTGGTGAGCATCTCCTGTTCAGGCATGTACTCCAGTCCTTCCATCTTCGGGATAGGTCCACCATATACCGTCTTCGGGTTCAGCTCCAACATCACGTTCTTCACGTGGCTCATATAGCGTACCTAGATAAAATGCAAGATGCAAGTGCATGAATATGAAGAATGGTAATATGAGATGCATCACATAATAGCATTGAAGGCAAACATAAGATCATGAAAGACATAGGCACCTAGAGTTATTTAACTAAACATCACACAACTTATTATAGAGGGATAACAAGCATATTAGACATGGCACATAAGTGAACTTAAGTTCAGATATTGCACCCATGCATCGATCAAGAACTAACCAACATGTTTAGCCAAAACAAGAGCAAGCTAAAGCAATCACCTAGCACAAGTATAGAAATCTAAACAGCAGCACAACAGTCATTTGCTTTAACCATAACTAGAGATATAAGAATCCAACAAGGGTGACCCTAGACTTTCTGTAAAACTAATAAAATTTCCAACAACATTGTTATTATCATCACCAGATGATTCGACAATTAACAAGGTCAATCAAGCACAATTGAGCACCTCTATCTAGACTTGGACAGATTCTGCCATGCAACTTCACAAGCTTATAACTGAAGATTTAGACCACCAAAATGTGCGATCTTTAATAATTTGGAAAGCTCATGGCAATCACTACACTTCTTATATTATCTCCAAGACATGATTCAAAGCTTAGCTAAGTCAAACTATACAATCATTCAGATCTATACAGAGAGCATTCGAAATCTAACAATGAATTTATAAAATCCATAGGTCCTAAATTATCAGGCCTATGGTCATGAAAATGTATAACGAGCTATATTATGAAATTATCTACAACTTTGGTATTCACTACAACCACAGAAAACATCATTTACACCATAAAAATAATTGCACAAGCAAAACTGCACATGCACTCCAAACAGCTGTGGTACAGAAAACTGATAGGAACTTCAGAGAAGCATAACTGGAGTTCTAGAACTCCTATAAATATGAATCATAACTTTTTCAAAAGCTTATTAAGTTACCTACAACTTTATTATTATAATCTTAAGATTATTCTACAGCTAATAAGGTTAATTAATCTAATAAATGCATCTCTGTCCAAAACATGGACAGAATCTGACATGCCACTTTAAACAGCTATAAATAGAGTTCTACATGTCCAATAAATATGGTTCTAGACTTTTTAGAAATCTTAGCAAATTCTAAACAACTTTGTTATAAACACCTAGCAGCTAATTATACTATTAACAAGGTCCAACAGTACCAGCAAGGCAACCCTGTCTGGGTTTGGACAGAAACAACCACATAAATTTAAGCAACTATAACTAAAAATCTACATAACAAAAAATTATGCTATTTAGATTTTTGAAAATCTTAAGAAAATTACTCCAACTCCTTTATTGTCATCAAGACATGATTCATAACTTAACTAATCCAATTAATACAAACATGCGGGCCTATTCAGAATAGGAGCAAAGCAACACAGGACATTTGTTATTTTTATACCTCTTAAAATATCAAGCCTAATCTCCTGAACTTTTTACCACAGCATAAACATAGCATCAGTAGCCTATCCTAAAAATTTCACATTTATTTGAGCCGAACAATTGTAGTTATGAAAAAGACAAGACATAACTAGTATTAAAAACCTAACTGCATAAATTGATTTTTACAGAAAAAGCTTTAAACTAAATCATGCCATATTATAGATCTACTCATAGATAATTGCACAAGGATTCCAAAAAGTCCTCATTTGCTAGTTTTGATTTTTTTCTACAATTTACTACGAATTTGCAAAGTTGATCATCCAAATCTGCAAAAAACTAAAGAAAAGGAATGTAGATCTTGCATCAGGGACCCTACAGTTTTCACAAATTAAAATTGAACAAAAAGATCCTTTCTGGCACTATTCAACTGAGTCAAGGCTTCGAACTTAGATCCCTTCCTTTTCCCTTATCCAAGCTCGCGGTCCTTTGTCTTCTCTACATCATGGTAATGCAGCAGAGCACAGCTCAGGCCGGCCAGGTTTGGCCAGCGGGAGCTGGCAGCAGTGGGGAGGGGTCAGCCGGGCTTGGACATGGCCACACCTGGCCAATGGCATAGATAGCAGCAGCCCATGGCCCTCCTGGCCATGGCATAGGAACCCGTGGCGAAGGCAAGGACGTCAGCACCGTAGGGCAAAGAGGCAGGGTCGAGCGGGTCACGACCAAGGTGAGCTGCGGCCGATAGGACAGAGCGGTTGCATGCCGTGGCCATCTTGCTGAGGCAGCAGGGTAGCATAGAGGAGGGAGTCCAGCAGCGCTAGTAGTAGCGGCGTTCATGGTCGTGGAGGCGAGGCACAGCCGACCGGCGGGGCCACGGTCGACTGTGACGGCTGCTAGACACAAAGAGAAGGCAGGGAGGTGGCCGAGGCGTCGGCAAGCAGCGGTGCTCAGATAGATGGGCATGGTGAGGGAGCAGCAGTGGCAAGGGAGCTCAGCAGCGGCGTCCATGGCGGCCGCGCTCTAGGACGCGCGCGCATGGCACCGAGAGCGAGAGAGCGCAGAGGGAGTGAGGGCGAGCACACTGGGTTTGGTGCCCACTTTAGGAGGGCATAGGGACGAAACAGGGAGGCAGGCCATGCGGCAATGGTGGGAGCACGCTCTTGCGAATGGATGATGCGTTGGCCTTCCACCGAACACTTGGCGTGTAGTGAGGTGGGCAAGGTGGGAGCCAAATTGGGCCAGATCTAGGCCGAATAAGACATTAGGCCCAAAATGAAGTTTGATCTACACTGACTGCTCTACAATCTTCATTTAGGGACCATGGTCATTAGGGCAGTAGATTAGCGGTTAATGACACTCCAAGATGGCATTACCAATGCATTAACGGCGATTAACAAACTCCAAAAAATTGATGGTCAAAATGAAGTCAACTGAGTGCCATCTTTATACGTGCTCTTCTCCATCATATATACTCCAACTTTTATTTTAGGACCCAATCACGTTGCTTAACAAAATCATGAGAATGTGAGATGCCAAGGTCGATGACGATGAATTCTAGACTTGGCAAAATTTTAAGTATTGAAAACAGCTGCAGATTCAAAGTTTGAGCCTTGGTTTGACTTGCTTACAAACTTATCTAGCTCTTGGTCCAAAAACAAAGTTTGTTCTACTCCACTCAAACTTCAACTTTGATTAAAGGTGCAACTCCATGTAAGCATTGTAAGCACTGTAAGCAATTGGTCAACACAGGTCAAAATAGCATCACGATAAAGCTTAAATTAGAGTTTTTGACCGATTGAGGCATTTTATTGACCTTAGCTCAACACGAATCATTTATGACTTTGGTTGTAGAGTTCATTTAGAGTCATTTGGGAAAGGTAGCAAGGTTTGGTTGATGACCTATAATTCCATTCACTTAATAGTGCAATTCAAGCAAGAATGTAACTCATCATTTCATGTGACTTCTTGATTCTAAACTTCATGAAACTTTTCCACTGGTCTAGATGGATGCATGTTGATGTAATGTACATGAAATGAGCATGCTTAACATTACTATTGCATAACCTTGACAAGGGTACACATGTACGTAAAGGTGTGTTGTCCAAATTTAAGTTGGAGCTCACTCTTGTAGATTGGATCTTGACACCTTCATCACCACTTAACATGTCATGTTTGAGCTCAAACCCATTGCTTAACTGGTGACAAATACTTGGGGTGTTATAGCCCTCCCCTCTTATAAGAATCTCACCCCGAGATTCGATGCGAAAGACCTTTAAGGGAAGAGAAGCATGTCATCCATTTTCCAACATCAGTGATAGCCTTAGGCTACTTAACTTCGGAGTATGAGAGAGGCTAATTTGGTCAAGACATTTTTTATACTTGCTCTTCGTAGTATGTTTTGTCTGAAGAATTTCTTTCGTTGGTTTTCATGAAGTATTGTTACTTTGGGAGGAATCCAAGACAACATAATACTTCACTCTCGGGATCCGGAGAGTACTATAGAGCATAAACTAATCACCCACAATCTCTAATTCCCTATTGAATATAGGATGGACCATGTGAACTTAGCACTAGACTGCAAGCTTTAGAAAGCTACTCATTATAATGGTTCCATACTCATTCACAAAGCTCAAAAAGTAGTTCTCTACTAAAGTAGCTTGAGTACGACCTTTCATAAGGGATGAGATCATAGACGGGGTAATCCTCCTCCAAGGCTGTAAGAAACTGACTAACCAATAAACAATGTCTATGTCGGTCATAACTGTTCAATCACTCAGATTGCAACCGATGGAAACTACATAATGTTCCATGTGTGCAGTTCTCTTTCTCTAATGATAACACTGTATTATCTAAGTCCGTTGAGTGAGCGGTAAATGTAATAGCTGACTCTGTTGACTTAATGTTTTTGACAAGCATTATTTTGGGGGATCCTTGTATCCAAGCGGCAACAATTATTTGGGTTGAATATGAGGCAACCTCTTGGGTAAAAACACATGGAAGGTACCAAAGAACAAGTCTGCCTTGGAAAACATTGCTGAAGAAGGATGACAGCGAGGTCTAAAGGTCAACGAAAGTTGCAAGTATACACCAACTAGAAAAACAGTACACTACTAAGCAGGTTGAGCACAATTTGCCTTCATGGTGCAGTAGCGCCGTAAGTTGGGTTGACTTACACTATCGCAAAATTAGCTTTGTGGGACTACTTTTGACATTGAGGCTTTCTTTCTAATGTCCATCAACAACTCATAAGCAAAATCTGAAATCTGTTGTTTGACACTTTTCACATTGTTTTCGACTTGCAAAAGCACAAATTGACTTGTAGAACACCTTGATGGTGCAGTGGCGCAGTAAGTTGGGTTGACTTACACTGTCGCAAAATTAGCTTTGTGGGACTACTTTTGACATTGAGGCTTCCTTTCTAATGTCCATCAACAACTCATAAGCAAAATCTGAAATCTGTTGTTTGACACTTTTCACATTGTTTTCGACTCGCAAAAGCATAAATTGACTTGTAGAACACCTTGACTGCTCACGCATTGTTGATATGAGAGGGCAAAAGCAAGGCACAAAGGGGTGTAAGGAGTCTTCTCTAGGGTATCTAAAGTATTAACAATCATCAGATTGCCAACATGACTTGAACTACAACACAATCTACTACTATGAGGGATGCAAGTAGTCAGCAAAGAAATCATAGATTCTGTACCTCTTGGTAATCAGTTCAGATCCTGCTAACTACTGCTCCATTGTGCATAAATTTTGGTAGTCATTTTGATCCAAGAGTCCTTTAACTACTAACAAGAATTTAGCTCAAACGAACACCATTTGACTATCCAAACAAATAATCTACCAGAACTGCTTTGTTCTGAAATTTGGTGACCGAACTATCAAAACATCTGTCAAATCTGATACTTTACTCAACCAATACTCAAGCTAACTTAAGACATCAAAGTACCTTAAGCAAGGAATGAGTTTGCCAAGTGTTGTCACATTCCAACCATGTTTGAGCCTCTAATCACCGGCTTAAGGATAACCAGTTTAGTGCCATGAAATCTCGATAGATTTATGCTCTTCTTCTCTTTTGCTTCATGAGTTGTGGAGTGTGTTCTACACTCTAATCCTCTTGATAACTATAGTAGCTTTCTCACTGAGGATGGAGGCTAGGGATTTCCTCACATGCCTCTTAGGAAACAACTTCAACCGTTGATGTAGGCACCAGCTCGACGATACACAAGCATTGAACTGGTGGGATGTTCTTACAGGGCACAATGCATACTTCACGTGGAGTGACAGTCCTACAAAAATAAGGGGATGTCTCTGATTATCCTTTTGTGCTTTATCCAATAGAGTCCTAAACAAATCCTTTGATAGCACCATATACATAATGATGCTGACTGAGACTAGGGACGTGCTTTCTCTAGCTCTTTACTTAGTTGATACAGCATCTTGCACTATCTATGTGATGGTCCAAAATGGAATTGACTTGGCGACATAGGGCTTGGAGAAGAAAGCAGTACTGGCATCGCTGATCGGCTTTGCTGTTTCTTCGTCTAACATTGCTTGGTGAGACATAGCCTTTGAAGCGACCAAAGAATTGTTACCTAGCTAGAGATTAACCTTCCTACTGGTAACTAATTGGTTATCTCTCAACACAAAAAGGTTCCAAATCTTCACTGTTGACAATAAGAATTGTGGTCGAAGCATAAACAGATGGTCGCCATTGAAGTCAGTAGAAAGGGTCACACCGAAGAAGGTCGGTTGAGCATCTTGCACCTATAGATCAAGGCTAAGATAGAAAGTTCATAAGCACCAGGTGACCTATTATAGGACATAATATCCTGGTCCATTTATCATCCAACTGATAACTTGTCCAACTTTAAATATTGTGTAGCCTTATGATCCAACGGGGATGACATAAGCTGTTCACTAGATGACCAATGTCATTATAGGGACAATCAAGTAGAGTCACTTGTCTACCATCTCTTACAGACTGATGATGTTCATGTTGGTAACCTATTCTTCAAAGGTTATCCTCTTGGCAACTTTAGAAGGAAGCTCTACTACTTTTGGTCTGATATAAGGATCTTTTGATTAGATATGGAGAGATAACCAAGGAAGAGCTCACGTGAAAATAACACATTGGTGTAGTTCTGCAATAGATCATGACTAGGAACCTTGATACCAGCGCGTGCTGAGCAGCACAACCTTGTGTCGCGTGCCACAGGTGGCTCTCAGTTTTGTTGTGGCATCGTAGTTGCTACTCATAACACCATTACTGATCACACACCCAAAGTGAAATTTCAAGTTGCACAGATTGGGTCATATGAACCAGCACTATGCAAAGGAGGAATAGCAAGCAAAGGTAGTCACAAGATTAGGAGTCAGCAAGGAGGTGATCCAAAGATCAAAACATAGCGCAAGAGAACATAGCTTAAGTGCTGAAGACAACTGAGCAGGGGACTCTTGCTTAATTTCCATATATGCCTTGTGTCCACCAAGGTGATTACTAGATAAAGATTAATATGGGATTTGGTCTTGCCAAGCAGCAACATGAGATTAAGACTGATAAACATCCATAAACTTGAAAGAGTTGGAGACAAAACAAACGAGATTTGAGAGACAGAGCCAATGCACTGACTAGGGATTCAGTTGATAAAGCAATGACATGATCTACGAGGAAAAGGTTCCAAAGCCAAGGTAGATAGCGATTAGCGTTGCACCAGATCATCAGTAGGAGAAGGAGCAATGAGGCCCGACAAGGATTTTTGAGCAAGGTCCTCCCACACAGGAGTGGGACAACCATGACGCATGCAAGCATTCAAGGAAACTAAGCTTGGGCCTAAGGTCAATCAAAGGCATGGATAAAGGTCTTCGTAGCGCAACGTTCAAGGGATAGCAACCATGCATATAGGCTCAGGCTCCTAAGAAAGAACTTAATTGGAGACAACAACCATGAGATTATCATAACTTGGACGCTGTTCTAGGATAGCACTCTTCAACACCCGTATGCTTACCGAGGATAAAAGGGGTGACAGCTACGGCACTACCTAGATAATGAGCATCCACACCTACATCATGGTCTGAAGCGAGCATTTCGAAACACTCAATCCAATTAGCTTAAGCGACTATTACTAAGCACAAAGCTTGCACATAACAAGCAGTCACCTACAGCAACACCACTACACATATCATGCAAAAATGGTGATAAGGTACTATTATCTTCTATTTCCTTTTTACTGAGTAGGTGAATATCTCTTCCAAACAAGTTTTACCTACATTTAGCAATTTAGTTTTCAAAGGGGTGGAGTTTTTGCTAACTATTAACTTGTCATCTATTTCCTTTGGGATCAAACATACAAGGCGAAGCTAATCACACACTATCTTCAAGCATAGCTATTCAAGTGGCATGGAACATGGCATTTTGCCCAGCTTCACACAGGAAAGATAGTACATCACATTGATCATGAGTTACTTAGTATTAGAACAAAGTGAGTGAAGCATATTTATGCACAAGCACAATCATGATGCATGCACGTCCTATTTGTCCTCATGAAATTGCTAGCCTAAGGTGGCAATCACGTTCTATGTCGGTGGCATAACACGTACTCTCTCGACATATAGCTAGTCGTCAACTACATTCGATCTACGCATTCGTGGTTAGCGTACCTGTAGAAAGATTCATTTCAGCACAACCCCACAATTATATATGCAGAAATGAAAATTTAGGATCTAGGTTGCAAGCTAAATACTTCCATATATATATATATACCCATATATATACACTTCCATATCAAAGCTACCCGATCATTAAATTTACTACCCACAATTAAATACGCACCATACACACATGCAAGCATGCGTATACAGTCATATCAAAGCTAGCTCTCTCCGACCACACGCTCACACTTGTTGTCATGCCACTCATCAACTTACCTTCTTACCTAGGCATAGAGGTATAGTGATCCATACATTACCATTCAAGCGAATGACATCCATACAATAGCACGCCGTATGGATGACGAAATAAAAATTGAAAGAAGCAAACCCCCCCATAGTTAGTGTTAGTTTACTTATTGCCACCTAGTAGTCTTTAATTGGGCATAAAGGAGGATGTCGCTAGCATAGTGTTGCAAATTAGTTTTGACAAATTTGCTTGTAGCTAAAGTTTTAGTCAAAATAGTCTTTTTAAAACAAAACTTTGTTGTTAAAACTATATATATGGCAGTATTATGCTTAATCTTGCTCTGATACTAGCTATGACGGAACTACCCAATTTATACAAGATCAAGTACGGTTGTCCCCGCTAACACGTTGACACGCGCATACTTTCACTTATATAAACCCGATAGTCTGCCGAGTGTCACGAAGGACCTTGGTAAATCAACATCACAACCAAGATCATATGATTAAGTAAATACACATCACATACATAGAGTTGCAGCAGAAATAATGTTACAAATGGGTTCATAAATAATAGTACAAGTTTGGGTTTCAAAACCAAATAGTGAAAACAACATAGCTTTTAAATGATTACATTAATATGAGTTCCAAATACATTGCTATCCTAAGATACATCCTCTGATAAAAGCATATAGATGTGAAGTAAATATAGAGTCACTGAGCCCACCGATAGTTAGCCACCATCTTCAGTAGGCCGAGAACTTCACCTGTAACATGGTGGGATAAACCTTAAGTACTCGAATGTACTCAGCTAGACTTACCCGTCATTAACCAAAAATAAAGTGACACCAAAGAATATGCAAGGCTTTATAAGTGGAGGTTGCTTGACAACATTTTGCATAAAACATGACTAATTTAGTTGTACAATTATACTTTGGTCATCAAGTTAATTATAGCTATTTATCTCTAGATTAGCAACTAACCTATGCCAAACATGTGATATATCATTTAAGAGCATACAATAGTAACCATAGTAGGTGTAGTAATTCCATGTTTATCCGAACCATCACATTCCATAATACAATTACTACGATGTTGGAGCTAGCCAAGTTTCTCACTATCCGGGAGAGATAGTGATTTGAATTGATTTCAATTAGCTGGGAATTTATTCCTAACACAAACCTAGGTCTACCAGCCATGGTAGCCTTAGGTCACCTTTGGTACAACTCAGGTCCATATTTCGTGGGTTCGCCCAGCGCCGCACAATTAGGGATGACCAACTGCCTGGACGATCAGGACTACCCTGCCCTTGGGCTCATGTCTGGCTCCCCGCACATCCTTACTACCATCCAGAGTGCGCACTCTAACAGAGTGGGGCCCAACCTATGTTGAGCTACTTGACTTCGCGGTTGGAACGAGTTATCCGACCAGCTAAGTGATAGGCACACGTTCAATCTTGTTAGAAGGTCCAACAACAGTACGGTTCTTAATTGGCACAGACGAAATCACATGAGTCGACCTACACATAGACTCCGCCCAGCCTCTATTTACATTACCCCATGGTTGTTTTCCACGATAGCAAATATAGCCAGCCGTGCTTTGGTATCCACCTATATCTCATAGGTGATAAGAAATCACCCGATTTCTACCGGTCTAAGCATGGCTAAGCATATATTCGATCCTAGACCTACATACGGTTAAAGGTATATTTCTGGATAAGGAAATATATATGCATCAAGTGGTTCCAATCAACTCTTATAACCTAATACATCAAACATAAAAGGACTCAAGTGATATTTTTAAAAATATAGGAGGCTTAAAATGCTCTGGGAATTGCCTGTGATCCAACACTAGGTTAGTGTTTGTTAGACGACACTCGCTTGGTGAGCATCTCCTGTTCAGGCATGTACTCCAATCCTTCCATCTTCGGGATAGGTCCACCATACACTGTCTTCGAGTTCGGCTCCAACATCACGTTCTACACGTAGTTCATCTAGCGTACCTAGATGAAATGCAAGATGCAAGTGCATGAATACGAAGAATGGTAATATGAGATGCATCACATAATAGCATTCAAGGCAAAGATAAGATCATACAAGACATAGGCACCTAGAGTTATTTAACTAAACATCACACAACCTATTATAGATGGATAGCAAGCATATTAGACATGGCACACAAGTGAACTTAAGTTCAGATATTGCACCCATGCATCGATCAAGAACTAACCAACATGTTTAGCCAAAATAAGAGCACGCTAAAGCAATCACCTAGCACAAGTATAGAAATTTGAACAGCAGCACAACAGTCACTTGTTTTAACCATAACTGGAGATATAAGCATCCAACAAGGGTGACCCTAGACTTTTTGTAAAGCTAATGAAATTTCCTACAACATTGTTATTATCATCACCAGGTGATTCGATAATTAACAAGGTCAATCAAGCATAATTGAGCACCTCTGTCCAGACTTGAACAGATTCTGCCATGCAACCTCACAAGCTTATAACTGGAGATTTAGACCAGCAAATGATGTGATTTTTAATAATTTGGAAAGCTCATGAAAATCACTACACTTCTTATATTATCTCCAAGACATGATTCAAAGCTTAGCTAAGTCAAACTACACAATCATTCAGATCTGTATAGAGAGCATTCGAAATCTAACAATGAATTTATAAAATCCATAGGTCCTAAATTATCAGGCCTATGGTCATGAAAATGTATAACAAGCTATATTATAAAATTATCTACAACTTTGGTGTTCACTACAACCACAGAAAACATCATTTACACCATAAAAATAATTGCACAAGCAAAACTGCACATGCAGCCCAAACAACAGTGGTACAGAAAACTGATAGGAACTTCAGAGAAGCATAACTGGAGTTCTAGAACTCCTACAAACATGAATCATAACTTTTTGAAACTATTATGAAGTTACTTACAACTTTATTATTATCATCTTAAGATGATTCTATAGCTAACAAGGTCAATTAATCCAATGAATGCATCTCAGTCCAAAACATGGACAGAATCTGACATGCCACTTTAAACATCTATAAATAGAGTTTTACATGTCCAATAAATGTGGTTCTAGACTTTTTAGAAATCTTAGCAAATTCTAAACAACTTTTTTATAAACACCTAGAGCTAATTATACTATTAACAAGGCCCCACAGTACCAACAATGCAACTCTGTCTGGGTTTGGGCAGAAACAGCCACAGGAATTTAACCAACTATAACTAAAAATCTACTTAACCAAAAATTATGCTATTTAGATTTTTGAAAATCTTAAGAAAAGTACTCCAACTCCTTTATTGTGATCAAGACATAATTCATAACTTAACTGATCCAATTAATACAAACATGCAGGCCTATTCAGAATAGGAGCAAAGCAGCACAGGGCATTTGTTATTTTTATCTCAAACTATCAAGCCTAAACTCCTAAAATTTTTACCGCAGCAGAAACATAGCATCAGTACACTATCCTAAAAATTTCACATTTATTTAAGGAAAACAACTGCAGTTATGAAAAAGACAAGACATAACTAGTATTAAAAACCTAACTGCATAAATTGATTTTTACAACAAAAAACTTTAAACTAAATCATGCCATATTATAGATCTACTGAATAGATAATTTCACAAGTATTCCAAAAAGTCAACATTTGCTATTTTTGGATTTTTCTATAATTTACTACAAATTTGTAAATTTGATCATCCAAATCTAAAAAAACCAAAGAAAAGGAATGTAGATCTTGCATCAGGGACCCTGCAGTTTTCACAAATTAAACTCAAACAAAAAGATCCTTTCTAGCACTATTCAACTGAGTCATGGCTTCGCACTTAGACCCCTTCCTTTTCCCTTATTCTAGCCCGTTGTCCTTTGTCTTCTCTACATCACGGTAATGTAGCATGGCATAGGAACCCGTGGCGGAGGCGAGGACGTTGACGCCGCAGGGCAAAGAGGCAGGGCCGAGCGGGTCTCGGGCAAGGTGAGCTACGACCGGTAGGACAGAGCAGTTGCATGCCATGGCCATCTTGGTGAGGCAGTAGGGCAGCGTAGAGGAGGGAGTCCAGCAGTGGCGTTCATGGTCATGGAGGCGAGGCATAGCTAGCCAGCGAGGCCGTGGTAGACTACGATAGCTGCTGGACACAAAGAGAAGGCAGGGAGGTGGCCAGGGCATCGACAAGCAGCGGTGCTCATACTGACGGGCATGGAGAGGGAGCAGCGGCAGCAAGGGAGCTCGGTGGCGGTGTCCATGGTGGTCACGCTGTGGCACGTGCGCACTCACGACACCGAGAGCGAGAGAGCACAGAGGGAGGGCAGAGGGAGTGAGGGCGAGCATGCTGGGGTTCGATGTCCACTTCAGGAGGGTGCAGGGACGCGACAGGGAGGAAGGTCATGCGATAGCGGCGCACGGCAATGGTGTGAGCGCGCTCTCACGCATGGACGACGCGTCGACCTTCCACCGAACACGTGGCGTGCAATGAGGTGGGTAAGGTGGCAGCCGAATTGGGCCAGATCTGGGCCGAATAAGACATTGGGTCCAAAATGAAGTTTGATCTACACTGACTGCTCTACAATCTTCATTTAGGGACCATGGTCATTAGGGCAGTAGATTAGCGGTTAATGACACTCCAAGATGGCATTGTCAATGCATTAACTATGATTAACAAACTCCAAAAATTGATGGTCAAAATGAAGTCAACTGATTGCCATCTTTATACATGCTCTTCTCCATCATGTATACTCCAACTTTTATTTTAGGACCCGATCATGCTGCTTAACAAAATCACGAGAACATGAGATGCCAAGGTCAATGATGATGAATTCTAGACTTAGCAAAATTTTAAGTACTGAAAATAGCTGTAGATTCAAAGTTTGAGCCTCAAGCAAGAATGTAACTCATCATTTCATGTGACTTCTTAATTCCAAACTTCATGAAACTTTTCCACTGGTCTAGATGGATGCATGTTGATGTAATGTACATGAAATGAGCATGTTTAACATTACTCTTGCATAACCTTGACAAGGGTACACATGTACGTAAAGGTGTGTTGTCCAAATTTAAGTTGGAGCTCACTCTTGTAGATTTGATCTTGACACCTTCATCACCACTTAACATGTCATGTTTGTGCTCAAACCCATTGCTTAACTGGTGACAAACACTTGGAGTGTCATAGTAGGGACATTCTACCTGAACCAGTATAATCCTTGTGTCCTCTTAGCACACCATCCGAGCCAGATGCGCAATATTACAAATTTACTAGTCGGTGGCAACTCGAAACACCGACAGTTGGCACGCGAGGTTGGGGCCTTTTGCACATCTCGACATGCACACCAGGACTCGGATGGCTAGTCACAACCTCAGTTAGGTCCTAGGCGTGCACGTACGCCTCAAGGACCTAGACATCATCGTCATGATGGAGGGAGAGTTGGCGATGGCTCCTGCCGTCATCTGAGCTCTCCACTCCGCCGGCCTCAACGCAATCACCAAGGCACTTGAGGAGTTGCAGTTGCATGCACCGGAGGCTTGCACCCCCGAAAGCGACCAGCTCCTCGACTTCGACTAAGGAAGGTTAGAGCACCAGCTCGGTGCCTTCCTGGGACCCCGACCGTCCTAGGAGGACCTAC
This sequence comes from Miscanthus floridulus, assembly GCF_019320115.1. Taxonomy (NCBI): domain Eukaryota; kingdom Viridiplantae; phylum Streptophyta; class Magnoliopsida; order Poales; family Poaceae; genus Miscanthus; species Miscanthus floridulus. Next base: position 77,361,852 of record NC_089582.1, read on the forward strand.
TCTACCTCACCTTCTCATTTGCCAACATCATGGCGCAACTTGCCAGAGGGGAGCCGCTTTCTCTAGAATACCTCATCCAGAGCGCCCCAATAGCGCTCTTGTTCAGTCTCCACAACACCGCAGAGATCGATGGCTACCCTAGGACGCAGCACATGCCTCCATCCCTTGCGAACGACGAGTTCATAGGGATGACCGAATATGTCATGGAGTCTTTCCACGACCTCCTCATGGGAGAATCAGAGTCACCCTCTAGCTCTGACTCCAGAAAGGGGAGCCATCACCCCTCTAGTGAGTGTTTCATGACAGGTACCCCTGAGGGACACTTCAAAAGTATCCATGAGGAAGTGGCTACCACAACGAATGACCTCGACGATGATGTCAAGAGGGATGCAGGGGCCCTACCTTGCCTACAAGTGGAGCAGCTAAAAGCTCGACACCAAGAGCTCGAGGAAGCGTGACTCTAGCTTGAGCAGGAATGTGCGGAGCTCGATCAAGAGATCGAGTGCCATGGAGACGGTGGGCATGCACACGCCATGGCCCGTGACGTGAACCAGAGGATCATCGATGACGATGAAGCACTCCCGCACTTCACCCGGGCAAGCTATAAAATCGCCGCTACAGCGTCCTTGCTCTAGGGGCTTCTGGGGCCTGCAACGCTCCAGGATCATCTGGCCCATCATGAGATTTGCACGTTACTCGAACATATGGCAGTGCATCAAGTCGAAAGCTCATTGTCTCAATTATGCGAGCTCGATGCTAGCCAGCGCACGCCTTCGGAGCAACCCGACAAGGATGCATCAGTCCACCAGGCATCGCAAGGTGGCAGGCTACGCACCATGGTCCTAGTGCATGAGCCTCTCGTCCGCAACCGTGACACGCGCGACACCCTCGACACCCGTAGACGTACCCATGGCGATGTGAGGGAGGGGGCTAGCCATGGCTACCACCCTCTCCATGGCGAATGCTATGATAGCGGTGAGGACTGAAGCTTGAGCCACAGCCTGCCGAGACCTTAGGCCTTCGGCCGACACATCCTTAATGCCGCCTTCCTGCCACGGTACCGACCACCAACCAACATCCTGAAATACTCTTAGGAAATGAACCCTAAACTATGGCTCGAGGATTATTGGCTTGCTTGTTAGGCCGGTGGAGCAGATAATGATGATTTCATTATCCACAACCTTCCATTGTTCCTGGCGATTCGGCACGAACATGGTTGGAACACCTTCCACCCAACAGAATCCAAAGTTGGGCGGACCTAAAAGAGATCTTCGTGGGCAACTTCAAGGCAACGTACAAGTGTCCTAGGAACCCATGGGGTCTCAAAAACTACGAACAGAAGGCTAGAGAAACCATCCATGGGTAAATTCGGCGCTTCTCTCAGCAGTGCAATGAGCTACCTAACGTCGCCGATGCCGACGTTATAGGAGCTTTCCTATCTGGGACCACCTACGAGTCCTTGGTTCATAAGCTAGGACATAAGGGCCCATGAACCACCAAGGAGCTCCTCAACATCACCACCAGGCATGCCTCGGGCGAGGAGGTGGTTAGAGCAATCTTCGACCGCCTCAAAGGCAAGGCGAAGCGGGATGAGGACGCCGGTGAAGGCGCCTCTAACCGTCCCATCAAGAAGAAGAACAAGCAGTGATGCAAGGGCTTGCTCGTGGTAGCCGTTGACCGCAAGGGGGGCCAGAAGCCCATGGAGGGTACCCCAGACCACTTTGAGAAGCTGCTCGAAGGGCCATGCCCGAACCATTCCTTCCCCATCAAGCATCTATACAAGGACTGCGGCCTTATGAAGCGGTTCTTGTTTGGAGGCTTCAATAGGGGGAGCATGGGAATGACCCCAAGCCAACCACAGATGATGCCGAGGGGATGGATAGTAGCTTTTCGACGCCAAATGGCTGCCTCATGATCTTCGGAGGGTCGGTGGCCTATGACTCCAAGCGCTACTAAAAGCTCACGCACCGCGAGGTATATACGGTCAAGCCAGCCATGCCTACCTTCCTCCGATGGTCGGAGTCCGCCATAACCTTTGATCAAACCAACCATCCAAAGAGCGTCTTGCAACCGGGGAGATATCCGCTCATGGTCGACCCGATCCTCGACACAAAGTGGCTCACTAAGGTAATGATGGATGGAGGTAGCGGCCTCAACATCATGTACGCCGAAACGCTCAACGCCATGGGCATCGACCGATCACGCGTCCGACCGACCAGAGTGCCTTTCCATAGCATCGTGCCTAGAAAGCAGGTCGTGCCACTTGGATAGATCATCTGCCTGTCACCTTTGGGGATCCGTCCAATAATAGGATAGAGACCCTCACATTCGAGGTGGTTGGGTTCCATGGAACCTTCCACACCATCCTAGGACGTCCATGCTACACGAAGTTCATGGCCATCCCTAACTACACCTATCTAAAGCTGAAGATGCTGGGACCGTGTGGGGTCATCACCATCGGCACCTCCTTCTAGTGCACCTATGAATGCAAGGTCGAATGCTACTATCACGCTGTGGCAATCATCGCCTCCAAGGAGCTTGCAGCCATCGGAATGGAGGTCGCTAAAGAAGCACCCGACCCCAAGCGGTCGGTTGGGTCTTTCAAGCCAATGGAGAGTGCCAAGGAGGTCCTCATAGAACCTAGTGGCTCCATGGGCAAAGTGGTGCGCATTGGCACCATGCTTTCCTTCAAATTGGAAAGCACGCTCATTGGCTTCCTCCATGCCAACAGCGACATTTTTGCGTGGAAACCCTCGGACATACCGGGCATTCCGAGAGAAGTCACCGAGCATGCCTTGAAGATTAGGCCAAGCTCCAAGCTAGTGAAGCAGCGCCTATGTCACTTCAACAAGGGGAAACATAGGGCCATCGACGAGGAGATCGTGAAGCTATTGGCGGTAGGGTTCATCAGGGAAGTATACCACCCAGAGTGGTTAGCCAATCCTATCCTTGTACGAAAGAAGAGCGGGAAATGAAGAATGTGTGTTGACTACATGGGTCTCAACAAAGCATGTCTAAAGGATATGTTTCCTTTGCCACGCATAAACCAAGTAGTCGACTCTACCTCAGGGTGCGAAACCCTTTGCTTCCTTGATGCGTACTCCGGGTACCATCAAATCGTGATGAAAGAGTTTGACCAGCTCGCAACATCTTTCATCACCCCGTTCAGATCGTTCTGCTATGTCACAATGTCGTTCGGTCTAAAGAACGCTGGGGCTACATACCAGTGTTGCATGCTTAAGTGTTCTAGAGACCTCATCAGGCGAATAGTTAAGGCCTACATGGACAACAATGTGGTCAAGTCCAAATGGGCCGATCAGGTCATAGCTGACCTTGAGCAGAACTTTGCAAAACTCCGAGCAAATGACATTAAGCTCAACCCTAAGAAGAGCATTTTTGAGGTCCCTAGGGGTATGCTGCTTGGTTTCATCGTCTTCGAGCATGGCATCGAAGCCAACCCAGAGAAGATCTCGGCCATCACAAGGATGGGCCTGATTCAGAACAAGAAGGGGGTACAACGAGTTACAGGGTGCCTTACCGCGCTCAGTCACTTCATCTCACACCTCGGCGAATGAGGTCTCCCCCTCTATCGGCTTTTGAAGAAGGCCAACCATTTCGAATGGATGCCCAAGATCCTAGAGGCGCTTGACATGGTCAAACAGCTCCTAACAAAAGTGCTGATCCTGGTTCCTCTAACCGACGAAGAACTACTTCTGCTCTACATTGCGGCCACCATGCAAGTGGTCAGCGCCGCCTTAGTGGTGGAGCGAGAAGAAGTGGGACACGCCCTCAAAGTACAGTACCCCATGTACTTCATTAGCAAGGTCCTGTCCGATTCTAGGACCCGCTACCCCCAAATCTAGAAGCTCTTGTACACCATCCTCATCGCTAAGAGGAAGTTGCACCACTACTTCAAGTCACATCTAGTGATGGTCGTGATGTCCTTCCCCCTCGGTAAGGTCATCCAAAACCAGGATGCCATAGGAAGAATCATGAGGTGGGCACTCGAGCTAATGGGCCAAGGCATCTCGTATGCCTCCTGGACGGCCATCAAGCGTGGCTGATTTTATTGTAGAGTAGATCGAGGTCCAAATGCCACCAGCAGTCATCGACTAGGAGTACTGGATGATGTACTTTGACAGATCACTAATGAAGAAAGGCACCGGCGCAGGGCTAGTCTTCATTTTGCCCCTTGCGATACACATGAGGTACATGGTTCGCATCCATTTCCCCTCGTCCAACAATGTGACCAAATATGAGGCGCTCATCAATGGCATGTGCATCACCATCAAGTTGGGTATCCGATGCCTCGACATCTAGGACGACTCCCAGCTGGTCATTGACCAAGTCATGAAGGAGTTGAGCTACCACGACACCAAGATGACTGCATATTGCCGAGAAGTCTGCCAGCTAGAGGACACATTCGACAGCCTCAGGGTCAATCATATCTCGAGGCATCTCAGTGAGGTGGCCGACGTGCTGGCGAAGGCGGCGTCTGGCTAAGAGCTGGTGCCGATAGGCGTCTTTACTAGCGATCAGCACAAACCCTTGGTCCGCTATGAGGAACCAGAACAAGCCAGTGACAGGCCACCTGCCCTAGGCTCGGGGGCTAACTAGCCATTGGCTCCATCCAACCCTGAAGTCATGGAGGTTGACGAGAATCCAGTGATAGAGCCTGACCCTCTGGCCGACTGGAGGATGCCTTATCATGACTACCTTCTCCGTGAGGTGCTGCCGATGGACAAGATAGAGGCTTGATGGCTCACGTGTCGCGCCAAGCCTTTTGTCCTTGATGAGGGTGAACTCTACAAGCGAAGCCACATCAGAATCCTATAATGCTGCATCCCCATCAAATAAGGGAAGTGGTTGCTGAGCGATATTCACGGTGGGATCTGTGGTCACCATGCCGCGCCTAAAACCCTGGTCGAAAACGCATTCCATCAAGGATTCTACTAGCCAACCACAGTAGCCAACGCCGAACAGATTGTCTGCACCTATGAAGGGTGTCAGTACTACGCTCAGTAGACCCACCTGCTGTCCCAAGCACTCCAGACGATCCCCATCACATGGCCATTTGTGGTCTAGGGGCTCGATCTGGTTGGACCTCTCAAAAGAGCGCCTGAGGGCTATACCCACTTACTTGTCACCGTAGACAAGTTTACAAAGTGGATAGAGGCCCGACCGATCTCCGCAATCAAGTCTGAGCAAACCATGCTATTCTTCCTTGATATCGTCCATCACTTTGGAGTACCGAACTCCATTATCGTGAACAACGACACGCAGTTCACCGGGAAGAAGTTCCTCCAATTCTACGATGAATATCACATCCTCATCGATTGGGCCACCGTAGCGCACCCCTGCACGAACGGGCAGGTCAAGCACATAAATGGCATGGTCCTACAGGGCCTAACCGGTTGAACAAGTTTGGCGAATGATGGGTCACAGAGCTTCCCGTGGTGCTCTGGAGCATGAGGACGACTGCCAACTAGGCCACCGGCTACACACCATTCTTCATGGTCTATGGTTCTGAGGCTATACTCTCGACCAACCTCGACTATGGAGCGCCAAGGGTCAGGGCGTACAATGAACAAGGAGCTGAGGCGTCCCTCGAGGACACCACGGACCAGCTAGATGAAGCATGCGACATTGCCCTCCTCCGCTCAGCCAAGTACCAGCAAGCGTTGCGCTGGTACCATAGCCATCGAGTGTGGGGTTGGACCTTCAACATTGGAGACCTGGTCCTCCACCTCATCTAGAGCAGCAAGGACCGCCAAAAGCTCTCTCCACCATGGGACGGTCCATATGTCATTGCGGAGGTGCTCTGATCGGGCGCCTACAAGCTCAAGACCATCAACGGCAAAGTCTTCATCAATGCCTAAAACATCGACCAGCTACATCGCTTTTACCCTTAATAAATGCACACTTTATCTTATCAATTTCGCTATCAAACTCCCCGACCTTTAGTGACACCCGACCCTAGCCACGGCGGGGGGTCGGGCCTCACTTGGGGGCTAATAAGAGCGTACCTATCCGGTAGACATTCTCTATGCCCAACCCTCTCTCACGCTAAGGGCCAGAAGTGAAGTTTGCGAAAATGAATGCTGAGTAAAACTGGTCGGACTGCGAGAGACCTACGCTTCGGTGGCTACAGCGCCTTTGCTCACCAGCGTGATCAGAGTTTCTTCCACACCCCGGGCTTTTTTGGCCTTAGTCACAAAAAGTGTCGGTGCGTGTCTAAGAGTTTATCCACCTAGCCAACTTTATCCATGCCCGACCTCCTATCACGTTAAGACCTAGAAGCTAGGGTTGCGGGAACAAGCTCTAAGTATAACTAGTCAGACTGTGAGAAACCTATGCCCCAACGGCTATGGCGCCTTTGCTCACCAGCATGATCAGAATTTCCTCACCCATACCCCAAGCTTTACAACCTTAACAACAAAAAGGGTCAGAATGCACTAACCTTTTTATACAAAAAGGGAGAAGGGCTAAAAAGCTATTTGGCTATAGCGAAATTTAAGGGCTTGTCCATTTATTACAAGTCCATCGCCTGGCTTATCTGCCTAACTAAATTCTTGTGCGGGATGTTCTCATCCTCTATCTCCGTAGGTAAGTCATATCCTAGCGGGGCAATACAAGTCGACTGGACGGCTTAGCCACTGCCGAGGGACGGTTAGTGAGCAGCAGGATGCCCCATGCAGGTTATGCCAACCCATTATGAACAACAAACCTAGATTCCGCTTGAACATATCCAGTAAGAGCTCCCTGAACCCGTCACTCGTGCCATCGAGGTAAGTCCTGTGCCAACAGGTCACCCAAGTCAATCGAACGATTCAGGCCGCTGCCAAGAGACGGGTCACCCTTACTTTATGCGTATTAATTTTGCTATCAAGCCCCCAACCCCTTTCTCGCGCTAAAACCTAAAGGCAAGGTGTGTGGAAACAAACACTGGGTCAAATTGGTTAGACTACAAGAAACCTGCGCCCTGGTGGCTATGGCATTTTTTGCTCACCAGCATGATCGGAGTTTGTTGCCCGCACTCTAAGCTTTAGCCTCCACCTTCCCAGGAAGGATTTAGAGGGGCCCACCTGCGGAATCTACATCGAGGAGAGACCAGCAGATCACCCAAAGTCGACTGGATAGCTTGGGTCATGACTGAGAGATAGGTAAGGAGCAGTGGGGTACCCCATACAGATTATGCCAACTTCGTCACGAATGATGGATCCAGACCCCACATAGACATATCTGGTAAGAGCTCCTCGAACCCATCACTCGAGCCATCGAGGTAACTTTACCAACCCCCACTTTTCTTTTCCATTGCATGATCATTCATTCATCAATTCTCATGCATGCATTCATACATTCATTCATCCATTCATCCATACATTCATCCCATACATCCAAGCATTGCATATGCAATTGCTGCATCACAATGCTTCGCGTCACATCACGAAGTGGTAGTCGTCTCATTCAATATGAGCAACGACCGACCGAGGTTCGAAGGCCAGCCCACGAAGGGCTCAAGGCCACCTTGCGTCAAACAAAGCCAGGGGAGAAAAACGTAGATGAGCCCCAGTGGCCTTGCTCAACCACGCTTAGAAGCGGATAGGGACATCTAGACCTTTCTCGTTTGATCCTAACCTCGAGCCAAACCTACAAAATCTCCATCGAGGAGAGGCCACTGGGCCACCTGAGTCGCTCTCTAGAGTGACATAGGCATCTGCTAGGAGGTGGGTTAAGGAGCAGTGGAATGCCACATGAGGGCTATGCTGGCCCCATCAACGAATGACGGATCTAGATTCCACTCAAACATGCTTGTTAGCAAGCTCGCCGAGCGTGACACTCGAGCCATCGAGGCAAGTGTCGTTAGCTCAGCCCCTCCGGTTGTGAAAACCATGGACAAGGTGATGAATGAAACATGGCTAACCCCCACCGAGTCCCACGGGGCTCGGAGGCTCGAGCCGCCCGACCAAAACTCAGGAATCCAACTAACTGGGGTTTGAAGGATGACCTACGAAGGGCTCAAGGCCACCTCGTGTCAAATAGAGCTAGGGGAGAAAACACAGATGAGCCCTAGCGGCCTTTGCCCGACCCGCTCAGAAGCGGACAGGGTCATCTCGACCTTCTTGTTCGATCCTAACCTCGAGCCGAGCCCATATAATCTCCATCAAGGAGTTGTCAGCAGGCCACCTGAGTTGCTCTCCGGAGCAACACGGGCATCTTCTGGGAGGTGAGTTAAGGAGCAGTGGAATGCCACATGAGGGCTATGTCGACCCCATCACGAACGACGGACCCAAATTCCACTCGAACATGCCCGATAGCGAGCTCACCGAGCGCATCACTCAAGCCATCGAGGCAAGTGACGTTAGTTCAACTCCTCTGGTTGTGGAAACCTCGGACGGGGCGACGATCACAAAGATGAGCCGATCCTCGACCGGACCCCTGCTACGCGCGGGGGCTCAAGGAAAGTTGGACTCACAAGGAGACCGAACGTGCGGTCGTAGAAACATTGCTCAGATCCTATGGAGGGAGTACGCACGAAAACAAGAGATGCTTTTCTCCTACTAGTTTCGCTATCCTCTCCTCGATCTTTAGTGGCACCCGACCCCAGCAACAGCAAGGGGTTAGGTCTCTGTCGACACAGAATTTTTGCCTCCGTGCCGAGGACACACGCAGCAAGCCAGAAGGGTCCGCTCGATGGAGCAAATTCGCCTGGCTTCAGCGCAAGGGTGGTCGATCCTACGCAATCCTCCCGAGACGTGTTAGTCAATTTGACCCTGCAATTGACAAGAAGAGAAAGCTTATCAGTAATTAAGGGCAAAACGTGCCGGTGTTGCCAGATAGCCCCGAATGTGCGGCTCTGAGAGCCGATATGAGAGAAAATCGACTAAATAGCCGGTCCCAGCATGTTCACAAAAATGAATCGATTAAAGCTCATAGGGTTGTATAAGAAGGATCGGTTATCATTCAGGATAAATATTATTTAAGCAAATATTAATCAATGGCAATAAGATATCAATGATGATTGGTTTATACTGAGCCAATGATTACAAGTAACCGAACTCCTTTTATTTAAAAAACAACTCAACACCTCTTAACCATTTAATAAAGGTAAATCTAATGAATATGTTAGATCTCATCTATCGCCATGACCAGTGGGGCATGACGTAGAATCATGCAGGCCGTAGAAACAACAATAGACTCGACGACCCTAACTCATTACTAATATCAGTGGGGCATGAGACAGAATCATGCAGGCTGTAATACCATAACAAGATCATGGGGCTAACGCATCTTTCAACTTATCTCTACTTCAGTAATCTCGTAATGTGAACTGTTCGTGAAAGCATTCGATATCGGCTAAACAGCCGATTCAGGCATAGCGCACAGTTAAGGTCATGCCTTCTCAGGAACAGGTCTACTAACTAACGATCACCACTCCACGGTGCCAACAGTGGGGTGAGAGGCAGAATCCCACAGGCCGTGATGACGAGCCATGGAACGGTTTTTATTAACTAATAGATCTACTCAAGATCGGACATGCCTTAACCGCACGCTATGCACGATTAAGATTGACGTAAAACAGCCGATAAAAAACATAACTCATCGCTTAAGATGTAGATTAGATCAGTTTTAGATTAGCAAACGATGAGTTGAACAAGATATAAGGCCGATCCAACTCAATCTCAATCGGGTAGAGTGATATTGCTGTAATTTGATAAACAATAAAAGCAATAAGCAATATCGGTAACTTACTGGCTTAGGATTATTAGGTGCCCTTGCATCAAATCTTCCTTTTGATCTCCATTCGCTTAATTTCAAGGCAGAAATTTAGAATGCTGGAAAGAAGACAAATTTGTGGATAGGCATCGATGAAGTAAAGGGGATATTATTATGCTACCATATGCTGCGAGTAAAATCATCATTGTACATCCTGTTTAATAGCTGCCTATGTTCTTCGTCAGATACCCTTAGCTCCTCCCTAAGCCTAAGTTCTGTTATGAGACCTTCTTTCTCCTGAAAAATGGTAAAGTTAACCTCAGGTCAATTTTGAGGGGTGGGGGGGTGTTGATCTAACATCATCACCAAAACTAAATGTGTTGAAATAGGTTAATGGTCCCAACCCATGTAATGGTATCAGATTGTGCTTTAAATGCACGAAGAACCGAACAATACGCTTCTTGCTCAAGCTGATGAATTAAACAGCCTGTTCGGGAGGCCGTATCGTATCGTGGATTATTTACTGCTGGCTGGTTTGGTGTGAGAGAAAAACACTGTTCCTGGCTGAAAATTTACGATCGTTTACGAGCAAGCGAACAGGCTATTTGTGCTTCCATAGCTGTCTGTGCCGTATCATATGAACTAGTAGGAGTAATTGCTCTTCCATTACCACCAACATTCTCAGTGCCCCTCATATCCGTACTGTTCAAGTTTGGTGGTGGAAGATCATCATCAATTCCTGCAACCAGCACAAAATGAGAAACCTCAACAATTTACCGACTATATCTGCTCTAGAAAAGAACTATCAATGCTACTAGGAGAGCAGATGAAATAGTTCAGTGATCTATCTTATGAGGTAATAAATAAACAGAAACACCAACACACACTTCAATGATGAAAGAAGGTATAGTTATTTAGTTCATAATGAGCATATTTTATCAATTACCTAGAGTAATCTTTATTATTAATCAAAACGCGACAATAGAAATGTTTGTGACCATGTCTAAGCACATTTTTCATTAAGAGGAAGAGAAAGTTATAACAAACAATACTAGTAAGCCTAGGGTTACCAAGACCAACACGATCCTTGCAAGACTAGTCTCACAAGGATCACTAACGAAGTTCACAATTGGGTACTTATGTGAAAACAATCGGTGACCAAACGCTGCTGAGCACTAAGAGAAGAAACTAGTAAAGCAACACGACCCTCAACTAAAAGCTCCACTCCTAACTCCTAAGAAGCAAAGACTACCACGTAGCCCACCAATTGAAGCGAGCTCAAGGAATGCAGTAATCACATCCTCATGACCATGGTGTTTCACGACTGGTCGACGACACCGACAGTCGACGGCACGAACTCATCTAGAAACAAAATTTCTTGTACAGCTTATAATCCTTTTTCTCCAACAAAAGCCCACATAAAACACATAAAAACGTTGCATCCCAACATTGTTTTCATATACCCCTCTGATGGGTACAAGCCCTAGCATCCTGAAAAATTCATACTAATACTAACACATAAAACACCAACTGCTTTCTGTCAGAACATCCACCAATATTAATTGTACACAGAATTATCTTATTCATCAGATCAATTTTGTCAAATGACTCAGGAGGATTCAGTGTTCTGTGTTCTGTCTTCCTCCAATGATCAATTGCCATAGTACCAGTTACTAGTCAAAGACAGAAACAGGGTACATTCTTATACCAAATACCTGACCTATTAAAGCAGGCCTAAGAAAATCTTGAAAGTTTATTCAGTTTTTAATGTTAGGCACAGCTAATACTGCACATAGGCCAACTCCACAATGTTAAAAAAGGAAAGAATCTGAAATCCTCAAGAAAAAAAAACTCAATAGTTAAAACCTGTGCACCTAGTGAATAATTGCAAAGACCAAACGACTTGGACAAGATTGAAGGCAAAATCTTGAAAAAGAAAAGGTAATCATTCTTGTGATCTTATAATATTTGTACCAACACCAAAATCAAAGAGCGGGCCTGGTGCAAGTGGTAGAGTCTTACCGCCTGTGACCGGAAGGTCCCGGGTTCGAGTCGCGGTCTCCTCGCATTGCACAGACGAGGGTAAGGCTTGCTACTGACACCCTTCCCCAGACCCCACACAGAGCGGGAGCTCTCTGCACTGGGTACACCCTTTTTTGGCCAAGAAATCATAAAGCTGTGCACACTGTATAAGCCAAGAATGAAAGATAAAGCTTAGCAGCAACAACCAAGAGAATTTCCAACAATGTACGAACAAGCAGCAAGATCACAACCTGCCAATAGTTACATATCAAGGTTCTACCTATGCAATAAACAATGCTAACCACTGGACAAATATGCAGTAGTATGAATGCGTGATCTGGTACCATTAATTGGTCTCCCGCTAAAAGCAGAACTAGCTCAGCAAATATTTCTGACCTGGGACATTGGCAAATGTAGTGGTGTCTGAAGCATCTTATATCATGTAGAAACAAACTCATGGATTTCACATATAAGTGCAAAGTCAATGTTTGAAGTACCGATCAGAAAGTTGTTATTTTTCACCTTCCACATTTGGCACCTATGTTACACGGATACGTCCCTGAAGCCGCGTATCGCGTATCCGATATCGGATACAGATACGTGTCCGATACGCCCAGGATATATATCCTGCGAGTATCTTTTTATTATTATTTTTGTGAAAATCGGATATGCCGTCGGACACATATCTTGCGTGCCGATACGGCCCAGCCCAGTAGAAGCCCAGGAAGACTGACCTTATCCTCTGCCTCGACGCCCTAGCGTCCGCTGTCCGTTGTCCGCGTCGCGCCGCATCCCCGCGCAACGCCGCAACCCAGCTCACCAGCCGCCGGCCACCGGCGACAAGCCTCCGCCTCCGCTCGCCGGCGACGAGCCTCCGTCCCTACTCGCCGGCCGCCAGCGACGAGCCTCTGCCTCTGCCCGCCGGCCGCCAGCGACGTGGATCCGCCTTCGCTCGCCTCCGTCCCTACACGCCTCCACCCTGCGACGTGGATCCCATGAGGTAATCCCCTTCCCTCTTCTTCTCCATCTACTTGCTGCTTGATTTCTTTGCTCCCCACGCCGCATCCCCACTGGGCGACGCAGAAGCGGATCGCGGTGGGCGCCGCGCGCGGGCTGCTGTACCTGCACGAGCAGTGCGACCCCAAGATCATCCACCGCGACGTCAAGGCCGCCAACGTGCTGCTGGACGAGCACCACGAGGCCGTGGTGGGGGACTTCGGCCTGGCCAAGCTGCTGGACCACGGCGACTCGCACGTCACCACAGCGGTGTGCGGCACCGTGGGCCACATCGCGCCCGAGTACCTCTCCACGGGGCAGTCGTCGGAGAAGACGGACGTGTTCGGTTTCGGGATCCTGCTGTTGGAGCTCGTCACGGGGCAGCGTGCACTCGAGCTCGGCAAGGCCTCCGGCGCCTTGCACAGACACAAGGGCGTCATCATGCTGGATTGGGTACGTACTCCTATCCGAAATAAAGCTTTTGAAATCTATATATGTCGCTTAGGAAAGATTCATTTTAATATGCGCTATTATCTATTTTTATTTAAAAAATAGTAAAACGTATCCGCGTATCGGGTTTTTTAGGAAATTGCCATATCCGCGTGTCCGTATCCTTCTGATACCGATACGGGCGTATGCGTATCCGTGCTGCATAGTTTGGCACAACCCAGAAGCTCATGATTTAAAGCAATCAGTCAGGTCACAAGAACGTGCCATCATTATAAATTGAAGGTGCTACGGCTACCTACACAACAAACCAGCTTACCCCTGTACAAGTATGCAGTACCATCAACTTGTGGACTTGCAACACTTGCTGATTTCCCACCTGTTGATGCAAAAGTGATCTGCAAACACAAAGGGCTAATACCCGAATCGATATCCAAAGCGTGCCAGTCGATTTGACCTGCTAATCGACAAGGATGAAGAAACGAACACTTTGGTCCTGACAACAGCGATACGCCCGGAAGTCACGGCCAAGAGGTGCTCACGCGGAACTCGAGAATCGCCGAAGATCGCACTGAAGCGATGCAGCTCGCCGAATCAATGAGAACTCGTAAAAAGAAAAATATGCAAATTGACGAAGTCGCCGAAAAGTAGATGCAAATAGGAGTAAAAGTTGGTTTTGATATTGATTGATATATTGCCTATTACATTGCCCCTTACTCCATATTTATACCCTGATCTAAAGAGACACAACCAAACACAACTAAGACACCAATCCCATATCTAAGGAAACACGTGACTCTTACACGAATCATAACCTAACAAATACAGAAAAGGAAATCAACTCCTATCTATTTCCCTGTCCGCCTCAATTACGATGGAAATCTCACTGTCCTCCTTCCCATCGGCATACTCCCTATTTCATCGGCAGTAGGCTTCAAGTCTTCCTTCATCGGCACACTCCCTGCTTCATCGGCAGTAGTCTTCAAGTCTTCCTTCATCGGCATACTCCCTATTTCATCGGCAGTAGGCTTCAAGTCTTCCTTCATCGGCATACTCCCTGCTTCATTGGCAACGCCCGAGTCCAAATCAACCTTTCCATTGATCATCACCAACTATCGGCAACCATTTTTACAAACTGGCTTTCATTGGCTATCAAAGTATTCAATAACTTTCCCCTTGCCGATTGGTCCACTCCGATTATTTTGACACGTGCAAAAAACGGTGTCAACACATGCCCCCCAATTTCGGAGTATAAAACCATTAATGCTCCGAAATTTACTCCAGATAACGCTTGCCTTTGCCCAATTACCGTAACTCATTCTCCAAGCCAAAACTTGATTTGTTATCAAAATCAATCAAATCTAATCTTGATCCACGCACTTCAGTAAATATCGCACAATCGCCAACCACTCTTGCCTTGATTGAGATACCAAAACAACAACCCATCGGCAAGATCTTAACATGATAATGCTGCCATTTTAAGAATTAAAATATCATGTATCAATATCCCTTCCAAGTCATGATTATTCGTTATCAACTCATCTGTACAATCCCCTGATTATCGCGCGAATAGTTACCATATCCCCCTGCACCGCCTTGACCTATATGCGCGCGTCATAGAGATAAGTCCAAAATACCCTTATTCTGGCCGGCTTATAAATAGATTTCTCCGGAACCCTCATTTCCTATCTTCAGCCTCCAATCCTTGGCATTCTCTCTCTCCGGCGGCGACTCCGACGAACAACCGCGCGACCTCAACCAACAAGAACCCTTTTCCGGCGCTAACTTCAAGTTCCCGGCTCGTATCTCCACCTTCCTCAAGACAATGGCCATCAACTTCGACGTCCCCGCGGTTCGCTCTACTTCCATTACCTTTTACTTTGATCTTTTTGCAAATTTACTCAGTTGGTGATTTTTCCTTTCTTCTGTCTTCTGGATTCCATAACCTTAGGAACTGCGCAACAAATTAATTATCCCAACCGATCAGCCACACGTCCAATGCCTTGGACCAATGGGCAACCCAGATCCAACCGATCTGATCAACGCAGAGGTTAACAGAATCCCCTTTAGAGCCCAAAATTTCTCTCTGAACTTGTGGAAAGACACATTCCGATCTTGGCCCAAAACCACCAAAGGGTGGAAAGATTGGTATTTGAGGGTCAATAGATCGATGCAAGTATACTGGGCAGAACGAAAGTTAGACCAATGTATCAGGCTCTCTATTGCCGATATGCAGAAAAATGAATCAATGATAATTGCAGCTGCTTATTTCTGGTCAGATACAACCAATACTTTTATGTTTGGACATGGCCCAGCTACCCCTACCCTTGCCGATGTCCACATGCTTACTGGCTTGGACATCTCAACTGCCGACGAAGGCTCCATCTATGGTAGAAAGCCTGAATATAGAGTGAATACCCGTAACATCGGCGGTTGGACAGGATATATTCAAGAATACCAGAAAACCGGGACACCTAGCCAGAGGGAACATGCCACATTCCTGAATATGTGGTTAGAAAAATTTATCTTCTGTGGTCGATCAGTAGGACCAACCAACGCCTTCCTCCCTGCAGCTGAACTTCTAGCTAATGGCGTAAGGTTTCCTCTTGGCCGATACCTTCTGAGCTCCACTTATCATCTTCTTCACCAAGTGTCTCAGAAGCTTCTGCTTGGCGAACCCATCGGCAACCTGGGAGGCCCGTGGTGGTTCATCAACATGTGGCTGAATGCCCATATGCACAAACGTTTGCAATGGGACTTTTTTGCTCAACAATTCCCACGAGAAATTGCTGAAGATTATGTGCTCGGGGATGATGAATCGGCAACACGCTCACCCCTCAATTTTGGTGAAGCCATAATCGTCCTCCCTGGAACAGAAGCCAACGAAGACCAAATCGGCAGATTCTTTCAAAGCTTCTATAATGGTCTTTCTCGTGATCATAGGGCCTGGGTGCCTTATATCGACGAAGAAAATAGATTCCCCCTTCTTTTCAACTTTGCCGATGACACTCTGAATCAAGATAATGAGCTTATGATGGCTATCATCACTCCCAGGGCAATTCCAGTAAACACATTCGGCAGCGGGAAAAACACCAACATTACATATGAATTTTACAACCCATCGGCAGTATCCCGCCAATTGGCTTTTGGGCAACTGCCAATCAAACTCTGCTTTGCCGATGTGATCAAACCCAGGGAAACAATCACCTGCGGAACAGACTGGAACAAGGTAGTACAACTTTCTCCTGATGCCGATACCACAGATGTCGATATATCCACCTGGACACCAATATCTTTCATCACCGAGTCATACAAGCAATGGTGGCGAGAGTGGAAAGAGCAACTGTTCGCGACTTCTGTTCACACATATCGGCACATGATCGATTCTGAATATGCCATCCCTGACGACGCGGTAAGTTTCCTTGAACTCCCTTCTGCTTTTCCTTTCATTTATCAGTAACTGATTCCCTTGTAACAGGTTAACAACCCAGCACCATCGGTGAGCAAAAGTGGGAAACCCTTCAACCTCCGGCCTGTTTCCCCAACATCGCCGATCGGCTACAACGCTCCCACCTTAGCCGCTTTGACCCACCAGAAGATTCGTACTAAGACCATCACTTCTAAGTCCAAATTGGCTACATCCAGGGCTACCCCATCGGCCGCTGCTACAACCTTGGTCAAAGCCTTTAAGGTAACAACCTTGTTTATTTTCACTTATGCCGATCACAAACTATATTAACCTTAATCATCAGGGGGTAAGAGCTGCTACGGGATCGTCATCGGCAATTCCGCCGATATCAAGCACCACTCCTTCAGAGGTAGCTTCTTGACTTTACATTTTATCTGTTAAATATCATATCTTACACTTGTTTTGCAGCAACAATTGGGTACATCGGCAAACATACCAGATGCCCAAGCTTCACAATCAAGTGTCGATGCCCCCCAGCCAATCGTTGCCGATGTCCAAGCAAAGCGCAAAGCTTCAACAGATACTGAAGCACAGCCAAAACGACAAAGGTCTATGCCGATCCCTACATCTGCCCCAATGTCATCGGTCATCATACCTCAAGAGCCCACCACCGATGAAGTCACAGAGGATATCCCATCGGCAAGCTCAGCCGATCCACACGACATACTCCAGGTTGCTTCCTCCAGTCAAGCACAGGAAATTGCCTTGAAACAGGTAAACCGATTAACCTATCTGATTTTACAATACTCATACTTACCCCTGATTGATCTCCTTGTCTTTCTTTCAGGAACAAGATTCCCCGAACAGCCTATTTTCCTTTGCCATTGACATTTCTGACGACGATGGAGAGGAAACAAGTTCTTCCCTTGCACTGGGAACAATATCGGCAGAGACTAAATCCAAGTTGGAAACCCTCCTGAACTTGCTACAGCAAAGTACCGCCCAACTGGTAGATGACTTGGACCCCGCAAAGGCAATTTTCAAAACAATTCGTGGCCAGGTCCCTGCCGATGTTGAAGAAATACTCTTCCCAGCAGCTCACTTAGAAAGCCGTCAACTGCAATATCAACGGGCTGCTCAGCGCATTGCCGATAGAGCAGCTCAAGCTCAACTTAAAGGAGAGATGCTACAACTGAAACAAATCGCTGATGAGAAGCACAAGGGCATCGTCAACTTGCAGACTTCGGGTGCTGCACTTAAGCAGAAAATCTTGGATCTATCGGCAAGGAAGGCAGCTCTATTGGCTGAATTGAAAGAAATCGATGCAGCCTTAACTCATGCTCAACAAGAAGAAAGCCAGCTACCCAATGCCGTCAAAGCCCTTCAGCAAGAAAGAGATATCCAAGCTCACAAAGCTTTAGCCATGAAGAAGAAACTCAAGCCTGTGGAGGGTGCTGCCGATGACGATATCAAAGAAATGGAAGAAGCCGACCAGATTCGCCTGCGTGCGATATTAGCTATCCAATCCTTGCTGAACGTGTAATCTTATTTATTGTATCAGCATTTTATGAGACATTGATACTCTTGCATAATTCCAGCCGATAGTACTGTTATCGGCACTTATACTCTTATGCATCTGTCCAGATACTAGGGTAATATTTCTTTAAATATTTTCCATTTAACGCTCTGGGAAACACAACCCCTTCGAGGGTTTCTAAAATATATGCATTACCAGGAATAGACTGATTTATCCGATATGGACCTTCCCAATTAGGAGACCACTTTCCAAACTTTGAACTTTTAGTCCCAATCGGTAAAATCAATTTCCAGACCAGATCTCCATCGGCAAACTCTTTTACTTTCACCTTCTTGTCATACCATCTAGCTACTCTTTTCTTATTTTCTTCAATACTAACTAAAGCCCTTAACCGATGACCCGCCACATCTTCCAACTCATCTTTCATAAGAGTATTATACTCATCGGCTGTCAGCTGATTTTGAGAACGTATTCGTCTAGAGCCAACCTTAATTTCCTAAGGCAACACTGCATCGTGTCCATATACTAACTGATAAGGCGTTACTTTGGTTGCACCATGGCATGACATCCGATATGACCACAAGGCTTCATTTAATACTGTATGCCACCTCCTAGGATTTTCTTCAATTTTGCGCTTAATGAGTTTGATGATCCCTTTGTTAGAAGCCTCAGCTTGACCATTAGCTTGAGCATAATATGGAGAAGAATTTAAAATTTTAATTCCCATACCTACAGCAAACTCATCAAATTCTCCTGATGTAAACATAGTACCCTGATCGGTAGTGATAGTCTGAGGAATACCAAATCGGTAAACAATATGCTCTTTCACAAAATCAATCATATTGACTGATGTCACCTTTTTTAGAGGAATTGCCTCAACCCACTTTGTGAAATAATCGGTAGCAACCAGAATAAATTTATGTCCTTTACTCGATGGCGGATAAATCTGACCAATGAGATCAATAGCCCATCCCCGGAACGGCCATGGTTTGATTATAGGATTCATAGCCGATGCAGGCGCTCTTTGAATATTACCAAACTTTTGACACCCCTGGCATCCCTTAAAATATTTAAAACAATCTTCAAGAATAGTCGGCCAATAGTACCCATTCCTTCTGATCATCCATTTCATCTTGAAAGCCGATTGATGTGCCCCACATACTCCTTCATGAATTTCACCCATCAAGCTTTTCGATTCATCATTGTTAACACATCTGAGTAAAACTCCATCTATAGTTCGATAATATAATTCATCATCGAGGAGCACATATTTGGTAGCTTGGAACCTTATACGTCTCTCAACCTTTCTACCTGGATCCTTTAAATAATCGACAATCTCTTTCCTCCAGTCATCGGTATCAACTGCCGATGTTAGCACTTCCTGAATAGGCTGATACCCTGAAGCATGCTGAGCTAGTCGATTAGCTTCCTCATTATGCAATCGAGAGATATGTTCAAGACGAAAATCTCTAAATCCTTTCAATAATTGCAAACACCTTTCATAATACGAAATCAAGGCTTCACTTCGGCATTCATAAATTCCAGCCAATTGATTTATAACTAGCATAGAGTCACCAAAGATTTCAACAACATCGGCACGTATCTCCTTCAGCAATTCTAACCCCTTTATCAAGGCTTGGTATTCAGCTTGATTATTTGTCGCTGTAGCAACAATCGGCAATGAAAACTCATACTTCTTTCCTTGAGGTGAAATTAACACAATGCCGATACCTGCTCCTTCACCACATGTGGACCCATCGAAGAAAAGTGTCCAGGGAGCAATCCCCAGAGAATCCACCGTGTTACAATGCTGAGTGACAAAATCAGCCATCACTTGCCCTTTAACTGCCTTAGTTGATTTGTAGCGTAGTTCAAATTCTGATAATGCTAAAATCCACTTGCCGATTCTACCACTTAATATCGGCATCGACAACATATACTTGACCACATCGTCTTTGCATATGACCGTACATTCGGCAGATAACAAATAATGCCTTAATTTGATACAAGAAAAGTATAAGCACAGACACAATTTCTCGATAGCCGAATACCTCGTCTCAGCATCCACTAATCTTCTGCTCAAATAATAAATAACACGTTCTTTCCCTTCAAATTCTTGAATAAGAGCTGAACCGATAACTGCATCATCAGCTGACAAATATAACCTGAAAGGCTTCCCATGTTGAGGTGGAACTAGCACTGGAGGATTTGATAAATATTTCTTAATTTCATCAAGGGCTAATTGCTGTTCAACTCCCCATACAAATTCCTGATCAGCTTTCAATCTAAGTAGTGGGCTGAAAGCCTTGATCTTACCCGACAGATTAGATATGAATCTTCTAATGAAATTAATCTTACCGATCAAAGATTGTAATTCAGTCTTATTGGCAGGAGCAATCACCTTGTTAATTGCATCAATAGACTTCCTACTGATTTCAATGCCCCGCTGATGCACCATAAAACCCAAGAATTGTCCTGCCGATACACCGAATGCACATTTATTAGGATTCATCTTCAATCCATGCTTCCTTGTGCACTCCAGTATCTTTCGCAGATCGGCTAAATGTGCTGTGATATCTCCAGACTTAATTACTACATCATCAATGTAGATCTCCACTAATGTGCCGATGTACTCATGAAAAATAAAGTTCATAGCCCTTTGATAAGTAGCACCGGCATTTTTCAAACCAAACGTCATGACTATCCACTCGAACAACCCCACATGTCCTGGACATCTGAAAGCAGTCTTGGGAATATCCTCCTCAGCCATGAATATTTGATTGTAACCTGCATTACCATCCATGAAGCTAATAATTTGATGTCCAGCCGCAGCATCAATCAACAAATCAGCAATCGGCATTGGATAACCATCCATCGGTGTGGCTTTGTTGAGATTCCTGAAATCAATACAAACACGAAGTTTCCCATTTTTCTTATAAACAGGAACCACATTAGAGATCCACTCTGCGTATCGACATTGCCGAATAAACTTTGCTTCAATTAATTTAGTTATTTCGGCCTTAATGTCAGGAAGTACATTAGGGTTACATCGGCGCGCTGGCTGCTGATGTGGCCGAAATCCAGATTTGATAGGTAACCGATGTTCAACTATCGATCGGTCTAATCCAGGCATCTCAGTATAATCCCAAGCAAAACAATCTTTATATTCTTTTAACAAATCTGTTATTCGCTGCTTACACTTGGAATTTAACTTAGCACTAATAAAAGTAGGTCTTAACCTATCACCATCACCGATATCTACTTCTACTAAATCATCTGCCGATGTGAACCCTTGACCTAATTTTCCATCATCGGCAAACCTATCCATTAAAACTCCTCTTCAGAACCGACTGCTTGGATCGGTGGAACTTCATAATCAGCAACTCTAAGGAACTCTTTTTCCCAAGCTTCTCCTGATATGCATTTAGTTCGCTCATAAGTATCTGATTCTGCCGATGCAATGATATAAGAAGAATCACCAGGGACGACCTCAATCTTATCCCCAATCCACTGTACGAGGCATTGATGCATTGTAGAAGGAACACAACAATTAGCATGAATCCAATCCCTCCCTAGAAGCAGATTATATGCACCCTTGCCGTTGATAACAAAGAACGTCGTTGGCAAGGTTTTGCTGCCGATGGTCAATTCAACGCACACTGCCCCTTTAGCCGGTGACACATTGCCTTCAAAATCTTTCAACATCATATCGGTTTTGGTCAAGTCTTGATCTCCCTTACCAAGTTTCCGATACATCACGTAAGGCATAATATTAATCGCAGCCCCTCCATCAATAAGTACCTTAGACACAGGCTGCCCATCAACTCTGCCCTTCACAAATAAAGCCTTAAGATGCTGTCTCTCGTCATCGGTAGGTTTCTCAAAAACAGCCATCATTGGATCTAGTGTTAGCTGAGCCACTTGATCAGAGAGAACAACTTCTTCCTCATTATTAGATAGTGCCAGGAACTCCATCGGCAACATGAATACCATATTAACATCTGCCGATGGACCCTTATTTTTGTGTTTTACCTGCCACTGCTGATGACCAGGCCTTTCATTGGAGGAATTTTCCTCCTGGTATAAATCCTCCTGACGCTCACGTTGCATCCTCCTCCTCTGCGTCTTTGTCAGACCCTCTGGGCACCATCGAGGAAACTTGGTTTTCCAAACCGGCTGATAACAAGTCCTAGTTAGTTCTACGCGACGTATATTAGGGTCCCTGTAGAATATCTCCTCATCGGGAACTCTTGCGTTTGTCATCTCCTCAAGCTCCTCTTGATTCCTTGGAAAATATCCAGCGCGTTTACCAAGCCTCTCATGTACACTAAGTCTGCCCCCCAGCCGATCATGCACTGATGCTCTGCCTCTGATCGGCTCGTTGATAGACAAACCCTGATTACCATGTTGAAACATCCTTTCTGAACGATTGACTCCGTAATAACCATTACACTCAGGGCAATTTTCAACAGTTGGCAATTTAATACCTTCTTCCCAGCAATGGATGAAGAACGGACATCTCCAATGATCTTTATGTCGATTCCACTCTTCCTGACGTCTCATTTCTTGCTGTTGCCGATATCGGTCATTACGTTGACGCCAACCCTCCTGCTGCCTTCGATGAGTAATCACAATGCCAGGTCGAGGAGGTTTTTTGGAACTACTGCTTTCCCCTAGCAAACCCTTACTCTTTGCATCATCGGTAGTTATCCGATGTTGGGGGTCTACTGACGCGTTTTTCTCAGCAGCTTCTGATGTCAATACCTTGGTCTTTCCTTTGGCATCCAACATATTTGCTGGAAAAGGGTGTTGATCAATTTTCATCGGCTTCTGGGTCTTGGAAGTACCAAACTTAATTCTCCCAGATTCAATAGCCGATTGTAACTGTTGCCTGAATACCTTGCACTCATTTGTACTGTGTGAAGTTGCATTGTGCCATTTGCAGTACAAAATCTTCTTCAACTCTTCTGCCGATGGAATCACGTGATTAGGTGACAGCTTAATTTGGCCCTCTTGAAGCAGAAGATCAAATATTTTATCGGCCTTGGTGATATCAAAGGTAAACTTTTCTGGCTCTTTTTGACCAAAGGGACATGATATCGGCTTTTTATTCTTAACCCACTCAGCTAAGCCGATAACTGGTTCTTCATCAGAGTCAGAATCTCCTACCTCTTCAACAAATGATACCTTTTTACTCCAGTTCTTTTTAGGTTCAAAAACCCTAGTGTCCTGATCAGAGATCCTTTGCACAAGATGACTGAGGCTTTCAAACTCCTGAGAAGCATATCTGTCCTTAAGATGTGGCAATAACCCTTGGAAAGTCAGATCGGCAAGCTGCCGATCATCCAGCACCAGGCTGTAGCACTTATTTTTTACATCTCGTAGCCTTTGTACAAAGCTCTCTACCGATTCATCATTACGCTGTCTCAATTTTACTAAATCGGTAAGCTTCTTTTCATGGATTCCAGCAAAGAAATACTTATGGAACTGTTTTTCTAGATCAACCCAAGTAATAATAGAATTTGGTGGTAATGAAATGAACCATGTAAATGCTGATCCAGACAAAGATGATGAAAATAAACGAACTCTTAATTCATCTCTGTTAGCTGCCTCTCCACATTGAATAATGAAGCGATTGACATGCTCCATTGTTGATGTATCATCTTGCCCAGAGAATTTAGTGAAATCCGGTACCTTGTACCGATTTGGGAGAGGAATTAAATCGTAAGCAGGAGGGTATGGAGTTTGATAAGAATAAGTATTGACCTTGGGCTTTATCCCAAACTGATCCTTCACAATTTCTGCTATCTTATCGGCCCAAAAAGCATCAGCCTCCTGCTGACGAACTGGTTGAATTTCTACAGGAGGTGCCTGCTGACATCCCTCCACATATCTTTGTAGCCCACGATCTCCAGCAATCGGCATATTTGCCGCTACTTGTGGTCCATTAGCCTGTTGGAAAGGATTCATCGGCTGGACTGCCGATGCTTGATTCTGGAAACCAGCTTGCATATGACCTTGTTGAATCCCTGCAACCTGCTGATTTCGCTGAACTGTATGTTGAACAGGTAACTGTCCTGACCAATCATTATTAGAACTCATCGGTACAAAACTTACCAATGGCTGGTAATTTGCTGATATTGTTGGATAATTATAACCGGTTTGAGGCATGAACTGAACCCCAATTTGACTCATAGCAGGGGCTTTCTGCTGCATCGGCAGTACGCTCGCCGATGGACTTGAATTGAATGTTTGAATCATAGGCATCTGGAAACCTCCTGGAGTTGGTTGTACAGAAGTAGTTGCGGCATATTGAGGCACTTGAGCCATCGGCGAAACGGCCGATGATATAGGCGCTCTTCCTGCTGCATCAAATACTTGAGGTAATCTAGGATTGAAAGCAGATGACTCTGGAGGCATGCCATATCCCCACCAATTAGTAGGAATCTGGTTATTCTGAGACACAGGGCCTGACATAGCTGATGTCGATAGATCTGTATTAAGCTGAACTCGCCCTCCTGGTAACACCTGATCTGATTGTATCGGTGTAGATTGTATATTAGGTGAGCCTGCCAATACTGGAGGGGAAGTAACTTCTGTACCCACAACGGCCGAAGGAGCCGATGGAGTTTTGACAGATGCCGGCTCTGGTTGATGATAGGCAGGCCCAACGTAATGTGGTGCCGCTTGTCCTTCTTTGAGAGTTCGAACCACAGCATTATGAACAGTGTTGGATAGCACATTGGAATGATTAATCAAAGCATGATTTACTGCAGAATTAACCATCTCTTGAAGTTTACCAGGATTAGAGTCAAAGGTAACCTGCCGAGGTAACGGCAAATCTTGCTTCTGGATGACTTGTCCACTCTTGTTCAAGCTAAACGATCTCAGACAAAGCTGCTTGTATTCTTCTACAGCCTTTTCCATAGCCTGCCTCTGTTCTTCCTTGAGATCTTCTTCTGATACTGCGATGATGTTCCCTGGATCGATCTCGGAATTGAACATATTGATTGATTGGTCCCACCGAGCGTGCCAAAAGATGTGTTGATGCAAAAGTGATCTGCAAACACAAAGGGCTAATACCCGAATCGATATCCAAAGCGTGCCAGTCGATTTGACCTGCTAATCGACAAGGATGAAGAAACGAACACTTTGGTCCTGACAACAGCGATACGCCCGGAAGTCACGGCCAAGAGGTGCTCACGCGGAACTCGAGAATCGCCGAAGATCGCACTGAAGCGATGCAGCTCGCCGAATCAATGAGAACTCGTAAAAAGAAAAATATGCAAATTGACGAAGTCGCCGAAAAGTAGATGCAAATAGGAGTAAAAGTTGGTTTTGATATTGATTGATATATTGCCTATTACATTGCCCCTTACTCCATATTTATACCCTGATCTAAAGAGACACAACCAAACACAACTAAGACACCAATCCCATATCTAAGGAAACACGTGACTCTTACACGAATCATAACCTAACAAATACAGAAAAGGAAATCAACTCCTATCTATTTCCCTGTCCGCCTCAATTACGATGGAAATCTCACTGTCCTCCTTCCCATCGGCATACTCCCTATTTCATCGGCAGTAGGCTTCAAGTCTTCCTTCATCGGCACACTCCCTGCTTCATCGGCAGTAGTCTTCAAGTCTTCCTTCATCGGCATACTCCCTATTTCATCGGCAGTAGGCTTCAAGTCTTCCTTCATCGGCATACTCCCTGCTTCATTGGCAACGCCCGAGTCCAAATCAACCTTTCCATTGATCATCACCAACTATCGGCAACCATTTTTACAAACTGGCTTTCATTGGCTATCAAAGTATTCAATAACTTTCCCCTTGCCGATTGGTCCACTCCGATTATTTTGACACGTGCAAAAAACGGTGTCAACACCACCATAAGTGGAACCAGGCAAATTTGCTGGGCAAACATTTCTGCTCTGGGACATCAGCATCTCCAACTCCAATGGCGTCTGAACCATCTTGTGTGCTGTGGAAAGATGAAATGTGCCCATTTTTTATTTCACATGTAAGTGTGCAGTTAATAGTTAAAATAATATCATAGTTTTCCGAAAGATCACAGAAGAGAAGAGTTCAGCACTAATTATCAAAATGAAGGTGCTACCTATCCAACTCATGCTTACCGTCAGATGGCTGCGCAATACCATGAACTTGTGAATTTGTAACCTTGTTCAGTTCCCCACCATAAGTGGAATCAGGCAAATTTGGTGGGTGGACTTTTCTGCTTCGGGACATCAGCAGCTCCAGTGACGTCCGCATCATCTTGTATACTGTGGAAACACAACAATGGATGTCACATGATGCACAGGATAAACATTTAAGGGCACCGATCAGAATGATGTTGTTTTTCACCTTCTGGGTTTGCAACAAGCCAGGAATGGGCACCTCTCGAATCGACTATGTTCTTTGCAGTACGAGCATTGTATCTGCAATTCAGTTCAGATGGCTCTGCACTCCCTTGCATTTCCAAACGCTTTATGTGAGGCCTGTGTTGGTTCCCCATTACATTAGCTGCAAGCTGTGCTTCAGAATCTGCAGTGTGCATTCGGCAGCCATCATCACCACGTTTGTAACTTCCAACTGAAGTTAAAAAAAAACAGAGAGGCGTGCAGAGCAGAAGTTGTTTTGGCAACCATATACATAACACCTGCATTAAGGATATTGATCGAGGTTCATCAGCATCAAGGCACATTTACCTTGTGGACGCGGTGAGTAACTGTAGTTCACATGCTGATGCTGGCCACTTCGATTGGTAATATCTGACAGAGCAGCCCTATCATAGGGCCTTCCGAATGCTGACATTTGCAAATGCTTGTGACTTGTGAGACAAAAATCACTTGATCCTACAAGTGACCAAAGGACAGAGTTATGTACATATGTGAAGCAAAATTCACTTGTTCCTGCAAGTTGCCCAAGGGTAAACTTATGTTTGACTGTTTCGGCACAAACTTGCTTGAGTGTTACCCGGCTACATTTGGAACACGACCAAAACAACCGAGAAACTGGAAGAATAAATTTCAGGTCACTAGTAAATTGTCGTCATCAGAAGGCGAGAAGTTATTGTTGGTGCTGTTCACATTAGTCCAAAGTGGTTATCTAATGTATTAGTCCCGCAACTATTTGAATGGATCATAATGGAAGCGTAATAAAAAATAGGGAATATGGCGTTTCTACCCCTACTCTAGGGTCCAATGATGATTTTACCCCTCTTTTTTTAACTTTGTGATTTTATCCTTATGATTTTGAAATGAACCAGCCGTTTACCCCTACTTTGCGCCGGCGTTAAATATCGAGGAATTAAATGGCGAAAAAATAGAAAAAGAAAAGCAACCCACATGAAAAGACCACACTGGCCCCCTCTTATCCCTTCTCCCATTAGAGGCAGACTCGCTCACTTTTCCCCAATCGAGCAAACCCTAATCGGGCAGCAGGGCATCGCGCGCAGGCAGCAGGGCACGAGTGGCGGCTGCGCAGGGCACGGGCGTTGGGTGCGCCAGCCACGAACCTCGGGCACTGAGAACACGGCGGCCGCGCAAGGCCGGGTGTCGGGTGCGCAGGGCCAGGTGTCGAACACGTCGGCCGCAAAGAGCACAGGCGTCGGCCGCGCCGGCCGCGTAGGGCACGGGCGTCGGGCACTCGGGCTCGGGCGAGCCTGCGCGGGCCCCTGGATGGAATTGGCCCATCGCAGCCTCTAGAGTTTCCCCAAGCTCGCGGAGGGGCTGTCCTCCGTGCATCGGTGTTGGTCTGCGCCGACGCTGGTGCTTGTCCACTGCTGAGGTCGGCCCCGACCGGAATCAACCTGTCGCGCGGTGCTGGCCATCTTTCCCGAGATCACAGAGGCGCCGTCCATCCATCCATTTGTGTGCTTGCGTCCGAACTAGGATTGTGTGTCGTCCGTCCATGCATTTGGTTTTTTGCGTCCATCCTTCTGGTGTGCTTGCAGTCGTCTGTTCTAAGTATCAATAGACTGGGGTGGTGGTTAAAAATTGGATCGGGATGAGCGTGATGAATAGGTGGCACTGCCCTCGCTGCGATTTTTATCTGAAATTTTTGGTGCATTCGGATCTATGTTTTGTTGAGTTTTGAATTTGAATTTAAATTTTAAATATGAATTTAAAATAATGTTGAATCATGTATGTGGTTGAATTCTAAAGTTTAGATTTAGAATTTGTTGTGTGATATTAATGCAATATGTGTGATATTAATTTCTGTCTCATAATAGGTGTAAAAACACAAATATTAAATTAAAATAGAGGTAAAAATGCATGGGCAAAGTTGTACTTTGGTCCAGAACTTAACACCGTTAGAGAGACTTAACAGAGCAGGGTAAAGTCTACCTTTGTTTAGAAATCGCAGGGGTAAAATCACAAAGTTAAAAAAAACAGGGGCAAAATCACCGTTTCGCTTTAAAAGCCTCTAAAAATAATATAACTAGTGGGAATACATTAGTCTGCTGATTTATTGACGTAACCGTAGAACTGGCATGAAAACTCACAAGTTATGGAGCCCAGCAGTGGCGCGGCGACATTAGTGGCTGAAATTCGCTGGACCGGACGGGAATTGGCAAAATTGCCGTCGATCAGTTAGGGTTAGGGCACTAGGCACCGTCGGCGGCGTCGAGTGCGGCGCGCCTGAGATAAATGCTTGCGAGTGTCGTGGTGGATCGGACTACGGAGAGAGGGAAATGGCGAGGCGGCCGAACTGAGGAGCGAGGAGAGACCGCCGTCGGCGAGGGCAATGCTCAGGCGCCAAGCAGAGCGCGGTGGCCTCCGAGAGCAAGGGGGAGAGAGAGAGAGGAGTGATCGAGGGAAGAAACTGCACACGATGCATGTGCCCTTCAAAACCGCAGTTGGCAGTTGAGGATAAACACTGAGGGCACGCCGCGCCACGCGCTCACGCCCGTTTTGATTTTTGAGATTTGAAATTCAAACTCCACTTTTCCTTTTCCTCACGTATGCATCCGGTTAATGCAGCGGTAAATATGTCCCTTTTTGACCCGCTCGCTGGAACGTTTTGGCATTTCTCCAACTGCCTCTGAACCTAAACTCTACTCCGATGACCATCAAAAGTAAAGGTGAGTTAGCTCTGGTTTAGTTTCCACACTAAAACTTTACACCCTATCATATCAAATGTTTGACATATACATGGAGTATTAAATATAGACTAAAAAATAATTAATTGTACAGTTTACGATTAATTTGTGAGACGAATCTTTTAAGCCTAATTTGCCCTTAATTTGACAATAAAGTGCTACAGTAACACATGTGCTACAGTACGCACGTGTGCTACTTAGCCTTAATAAATTCGTCCCGTAGTTTACTGATGGATTTCTGTAATTTGTTTTTTTATTAGTATCCGAACATCCTATGCAACGTCTTATTTAACATCCGATGTGATACCCTAAAACTTTACAGGCTGGATCTAGACAAAGCCTGATTCTCCTCTGTCTCTGTCTGTACACCTAGCTAGGCTCCGGTGCTTCACCGGAGTTTCTCGGTGAGTGCAAGATGATCTAACCTATCCTTTCTTTTTTTTTTACGGCAAAGACCGCAGGGGAGATCCCCACAGTGTGAAAACATTTTATAAAAGTAAAAATGGGGAGCAGGTACTTACAAAACAAAATTAACTAAAAGCATCTGACCAGAAGTAAAAGGATGACATAAGGTCCTCCAAGTATACATTCATTCTTAAAATTACAGAGCCAAATGGATCGACTTGGCTGTTTCCTCTGGAAGATCTTGTCATTCCTTAGCTTCCTTAGTTCCCAGGCTACAATTAGAGTGGCTTCTATGAAAAAACCCAGATTGTGAACTTGCCTTGCCGTGCTGAATCTGTCATGAGATCAATGGACATGTCCCAGTTAATATGAATTGATTGCCAACAGTCCAAAGCAAAGGGACAGGTGAAGAACAGATGCTCGATGGTTTCTTCCTCTCCTGAGCCACACATCATCTAACCGATCCCTTGTCCACTGCTCTATACTTTCCTTGTGGCCGGGAAAGTAAATGTGAATAGAGAGGTTTCTTAAGCTCTAATAAGTGTAGATGTTAGTTTAGGGTGCTAAGAGAGCTTACTTTCCTGGCCACACACTATATTTATAGGCCCACTTAAGAAACTAGCCATTACGTCTTTCATGGACAGTCTGGAAAGGTCACCGGAGACCTCCCGTGGTAGCATGGAGTGTACCACCAGAGCTTCCCAACTATAACTTTCCATCGGCTCTCAAAGCTAGTCATTAGAACTCCGATCTGCTGTTAGGTGCACCATCAGAGAGCTCTGGTGCTCTATGGAGCCGGCTGTGAGTCACTCTCCGATGCACCACTAGAGAGCTCTGGTGAGCTCTTTTGAATTCCACGCTCCTAATTGTCACTATACTTAATCTCCAGTGCTCACAACTCCGGTGGCACCAGAAGATAAGGTGCTCACACTGAAAACGTGGGCTAAGAAACGCTCCGGTGAATGTAAAAACGCTCCACTGAGCTTTTCTCTTAAACCTTTTTCAAGCGGCTAACTTCAATAGGTCTTCCATGGGACTACCATCAACTTTAGCACTGAGTTAGCATTTTCAAAATATTTTTCAAAGGTTTTCACTTGCACCTGGCCACGCCACTCAATCTAATACAAATATATTGTTAGATCTCACCTAATGGCGCTAGATAACCGTATTAACCAAAGATTTTACTCTATTTATAGTACGACTATATATCCTAAACTCGGCCAATTCACTTCTCCAATCACATTAGGGCGACGAGAACAAACCCTATGATATACCTTTCCCTTGGGTTTTGCTTTCATCTCCATCTGTCGGGTTCATAAACCTGTGGTCCCCAATGGCCAAGACCACGATCCGGTCCCCGACCGGATCCTCCGACTAGGGCCTCCCCGAACGGGCCACTACCCGTCACAGGTAAGGGGGTACGAAGCTGAAGACGCTCCACCGGTCCGTCTAGGCCTAGGAGTTCGAAGGTTGGCCCACCAACGGTTTCGACAACCGCTCCGGACACCTTTAGAGTGAGGGGTGGAAAGGCCCGACCTCTGGGGGCAGGCCCCGCACTCGTCCGACCTCTGGGTCAGGGGCTCCACCTCGCGCCGACCTCTGGGGGCGGGCCCTGCACTCGTCCGACCTCTAGGTCGGGGGCTCCGCCTCACCCGACCTCTGGAGGCGGGCCCCGCACTCATCCGACCTCAAGGTTAGGGGCTTCGCCTTGCCCGACCTCTAGGGGTGGCCCTGCACTCGTCCGACCACTGGGTCAAGGGCTCCGCCTCGCCCGACCTCTGGGTGAGCCCCGACCAGAAGGCCTGGCCGTGGTGGAACTGCAGTCCGACTTCGACCCTTTTTCTTCGATCGAGGAAACGCCGGACCTCTGCTTGCTGCTCTTTCCCTACCAACACGGTCGGGGCCAACTAGGAGCAACCGACTGGGGACGCCCGCTCGGTGTGGGCCTAGGGAGCCAGCGGAGCAGATAAGATAAGGCGCTCAAGTCAACCGCAATACCAAGGATCGTACCCTGCCATGCCCTGTGTACCTGCAGGACGGTGTTGTCGGGGCATGACAAGCGAACACAGTAGAGCCTGTTAGACGCGTCAGAGCATAAACAGTTTTGTGGGTGTCGTCGTTTGCCGTACTAGGCGAACACTGTAGAGCCTATCAGACGCATCTGGGTATAAACAATATTGTGGGCGCTGTCAGCCATCCCATACCTGATGGCGTGAGCAACAAAACTAGGCAGCACATGTATACACTTTGTCTCTTTCTCTTTGACTTGTAATGCCATCCCTTTCAACTATAAAAGGTGATACACTCTCTCCCAACAAAGGGGCATGAGACGACTCGAGGACTCGATGACCTGAGGACTCAAATAGCTCAATAGCTCTAGAACTCGACCGCTACACAGAGCATATGCTCCAATACTTAGCGCGCATTAGAGCACCCGTCACTCTCTTCCATTCGGTTCAGAGTCCGATCGGGCCCTTAACACCCCGCTTCTCATTCTTTACTCGTTTATAACCCCACAACAAACTTCTAGCACCTAGGCTCAGGAATAAAGTCATCGACCGACTGAAACTGGACGTAGGGCATGTTGCCTAAACCAGTATAAATCCTGTGTCATTGAGTGCTAAGCCACATCCGATCATAACGTATGGCAAAACTACAAATATTTACTTGTTGGCCACATTTTGCACCGACAGTTGGCACCATCCGTGGGGAGGATGTCATGCGTTCACGCTTTTGATCATCAGATGGCCCACCTTTCCACCATCTTCGGCATGGCGGGCTCGAGCGATACAATTCGCTTCGGTTCACTGGAGTTTCCCATGCTCCCACCTATTGGAATGTGGGTTCCTCCCATCTTTGAGCCGCTCTAGACTTTCCTCTTCGGAAGCCTGGACTTCGTCGTTGACCAGCTCGACGTACTCCGCCTCCACGATGAGGTGCTCATCTTGGCGTCCACTGGAGCAGGAGCGCCCTCCACTGGCCTGGGCCACTCGACAGCCTCAATGTCGAGACACTCGCGCTTCGCCTCAAGCCCATGTTGGGCTCAAACCCATGGTGAGTGATGTATATATTGTTCTTTACTCACTATTTAACACCTTCCACTGACTCTTTGAAGGGACCCCGTTGTCCCCACCGCGATCGCCATGTGACTGGTTCCCCTATGGCTTCGCGTCCCCTATGGACGTGTGCGTGCGGGGGCTCCAAAGGATGCTGATGCTGCCCTCTCTCATGTCTGAGTTCGTGGGGATGGCGGGCTATGCTCCCGCCTCCTTTCATGACCTCGTTGATGATGAGGTCGAAAGCAACGGCTCTAGCATCGGCGACATCGTGGCATCTGGCCACCCTCTATCCTGGGAGTGTGCTATGGCAGACATCCTAGGATAGCCACCGGTGGTAGTGGAGTCTCTGCAGACTCACACCCCTCTAGAACCCCATGCGAAGGCCCTAGTGCGTGCGTAGGAGCACGATGAGGAGTTACGACAAAGATGGCAGAGCTAGCTGCCACTTGTGCTGGCACGCACGGCGTAGCTTGCTGCGCCACATACGTGTAACCCGGCGAGCAGTGCTCGGGGTCACACCTGTCAGGTCTAGCATAACATCCTAGACAAAGGGGACAACCCCCCTCAGTTTGCTCGGGTTGGCTAGAATATCACTGCTGCGGCGATGCTTCTATGCTGCCTCCCCGAGCCTACCGACGCCTAGGAACAGACAATCCACCGTAACCTCCGGGCGCTAGTGGAGACCGCCACCGTTCAGCTGGTAGAGAGCTCCATGTCACGACACTGGCTCGCGGCCTCTTGCCCAACTGGGGGACTAGGGCCGCACCAGTCGAATTGCTCCGTCCACTCAGCACAGTAGTTGCTAGCCGTGGAGCAGGAAGCCGCGCTTGCACCACAGCCCAACCCAACACTTGCTCCACACCGACCACCTATGCGTGAACGGCTTGGGCCAAACCATGATGCTTGCAGCGTCATCAACAATCGACGCCACGCCCAGCATGATGATGACGTCCATCCAGTGGTGGTGAGAGCAGGCGGCGTGGGTGCTGGACTAACCATCGAGGAATGCGAGGACACACACCCCAAGCATGGTGGCCGGCCAAACAATCGAAACCCCAGCCATGGGCTAGGGCCACGGGCCTTTGGTCATCGCATCCAGAAAGCGTCGTTCCCATAGCGCTTCCGACCGCCCACCAACATCGCTAAGTACACCGGGGAGACGAACCCCGGTATATGGCTCGAAGACTTTTGGCTCGCCTACCAAGCCAGAGGAGTGTAGATGATTACTTCATCATCTAGTACATCCCCATCTACATGGAGGAGCATGTTCGAGCATGGCTTGAATTCCTTCTACCCGACAGCATCCGTGACTGGGCGGATCTCAAGAGGGTCTTCGTTGGAAATTTCCAGGGGATGTATGTCCATCCTAGGAATTCCTAGAACCTCAAGAGCTGCCAACAGGAGCCCAATGAGTCCCTATAGGATTATATCCATAGGTTCTCAAAGCAGTGCAACTCCCTGCCTAATGTCGTCGATGCGGACATCGTCAGCGTGTTCCTCTCTGGGACAACCTGCAAGTCCCTAATCCACAAGCTTGACTATGTGAAGCCCCGTACCACCTGTGACCTACTCGACATTGCCATGAATCATGCCTCTAGCGAGGAGGTGGTCAGGATGGTCTTTAGCGGCGGTCAGGACAAGGGCAAGGCTAAGCGCAAGGACCAAGGCGAGGGCCCCTCCACACAAAAGGGCAAGAAGAACAAGAGGGATCGGCACCGACTGACCAACCCAGCTTTGGTCGTCGTGGCCGACCATGCGGGCAAGCTGTCGTAGCAGGGCCAGCTCGACCACTTTGACAAGCTCATGGAGAGTCCATGCACCAACCACACCTATCCCATCAAACACATCTACAAGGACTGCGAGCTCCTCAAGCACTTTATGCGGTGAGCCGGCAAGCCAAAGGAAGGGAAAGGTAAGGAGGAGGCAGACAAGAAAGGAGGCATGGCGGGCAAGGATGAAGATGGCTTCCCTGACCCCAAGGAATGCCTCATGATCTTTGGGGGATCCGATGCTATCCACTCCAAGCGCTAGCACAAGGTACACTATAGAGAGGCATGCGTTGCCGAGTCGGCCATCCCCTCTTCCCTTAGCTGGTCGGACTCCTCGATCACTTTTGATCAGAGAGACCATCCTTCCCATGTCGCTCGACTAGGTCGCTACCCACTCGTCGTCGACCCCATCGTCCACAAGAAGCGCTTCACCAAGGTGCTGACGGACGAAGGCAGTGGCCTCAACATTCTCTATGTCAACACACTCGACGCCATGTGCATCCCTCGGTCGGAGCTCCACCCAATGAGCTCTCCCTTCCAAGGTGTGATCCTAGGGATGCAGGCATACCCACTCGGGCAGATTGACCTATCCGTCATGTTTGGTGATCATGCTAACTTCCGCTTGGAGGTCCTAACCTTTGAGGTAGTGGACTTTTCGGGGTCCTACCACGCCATCTTGGGGCAGCCATGCTATGCCAAGTTCATGGCAATCCCCAACTACACCTACCTCAAGCTAAATATGCCGAGACTGAACGGCATCATCACCGTGGGTAGCACCTTTTCACATGCCTACATGTGCGATCGTGAGCATTACGAGCTCACCACTGCCATCATCAACTCCACCGAGCTCCCGGAGCTTAGGAATTTGGCGACTCTAGCAGTCCTCGGCTGCAATGAGCCGACCTCCTTAAGTGCCTTCCATCCAATCGAGGAAACCAAGGCGGTGAGGATCGACCCTACCGACCCAACCAAGTCAGTGCGGATCAGGACCAAGCTCTTGGCCAAATGGGAAAGCGAGCTCACTGACTTCCTACGCACAATCGCGATGTTTTCACGTGGAAACCATCTGACACGCCAAGCATATCGAGGGAGGTCACCAAGCATGCACTACGCGTCGTCCTAGGCTCAAAGCCTGCCAAGCAATGCCTGCGTTGCTTTAATGATGAGAGGCGCAGGGCCATAAGCGAGGAGATCACTAAACTCTTGGCAGCCAAATTCATCAAAGAGGTATACCACTCTGACTGGCTAGCTAATCATGTTCTTGTGAAAAAGAAGAATGAGAAATGGAGAATGTGTGTTGATTATACTGGCCTCAACAAGGTGTGTCCAAAGGACCATTTTCCTTTGCCACACATAGACCAGATAGTCGACTCCACCTCCGGGTACGAAATCCTCTCCTTCCTGGATGCCTACTCAGGCTACCACCAGATCACGATGAAAGAGTCCGACCAGGTCGTGACTTTATTCATCACCCCATATGGTTCATACTATTACGTAACCATGCCTTTCGGTCTAAAGAACGCATGCGCCACCTATCAACGGTGCATGCAGCAATGCTTCACCGACCAAATCGACCCGCCCGACCAACCTGACCAAGTCGAGCGGCCAAAACCAATAATCATTGTCTATGTAGATGACATAGTGGTAAAAACAGCTCAAGCTAGTGACCTGATCACAAACTTGGCTGCCACTTTCGTGAACCTCTGAAGGTTCAGCGTCAAATTGAATCTCGAAAAATGTGTTTTTGGGGTTCCGAAGGGGAAGCTACTCAGATACATTGTGTCCGAGCATGGCATCGAAGCCAACCCAAAAAAATCATGGCCATCTCCAACATAGGTCCTATATGCAATGTTAAGGGCATACAGAGGCTCACCGGCTGTTTGGCTGCCCTAAGCTGTTTTATCTCCCGACTAGGCGAACGGGGGATGCCTCTCTACAAACTTCTCAAGAAGATAGATGCATTCGTCTAGAAAGAGGAGGCGCAACAGGCTTTGGAAAGCCTTAAAGCATCACTGACATTGGCCCCAATCCTCATCGCTCCTGGATGGGAAGAATCCCTACTCCTCTACATCGCGGCAAGCAACCACGTTGTGAGCGCCGCCCTCATCATCGAGAGGGAGGAGCTGGGACATCCCCTGAAGGTTCAGCGACCAGTGTACTTCATCAGTGAGGTACTTACCAATGCTAAGGTTTGCTACCCCTAGGTCTAGAAGCTTCTATACACCATTTTGATGGCAACCTAGAAGCTCTTGCACTACTTCACCGATCATGAGATCATCGTCGTCACTTCGTACCCGCTAGGAGACATCGTCCGCAACCGCGACGCCACGAGACGAATCTCCAAATGGGCACTCTAGCTCATGGGCCATGACATTAGGTATGACCCCTACACTGCTATTAAGTCTTAGACTCTCACTGACTTTATCGCCGAATGGATAGAAATCCAGCTCTTGACCTTGGACGTCACCCACAAGTACTGGATGATGTATATCGATTGGTTGGTCATGGCACCTAGCTCGGGGGCTAGAGTAGTTCTAATCTCTCCGGATGGGAGCAGGCTCCGCTACGCAATCCATCTCCATTTTTTTGCCTCGAACAATGCCACAGAGTACGAGGCCCTCATCAATGGGTTGCGCATCGCCATAGAGCTCGGCGCAATGTGGCTATATGTCCACGATGACTCAGAGTTGGTCATCGACCAAGTCATGAAGGAGTCCTCCTACAAGAGCCCTCTTATGGTGGCGTAGTGCTAGGAGGTGCGCAAGCTCAAGGACAAGTTCTAAGGGATCGAACTGCACCATGCCCCTCGAAAGGACAATGATGTTGCCGACTTCCTCGCAAAATTGGCGGCCAGATGGGAATCGCCCATCGACGGGGTCTTTGTAAATGACCTCCATGAGCCGTCTATCCACATCCGAGAGGATCCAACCCAGACACGCTCCAACATCAATCTGGCACTCGGGGGCTCTGACCCCTCGATGTGCCTCGACCTCGATCGAGCACTCAGGGGCTCTGACCTTGGCACCTCAATGGTAATGTCGCCTGCCAACATTACCGTGATGGCACTCAATCTGGTCAACTAGAGAGCACCACTACTCGCCTACCTCCTGGAGGAGGTTCTCCGTCTAAAAAGGACTAAAGCGCAACAAATTGCTCGATGCGCCAAGACATTCATTGCCATCGGTGACAAACTTTACAAATGGAGTTCATCGAGAGTACTTATGAAGTGCATCCCGACCATCAGCTACTCCTCGAAGTCCATGCTAGAATCTATGGACATCACGCGGCCCCAAGGTCGCTGATTGGGAAAGCCTTTTGCCAAGGTTTCTACTAGCCCACTGTGCTATGAGATGTAGAGGTGGTGGTCCGCAGGTGTGAAGGATGCCAGTTCTATGCTTAGCAAACTCACCTACCGGTGTAGGAGCTTTAGACCATCCCCATCACCTGGCCATTCATGGTCTAGGGCCTCAACATGGTCGAACCCCTCAAAAAGGCCCCGGGTGGCTTCACTCACCTACTTGTGGCAGTGGACAAGTTCACCAAGTGGATAGAGGTGAAGCCCATCACCAATATCCGCTCAGAAGAGGCGGTCAAGTTCTTCCTCGACATCATCTATCGATTTGGTGTTCCTAACTATATCATCACCGACCATGGAACAAACTTCACCATGAAGAAGTTCCTAGACTTTTGTGATGGATACGACATCAGGATCGATTGGGCCTCGGTCGAACACCCGCGGACTAATGGTCAGGTCGAACGGGCCAATGGCATGCTCCTCCAAGGACTCAAGCCTCGCATCTTTGACCGACTCAAAAAGTATGTCAGGCGTCGGGTTGTAGAGGTCCCAGTGACCCTCTGGAGCCTAAGAATGACCCCAAACCGATCCACAAGGTATACCCCCTTCTTCCTAGCATATGGAGCCAAAGTAGTGTTGCCATCCGACCTCGATCATAACGCCCCAAGAGTAAAGGCCTTCGACCAAGACCGAGCCATGGAGGCTCAGTGGGACGCGGTCGACCTACTCAAGAAGGCTCGTGAGACGACTATCATCTGCTTCGCTCCTTACTAGCAAACTCTCCACAGGTACCATAAAAGAAAAATCAGGGGGAAGATCCTCAAGGTCGGTGATTTCGTACTCAGGAGGACCGAGTCCACTAAGGACAAACATAAGCTCTCTCCACCATGGGAAGGACCGTACACGGTGGTCGAGGTGATCCGATAGGGCGCCGACCAGCTGAAGGACGACAACGGCAACGTTCTCACCAACACATGGAACATCGAACAGTTACGTCGTTTCTTTTCCTAAAGCTCGGTCTTACCATTTATTTCCATTCAACGTTTGCTCCTACAGCGCCCTAGCTCGAGCACTCTCACCCAGGGTCACTTGGGGGCTCCACGGGGTGCGATAACACCTCCCTTTTTTACTATCATGTAGTAATACCTTTCGCTCAAACGAAAGGGCATTCTGTTCCTTTGATTACCCTACGTAACTTGTGCTTTAACCTCCCAACCGATCACACGCCGCCACGACCTATGGTTACGAGCAGCTGAGCCTCGCAGGCCACGCCTGGGTTCTTAAGGTTGCAGCCTATGGGTCAACAGGTAGGTGAGAAAAAGAAAGGACAAAAAATAAAGCTACGCAAGGGTAAAAACAAGGGTGGACGGGACAAGCTTCCCTTCATGAGTAATTTCATCACAAAACAAACTTAAAATATTCATGAATGTAAAACTGTTCACATGGGGGCTCCCCCACGAATTCATCTTTTACATAAACTGACTATTTCTAATCCAATTCCATTATGCCCCCTGGCTACATCGGCTAATGGTGCGATTGACAAGGACGAAGGCAGCTCGGCTACGCTCAGAACGACATTTGGCTCGGTTGGGGGTGGGATGATGCTCGCCTCTGACCCAGCCTCTGCTGCCTCCGCAGGCTGGACAACATCTTCCCCATGCACATTTGCAGCCATGGTCAAATGGCGAGCCTCCATCACCCACTGCGTGGTGACCTGCTCTGTCTCGCCCGACCCCTTGGGTTCGTGGCCCTAGCTTACGGGATGTGGCCTAGCCGACAAAACGTCACCTGGCTAACAAAATGTGGCCTGGGCGAGGCCCACCACTACCACAACCTGAGCACAAGAAACGAGGTGCAACCACACGTAAATGACCCTCCACCTTCCCAAGCAGGGTTTGGAGGGGCCCACCGATGGAATCTCCATCGAGGAGAGGCCAACTGGTCCCCTGAGTCAATCGGATGGCTTGGGCGGCTGCTGAGAGACAGGTAAGAAGCAGTGGTATGCCCCATGCGGGTCACGAATAATGGACCTAGATTCCACTTGGACATATCCGATAGGAGCTCCCTGAACCCGTCACTCGAGCCATCGAGGTAACTTTACCAACCCCCGTTCTACCTTTCCAGTGCATGATCATTCATTTATCCAATCTCACGCAAGCATTCATACATTCATACAATACATCCAAGCATTACATATGCAATTGTTGCATCACAACGCTTCACATCACGTCACGAAGCGGTAGTCGTCTCATTCGATATGAGAGGCGACCGACCAGGGTTCAAAGGTCGACCGGTGAAGGGCTTGAGGCTGCCTCATGCCAAACAGAGCCAGGGGAGAACACACAGATGAGCCCCAGCAGCCTTCGCCTAATCTGCTCAGAAGCGGACAGGGTCATCTTGACCTTCTAGTTTGATCCTAACCTCGAGCCATGCCCATAGAATCTCCATCGAGGTCGGGCCAACGAGCCACCTGAGTTAGTCTTTGGAACAACTCGGGTATCTACTGGGAGGTGGGTTAAGGAGCAGTGGAATGCCACATGAGGGCTATGCCGACCTAGTTATGAACGATGAACCCAGATTCCACTCGGACATGCCCGTTAGTAAGCTCACCAAGCGCGTCACTCGAGCCATCGAGGCAAGCGATGTTAGCTCAACCCCTCTGGTTACGGAAATGGTGGATGGGGTGACACATGAAACTTGACCAACCCCTACCAAGCCCAATGAGGCTCGAGGGCTCAGGCCACCCAACCCTGACTCGAGAGTCTAGCCGACCACACAGGTTGTGGTCGGAACGGACACGAGCGAACACCCCGACTAGAAGAGACACAAGAGTCCATAGCCCCAAAAAGAGTACCAAGGTGCTCAACCTCTGATCGACTCCCTAGTCGGCCTCAGGCTCGGGGCTACACCCACCGGGTGCGCTCACATGCACCCGTTGAAAAATGGATTACCAGCGAGTCTCCTCCTCTAGGGTTGGGCGCCTATGTCTGCACAACGCGCATCCGCGGCCTTCGCCAGTCCCTTCCTCAGGGGTTGGGTGCCAATATCCCTCTAGGGCGCCTCCACGGCCTTTGCTAGTCCTCCCCACAGAGGCTGGGCACCCGTAGTCACTTTGCATGCCTCCTCGGCCTTTGCCAGTCCTCCACATGGAGGTTGGGTGCCTAAATCATACTCGGTTACCCTATGCGGTACAACAAACCAAGGGGAAAACAATAGAGTTCCAATAACAACCCCTTCACAACTTCACAGAAGTCCCAAAGGGGCTCGTGGGCTCCTGTTGGATTCATAAACCTAGGGTCCCCAATGGACTCCACTTCTCTACAAAACTTGGCCTAGCAAGAGATGCAATGACAGCACACGCCTGGGCCAGCCTAGATACACAATAACAGGCCAAGACCACGATCTGATCCCTAACTGGATCCTCCAACCAGGGCCTCCCCGAACGGGCCATGACCCATCATAGGTAAGGGGGATACAAAGTTGAAGACGCTCCTACGACCCATCTAGGCCTAGGAGTTCGAAGGTTGGCCCACCAACGGGTTCGACAACCACTTCGGACACCTTTAGAGTGAGGGGTGGAAAGGCCCAACCTCTAGAGGCGGGCGCCACACTCATCTGACCTCTAGGTTGT
Organism: Miscanthus floridulus; assembly: GCF_019320115.1. Lineage (NCBI taxonomy): Eukaryota > Viridiplantae > Streptophyta > Magnoliopsida > Poales > Poaceae > Miscanthus > Miscanthus floridulus. The sequence continues at coordinate 77,403,251 of NC_089582.1, forward strand.
GGGCTCCACCTTGCCCGACCTCTGGGGGCAGGCCTTGCACTCGTCTGACCTATGGGTCAGGGCTCCACCTCACCTGACCTCTAGGGGTGGGCCACATACTCGTTTGACCTCTATGGGTGGGCCCCACACTTGTCTGACCTCTAGGTCAGGGGCTCCTCCTCGCCCGACCTCTAAGGGCGGGCTTTGCCTCGCCCGACCTCTGGGTGAGCCCCGACCGGAAGGCCCGGCCATGGTGGAACCGTAGTCCAACTCTGACCCTTTTTCTCTGATCGAGGATATGCCAAACCTCTGCTCGCTGCTCTTTCCCTACCGACATGGTCAGGGCCAACTGGGAGCAACCAACCAGGGATGCCCACTCAGTGTGGGCCCAGGGAGCCAGTGGAGCAGATAAGATAAGGCGCTCAAGTCAACTGCAATACCGAGGACCGTACCCTACCATGCCCTGTGCACCTATAGGATGGTGCCGTCGGGGCATGATAGATGAACACAGTAGAGCCTGTTAGACACGTCAGAGCATAGACAGTGTTGTGGGCGTTGTCGTTTGCCGTACTAGGCGAACACGGAAGAGCCTGCCAGACACGTCTAGGCATAAACAGTATTGTGGGCGCTAGTGGCCATCCCATACCCGATGGCGTGAGCAACAAAACTAGGCAGCACACGTATATACTTTCTCTCTTTCTCTCTAACTTGTAAGGCCATCCCTTTTAACTATAAAAGGGGATGCGCTCTCTCCCAACAAAGGGGCACGAGATAACTCGAGGACTCGATGACCTGAGGACTCGAACAACTTAATAGCTCTAGAACTCTACAGCTACACAGAGCATAGCTCCAATACTTAGCGCACGTTAGAGCACCCGTCACTCTCTTCCATTCGATTCAGAGAACGACCAAACCCTTAATATCCCCTTCTCATTCCTTACTCGTTTGTAACCCCACAGCAAACTTTAAGCACCTAGACTCAGGAATAAAGTCATCGATCGACTGAAACTGGATGTAGGGCTTGTTGCCTGAACCAATATAAATCATGTGTCATTGAGTGCTAGGCCACATCTGATCATAACGCATGACAAAACTATAAATATTTACTTGTTGGCCACATTTCGCACCAACACCATCCATCCATCATTGGTCCTTGTCATCTCCTCTCCAAGACTAGTGTTGCTAACCTTAGATGCCACTGAACTATCATTCCTCTCATATCAATCTTTGGCAACAACCTCCACAGCAATGTGAGCCACCCTTTCATCCCATTTATCCTTCATCATTACCTACCATTGATCATCCCTTCTAATTTTCCATTTGGAGCCAATATCAGCGTCCAAAACCCAAATTGACAATGTCTGGCTAGGTCTCTAGATAATCTTTGTAGCAACATCATCATAAAACTAAGCTAGACTGTACCAAGTGCTCTTATCCAGCCACAACTCATGCTCTTGCTCAGCCATTTCTACCACACCACCATACTAACCATTAGTGCTATACTTAGCAAGCTTAAAAACTACTCTAAATGCATTGCCAGGTTCAATCCTAGAATGAATATAAACATTCCACAATTAGACATACACCTAGGTCATGCAATCTGCTACCCGTATTGGCGAGAACTTGACTTACCAAGGGGGCAACCGGCAGGATCCATGTGATGGATAAGTCTCTGTGGTTTTTTTGTGGGGCTACAGCTGTGCTCCTTGTGGCTGCATGGTGAAGGACAACATCCTTGACTGGTCCTTGTGGTCTTGCTGCCCAAGGACAGCACAGCACCCTTGACTAGCATCTTAGCATCTAGGACTAGCATCTAGGACAACATCTAGGATAGCATCTAGGACTAGCATCTAGGACAGCATCTTAGACTAGTATCTTGGCATATGCTTGGCTGGCTAGCAGCCTATAAATATGTATCCCCAACCCCTCAGGTTGGCATGGCATTTGGAAATAAACCAGAAAATTACCCCAACTCCTAGTGTCATCCTCACTTGATGAGAGTAAGAATTCTACTACTACCAAGAGTAAGAATTCAGCGACTAACAACTGGTATCAGATCCATACTATCCTGTAGCCTGAGCATCTCCTGCTCATCTCCTTTTCCAGCCACACAACAGCCCCAGCTAGGAGCAGCAGCAGCTCTGGCCGCTCCTGCTCACTCCTCTCCCTCTACACAGATGAGCAGTAGCTCATCTAAAGCAGCCCTCTCCCCATGTAGCAACCCCCTGGTAGCGCGTAATGTCCGTAGGGTAGTCTCAGCGCTCAGTCGCCTTGAGCATGCGGCATCAGCAGGAGGCCAAACTTGCCACAGCAGAGGAACATGAGCGAGTGGCGGTAGAGACCGCTACGACGGTGGCAAGGGCATCAAGGCTGGCAGTGGCGGAGCTAGCAGCAGCTAGAGCAGAGGCGGAAGCAGCGGCGGCGGTGGATGCAGCGTGTGTGGCGGTAGCAGAGGTCAAGGCCCTACGCGGCAGTATCAGTAGCTCCGTTTTTGCTGATGACAGCACCGACATGGACCTCGAGTTGCTGGGGAGGGAGGCAGGATGAGCGCGGGTGGCGCAGTGGGCAGCCGCGTATGCCCACAAGCGCGGCAATAGCCCCGACAGGCGTAGACACGCCGGTGGTGCTCCTAGAGGAGGCGCGCACGGTGGTGGCGCTCCTAGAGGAGGCGTGCATGGTGGTGGCGCTCCTAGAGGAGGCGCGCATGGTGGCAGCGCTCCTAGAGGAGGCGTGCACGGTGGTGGCGCTCTTAGAGGAGACACACACGGTGGCGGTGCTCCTGGAGGAGGCGCGCATGGCAGTGGCGCTCCTAGAGGAGGCGCGCATGACAACAGTGGTGGACGGGTCGATGGAGAGCACGGCCTTCACAGGCAGTGTGGCTCTCTCTCCCTGGATTGGTACCGTGGTTACCACGGGCTCTAGGCTATTGTCAGGGACGTCGGCCCTGGCGGTGGGTGGCCTACCCTCACCAAGACCAACTACGTTGAGTGGGCTACGGTGATGAGGGTAAAGCTCTAGGTGCGGCACATGTGGGAGGCAGTCCGGTATGACAACGTCGACTACAACCTAGATCAACGGGCGTTGGATGCCCTCATCGCTGCAGTCTCGCCTGAGATGCAGTTCTCTCTTACCAACAAGTGGACTGCCAAGGAGGCTTGGGACGCCATCACTGTGGCACGCATCGGCAGCGACCGCGTCCGCAAGTCCACACTGTAGGCACTTCGCAAGGAGTGGGAGAACCTGGCCTTCAAGCCAGGTGAGGATGTTGATGACTTTGCTCTCCGTCTCAACACTCTATTGTAGAAGATGGTGTAGTTCGGTGATGACACCTATGGCGAGGAGAGAGCTATCGAAAAGCTCTTCCGCTGTGTCCCCGAGAAGTACAAGTAGATGGCTCGCTCGATCAGGTCTCTGCTAGATCTCTCCACGATGTCGATCGAGGAGGCGATAGGTCGCCTCAAGGTCATCGATAGCGATGAGCCATAGGCTCTCTCAGGGCCCATCACCACTGGCGGGAAGCTCCTTCTTACTCAGGAGCATTGGCTTGCTAGCCAAGGTGACCGGAAGAAGGGGGAGCCTTCTTCTATGACAGGCGGCCGCAAGCGTGGCAAGCCACGCAAGGCGCGTAGAGATGCCTAGGCCAGGGCGTGAGGATGTGCCGAGGGTGATGCCCGAGACGATGCCTGCTGCAACTGTGGCCAGCTTGGCCATTGGGCCAAGGACTGCCGACAGCCACGACATGGCTAGGCCCATGTCGCATAGGCGAAGGAGGAGGAGCCAGCTCTGTTCATGGCACATGCAAGCATCGAGCTACCTCTAGCGGCACTAGCCGTAGTGGCTCTCCTCCACCTTGACGAGCCAAAAGCACACGCCCTCCTTGGCGATGGCTCCAGCAACGACAAGACTGATGGGTGGTACCTCGACACCGTCGCCACCCATCACATGACTGGTCAACTAGAGTTCTTCACCGAGCTTGACTCTAGCGTCTGAGGCTCCATTAAGTTTGGGGATGCCGCCAGTGTGGAGATCAAGGGCGTCGGCTCCGTCATCTTCACCTCTGTGTCTAGTGAGCATAGGCTGCTCACCGGAGTCTACTACATCCTCGCGTTGAGGAACTCCATCATCAGCTTGGGACAACTAAATGAGAATGGTTCGCACATGGTGGTTGAGGATGAAGTCATGAGGATTTGGGATCGCCATCATCGCCTTCTTACCAAGGTATCCAGAAGCGCAAATTAACTCTACATCCTTAACGTGCAGGTGGCACAACACCTCTATCTCGCTACTCGTTGGGACGACAAGGCGTGGCAGTGGCATGAGCGCTTTGGGCACCTTCACTTCGGGCCCTGAAGTGGCTCAGTGCCACGAAGATGGTGCGAGGCCTGCCATGCCTCGACCATGTGGAGCAGCTCTGCGATGTCTGCATGTTGACAAAGCAGAGGTGACTCCCCTTTCCCCAGCGTGCGAGCTTTCGATCCAAGGAGAGGCTCGAGCTTGTGCATAGGGACTTGTGTGGCCCGGTGACACTAGCCACACCAGGAGGATGATGCCACTTCCTGCTGCTCATCGATGACCTCTCCCACTACATGTGGGTGATGGTCCTCGATAGCAAGGGAGAGGCTGCGGACACCATCAGGCGCTTGCAGGCTGCTACGGAGGCAGAGTGCGTCCGCAAGCTGCGCGTGCTGTGCGTGCTGCGCACCGACAATGGCGGCGAATTCACGGTGGCTGAATTTGTGTTGTACTATGCTGCTGAGGGCATTCAGCGCCACTACTCCACGCCGTATAGCCCACAGCAGAATGGCGTCATCGAGCGGCATAACCAGACGGTTGTGGGGATGGCTCGGGCCCTTCTCAAGCAGAGGGGGATGCCGGTAGTCTTCTGGGGGGAGGCGGTGGTGGCAGCCGTCTACATCCTCAACCGCTCACCTACCAAGGCGCTCGATGGTAGGACACCGTACGAGGCTTGGCATGGGAGTAAGCCGGCGGTCTCCCACTTACGGGTCTTCGGCTGCCTCACGTTTGCCAAGGAGCTTGGCCACATCAGCAAGCTCGATGACAGGAGCACTCCAGGAGTGTTCATTGACTACATGGAGGGCTCGAAGGCCTACTGCATCCTTGACCTAAAGACACAGAATGTGCGCACGGTGCATGACGTTGTGTTCGACGAAGGGCGAGGATGGGCATGGGGCAAGGTGGTCGACGACGGCTCGACTTCAACATACAATGACTTCACTATCGAGTACGTCCACTTCGAGGGAGCTAGGGGAGTAAGCAGCTCTTCTTCGGCGAGCGTGTCTACCCCAGTCCTCGAGCCTCCACCGACCCCAACGCCTGCTACTCCGACAGCACCACGCTCTCCAGCTAGGACCTCGGCTGCAATGAGTCCTTCGTCGGCTCCACCACAGCCGGCACCGCCACACACTCCAGCACCGACAGGCACCTCTCTAGGCATGTCTACTCCAACACTAGCTCATGTCGAGCATAGCCCGATTGAGCTCGCTACTCCGCTCGCTCATGACGAGGAGCGCATCGACGCATACCATGATGGCGAGCCATTGCGGTACCATACGATGGAGAACCTTCTCGGTGACCAGCCGGTGCTGGGACTGGTGCCTCACGACCTGGAGGCGCAGTTGCACCTTGCGTGTGACGATGGCGAGCCTCGGTCATTTGCAGAGGCCGAGATACACATGGCATGGCGCGCTGCGATGCAGTTGGAGATGGATGCGGTTGAGAAGAACCGCATCTAGGAGCTTGCTGACCTTCCTCGTGGTCACCACGTGATCACCCTTAAGTGGGTGTACAAGCTGAAGAGGGATAAAGCTGGCGCCATTATCAAGCACAAGGCTCGCTTGGTGGCATGAGGTTTTGTGCAGCAGGAGGGGGTCGACTTCAATGACGCCTTTGCTCCCGTGGCACGGATGGAGTCCGTGGGACTCCTCCTTGTGCTAGCTACCTAGGAGGGCTGGCATGTTCATCACATAAACGTCAAGTCGATGTTTCTTAACGGCAACTTGAAGGAGGAGTTCTATGTGCACCAGCCGCTGGGATTTGCGATCCTCGGCAAGGAGGGCAAGGTGCTCCGTTGCGCAAGGCCCTCTATGGCTTGCGGTAGGCACCGAGGGCGTGGAATGCCAAGTTGGATTGCACGCTAAAGGGGATGGACTTTGAGCAAAGCTCGCACAAGGCGGCCATCTATCAACAGGGCAGCGAAGGAAATGCTCTGCTGGTGGCTGTCTACGTCGATGACTTGGTGATCACCAGCACCAAGGATGCAGAGGTGGTGGCATTCAAGGAAGAGATGAAGGCCACCTTTTAGATGAGTGACCTGGGGCCTCTCTCCTTCTACCTGGGAATCGAGGTGCACCAGGATGACTCTGGGATCACGCTTTGACAGACCGCCTACGCCAAGCACGTTGTTGAGCTAGCTGGGCTCACCGACTGCAACCTAGCTCTCACTCTGATGGAGGAGAGGCTGAAGCTGAACTACGACAGCATGACAGAGGAGGTGGACGCTACGCAGTACCGGCATCTTGTGGGGAGCCTTCACTACCTCACCCACACACGGCCAGACTTAGCATTCTCCATCGGCTACGTCAGTCGGTTCATGCAGCGACCGACGACGGAGCACTAGCAGGCTGTGAAGAGGATCATCTGCTATGTTGCGGGGACTCTTGACCATGGCCTCTACTACCCTAGGTGCCCTAGGGCGGTACACTTTATTGGGTACAGCGATAGCGACCACGCCGACGACATCGACATCAGCAAGAGCACAAGCGGGATCCTCTTCTTCCTCGGTAAGTGCCTCGTTAGCTGGCAGTCGGTCAAGCAGCAGGTGGTGGCCCTGTCCAGCTGCGAGGCCGAGTACATAGTGGCCTCTACTGCTTCGACTTAGGCGCTCTGGCTCGCTCGATGGCTTGGTGATCTTCTCGGCAGAGACACTAGAGCGGTGGAGCTCAGGGTGGACAGCAAGTCCGCTCTGGCCCTGGCAAAGAACCCCGTTTTCCATGAACGGAGTAAGCACATCCGGGTGAGGTATCACTTCATCCGAGGCTATTTGGAGGAAGGGAGCATCAAGGCGAGCTACATCAACACCAACGACCAGCTTGCGGACATGCTTACCAAGCCTCTTGGGAGGATCAAGTTCCTTGAGCTCTGCTCCAGGACCAGGATGGTTCAACTTTCCCACAAGACGACGCACAAGACTTAGGGAGAGAATGATGGATAAGTCTATGTGGTTTTTTTTGTGGGGCTGTAGCTGTGCTCCTTATGGCTGCATGGTGAAGGACAACATCCTTGGCTGGTCCTTGTGGTCTTGCTGCCCAAGGACAGCACGACACCCTTGACTAGCATCTTAGCATCTAGGACTAGCATCTAGGACAGTATCTAGGACTAGCATCTAGGACAGCATCTTAGACTAGCATTTTGGCATATGCTTGGCTGGCTAGCAGCCTATAAATATATAACCCAACCTCTCAGGTTGGCATGGCATTTGGAAATAAACCATAAGATTGCCCTAACTCTTAGTGTCATCCTGTCTCGATGAGAGTAAGAATTCTACTACTACCGAAAGTAAGAATTCAGCGGCTAACACCATGCTCACAGGTCCGGATCAAGCGCGTCCTACATCAGCCACCTACAAATGAACAACAAACCGACAAGTTCAGGCCAATCCCCCCAAATTCCCATCGAACCCTAACCTTAGTTCGCCAATGCTACATGCATAATACGGGGCAATGGCTTCACTAACCTTCCTTGCGTCGGGAGCACCTGTGGGAACTGCGGATACGTTGGGTTAGAACGAGAACGGGGCACTGTCGTCACCAGAGGCCGGAGTCACCGCGGAGCGGGAGGAGAACGAGGAAGAGGGAGAGAATGGGTGGAGAATGAATGGAATAAACTAAGCGAGGGGGCCTGTCGACAGGATAAAGCGGTAGGGGCAGCAACATCTTTACCCCTGCCTATCCACGCTGGCAGGGTGATCCGGACTACCACGATGAAAAAAATGGTAAAAATAACACAAAGAGAACTGTTTATGTGACAAATATGTAATTGCCAAGGTCAACAGCTAGATGAGTGCCTCTGGCATCTATGCCAAAAATTTAATTTTACGGAAAAAAGGGTGAAAATGCCTGCGTTTGTTTCGCTGTCTTCTCACTTTTGCTCTCAGCCCTATTCTCCTCTTCGCGGCCTTACAAACCTAGAATCGTCTAATCTTGTTCGTACCTACACATGGATCCGTGCGGCACAAGTTTTTGGGATGGTTTCCTGGCACGGGTAGGCGCTTCCCTGCAGGAGCAGGACACAACCAGAAGGTTCCCGTCTTGGCTTCTATGTTTTCCTTTGGCGATTTGCACTTCCACGAGTTGTTGGTGTATGCTACCTTCTAGATTCTGATCTTAAGCATCTTTCTGACTCCATTTGGCTGTGGTGCTCTTTCTTATTTCACGGAGAAGGTTTCCTCTTCGTTTGGACGTGGTTTTTGTATTGTAGATGGATCCTTTCAGGTGGACAACTTGTATTGCCATGATGCGATTTCTGTTCTGACGAACTGCCTGCCTTTTTAATGTAGAATCTAGGTGTCCCATTCCCATCTGGGGTTTCAGATTTGGTTTGGGACTAAAGAGATGAGACCAGATATCCACCTGTTTTCATGTGTCGAACGCTCTTGCTTCTTGTCGATGTAACCTTTTCCCCTGGAAAATTTTGTGGTATCTGTGGATGCATTTTTCAGATGATGGGTGGACTCTTTCGTTGAGTTCAGCGCCCGTTCTGAGCAATAAAATAACCTATATGTGATGTATCAGTAAATTGGTTGTTTCTAGAGAGAGTGGATTGGATTAGTTTCACAGGAACCTGGTACTTCAATCCATTTCTTGAGATGAGGCAAAGCACGGCTTGTTCTAGTAAGAAATTCCACATCTGGTACATATGAGGGAGAAATATCTGCTTCTATGCTTCTCCCGTTACAAAAAGCCCTTTTTGGTTGTTTGCTACTTGACTTCTGTCTCATCATTTGTTTATCCTTATTAGCAATTATTAATATGAGCAGGCATGTGAAACAAGGCAGCTGTAGTTGAGTTTGTTTTTGCTTTCATGCTCTGGAAATTTTATTGTATGGACTGCTCACATAAGAATCTTTTGCTCATTTCTATCCATGCTTATGCTCATCCAGTTCGTTCTTGCATGGGGGAAGAAATTCATTAGATCTGTGAGATAGTCTCCCACTAATTTGCATAAAGTAGCATGTCTTAGTGGCTTATGTTATGATAGTCCATAAGGCTGTTTTGTTTCCATGATTAGTTGGGTACAAATTTCATAGATTTGGAGAATATGAGCTACATTTTTCAGATGGAGCTTTCTTTCTTTCTGCAACTTTATTGCTCAACTTACCTGGATTGGTTTCTGATCGAGAAACCAGTATTTAAGTTGAGCATAATTGCTTTAGGCGATTCTTCCTCCTGTTCCCACTTCAAAAAAGTGCCTCATAGTAAAAACTTGTTTCCATTCTGAAGTATTTTTGGATATGATGATTGATATCTTGCCACCTTCTATTTTGATTAGAGGAGCAACCTTGTATGCATTTGTAGATTGTGATCTATTTTTCTGCTCATACTAAGTTCCATCACATCTTAGTTATACAGTTTTCTTGAGCAAATGAGGTCAGTTGAATAGTTTCGTTTCATCTATTATAAAGCTTTGTTTCCTATCTGTTTATATGCTTTTTGTTATGGTTGGAGTAATGTTAGTTAATAGTTGAATTTAGCATGATTGCAGTATACATTGGCTTTTTGTGTTGTACTCATCATACCAGTTTACTTAACAATTCTTTGATGTCGTGCAAATTTAGTGGCTTTGGAATGATAGTGGTAGTTTTTGTAAAGTATGACCCTGTCAAATGTGATCTTGCACAAATATGTTCATTTCTACCAAAATTTCGATACATTCAGAAGATTGATAGCTGTTCTATTACTGACAAGTGTTATTTTTTGTGGTTATATACATAATTACAATATATCACCTTTTCTTAGTTTCTGTGTATATGGTCTCTATCTAGTGGAAATATTTTCTTTAAATTGAACTGCACAGTTTTCCTTTTGATATGTTATTTCTGTGGGGCCTCTTCAAATGGTAATGGTTGGTTACAACATAGAAAACCTGAAAAACAAGAAACTCTATAGAAGTTATGATGGCGACGTGTTGCTACAATCTGCCATCTTGTTAATTTGAATAGAGTGGGGTGGCCTAAGTTCATAATGGAATTGTTTTTCCTTAAGATCTCTACTCAATTGTTTTTTGTGGCTTTTCACTTTCCTAACCTGTGGACTATGCTAAACTACTGCTTACTGCTGGAAACCGTGGACATAAATTGACCTGTATGTTACTTCCTACCAGAGCTTAGTTACAATTGAGGTGCAAATAATTGGAATAGATCTGCAAAAAATGAGCTCTACACTCTGTAGCATGCAGGGCATATGATTTATGGTGAACTGCCTATAAGATTGCATCCCTACTGTAGTACCTGCATTTACCTCTTAGGTTAATAACTTGTTGGTCTTTCTGTTTGTGGAGACATTATTTCATTATTAGCTTCATATCTACAATTATGAACGTGTGGTTTTTGAATTTGCGTCATGTTCAGACAAACAACCGATGATAAAATTGTGAATCATGTCTAAACTAGCTGCTAGATAAGCAATTTGCTGCAAGTCAATGGACAATATTGCTTTGCTTGCAGTTCATAGGTTTCTAGTATCACAATATGAAAACTACTTGTAAGCTAAACACAGTTCAGGCTTCACATCCTGTGATCATTGGTGATGTCAGTCATGATTACATTTTAAAGGGCATTCTGATCTTTATCTATATACAGTTTCTCCTCTACCATTTCGTGTTTATTTGGGATGTTTTCTGATGACGGTTCGAGCAACATGCAAATTGGTTGAATCCCTACTTTGCCTGCCCCCCGTCTTTTTTGCATATAATATTCCAGTTCATTGCTTCAGCCTTCAGCGTTCTATTGAAATTGAAACAAAGAATACGGCACGCTCCTGCCTTTTATATATCGTGGAGCTCACTGCAAAGCTACTTTGAAAAAGTTGTCTCCTGTTTTCACTTTTCAGACCTCTTATTCCTATTGGTCCATTTGTTTCTTCAACAGATTGCTTCATCACAGTTTGATTGCAGTCGTGACGAGTTGCAATTCCGTTCAGTCAGCTGCTCTATTTTTGTGCGCATCCAAGGTCATGACGAATGATTGCTGCATTAAAATGGTGAAAGATAAACTTAGTATTTTACAAACGTGATCTTTTTCCTTTTATTATGCATATTCAAGTGAATTACAATTCTACTAAAAAATTTCAAGTGACCCAAAACAAAAGATACTTAGCCTACAGATAACAAAATCCAGAACAAATATTAGCAATGGATTGTACAACAGACAGTTATCTTATGTTGTGTATACATGTTCATGCAGTGTTTACATGGCATCAGCTTGGTCACCAACGGGCTTGGCATCAACGTAGTTTGCTTGATGCTGGTTACCAGCATACAAGTTCCTTCGCCCACGATTGTGCCCATCTGTTCCCACCAAAAGAAAGGAATGTCAAAAGCTTTGCAGGAATCAACAAGATTCTCATATGTAAAATGTTGACCTCATGGCACTATCATAACCTGTACTGTATGGGCATAAAATAAGAGAATGAGGGCACATGTGGCCATGCAAAACAGGACCGCCAACTATCATGTGCATTTCATTAAGTTTCACTAAAATTACGAGGGCCAATGTCTATTGTATTACAATACTGCGTAATATACAGCATGCAGAGAAGCACTGTACACCACTGAAATAAACTCCCCTTGTTTGGGGCAACCATCCATCCTAAACTGGAAGCAGAAATGAATGTTTTCTGCAGCATCGTGCAAAGTTCCATAAACCTATGGTTAAGGAACAAATGGATTAGTATTTACCACTTTCACCATCTGATGCCTCAGCAAGCCTTGCTATCGCGTCAATCAACGACTGTTCTTGCTCCTGCAGGCATTGACAGTTAAGATTAAAATGAATGCTTGTTGACAAGTTAACTTGTGCATTCTGGTTTACCTTCAGTGCTTTCTTTGCCTTCTCTACTTCCTGAGGATCAGGATTGCTAACGCTAAAAACTTTCTCCACCTACATGAGCAGATATAGCAAAAGAAAAGTAAAATGAAGTGCACAAGATCTGCAGTTCATTGTAATCATAAATATTCTGAGTTCACTCAAGCCAACCTCTTTTATTAGGCTCTCGGTATGAAGGATATCAATGTCATCAGAACTTCTCTTGCCAACACCATTTTGTGGAGGTGGAAAATCTTTCTTAGACATGTTCTTGTGTAATCCTCTTCCTCTTCCAGAACCTGGCATGGGCCCACCGCGACCTGTTGGCTTCCTAACCCCACTAGTTGGGGCACCTCGGCTGCGCAGATATGTCGCAGGGTCTATCCCAGAGTCATCCTCTTGCCATCTTATGTCTTCAGGCCCCATCTGTACTCAAGAAATTTTCACCATAGTTCCATCAAATTAAAGGTTTTGGTGGGCAGTAACAGATACTTCTGAACACAAAAGTGTGGACACTGAATGCATGGCCAGATAATGCATTTGAAATAAGTGAACAAGATAGGAGAGATCAATGTTTTCTTATTGTCTTTTAATAATGTTATGTCAAGCATGACATGACTTGAAATAATACATGCTACTAGCCTGTGTTTATTATCTAACAATTTCTATTGCCTTATTTTATTACTAAATTATGAGAAAATCAATGAACTGAACAGAAATCAGCCAATCACTACTAACCCAAACCAGATAGCAATCAGCAAGAATAACACAGTAAACCACTGGCAGCTGACAAAGTTATTACTAGAATTTCAACGACCTCACTTCAGATTAAAAGGTTACAAGACCAGCCATCAGCCACTCATTTGCACAAGATATTGACACCACAATCAGCTGCATATTATTATGTCAACATTGTCCTACCCAGTGTAAAATGTGGAGGAAAAATACCTTAAAAATGTTTCGCAACAGGACCCAAAAGTATGCTAATCTGGATGAACACCAACCATATCGAAAGCAAAATTTGGTAAATGGAAGCTTGGCAATCTTTGCAGTAACTAACCAAATAAAAATCTGTTAGTTATTAAAATATGAAGCTACCGCATTTGTATTAGTCTAGTAATCAAGAGCCCCTTGCATGAGAATATGCTTACATGAATTTCATAGAGATCTCAACTTCATATTCTGCTGTCCAGCCTGTCTACATCCCTTTATATATCAGTTTTAATTGTCCATCAGCACAAGTCCATGCTGACACAGCATATGGATGTGTGAATTGATTTAAGTCAGCAAATTTCATCAAAGTAAAATTTACCTTCACGTTCACAGCTGGTGTGACTACCATCTATAAAGATAATTTTCTGAAAGCTAGCTGCGAAAACAAGTGATCCTAAACTACAACTTGCCCATCCAGTGTCAAATTAAAAAAAAAACAAAAGAATATCAGAAAGGAAAATATAAAAATGTCAAGTGACCAAAGTATTCTCATTATAAATAGCATCTATGTACCTCTTTAAGATCAACCCACTCCCAGGTTTCATTTGCCGTATTGATGTCATAAACCAGCGCATAAAGGCCCTGCAATGAATTCCCTAAGAAAGAGCTGGAGGCTAGAAACAAAAGCAACTACCTCGGTATAGTAAAAACGCACCGTTTCAGCATTATAATCGGATATGACTGCTTCATAGAAACTATTATCTTCAGGCCACCGACTCATCACTTTACGACCAACCAAAGGATCGAGATTCTGAGCTTGAGCTTCAGGAGCAGAACCACCTGGAAAATTCCTATTCATGTGTGGTCCTCTTCCACTAGGACCTGCTGAAGATGACATGGGCTTGGCTGCAGAGCCACCTGGTACCTTCTGACCCTGAAAGTGTATGAACTTCTGCCAATGAACAGAAAAGAAGACTTATGGGAAAAATAACTCATTCAAATTTTCTACTTACTGGTTTCGTCTTTTTGCCTTTAGGGCCTGGGGGGACTGCTTTCCTAGCAGTTGAAGACGATGGCTGTGTTGGTGTAGCCAGCTGCTGTGAATGCATTGCAGGTAAAGCAGGAACAGATTGAGATGTCTTTTGTCTCTTACGGCCAGAGGTGGTAGGACTGGGAACAGGGTCATGAATCGGTTGTGGGTTATTGGACAGGCTTGCCTGAAGCCCTCCTGTTGATCTCCATTCCCTTAAATAAAAAGGCAACACAGATTTCGAATGCTGAAACCAAGATAATTTGCATACTGTTACTACAAAAAAATGCTATTCATGCTACCTTATGCTACATATAATATTATCGTTGTTGACTCTATTTAACAGCTCCCTGTGTGCTTTGTCAGATACTCTTAGCTCCTTCCTAAGTTCAGTCATGAGACCTTCCTTCTCCTGGAGAAGGTTAGAGTTCAGTTAACTTTGAGAAATGACATCCAAATAATCAGACACCAAATGAACAGTGAACAGTTTAATGGTCTCAACCCATGTAATGGCATCAGACTGGGCTTTGAATGCACGAAGGACTGAGCAATATGCTTCTTGCTCAAGTTGTTGAATTTGTGCTTCCATATCAGTTGGTGCCCTAGCATATGAACTGGCAGCAGGAACCAGAGATCTCCCATTACCACTGACACGTCCGCTGCCTCTGATACTCCTACTATGTGGAAATTGTGGAAGATCATCATCAGTTCCTGCAACCAACATAGAATTGAGGATGCAACATTTACTGACAACAGCAGCTTTCAAAAAAAATACCCATGGTGCTAGCAGAATACACAAATAGATCAAATTTCGAAATGATCTTGCGAACAAGACAGATATACTTTGATGATTACAGAAATAGTAGTTATATTGTTCATAACAAGAATATTTAGCAGTTCTAGAGGGCAACTACTTTTGAATACACATCACAAACAACTTTTGAGGAAACTAATATTGATATGGTTCACAACTTCCCTAAACGCACTGGCCCATCTGCACAAGAAGTCATACTGTATAATATTTACACACCAAACCATTCAACCTTATCACAAACCAATTTTTTTTAAACAAATTATAACAATTCCAACAAAGCAAAAGAAGTTTTTCAGGAATCAGGACTAGTGCAATATCCACGGACTGAGACTCACTGCGATCAATTAAACAAATAAAGAAGTGAAGAAATCTCCAAGATAGCAAAGTGGTGCAATTTCTACCAATAGTCAAGGCCTACAAAAAGCTTCAAAATTAAAAAGGCTGCATATTTTTAACAGCATAGTTCAGCTTACATGACAGATTGGACACAGCTCACAACAATAAGTAGGCTAAAAGGCTGGACACGTTTTGTTAAATAAATCAAGAATCTAACAAACATGAGGAACAAGATAGGTCATCGAAATCCAGTTGGTTGGCCCCAACATAATACTTACATCAAATCACTTGGGCAAGGTTGGAATGTAAACTGCTAGCTGCCCTAAAAAAGAACTATTCTCAATGCCTCAATCAATACATTGATGTAACTACTAAAATTCATCTAGCATTCCTTGCCATAAATCTTAAACTCTTGTATATAGGATATGCTAAGATAAAGCAAAGCACTGAGAATCACAAACAAATTCGCACAATATAGAGCAATAAGCAATATCACAAGAAGACATCATCAGTTACCAGATTGGCAACTTCAGGTACTTCACCAATTTTATCTGCAATCCCTTAATCACACTGGCTATTTGGAGATGACATTATGATATGCACTTATCACTCGTTCCAGAATGTGAAAGCTAAAGAATCAGGCTCTAAGCTCGGGACATGGCATTTGTGACCCTAGCCTCTTAAGTTGTTACAGACATCTAAAGATTATGCAAGCATGGTTTGGCTGCTAATCAAAATCAAAAGATAAATAATAAATGTACCTAAAACATTGTCAGTTTCCAAACCCTAATACTAAGGTAGTAAATCCTCAATTGAGTCAAGCCCATAACACTCATTCTACATCAAACTAAATTTCATAAACATAACTGAATAGGTATTTCAGCAACATATAAATTGCAAACACTATTGGCGCATACAAAGCCAGCACTATCCGAGCGCACGAAACCAGATATCATACAGCAGCAAGTTTCCCATGAGAACTCCCAGAGTACCATGCTCCAAAGAGCCCCCTATACCAAATGTTCACCATTGGATACACAATTCAATTTTGCAGAAACAAAGGATACCAAGAGAGGAGAACCCCATTAATTCTCTAGCTGTCCAGAACAATTAAATATTTATAAGAAATCCAAACCGTGAAGCAAAGAAAATGAGAAATGAAGCTGAAACAGCCAAATTCACTCCACAAGTCCACATGAAGGAAATTCTGCACTTCTATTTGGCGGGTTGTATTTTCCTGATCCTGAAAACTGCAAATTATACAGAAACCCCCCAAATCAACCATGAGAAACTCAATTCACTAAAGCAGAAACAATATTCCTGAGCAAGAATTCACCACAACACCCAAGTTCCAACAACGTATGGTTATTTCCCCAAAACTGGTGAATTCCACATAACTCTAACCCCAAAACCCTGCTCCCGTCAGGCAAGCTCAAACCCTAGCTCCCAAATCCATCCAACCACCCTGAGGACGCGACCTTGTAGCCCCCTCATCTTCACAGCCAAGGAACTGGCATTCGCTAGGAAGGACCTGAAGCAAGCAAAACCCTAGGGGTGGAACCCAAACCCTAGGCAAGGAGGCGGACCCTAGCTCGAGCTCCCCCGCACTCACCGCTGCTGTCGGAGGGCCGGTATTCCATGGCCGACCCTCGGGGGCGACTCCGCCAACCACCACCCACACCACCGGCGGTGGTGCAACAGGCGCGAACCTGAAAGCGCCCAACGAACAGGGATCAGCTCCCTCCACCACGCCGGGGCTCCAGCTGCCACCCCCAAGGCCGCCACCGTGGCGGCCAAGGGTCAGCGAGCGCTCACCTGCGGCGGATGCGGGGGCGCGGCGGGGAGTCGGAATCCGGCGAGATTTGGAGGAGGCGGAGAGGCTGGGGGTGGGGGAGGAAGAGAGGAGAGCTAGCTGTGCTGTGCTACTGCTGGTATGGTGTCGGGCACTTCGATTTCGGGCAAGCGAAACGGAGGAGAGAGAAAAGAGCGACCCGACGGACTTGAAGCGGATTTTATAACCGTGGACTGCCCGTACTGCAGTCTGCGGGTAAATGCTGCAAACGTTGCCGCACCACAGTCTACAGTAGCATTAGGCCCGTCTGGATCCACGGTGCAATAGGCAGCGTCTGGATCACATGTTTTAAGAATCGAAAAAAATCTTGAAATCTCCTCTAAACCCCGTAGACTCTACGGTTTAGAGGATTCTAACAGCATCTCTAAACATTAGCTAAAAAAGACTAGCTAAACTTACTAATTTAGCTATTCTTTAAAATAGATTTGACAAAAAAATACTTGAGTACTCCAATAACTCTGTAAAACCAAGATGCTAGATGTCCAGTGAGGTAGGCTATCTAAAAGTAGAGAGCGAATAAGGTGTGACGGAGGCTTACTAAATTTGGAGAGTCGTTTGCATAGTCTGTTGGAGATATTTTTTCTTTAATAATAGCCAAATTTACTTTTAGGAAACGATTTGACTAATCTTTTAGAGATGCTCTAATACAAAGACACAGAACAAAAAAAAACTTCAGAGATTATTTTTATCCAAAATCCGGATTTTATAATCTCATCTAAATATGCCCTTGACATCCGATTAAGACCTGTCTTATTTCTTGTCTCAACAAGCTAAAACAATTTATGGCTCCCCTTTGAATTGTAGGAAAAATGTGGGTTCCCATTTCTAGGGGGGGGGGGGGTTGTTACTGTAGCCTTTTGGTTAGCGGAAATCACTTGCATGAAAAAGAAACTTTCTTTTAAGTTCGATTTTATTGGAAGACTATGGAAAAGAAACATCCACTCAAACTTCATGCTTCTTGTGTTTTTTTCTGTAGATGATCCAAACACTTATTTTTATAAAATCCTATGTTTCTCATTTCTCTGATTTACATATGCATTCCTATTATATTATTGTGTTTTTTTGTTCATGTTTTTTTTTCAATCATATGTTCCAACTGACGAACAGGAAGAGCCTTGGTGAATCCTTGTGTAATTTGGTCACCAAATGGAACAAAATCAATGTCAAGTAATTTGTTGGACACCCGTTCTCTCCTAAAGTGATAGTCCACTTCAATGTGTTTTGTCCTGACATGAAAAAATGGGTTAGCATACAAATATTTTGAACCAATGTTATCACACCACAATTTTGCGGTACGTGGGCTTTGTATTTCTAGTTCCAATAAAGTCTAAATCAACATTATTTCTGTTGCGGCATTGGCAATAGCTTTATATTTTGCCTCTGTACTAGATCTTGACACTATGGGTTGTTTGCGTGCACTCTAGTAGATAAGATTAGTTCCAAGAACAATAGTAAACCCACCAGTTGACCTTCTATCATCTAGAGATCCTGCCAAGATTAGTTTTGTTGGTTGATAACTTAGAGCTTTTCAAAATGAGGTCTTTTTGTTTCAGGGTCAGAAATTTCGGACCCTAGTCAGAATTTCCAAAGTCCTATTGACTACTCTCACAAAACAATGTGCATAGATTCAAAATGCTTTAAGGATCGAAACTTCCAATCCCTATTGGAATTTTTGATACATCACCCGAATACACTATAAGGGCTAGAATTGTGTGGGGAGTACATATCTCTCTCCCCCCTTCTCTACTCATAAAACTACACACCACTAGGCCCTAACACACCAAGAACACTAAAAGCCCTCATCTCAACCTCCCCTTTCTCCTTCTCTTGTGCATCTTGTGATTGATTCCTCTATTTGTGGAAGGGAGTGCTTGAGGGGTGTGTAAGAAAGCTTGTGAACTCCATTTTCTAGATCTTTAAGCACTTGTGACCTTGCCAGGTCATTGATTTCACTTTGTTACTATTGGATTTTGATCTGCTGAAAATCCTAGGCGGCTCGGTGTTGCCCGGGAGCTCTCCATCTGTGGAGATCCCTAGGAAGTTTGTGTTACCCATCTTTTCTAGTGAATTTGTGTCGGGGTGACCTTTGTGGTTGCCTTGGCAAGAGGAGAGTGGTAAGAGACTCACATTTGTGGTCTGCTCAACAATGGGGAAGTAGGTACAACTTGTGGTGTGATCGAACCTCGGATTAAATCACATGTTCTTGACCTAGTTCTAGGTTTCTGTTTGCCCGATCTACTTGCATCGAAGGTTATAGGGCTCTTCAATGAGTTGAACACATTTCATCTACTCCTCTACATGTGTGGTAACTATGGCTCAATGTTACATTGATCATATCATGTGGCAGAACCTCCTAAGGAATCAGGCCCACGTGCACCTATCATTGTCCTGATAGACCTCAGATAGCGTTCACGAGTTTCCAACAACTCAACAGGTCTGTCGGGTGTCCTCGGGAAACCCGAATCATCCATGATTCTCTTTTTCAAACAAGATCTCAATCACAGACATTGCAGATTACAACAGTTTATTCAAATATATACATTAGAGTAAAAGATAGCGGAAGTCTTAAGGTAACATAGGTTACAAACCAGTTGTTTTTAAACTTACAATACCATAAGTGTTATACAACCATAGTAGCGGGATAATATTACATTAACTTTATTTATCAAACAAACTAGTGCCTTGTCCAAAGGCCATTCATCATTCCTCATCGTCATTGACTTCAAACACAGACATGCAGCAGGGACCAAAACAAACCTGCGCATGTGACTCACCTGCAACAAGGGTTAACAAACCCTAAGTACAAAGGTACTCAACAAGACTAACCCGACGTAACGGGGTGTAAGACTTTAGAGATGCAGAGGTTTGGGGCAAGGTAAGGATGTAGCAAGATTCAAAAGTTCTTTGCCAAAAGCTTACTATTCTTCATTCTATTTTCAAGTTTTACCCCTAAGTTCTTTTAGTTCATTATCTCAACTAAATGTACATTTCCCATATTCCATTCTTTCTCATTCCATTCTTTTCTCATGTTTTAGTAATTCACCAGTCCTGCATTGCTTCTGTAATGAATCGAGTCTCCATATCCGTGGAGCACCGGCAATTCGAATTGATTCAAGTCCCAGCTGGGGATTCCTTATCACACGACATATGTAGAACTTAATCTTGCATATATCAACCTCGCTACAGGATCCTCCTATACTAAGTCATCTCCATGCCACCCGAGAGCACAGCACACCTCAAATCTGGCCACATTCCAGCCACGAGGGTACATGCTACTCTCGCCATCTCTCCACTCCCAGTGCATGGGCATTCATCTTAGTATCGAATTAGCCGAAGTAGGCTTACCAGAGTATGTGACCAGTACTACAAAGTGTCTCATTCAGAAGATCCACAATGAGTGGCCTTTAAGCGACCTAGTCGGCAACATTACCCAATATTCAAGATAAGTCACCCGACTAGTTCTAGTTCATTCTACTTTCTTTCTTTCTTTGGCCAGTATGCCATCTTTGATTGTATCAAAACTTTTATTTTGAAAGCCTACCATAAAGCATACTAAGCATTCTACGCTTTTGTAAATGAAAACATCTTCAAGGATGGTAAACAATTAACAAGGTAGGCAATGCATCAAGTAGGTAACATTTGACATATCAACTTAATGCAATAAGTAACATAGGTGATAAACTTTTCAAAGTAAACAAGGTAAGGGTTTAATGCATAAACCGGGGCTTGCCTTCGTTGACGATCTCAGGTTCTGGATCAGTATCACGATTATCGAATCCCGTGACAACCGGGGATTCTTCCAGAACTTGTTCAACTAGAATCGTTTCACTCTCAGGTTCTACATGAAACGATAACATATGCTTTAACATGATGATAATGTAAACATGATGCTTTCATGGTACATGAAATGTAAAAACACCCCGAATACGATTTTCCTTCACGGTACAGTTGCAAGCCAACAAAACCAACTTGTAATCCTACCATCAAGAACCACACATGTGACTTGACCAAATGAATCTTGAAACCCTACTAGTCACAAAACATGACCAAAACAAGATCCAACACTAATCAAACACTTAGGGTTTGTCTTTATTTATTTTTGAATTAATCTAGAATTAAGCCCAAAAATGAACTTGTTCCAAATGACCTGAAAATTTTATGTAAGCTTCCTTATGACAAATTAGTGTACCAAAACAAATTTCATAATTTTTGGGATTATTCAGTGACTTACAAAAATCATGGAAATTGCATTTATCAATTAATGGACTGAATATTTGAACATTAAAAATTTATTCAAATTTCAAGTTTCAAATTTTTAAACCATACTAGAACATGTACAGAAGCTACACACAAAATTTCAGAATTTTTGGAGCTATGAAGAATTTCCTACAATTTCCCAAAGTTTTAGCACTATTCATAATTTCAGAAAATATAAAATTGCACTGTTCTTCTTCCTCACTCGCACTGACAGCCAGGCCCCGCTGTCAGTGACCCAAAGAAGATGCACGGCGGCACTGTCTGCTCCGATCGGCAAAACGCGCCGGCGGTGAAGCTCTGGCGAAGCAGACCGCACCTACATGACCTACTCTTTCCCCCGAATCGATCTTAGCTATCAGAAAGGAAAAAGGTGCACTGGAGACACCTCCACGCCGGGCATGGCGACCTAGGCACGACGGTGTATGGCGTAGCCACGGTGACGTTGCAGTAGGGACCAAAGCGAAATGATCTTCACGTTTAGGAGCTCACCGTGATCACGTAGATAGACTCGGTGAAGACGGAGATGTACTGGATCGACGGGACCACGGTGAGACCGAGGATGGCAGAGCTCCAACCGGCTCCGAAGAAGACGAAGTCGCGCGGCGGCGCTAACAGGCTAGAGGCGAGGCGAGCAGGTCAGGAATGAGCGGCAGGGCGAGGCGGAGCTTTTGGCCAAAGCAATTGGCCCTAGATACTACAACGAGGACAAATTGGACGAGTGCGGGCAGGACACCGGCGGCGAGCAGTCGATGGGAAAACTGTGAAATGACGACAGCGTGCTCCTATTTATAGCAAGAAGTAAGGCGTGCGGTGTCGACAGCACACGGGCGAACTCGCCACGGAGGCATTGGCGTGTCACCACGTGTGAAAGCGGCGAAGAAGGTTAGCGGCGAACAGCGACGTGTCGCTGGTGGCAAGCAGAGAGGTGGATTTTGATTTTTGAAATATTTACAGAACTGCCACTGAGTCCATTTTTCAAATTACTCTCAAATTTTCTAAAGAAGTTGAAAATCTCCAAAAATGAAAGTTGTTCAATTTTTCAAACTCTACAACTTTGCTTCTAGGAACATTTTCAAATTCTGCCTCCATTTTGAAATTTGAATTTGGGGTGCATTTGAGCATTTGAATCATTTCAAAATTACTCCAAATTTTATATGTAAACTTGAAAAACTTTGAATACCAAAGTTGGTCTACATAAAATAATCTCCAAGTTTGCTTTTTGCCTCAACCCCAAATTCCACATGGATTTTGAATTAGTCAAAAGGGGCAAAAAGGACTTTTGTGATTTGAATTTGAATTCAAATTTGATTTGTCTTCCTTTTACTTAAATTTTGATTTTTGACTAGTAACATGGCTCATTAGGGTTATTTGAGTCAAAAGACACATGACCTCACATGATCACATGAATTTTGACCATTGTAGCCATGATCTTTATTTAGGGTTTTGAATCGCATCACATGAAATAACAACATTCTGAAATAAACCTTATTTAGTGAATGCATTCCAAACTTTATACTATATGAATGCTTTGCAATGCATATGATGACATGTCAAATTTTAGTGCTAGGTCAAAACACATGAGGTGTTACAACTTTTCCCCCTTAAAGAAATCTCGTCCCGAGATTTAAAACCCAAGGCTAAGTAATAGAAAAGGAAATGTGTCAAACTAACACATCATAACTTTATTCAAAAGGCTAGTGAGGGTGTTTTCCATTCTGTTAACAACAAGACAAGTTACAATATAGACAAGGTATTGCAACTAGATAGAAGCGAAGAAGTCAGGAAAGTTCTCTTGTAAGTAATCCTCGGACTCCCAAGTAGCTTCATCTTCAGTGTGTTGATTCCATTGTACTTTGTAGAACTTAATTGTACGCCTTCGAGTAATTCGATCTTTCTGATCTAAGACTCTAATGGGGTACTCGGCATAAGTCAAATCAGGCTCTAGTTCTACATCACCAAAGTCGATCTCTTGGTCAGGTACTTGAAGACACTTCTTTAACTGAGATACATGAAAGATATCATGCATCGCTAACATGTGATCAGGTAGCTTGACGCGATAGGCGACTGGTCCACATCATTGTTGGATCTGAAAAGGACCGACATAACGGGGCGCCAACTTTCCCCGAATCCCAAAACGATGAACTCCTTTCATCGGTGATACCTTGAGGTAGACATAATCTCCCACTTTGAATTCTAGCGGTCGTCTCCTCTTATCAGCATAGCTTTTCTGTCGGGATTGAGCTACCTTCATATTGGCTTGTATAAGTTTAACTTTCTCTTCAGCTTCCTTGACCACATCCGGTCCAAAGAACTAATGTTCTCCAGCTTCTGACCAATTTAAAGGTGTTTGGCACCTACGGCCATACAATACTTCGAATGGTGCCATTTTAATACTCTCTTGATGGCTATTGTTATACGAGAATTCAGCTAAGGGAAGGCATTCATCAAATTTAGTACCAAAGGAAAGGACACATGCCCTTAACATATCTTCAAGAATTTGATTTACCCTCTCAGTCTGTCCATCTGTTTGCGGATGATAAGCAGAACTACGGATAAGTTTAGTTCCTAAAGACTCATATAGACTTTTCCAAAACTTGGATATGAACAATGACCCTCTGTCAGAGACAATAGTCTTGGGTGCCCCATGCAGACTGAAGATTCTATCAAGATAAAGCTTTGCATACTGCTCCGCTCGATATTTATCTTTAACTGGTAAGAAATGAGCTATCTTGGTTAGGCGATCAATAATAACCCATATTGAATTGTAGCCTGTAGCTGTCCTAGGCAATCCCACGATGAAGTCCATACAAATATCTTCCCACTTCTAAGATGGAACTGGCAACGAATGTAATGGACCTGTAGCCTTCATATGAACCGCTTTGACTCTTTGACAAATATTACACTTGGCTACATATTGAGCTATTTCTATTTTCATTTTGTTCCACCAATATCTCTTTCTCAAATCATGATACATTTTATTATTACCCGGATGAATGGAGTATCTTGTAGAATGAGCTTCATCAAGAATCTGCTTTCACAGCTCCGGATTTTTGGGTACTACCAATCTATCCTTGAACCATACAACATTTGATTCATCAATCTTGAAACATGTTGGTTTTCCAGATCTGACTTTATCCTTGATATGGGCTATGCCCTTACTTTTCCGTTGAGCATCAATGATCTGATCTTTGATAGTGGACTCAATTGCAATATTGGACAGGGAACCTTGTTCTATGATTTGTAAATTCAGATGCTCTATCTCTTGACACAATGTTTGTTGCATAGGTTCTACAATCAGACAATGACAATGACTCTTGCGACTCAGGGCATCAGCAACCACATTAGCCTTGCCCGGATGATAATGCACTTCTAAGTCATAATCTTTAATAAGTTCCAACCATCTTCTTTGCCTCATATTCAATTTTGACTGAGTGAAGATGTATTTCAAACTTTTGTGATCCGTATAGATATGACATATATTGCCCAATAAATAATGTCGCCAAATCTTGAGTGAATGGACAACAGCAGCTAATTCAAGATCATGGGTGGGATAATGTTCTTCATGCTTCTTGAGTTGTTTGGAAGCGTACGCTATGACTCTGCCTTCTTGCATAAGAACATAGCCAATACCAATTCTAGATGCATCACAATAGATATCAAACGGTCTCTCGATATCAGGTTGTGCTAATACTAGTGCAGTTGTCAGCAACTTCTTCAATGTCTGAAAGGCCTCTTCACATTCTGTTGACCATACAAACTTAGTTTGATTTTTCAACAGTCCAGTAATTGGCTTTGCAATTCTGGAGAAGTCAGGGATGAACCGACGATAATACCCTGCCAACCCCAGAAAACTATGAACTTGATGAACAGTGGTAGGTGCTTTCTAGTTAAGGACTTCTTCTACCTTGCTCGGATGAACAGCTATACCTTCAGCAGATGGCACATGACCTAGAAATTGTACTTCCTCTAACCAAAATTCACATTTGCTGAATTTGGCATATAGTTGGTGATCTCTTAACCTTTGTAGAACAATACGGAGATGTTCTGCATGTTCCTCTTTGCTCTTAGAATAGATAAGAATATCATCAATGAATACCACGACAAACTTATCCAACTTGGGCATGAAAACTGAGTTCATCAGGTACATGAAATGAGCCGGGGCATTGGTCAGCCCAAAAGACATGACTAGATACTCATATAGACCATATCGGGTAGTAAATGCTGTCTTCGGCACATCTTCTTGTCTGATCTTAATCTGGTGATAGCCCGATCTCAAGTCTATCTTCGAGAATACCTTAGCTCCCGCAAGTTGATCAAAAAGCAAATCAATTCAGGGTGAGGGGTATTTGTTCTTGATGGTGACTTCATTTAACGGCCGATAGTCAACACATAACCTTAAGGTTTGGTCCTTCTTCTTCACGAAGATAGCAGGGTATCCCCAAGGTGATGAACTAGGTTGAATGAAACCCTTGTCTAACAACTCTTATAGTTGCATTTTTAATTCTGCTAGTTCTTTGGGTGGCATCCTATATGCTCTTCTGGACACTGGTGTCGTTCCTGGTTTACGATCAATTCTGAACTCTATGTCTCAGTGTGGTGGCAGACCAGGTAGATCATCGGGAAAGACATCCGTAAACTCACATACCACTGAAATTTTCTCGGCTCCTTCAACAATAGTTACACAGACTGTTCCCACAGTACTCTTAGGAAAGGGAAGTTGGATGAGAAGTTGGGTTTTGCTGTTAGGTGCATTTACCCTTATGGTTCTACGCAGGACATCTATGATAGCCCCGTGTTGAGTTAACCAATTCATACCAAGGATCACATCTATATCTTGATCCTTTAATATCATCATATTTGTAGGGAACTCATAACCTCCCAAATCAATAGGTACATGCTGAACTACCTCCCTTGTATAGATTTGTCCCTCGGGCGACTGTTATGGTAGGGCTCTTTTATTTCCCCAATAGCTATCCCATGCTTCACAACAAATGTACGATTGATGAATGTATGGGATGCACCAGAATCAAATAAGGTAATTGCAGGATGCTTAGCAATGAGAAACATACCCATCATTACTGGTTCTCCTTCTAGAATAGATTCCACTTGAGTATAGAAGACCCTTACAGTTTTCTTCTCAGCCTGACCCTTCTGATTGTTCTGAGCATTGCCCTTGTACTAATTCTGAGCTTGATTAATAGGGGCTTTGGGTGCATTAGGATTGTTCTTCCTAGGATACGGACATTCTTGGGAAAAATGTCTGGGTTTACCACAATTATAGCATGGAAAATTGTGATTCTAGGGAGTAGCATTGCGGTTTGCATTATTTGTATTATTTTGCTGCTACGGTGCTTGATGAGTATAAGGCGTATTAGTTGCAGGGCGAATGAAGATTTGCTGCCTGCTTTGGCCTTGTTGTGGGTGGAATGATGCATGGCTATGATTCTGAGGATGGTAGACTATCTTCTGACGCTTTCCACTCGATGATCCGGAAGCAAATATTTTCTTCTTCTTCACCTCCTTGTGTCGGCGGTAATTCTCTTCCAAAGCGATAGCAATATTGATTGTCTCATGGTAAGTTGCGTTACCACAAGTTACCATCATGGTCTGAAGTTTAGTGTTTAGGCCTCTAAGAAAATGATTCTTTTTCTTCCTGTCAGTATTCACATACTCAATAGCATACTGTGACAGGTGGTTGAAACACTCAACATAATGCATCACTGGGTGCTCCCCTTGCTTAAGAGCCAAGAACTCTTCTAACTTCATGGTCATCACACCGTCTAGAATATAGTGTGCCCTGAAGGCATCCTTGAACTCCCTCCAGTTGATTTGGTGACCAGCAGGCTGTACTGCCACCAAATTTGCCCACCAGGCACCAGCAACTCCTCAGAGTTGCTATGCCACAAACCTTGGTTTCTGAACCTCGGTACAGTGAATCAGCTCAAACTTTTGCTCTATTGTCCTAAGCCAATCATCTGCTTCTAAAGGTTCTTCTGCCTTAGAGAACACCGGTGGACGTGTCAGTAAAATCCACATAGGTTGACTCGTCGTTTCCATTATTACGATGGCCACGATTAGGGTATGGTGCCTACTGGTTCTGCGCCAATTCCCTTAACAGCCTAGCATTCTCTGCCGTTGCATTGACAAGTGCAGCTATGGCATCTACCATAGTCGAAGGCATTGGTGGAGGATTTGGGCATTCATCATCGTCATGCGAGCCACTAGCACCGGTTCGGGTAATAGGACGAGGCATCTGTTTAGAGAAACACGTTTACTTACATTATTCTTTATTGAAAGCATTTAAAAGGTTTCATGCTACAAAGGGTCCTTATTTATATTACATGTCTTGTATCCCACAAGACAACCCTGGTTTTCTAGGAAAGCAGTAAAGGAACTATTACTACTCCGAGCTCTCAGTCTTCGGCATCCGTGCCCATATCGGACGAAACCTCATCTTCATCTAAGAAGTACACTAACTCCTTAGGATCCTCCTCCTCTTCTTCATTCTCGACTTCTCCTAGATCTACAATCATTTCTTCATCTGTAACTTCACCATCCCCATGAGGAGGATGAAGTTGAGCGTACAATAGGTGGACATTCTCATGAAGAATGGCATTGTCCATCTCCAGATCTTCCACGTAGAACTCCAACTCATGGACACGTTCATTGGCCGCATCCTCTTGTGTCTAGGCTTCATTCCGTAGCTCCATGGTCATGGTGATGCCCCTTTGCATTTCCGCCAACTCCTCTTGATCTTTGGCATGAGCTCGACGAAGAGTGTTGAGCTCCTTGTTAAGGTTCTCGACGTTGGCAGGGTTTCTTGAAGATCCTTCCTCTCCTAGGTTCTTGGAACTTCCCTCACCAAGCTCGTGGTTTCTTGGTGCCAATTGGTGACGAGGGACTCCATGAGGTCCGGTGGACTTGCGTGTGGTTTTCTTGGTCTTTGCCATAGCCTGTAGGATTTTAAGGTAGGACTATAAGAATAGCTTGTGGATAATGGAGGTTAGCAAAAATGGGATTGACATTACTTACCCAACCACTATTAAGGGGAATTATTATGCAAGGTGCTCAAGCATGATGCATGAATCGATCTTATGAATCTAAGTACAAAAGATTTATATAATCATAAGTACTAGATTTTTAATACATAGGACAAACCTAATCATATTATCTGCCACAAACTTTCAAATAAGACAGGATTGAGTCTAGATCAAAGGTAAGAAGAAAGAAATTTGAACTTTAAAATATCAAGTTTACTTTCTTTGATCCAAATCATTTTGAAGGTTTTCCAAAGTAACCTACAATGATCTTAGATGGAAACGCTCTGATACCAGCTGTGGCAGAACCTCCTAAGGAATCGGGCCCACGTGCACCTATCGTTGTCTTGATAGACCTCAGATAGCGTTCACGAGTTCCCAACAACTCAACAGGTCTGTCAGGTGTCCTCGAGAAACCTGAATCATCCACGATTCTCTTTTTCAAATAGGATCCCAATCACAGACATTGCAGATTATAATAGTTTATTCAAATATATACATCAGAGTAAAAGATAGCGGAAGTCTTAAGGTAACATAGGTTACAAACTAGTTGTTTTCAAACTTACAATACCATAAGTGTTATACAACCATAGTAGCGGGATAATATTACATTAACTTTATTTATCAAACAAACTAGTGCCTTGTCTAAAGGCCATTCATCATTCCTCATCATCATTGACTTCAAACACAGACATGCAGCAGGGACCAAAATAAGCCTGCGCATGCGACTCACCTGCAATAAGGGTTAACAAACCCTAAGTACAAAGGTACTCAACAAGACTAACCCGACGTAATGGGGTGTAAGACTTTAGAGATGCAGGGGTTTGGGGCAAGGTAAGGATGTAGCAAGATTCAAAAGTTCTTTGCCAAAAGCTTACTATTCTTCATTCTATTTTCAAGTTTTACCCCTAAGTTCTTTTAGTTCATTATCTCAACTAAATGTACATTTCCCATATTCCATTCCTTCTCATTCCATTCTTTTCTCATGTTTTAGTAATTCACCAGTCCTGCATTGCTTCTGTAATGAATCGAGTCTCCATATCCGCGGAGCAATGGCAATTCGAATTGATTCAAGTCCCAACTGGGGATTCCTTATCAAACGACATATGTAGAACTTAATCTTGCATATATCAACCTCGCTACCAGATCCTCCTATACTAAGCCGTCTCCACGCCACCCGAAAGCACAACACACCTCAAATCTAGCCACATTCCAGCCACAAGGGTACACGCTACTCCTGCCATCTCTCCACTCCTAGTGCGTGGGCATTCGTCTTAGTATCGGATTAGCCGAAGTAGGCTTACCGGAGTATGTGACCAGTACTACAAAGTGTCTCGTTCAGAAGATCCACAATGAGTGGCCTTTAAGCGACCTAGTCGGCAACATTACCCAACATTCAAGATAAGTCACCCGACTAGTCTCTAGTTCATTCTACTTTCTTTTTTTCTTTGGCCAGTATGTCATCTTTGATTGTATCAAAACTTTTACTTTGAAAGCCTACCATAAAGCATACTAAGCATTCTACGCCTTTGTAAATGAAAACATCTTCAAGGATGGTAAACAATTAACAAGGTAGGCAATGCATCAAGTAGGTAACATTTGACATATCAACTTAATGCAATAAGTAACATAGGTGATAAACTTTTCAAAGTAAACAAGGTAAGGGTTTAATGCATAAATCGGGGCTTGCCTTCGTTGACGATCTCAAGTTCCGGATCAGTATCACGATTATTGAATCCCATGACAACCGGGGATTCTTCTAGAACTTGTTCAACTAGAATCGTTTCACTCTCGGGTTCTACACGAAACGATAACATATGCTTTAACATGATGATAATGTAAACATGATGCTTTCATGGTACATGAAATGTAAAAACACCCCGAATACGATTTTCCTTCACGGTACAGTTGCAAGCCAACAAAACCAACTTGCAATCCTACCATCAAGAACCACACATGTGACTTGACCAAATGGATCTTGAAACCCTACTAGTCACAAAACATGACCAAAACAAGATTCAACACTAACCAAACACTTAGGGTTTGTCTTTATTTATTTTTGAATTAATCTAAAATTAAGCCCAAAAATGAACTTGTTCCAAATGACCTGAAAATTTTATGTAAGCTTCCTCATTACAAATTAGTGTACCAAAACAAATTTCATAATTTTTGGGATTATTCAGTGACCTACAAAAATCATGGAAATTGCATTTATCAATTAATGGACTAAATATTTGAACATTAAAAATTTATTCAAATTTTAAGTTTTAAATTTTTAAACCATACTAGAACATGTACAGAAGCTACACACAAAATTTCAGAATTTTTGGAGCTATGAAGAATTTCCTACAATTTCCCAAAGTTTTAGCACTATTCATAATTTCAGAAAATACAAAATTGCACTGTTCTTCTTCCTCACTCGCACTGACAGCCAGGCCCCGCTGTCAGTGACCCAAAGAAGATGCACGGCGGCGCTGTCTGCTCCGATCGGCAAAACGCGCCGGCGGTGAAGCTCTGGCGAAGCAGACCGCACCTATATGACCTACTCTTTCCCCCAAATCGATCTCAGCTATCAGAAAGGAAAAAGGTGCACTGGAGACACCTCCACGTCGAGCATGGCGGCCTGGGCACGACGGTGTATGGCGTAGCCACGATGACGTTGCAGTAGGGACCAAAGCGAAACGATCTTCACGTTCAGGAGCTCACCGCGATCACGTAGGTAGACTCGGTGAAGACGGAGATGTACTGGATCGACGGGACCACGGTGAGACCGAGGATGGCGGAGCTCCGGCCGGCTCCGAAGAAGACGAAGTCGTGTGGCGGCGCTGACAGGCTAGAGGCGAGGCGAGCAGGTCAGGAATGAGCGACAGGGCGAGGCGGAGCTTATGGCCAAAGCAATTGGCCCTAGATACTATGGCGAGGACAAATTGCACGAGTGCGGGCAGGACACCGAGGGCGAGCAGTCGACGGGAAAACTGTGAAATGACGACGGCGTGCTCCTATTTATAGCAAGAAGGAAGGCGTGCGGTGTCGACAACACACGGGCGAACTCGCCACGGAGGTATTGGCGTGTCACCGCGCGTGAAGGCGGCGAAGAAGGTCGGCGGCGAACAGCGACGTGTCACCGGTGGCAAGCAGAGAGGTGGATTTTGATTTTTGAAATATTTACAGAACTGCCACTGAGTCCATTTTTCAAATTACTCTCAAATTTTCTAAAGAAGTTGAAAATCTCCAAAAATGAAAGTTGTTCAATTTTCAAACTCTACAACTTCGCTTCTAGGAGCATTCTCAAATTCTGCCTCCATTTTGAAATTTGAATTTGGGGTGCATTTGAGCATTTGAATCATTTCAAAATTACTCCAAATTTTATATGTAAACTTGAAAAACTTTGAATACCAAAGTTGGTCTACATAAAATTTTCTCCAACTTTGCTTTTTGCCTCAACCCCAAATTCCACATGGATTTTGAATTAGTCAAAAGGGGCAAAAATGACTTTTGTGATTTGAATTTGAATTCAAATTTGATTTGTCTTCCTTTTACTTAAATTTTGATTTTTGACCAGTAACATGGCCCATTAGGGTTATTTGAGTCAAAAGACACATGACCTCACATGATCACATGAATTTTGACCATTGTAGCCATGATCTTTATTTAGGGTTTTGAATCGCATCACATGAAATAACAACATTCTGAAATAAACCTTATTTAGTGAATGCATTCCAAACTTTATACTATATGAATGCTTTGCAATGCATATGATGACATGTCAAATTTTAGTGCTAGGTCAAAACACCAGAGGTGTTACACTTGATTAGCTCGCACTCTATTTCCTAGGTTTGGAGTTTTGAGGCCCAGGACCGGACAGAAATTCCGAGTTGGACTTGGATTTTTAACCTAGAGATTTAATCCGCTGTCGAGCTGATTTTCAGGTTTAGCCTATTCGCCCCCTCTAGTCATTGTCGAGCCTTTCGTACTTGGCGATAATACCACTAGCCATAAATTTGTTGGGCAACACACAAAAAATACTCAAGTTTCGTATGCTAGTGTCTGTATTTCATTAGCTTGTTCCACTACAGATCGGTTATCAATTATCTTGCAGTCATATAGCTGCTCCATGACATATAGCTCACTATCAGCATCGGAAACACCAAACGTTGTCTCAAGTGCTCCCCATAACTCTTTGCTATTCAGCAGTGACATGTAGACATCCACCAAATATTCAGTGAGAACACTGTTGACGGTCATTAACATCAATTATAAACTATCAATATAACCTGCATATATACTTAATTCCATTATCAAACATAAGAATAGGGGTTTAAACTAATAAATTCCACGAGCTTTGGTGAATATGTGACTGCAGGAGGATTTAATTAGAAAACCGTCAAGGGAGACCTATTCGTCAAAGTAAATCACGTTTATCCGCGACTGCATCGACTTGGGAAGACTCTAGAACACTTTAGAAGGCGAACCATTGAAGATGGAGGCAAACAGTGTCGGAAGTGGGCCAACCGGCCGGCCTATGAGCAAGCCCATTCGATCCCTCCTTCGTATGTCGGTTTCCCACCGCCTCTAGGGTACAATCTCTGTCGCTGCTTTAAGTCGGTTTGATCCGAGGGTCTAGAATTGACGCTACCCCCTCCCTGAAGCTATCCTGAAACCCTAATTCATATCCTCAGGATTAAGAGAAGATTAGTCCTCCATAGGATCTAGTCTTATAAATAGAAATAGTGAGATAGAGAGTGAGGGAAGAGTTTGGAGGAAGTGCCGACCTATCGGTGCTCTCTCTACGGTTTGTACCTTGGTGGAATCAAATTCTACTTGAGCTTGTTTCTGAGACTTCTCTGGTAATCAACTTCTGATTAAAGTAAGCATCTTGTTTATATTGTTCATTAGGATCGTGACTCTTTTGAATGCTTTATTCTCTTCATAAGGGGAGTAAAGTATTAATCGTAAGTGTAAGCGTGGTGCTTAGACTTAGGTTAATCATGGATACACCCTGCATTCTGGACCTGTGGTAGATCGCGAGGTAGCGTTAGAACACAAGTGTGACACTCTCGTTGAGTTCTCTGTAGTCCACCTCCCGTTTGTAGGCCAAGTAGGACCCGGTTACGAAGGAAAGCATCCTCTACTAGTGTTTTTTCGTTAGTAATGTCCTCAGTTGAATAGTAGAAGACATAGCTTACCGAAGTCAGAACTAGAGAACCTTAGTTATCCTCTCTACGCTCCTATTTATCCTTAGCATTGTTTCTACCCCTGGTTAAGTTATATTGTAGTCAATCTCACACGTTTTCCTGTGGATATGATACTTGGAATACTTTCGGATGAAAGCTACAGCGGTATCCGCGCGCTTGCGGATTTATCTGTGTGCATTAATAAATACCAATAAACACTAATCACGATGTCTTAAAATAGGTTATCGACAGCCTTGAACCCTTTATCCTCTTTAGGATTAAATTGTTCAGGCTTCTCCTGTGGGACATGCTATATGTTCATAGCCATCAGCCACATGATCATCTTAGCACGCCACCACTTGTAATTGGTGCCGTCAAACATGTTTGTCTTAAGAGTGGACGCAAAACTACTAACCAAAAAGTGCATAAAATCAGGTTCTTGGATTGTTAGATATTTGAGCAAATTTAGGCAAGATTTATTCTAGAAAAATAATAAAAGATTTATGACATCATGTGAATGTGTGACCTACTCGTAGAATCGTAGTAGCAAACATGATGAATATGACGACACTGATCAGAACAAACGTACTGCATTTAACAAATCCAGCAAAGACATATGTATACCCAGGACGGATCACCACCGAGGGATCCGACAGTGCTATTCTTACTGGTTGACATAGTGAACGAATAACCACCGGGAAATAATTGTTCACTGAGATCATGCCCGTCTGTTGCTATGGGAACAAAATAATATTATGACCGAGTTCGTCAGAGCCAGGCTGAGGCCACCTGCGCCAAGGCCATTGTTACCCACGCCGGGGGCAAGCTCATCAGAAGCCAGGCGAGGCCACCCACGTTAAGGTCAAGGCCGTGGTCGTGGCCGAGCTCACGCTGAACGCCCCCTACCAAAGACCTCATCCACATGAAGAGGAATGGAAGACAACAAATGGCGTTGGCGACGGGGATGACCGCGTATCTCACCTTTTGAGGGATGACGAGTCCCGAACCTTAAGAAATATTCTCTGTTATGGACGGTTCCACCCCACCTGACTCCCGCATAGATTACAATAGAGAAAAAATAATGCCATGACAATTCAAGTTGAACATATGCTATACTTTTACCAAAAAAAAATGATACTTAAGTGATGTTTGCAACGTTTCGTTTGTAGCCAGTCATCAATATTACATGAGTTTTCACGAAGCATGAACAATTATAGAGCAGTAGAAACACATCTGTAACAATTGCCTCTTCCTTATGGATGTTTGCAACAGAAAGGATCTTCATCCTCCAGAGAGCACATGCTCGACATCTCAGTGGGCTCCGTCAGCACAACCTTGCATTGGTCTATCTACTACTGTTGACACTTCCTGTGGATAAGCTGCAGGCACCAATGCAACAGCCAGCAGCTCTGCATAGGCGCCGATCATTGGGTAGTCGCTGAACAACATCGTGCTCTACAAAGATCAACAACCTCATGCTCTACAAAACTTGCAATATTGCTGAGATTGGGTGATATTACCAGAAAATTAATATCTTCATCCTATGCAGCTGCAACAGCTTTGCTCTAAGAGGGACTTCATTCTCAGCGTCACCAAGTGTATCATCGGAGTCGCCTTGCCACACATATGCGATCATTAGAGCTCACAATGCTAGTGATGGCTGCTTTCTCTAGGAAGGCAACATTCTATTCTCTCAGATCAGTGCTGCAGCTTTCCCTCATAAACCTCTATCCTTCATTATAGTTTTAGCAATCAATGATGAATCATGCAGAGGGGGGGTACCATCTTGATAATTGAAATATTCAGAAGTGTTGCTACTACATCAAAATTCCGTATTTGAAAGTGGTAAACAGCAGAGAAGAATACTGAAAGGAGCATGGAGTTGTGAAGTGGCCAATAATAGTAGCTACAATATCAAACATTTGACAGCACAAATAACTGATAGTGTAAACAATGTATTGATACGATTTAAATTAAAAGGCATAAAGCCCAACACCTTACACTACTGGAATCTCGCTTTTTTCTGTGGGTGATGAATTTTTCTGTGCGTTTTTCTCGACACGCACAAAAAAATTATGATTTTTCTATCGGTTCCAAAATATACCGACAGAAAAATATGAAAACCCACAGAAAAATTGTATGATTTTTCTGTGCGTGACAATATACACACAGAAAAAATCATCACTCACAGAAAAATACAATTTATTGTGTCGGTTCTTTAAAAACGCACGGAAAAAAATGTGCACGCATAGAAAAATCCAAACCCTAATCCGGCCGCCGCGCCCCCCAAACACCCTCTCACGCGCGCAGTAGACCGTGCCCCCTCCCTCACTCTCTCCTTTCAGCGCCGCGCCCCTCCCTCTGCGACTCAGCGCAGGGGCTCCTCCCCTCCTCGAGCAGCGCCGCCGCTCCTCCCCTCCTCCCTCTCCCTCTTCATCGACCCGGCGGGCGTGGCCCCTCTCCTTCACCCCCGACGCCGGATCCGTCTCCCTCTTCACCCTTCACCCGAGCAGCGCATCCGGATCCGTCGCCGCCGCTGACGACCAAGCAGATTCGCACCCTCCCCATTCTTCTCCCCCGCCGCCCCCAGATCTGCCTCCCCCTCCTCTCTTCCACCGTCGCGGCGGCCACCATCGCCCCCAGATCTTGCGCGGGAGATCTTGTCGTCCTAGGGACTGGGCTAGGGTTACTGTCCCCATTTCGCGCCTCTCCTTCCTCCTTTGGTTTGGTGCGCTCTCTCCTCTTCCTCCCCATCGAGCTCGCTTGACCTATACGGTCAACCTCCACCGGTGGATTCGTGTTGGTCCTCCAGTGCTCCGACAGTATATCTCACCTGCCCCCATCTCCTGCCCCTCTCTGTGCGGTGATTTATGTTGAATCATTTGTGGATTTTGTTTGTCGTCCACTAATATTAGGGTTCATGTTCTTAGATACTTAGATCTGGGCGACATTTTTGTTGATCTACATGTTTACATTTGCTTTCGTCTTGTTCCGCCCTCAGATCTGTGTGATGTGCACCTCTTATTTGTTGTACACATGTGTTGTCGCCTAGATTTTGCACATGATGATGCCTAGTCCGATTTACAAACTAAGCAAAGTGCCTTGGTCAATGATGTTTACTTAACCCTAGGCGCTGGAGGAGCACCCTATGGTGTGGCAGCCGCGTCTTGCTTAAGTCCATAGCTCTGATTCTAGTGAGGGTTCTTTGTGCTGAAGCATCTAGAATTTATGACACTGATGTTCAATCTCTTGATATGACTGTGATGTTCAAACTCTTGATATCTATTTGGCCAATGATGCAACATGAAAAATAAACTCTGAGGTAGCTGCAATTTAGTTTTTGTGCATTCTGTATGATTCTCATGACTGTCATCAAACCATGGGACATGATCTTAGTTTTCTTCTATCTATTTTTGTTTGCCTTGGAAGCCACCTATGATTGAGTATATGGAAATTGTAATAACATATCGTTAAGCTGAGGCCTCACTTACTTTGCCAATGATGATATCATATTAAGCATGCTAAGAAC
This sequence comes from Miscanthus floridulus, assembly GCF_019320115.1. Classification (NCBI taxonomy): domain Eukaryota; kingdom Viridiplantae; phylum Streptophyta; class Magnoliopsida; order Poales; family Poaceae; genus Miscanthus; species Miscanthus floridulus. The sequence continues at coordinate 77,440,292 of NC_089582.1, forward strand.
TGATGACCTTGAGCTTGTGTTGAGGTACTGAAACTTTGTTTCTTATGCTCTAAGCTCAAGGTCAACCGAGGAGCAACTGATATCTGAGGCCAATGTGTTGAATACTACATCATTTGATCACCATCTTATTATTGGTATTTTGTGTACCTGGGCTACATGCCATGCACAGGTCACTGGTTTTGCGTGCTAATCTACGCTGACTATTTAAGATTGAGACTTTGAGTACTATAAGTGGGTCCTAACTCTAGTAGAACTGTTAATACCTGCGCATGTCATCATGTTTTGTTCAGCGCTCGTGACCTGATTTTTTTCTTCTTATTATTATTTTGAGATATCATCACTACTCTGTGCTAGTATATAACTGATCTGTCCCTTTGCACTGCCTTACTTTCTCGAGCCTTCTCGTGCTAATTATTTGTTGAAGGCAATTCTTAATTCAATATATTTGTAAAAGCTGGGTCCTTTAGATGGTGCTTTTGTTGTAACATAGGAATATTATGGGTTCAACTTCTCACACGGAATATTATGGGTTCAACTTCTAGAAGAATGTTCTTCTCCTCTATTGTTAGTTCAAACCGTTGTCTTGGTCGATGATGTTTACTTAACCCTAGGCGCTGGAGGAGCACCCTATGGTGTGGTAGCCGTGTCTTGCTTAAGTCCATAGCTCTGATTCTAGTGAGGGTTCTTTGTGCTGAAGCATCTAAAATTTATGACACTAATGTTCAATCTCTTAATATGACTGTGATGTTCAAACTCTTGATATCTATTTGGCCAATGATGCAACATGAAAAATAAACTCTGAGGTGGCTGCAATTTGTTTTTTTGTGCATTCTGTATGATTCTCATGACTGTCAGCAAACCATGGGACATGATCTTAGTTTTCTTCTATCTGTTTTTTTGCCTTGGCAACCACCTATGATTGAGTATATGGAAATTGTACCAACATATCGTTAAGCTGAGGCCTCACTTACTTTGCCAATGATGATATCATATTAAGCATGCCAAGAACTGATGACCTTGAGCTTGTGTTAAGGTACTGGAACTTTGTTTCTTACTCTGTTTGTTTCTTATGCTCCAAGCTCAAGGTCAACCGAGGAGCAACTGATATCTGAGGCCAATGTTCCAACCTTGAGCTTGTGTTGAGGTACTGGAACTTTGAGTAATGCATACCTTACTGATTTTGAATTGGCCTGACATTGTTCCAACCTTTTTAGAGTCTGAGATTGGCACTTGATTTCTCAACTTTTGATGACCCCAACTGTAAAATCAGTAGTAAGAACTGACTGCTTGCACTTGATAAATATGAGCTTATTTTATTGCCATATAACAATCTGATTTGAATATGTATGATTCACTTGCAAGGTGGTTAGCAATGTCAAATGACCTGTTTAGAAACTTATTTTATTCACTTGCAAGAGTATGTTAGATTGACAATACTACTATGCTTATGTGTCTACATGCCTATCCTGCTGAAATCCCTTATTTCTTAGCAATAAATTGGATGTTTTTTTGTGAAATCGCTAATTGGCGTAGCACCTCAAAGTGTGATTCTCTCAACATTTGACTTCAATAGGATGCTCTCTGATTTGTATCATAGCTGTCTTTAGTGTTTTTCTTAGTGTATGATAGATGTGCTGATACAAGCATTGCTAATATAAACCATGCAATAGAAGGTGGTGAATCGGGTGATGATGAGGTTGGTATAAGTGATGAATCATGACTGAGATATCATTTCCTCCATGTTTAAGTTTTTTCTCTCATTTGTCTAGACTGTTTTATTGTGATACCGGTATAAAGAATTGAGTGAGCAGCCAAAGTATAAGTCATTTTTTTGTATTATTGAAGATAACCTAGGTAATCATCTATTGTGAACCAAATTTCTTATGTATACGATTATACTTTTTTTCCTGTGTTTATTAATGTATATACTACTATTGGTTATTTGGCTTGATGTTAGTCCTTATTTTTTTGTATGCCATTGTTGATAAAAAAACAGACATACCCAGTTATGCTTAAGGAAGATGAAAGTGACATGCAAGATTGTCCTGCACCTTAGCATGCACTTCCCATGAATTATCTTGATCTGCTGGCTTTGCAGCAGCTCCAACTCCACTACCCCAGCCTCCCCAGTCACCAGAATCATTCGCAGCACTAGCATTTTGTTCCCTTCTTCCAAGTTAGTATTTCAATGCTACTTCCATTATTCTCTTTGCTGTGACATACTATTAGAGTTGTACATGATCTCTTAGTGTTCATACTCTAAATCTTGTTATGAAAAAAACTTGCTTTGCTTGAGAAATATTGTTTCTGACACTTGTTTATGTTATCTCTGAATTGCAGGTTCAGGTTCCAGTTACCTTTATGCCCTTCTTGATCATGAATGGAAAGAGGGAATGAGCCAGGAAGAGGCAGAGGTATGTCACCAAGTTCCTTCTTACTTAGATCCTGGAATTGATATACTCTTTAGTGTAGTAGTATGACTGAAGGTTATTATAATTGTGTAAAGCGAATAGAGTACAACTAGCCTCAATGTTCCTAATATGTTTATATTACTGCGACGCGAGAACAATAAGTTCAGAGATTGCTCGATCGGTATTGACTTAGGTTTTTCTTCGCCTTCCTAGATTTTATGAGTTACCTAGTCCCAACCTAGAGAACTTAGTCCTAACACTTGCTTCTTTGTCGCTGCAGGAGTGTTGCCGACCATGCCTACCACTGCCACCTTTCCATCGCCGCACTCGCAGCAGCAGCAGCAGGAGCAGCTACTGCCGCCACAGTAGTGAAGCTCATCAAGGTGTCCTAGTCGTCCTCTCGTGATGGTTTAGAACTTTGATGTCAGTCATTTGAAGTTTGCTTGTCGCCCAGCCACATCGGGCGTGATACTTGTTTTGGTACTCTTGATACTGATCGGTTGTCTGGTCACCCATCAAGGTCCCTTCGAGTACTGTATTTGTGTATTATTTGAATGAAACCTTGTCATGCACAGAAATTACTGTATGGAAAATATATATTTTAATATGCTGTTGCTACTGTTTTAAAATAATTTTTTTTGTGCGTTTAATTCTTTTTTTCTGTGAGGCTGGCTACACAGAAATATTCTTTTTTAATCTGGACGAAATGAATTTTTCTGTGAGTTCACCTAGACCGACAGAAAAATGTTTTTTCTATGCGTTTATTTCTTTTTTCTGTGTGGATTAACACACAGAAAAATTAGTTTTAATCTGGGCGAAAACCATTTTTCTGAGCGTGTGAGACCCACAGAAAAATTGTTTCTGACGGTGAACCCACAGAAAAAGTCGATTTTTTTGTCATTATATTTCTGTGGGTATTTTTCTGACGGTACACCGTCAGAAAAATATTTTTCTGACAGTATTCGAATTTTTCTGTGGGTTTTCGCACCGTCAGAAAAAATCGAGATTCCAGTAGTGTTACTATTAAAGCCATGATATTAAGAACAGTGATACATCAAGTGTCTCAAACCAATTGCTACATTCAAGAATTGACATCTATTATAGATGGATAGAACAACTGACTTAAAAAGAACAAAACATGGAAAGTTTGAGAGTGAATAGGGGAAGAACACACCTTTGATTCCATGAAGGATATGTAGAAATTTGTTGTGCACGGATTGGTACCAATGACATGTCGCTGGCTTTCTGCTCCATACAGAACATACCATGGAGGCTGACATACAGTGATGCAAACCAACCCACCAAGGCCCCCACGTCGCTCTCCCGAGCGACTCGGGCGGCGCCTCTCATCCCCAGCCGCAGGGACCGCCCTCCCCGGCCTCTCGCCCTCGCCGTCGCCGGAGCAGGCTGCCGGATGCCCGTGTAGCTGCTAGGATGGCGGCGGCCGGGCCTTTCTCCTCCTCCTCCTCTCTCTTTCTCTGAGGATGGCAGACATGGGGCCATGGCCGCCGGCGAATGGCGGTGACGGTGGCTTCCTCTTGGCCGCCGGAGCGCAGATCCGCGGCCTCGTCGCCCGGATCCGACGAGGCAGGGGGCGGATTTGGCGAGTCGGTGCCTGGGCGGCTCGGGCGGAGCCCCTCACCCCCCTCCGCCGGGCCTCCCCCTCCCCACCCCCTTCCCCTCGCCGCCGCCGGAGTGCGCCACCGATGACCGGTGGCAACGAGCGGTGGCGGGGCTTTTTTTCTGGCTACGCGGGTGGAGGTGTCGTCGCTGCCGCCGCCGCCTCCGCCCTCCGGTGGTTCCGGCATCCGCGGGCCGAGCTCTGCGCAGATATGGTGCCCCCCGCCGTGGATCTATGGCGGCGCGGCTACGGCGGCGACGAAGGCCAGGGCGTCGATGCGGGCGCGGCTGTGGCTGCGGCAGGGGCCCGTGCGCCTGCGCGGGCGTGGCGGCGAGGCTGATCCAGCTCCCCTTCCTCCGGATCCGGCCATTCCGCGGCTGCAGCTGCTGCCGTCCATGCAGATCTGGCCGGAACTCGCCGGTGCGGGCGGCGGTGGAGGGCAGGGGTGGCGTGACTTCAAGGCTCCCTGTTTTGATTGTGCTGGATGTGGGCGAGCACCGGCGAAAGCCATGTCGGATCTGCCGGCAAGACGACGGCGATGCCTTCGGGCGTCGTCTTCCTCCTTGGAGGCGTTGTCATGGTTTTTTCCCACTCCGGCCGACTGCAGAGCTGCGTTGGCTGTGCCGTGGTGGCGTGACCGACAGCGGCTTGCTTGGATGCGTGCTAGTGATGCCATGGTGGTGTGGCTGGCAGTAGCCAACCATGGGCACCAGTGGCACCATGGCGGCGTGGCTGGAGGAACCTTGCTGCTTCTTGAAGGCCAAGAGGCTCTGGCTCGGCGCGGTGCGAGGAAGGCAGCAAGGGGGCCGTGGAGGTGTTTGTACGGTGGCGGCGAGTGGGCAGCGCGGCACGGTGAGGCTCGTGTCGATGACCCAATCCGACCGAGTGGAGGTGAGCTGTGTCTCTGGAAGCTTTGTGTCCGTGCACATGGTGCAGCTGAGATTTTGGTGGCGGCTAGACGAAGGTGAAGTTAATGGAGCGGCTCGGTGGTACCAAGTCACCCCGACGACGAAGCAAGCCCGGATCCTCGACGAGTCCAGCGGCAGGAGTGGCGAGGCCCCCGTACGCTTTAAGGTGGTGTGTCCGAGGAGTGGTATGCGGCGGTGGATGTGGCGAGGCCCCCACGCTTGAGTTGCCTTGGAGATCTAGGATCCGGAGCGGTGTTTCGATCGTTTTGGTGTGTAAGGTGCAGCAGCGGTACTTCGGCGAGGGGTCTTGCATGGCGGTGGCCTCTTCGGTGTGGTGCGGTGGGCTTCTCTTCTGACTTCTGCCAACATGGCCGTGGTTGGGAGATCGACGATCGTGTGTGCGTGACCTGAAGACGATGATGGCATGGTGGGGGAGTCGTGGTAGCTACACGGCTTGCAGCGGACTGCGGCGGCTAGTTCTGCATGGCAGCGACTGGTTGGCGTGGGACATCGTCGGTAACGATGGCGCTTGCGGTGAGGGCTACTTGTCGGCTCTACTCTTGGTTTGTGGGGGAGCGGCGAGTGGAGTTGGTGTGCCCATGTTGATGTCTCAATCCAACTGGCAGTTGTGAGTGTGGCTCGTGTCGATGTCCCAATCCGACCGGCTAGAGTTATTTTTCTTTTCCTTTTGTTGAGTTTGTTTTGCGACGTGGTTGATGGCCATTGTTATTTCGTTGTGCCCATTTTGGGCTTATCTTCTTTTTAATATAATCGGCAGCCTCCTGCCTGATTCGTTTAAAAAAAAAACATACCATGAAGGCTGCTTTATTCCTGAACAAATTAATGAAAATTGTGAGATTACAAGATTTAGTGAAACATAATCAATCATGCCACTCTCAGGACATTTATAATTTGTGCCAATGCAAGATATGAATTTCTCTCCTTTATAAACCATGGATATAAATTAATTTTTCAGGTAATGAACGTAAGCCCAAGAGAGGAATTTCTACAAACATTTTAGCATGATAACTACACATGCATGTGCTTTCCTGTATGAGCATTTTTCTCAATTGCTTAGCACCTACCAAAGAGTGTGGCTCACTTCGTGAAATGTTGATCAAGCCGTCAACTGACCTTGATGGACGAGCCAAATGCCAAGCATATCCTTTTAACTTTACAACATCAGCCAAAAAGGAATTTGAGTTCAGGTAGAATAGGATTATAAGAGGCTACATTAAAAAATAAAAGAAAATGACAATGGTGAGACAAACTAAATCATTCATCGTGAAGGCATTACATTAGCCTATGGTGGATTCAGAAAACTTGTTGGTCTGCAGAGCTGACTGGAGCACAGTAGCACACTGAACTGTGTTTTGCAACATCCGTTCTGCAACAGCAGAGGCATGTCTTTCTGTATCAATAGCTACTTCTTGCAGCAAGAAAATCAAGCTAGAGGAAGCACCATTACTTGTTGCATCAATAGCTGTAAATGAAAGCAGCTCAATATCAAACTGTATGGTTGCATTGGTGGAATAGGTACGTTGTTTTGTCAGCTTCTCCTTAATCATTCTTCTTTGAGTGCAGGATAAAAATTAAATTCATTACTCCTAAATCAATCAACAAAGAATTATAACTGGTACAGAATCCTCAATTTCCTTTGTAAATGTGTTCCCAAACACAAAATGCACCAGACAAGTAACTGGCCTGAAACCGTGAAGATGCATGAACATACCAATGCAGAGAAAAAAAAATGACACACTGCTGCATGACTGAAATTTCGGGGTGCAGGAAACAAGGCAGAGATCAAAGGATCTCACCTTGGCTCACCAGCTTGTTGCATATGGGCAACACCTGCATGAAAGGCACAAATTATTCCACTTTGGACGATTCCTCATCCGAAATTTAGACGCCTCATCCGAAACTGAAACCTTGCAGTAAATATTTGATACTTCTATACTAATCGATATATTTCTTTATTAGGATTTAAGCTTTTTTTTAATCAAAACTAAAAGAAAAAGAATGGTCGACCCGATCCGTGCGCTTATTACCTTATCGTGCATGGAGAGGATGAGGTAGCCGGTGGCGTCGAGGAGATCGTGGCAGTGACGGACGCTCAAGATGGCGCTCTTGCCCCGCAGCACGACGGCGATGTTAGCGCGTTGGTGAGGGTAACGTTACCGTCGGAGAGGCTGAATGGCTGATGTCCTTTTTTGGCGAGGGCGGCCGCTGTGCACGATGGCGACGGCGACAATGACGGTGATGGCGCGGGTGCGACGAGCGCGCGCACCGCCGCAAGGGTGAGGGTGAGGAGGGTGAGGACTGCGGGGGAGGGATCAACGGCGAGGGCGTCGGTGACAACGTGGGTGCAATGAGCGCGCACACCGCTGCTAGGGTCAGGACGAGGGCTGCGGGGGAGAGGGATTCATCTTTCCTTTTGTGCTGGAGCGAGGCGCGGGGGAGATGGATCGATGATTGGAGCTGGGGGATCTTCGCGCTTTCTGTTTCCTTCTTTCGATGGCATCATCGCGCGGGGGGCAGGTCCACCGCATGCTTGGCGGAGCGAAGGCGCACATGCGATTTCTGTGCGTGAGGGAGCACGGGGCCAAGCGCGGGACGGAGGATTCCCCTACAAATGTTTTAGTTACAGAGATAGAGATAGAGACAGACTAAATACACCTCATTTAACTTGACAACAGGTACACTCACAATGTCTATTTGAATTGAGTCAATACTTAGTCAAAATCTCATATGAGACTATGACTTTAATACACATAGCATTTAATATAGGTCTTAAGATTTATTTGATTTGATTGAATTAAAATAAACTAACCCCTAATTATAATCAAGAGCAGTATCTCCAAGATATTTCCATTCATGCGAAGAACACGCAAATCAAAATGGGGATCTATATTCTTGTCTTTTTTCCCACGTGCAAATTCATCACATATGCTACAACTAACTCTTGATGCATGAATGCATGCAATCATGAGGGATTTCAAATCTCGGGTTCTTGCGGCATGCATATTATCTTCCTTGAAGTACCAAAATGAAGTGTGCCCTAAAATTTGACATATCTCAAGATTCATACGTTCATATTCGCACACAAAAAATGAAGTTTTCCTTTTTCCTAGCCTCTATGGTAATATGTTTAATAGCATCATTTCATACTTCCTCATTCTAGTAGCATGAACAATACGTAGAAAATATGAAAACAAACTTTACATATGACGCAGCTGTCATCAAACGTGGAAAAGGTTATAATTATTGATATTGATAGACTGCCAAAACCATTAATGTTATAGCTATAGAACAGAAATATTATTTTAACACAACAGGATCTGAAATGATACGTTAAATAATTCGGCGTGGAAATATTCTAATTAAGCCCCTGCAAACTCTTGTCTTGTCGCTGCCTGTTCCTGTATAAACATCGAACTGGAAAATTCGGATCGATCGAACGAAGATCACATCGCATTGAGGCACCCTAGCTACTTACACTTGCACACACACACCTCTTTAGTTTGTCATGGGAGCCAAGGTGCTCTTGTATGCTTTCTTCTTCCTTCTGCCGTCGGCAGCGGTGACGGGGAGACCAAGACCAACCCTGCAGAATGGCCTTGGCCGAACACCACAAATGGGGTAATGGATTATTTCCCTCCTCCTCAGTTATATAAGGTTTTGCTTTTCTAGCTATATATACGGTTTTATTATGCAATTAGATATATACTATATCTAGAGATGGTATGGATGGCACACAACACTATCGCCATCAGGCCCTTTGCTTGCTCTTGCTCGCCTCTCTATTGCCAGATGGAGGTGATCCATATGACCGTGAGGACGGCTACACTAGGGCGTATTTCCTCTCTCCACGGGCGTTCTTCTACGGAGAGATGACACAATCAATGACGGCAATTCAAATCTCGTGGTCCGAGGCTGGATCTGTGGGCTCCATGGCCAGATTTGTTGGATCTATAGCCGAATCTAGCGTCTACGTGTGCAGATGTGTCATGTGGAAGCTAAGTGGTGTCAATGTGGTTGATTGCTAGTAGAGGGCAAAAAGGGCGTCATGGACGTTAGATCTTGGCTTCCGATATCCCTATGTCCAGATCTGGTGCTATCTAGGCTAGTTGTGCGCTTGGGATTGCTTCGTTATGGAGTAATCCTTATGCGGGTGGTACGGACGAATTTGAAGGCATGGTCCACATTCAAGCCACCAACAAGCAGATGACGACGATACATGGTACGACGGTGAGGTTCTATATATGCCGTAGCTCTCGAGGGTGGCTCTATCATGGCCTTGAAGCAAGGTGCAGAACTTCCGATGTTTTACTGGCGGACATATCATAGTCCAAGAGTGGCTATGCCATGGCCTCAAGTTTTGGTGCAGAACTCTCGACATGTTATTGGCGTATAGATGTTGGTGAAAGCCTTGCTGGTCTCGAGGACGGCGGCGCCTTTAAACATCATTCTCCTTCTTGGAGGTGTTGTCATGGCACTTCACAATCCTCTTATCCACTGATCTCCAAGTGAAAACCTTGGTTGTCTAGGCGTCAGGATGAGCAACCCCAACCCCTTAGCCGTCGCATCGAATTTATGCAAGATACATTGCATGCTGTCTTAACTAGAGGAATACAGACTCTAGATGCAAGTCATGTTGTTGGAATTGGTCAACAAGTTTGAATGGCAAAGTCAGATTAGGATAGAGACTTGAGTCTAGTTCTTTTGTTTCATGTCTTAATTAATTTTGTATCACCGTATGGTAAAGTATTGTTATATGGCTATACCCATTAATTTGTGAATGTTGGTGGAATGTTATATTCCTTAATATATACATAGAAAAGCCAAAATGGCATATAATTTAGAACGAAGCGAGTACTATTAATTTCCTATTTTTTCTTCTTTCCCCATGGAGTTGCATGTGACCATAGTGACCAAGCCTATTTCTTTTGTAGTGCAGTTGTAAAATGTAAGGTGGTGCATCTCTTAACTGACTGTACGACAATTTCAGGTGGAATAGTTGGAATCACTTCACCTGCAACATAAACGTCGGCCTCCTGTTCATCACTGGTGCCATGCCTCGACGTCATCAGCTGGTCGTGGCATCCCATCCTGTCCCGGAAGACAGCATGGTGAACCAACGTGCCTGTTAGCGGCCGTACGGGGATTAGGCAGTATAGTGACCACGCACCCATCACTATTGGCGATGCGAACCCCCGGGCGTGGCCTAATGTGGCCATGGGTCACATCGAGATGTGCCCGCTTCCCTCCCGGTGTCACAAGTTTGACCCTGGGGTCGTACCCTTAGATCTGTAGTGGTTGGAAGCGGTATGGGTCCTCGTCAGGCGAGACGGAGCTCGCGCCCTTGGGGTCAGGCGAGATGGCTCCCGTACCCCTGAGGTTGGGCGACACAGGGCCCATGCCTGAGGGGTCAGGCCAGACGGAGCCTGTGCCCTCAGGGTCCGGCGAGACGGCTCCCATACCTTCGGGGTCGGGCGACACATGGCCCGTGCCCAAGGGGTCTGGTGAGGCAGAAACCGTCCCTTCGGGGTCGGTCGAGACTGAAATACATCCTCGATTATCTATGCGAGTTATCATCCATGGTCCTCAGATCCCTTCTTCGGGTATCCCTAATACCGATACCCGACAGTAGCCCCCGAGCCTGCGGAGGAGTAGAATACTCCTTTGTAGACTTTTTCGGATGGAGGGACTTCGAGGGCTTGGACCTTCTGCTGCTCGTGGGATGCCTCGGTCGGTTGCGATTCCCTTCTTTTTCGATTGGACTCCTTGGGAGCATGTAGCCATGGGATTCAGGGGGCCGGAAAAGATTTCTCTTGATTCCAACCCCTCCCTAGGATCTGATCGATCCGCCATTGTCATGTGACCACGTATTCGGTCTATTTACAAGTCCAACTTCCCTCGACCCCCCGCGCATAGCAAGGGTCCGGTCGAGGGGTCAGCTCATTTTTTGACCGTCCTCTCTCAAGTGTTTTTTCGATAAAATAGAGGGGTTGAGCTGTGCCATGTTTTTCTTGATGGACGAATCATGGTATTCCCTGAGCTATTAATGGGCTAGTCTGAGTGGGGCCCTGACTTCTCGTTCACGGGGTCTGGCATGGGTCAGCTGGTGACCAACTCTAGATTCTTGGCGGCCAATCCATATAGTTCTTGGGTCCGTTCGACCGGTCCCAAGGGCTCACTGCCTTTCTTGAGGAAAAACCATGGATTGTGAACCGACCAAGACTCGAACATGGGCCGGGATGTCTGCGGCGCTCGTGCGTCTGGGTATTGGCCGCTAGCGGGCCCATCCCTTTCCACCCCTCACTCTAAGGCACCCCGGAGCAGTTGTGAACCCATCGGTGGGCCAACCTTCGAACTCCTGGGCCTGAATGGGTCGTGGGAGCATTTTCAGCTCCATATCCCTCCTTACTTGTGGTGGTTCTCGGACCATCGAATGGGGTGAACCATCATCCGGCATGTCCTTCGAGGGAGCAGCCAGAGGTGGCGTGCGCACGTTGCTCAGATGTGGCAGAACCTCCTAAATTATAGGACCCACATGCATTTGTCACTATCCAACGACCTTTGACAACTATGCATATGTTCCTGGTAACTTAAGAAGTCTGTCGGGTGTCCTCAGGGAACCCTGAATCATCCACGATTTTCGAGCAGGATCACATTACAGAGTCATTACAGTATTATAATATTTATTCAAATATATACATCAGAGTAAAATAGCGGAAGTCTTATAATAACTTAATTTACAAACCAGTTATTTCAAACCTTACAAACTAAGTTCGATAATTATTACAAACCATAGTAGTAGTGGAGTGGCATAATTAACATAAACATAACACACAAAATAAGCATCCTGCCCAAGGATCACACATTCACTTATCGTCATCGACAGGAACAACAGTCATGCAGCAAGGTCCAAAACAGACCTGCTCATGAGGCTCACCTGCAACAAGGGTCAACTAACCCTGAGTACAAAAGTACTCAACAAGACTTAACCAAAATAAAAACTGAGAAGACTCAGGAATGCAGGCTCAAGGATTCAAGTTATGGCTTTAGCAATACTCAAAGTTCTTTTGCGTAAAAGCTCTTTAGCAAAATTTTAGTATTTCAACATTTAAACTTCATAAGAACAATATATGAATCTGCCATGATCCGTAATGAGATCATGAACTTCATATCAAACTCTTTCTCAAATCCAGCTCAAGTTTCAGTTATTAACTACAATGATGAACAGTGAGTTGAGTCTCCACAACCGAGGAGCAACAACGATTCGAACCGATTATAAAACCCAGCTGGGGATTCCAGACCACACGACATATGCAGGTCCCCGACTTACATATATCAACCTACCCTCGGATCTTCTAAAACAAGAACGGGTCCACGCCGACTACGAGGTCACCAGAGATGACCAAGGCGCTAGCATGATCACTACATCATGACGCATCGATTTGTGGCACTGGCGAGATCAATTACGAACTGGACCAAGCAATACGCCAGCCATGGCGGCCATGACTGCACGGCAGCGCTACACCGGCGACAGGAGCTCGGTAACGATTAAATAAATGGCACAAGAAGGTCCAGTAGCTCACCCCGAACGCGTTGGAGCAAAGAGCGAGGTCGGAGGAGCAACAGCAAGGTGGTTCGACGATCTGAGCAAACACGGCGAAGCAAAACGTCGTCGGTGGCGGTGTTCCGGCGACTGTGGTACACAAAACGGTCACGCAACAAGGGATTAAGCACCACGGCATCGATATAAAGCTGAAACAAGGCTCCACAAAATCAGAGACTCACCATAGAGCTCTAGCCATGGTGAAGCGGGATCACCGGTGATGCTGCCGGCCACGAGGAAGAAACGTGCGCACAGCAGGTTCCCGGCGGAATCAGGTGACCAAAGCTGGCTGGATGGATGCGCAAGAAGGAGACGGAGCTGGGACTGGATTAGCTGCGACAGTGGAGCACTACGGCGATGGTGCGAGCTCGCCAGAGTTGAACGGTGGCGATGGAAAAAGCAGAGCAATGAAAGGAAGACCGGCGACGATGGTGGCTGGCTTTATAGAGCGGCCAAGGGAGCAAGGAGATGACACGCAGTGGCCCTGCTTGAGCCAGTGCGAAGCCAAGGGCACCACGAACGTGTCTAGAACCGAGAAGAAGATCGCCGGAAGTGCAGTTAGGCGGCGAGCACTGTTCACTAGAATGACAGAATTGCCATTCGTTTTAAAATCCAAATTACTCCCAAATTTGTATAACAACTCAAAAATCTCCAAAAATAAAAGTTGTTCAAAATCCAAAGTTCTACAACTTTTCTTTTATAACCACCCCCTAATTCGGTCTACATTTTGAAATGAAATTTTGAATTCAAATAGGGGACATTTAACGAATTTCGCCTTTTCAAATTACTTCAAATTTTTCATAACAACTTTGAAAACTCCAAAAACAAACTTTGTATAACTTGACAAGCTCTATACTTTTGCTTTTAGGCTCAACCCCAAAATGTGCTTAGATTTTGAAATGAGTTTTCAGGGTAGGATTTAAATACTGAAAATCAGGGTTTTCTTGAAAATTCAAATCCAAACCAAATTTTAAACTTGATTCAAACAATACAATTCAACACATACCACATAAAGGTAAACTTATTTTAGTGTATGCATATCAAAATTTTCATAAAATGCCAAATGCTTTGCAATGCATATGATGACATGGTAGGTTTTAGTATTTAAACACCCGAGGTGTTACATCGGAGAGGCGATGTGATGAGGCGCGGTGGGCGCATTCGAGGGAGCGGCCAGAGGTGGCGTGCGCATGTTGTAACACCTTTGGTGTTATGAGCTCGCTAAGCACTGAGATTATGGCCTGAGAAATAGATCTATAAATATTGTGAGTTAGTTACTTAAATGTGCTAATGAAAATCTTAACAAGAAAATAGGAAAAGTAGTTTTAATTGTTTGGCACAAAAAGCAATTTCTGTAAACAAGAATAAAACATAACGTGTACTTAGCACTTAAATAAAGATTAAAGTACAAGTTTTGTAGATGGAAATGCAACATTAACTTTTAGGAAACAAAAGTTGTTAATCAGTGTTCTTGGAAGCTCAAAAATCAAATTGGAAATTAAAATTAGCCTTTTTCGTTGAATCGGCAAAATTTGGAAGTGGTGTTAAAAGTATCATTTTTGGTGAATAATATTAAACAACTAGTTAAGTAGTTCCTAGATGTTTTGTTTACATGAGCTAGTATGACGTATGGACTAGTGTGTGAAATGTGTAGTGGTTGGAATTAATTAGGTTTAGGCATAGTAAAAATTACGGCAAAAGCGCTAAAGGTTGTTAGTTCTAGCTAAGTTCTTATTCTTTCTAAGTTGGAAACGATGATAGACAATGCTGTTTTGCCACTTAGATTTCAACAAAAACGGATTAAGCAATATATCTATGTTTCTGCACGATTGGTTGCATCAAGGTGTGTACTTGAACGTGGTGCAGGTCGTAGTTGTGTGTGAGGTCACGATGCCCTCCCAAAATTTGCCTAAACTTTGTAGAAGCGTTCTGTAACCACGCTGGGGGCACTCGGTTGTGAACTAGCGTCCAACGTGACTAACCAGTTTTGCTGCCTCACTATCTTCCTCTCTGGTCATCCTCTAGTTGTATGGGTTGCTCATCTAGCCAGCCGTTAGTGTCGACTTTGGGGCCATGGAATTGGTTGAGCCTCCGCTGAATCGATGAGTAGTTTTAGGCCGCTTTAATAACCATGCTCGGCATTGTCTCAGTCATTTGGCCCTGTGGGCGTAGTCACTACGCCCACCGAGTGCTGGCCGACTATGGCCATGCGCGCTGTGGCATTGGCCAGTCTCGGCCGGCTGCAACCCGGCTGACCGCCGCTGCCTGCCCCCCTTGGCACGTCAAGTTAATGCTCTGATCGTGGTGCCACTGCACTTCTCGCATGTCATTTGTGCATCAGTCCCATGCAACCAATGTGCCGCTGATGATCGCGTGCGTTCACAGCCACTCATCTCACCTACCTCGCCCGGTACGACTCGCGCGTTATTGAGGAAAGGACTGAGCTCGATGGTGCCACTATCGCTGCCTATGCTGTCCTACCCTACGTCTGGTTTTTGGATGAGGTGTGCCGCGCATGGCTCCTAGCTTGCTCTCACGCCCCTCTGTACAGCCCCCTCTCCCTCCCTTTCTCTCTCACATGTCTGCCATGGACGCCGGCTCACGTGTGCTGCCGCTGTCCGCCTGGCCGTACGCTGCCCTACGCCTCCTCCGCCAACCATGTCGCTACCCAAAGCAGCCATCGCCGACGCAACCATCGTTACCACCGTCTGCTTCCACAGCCAATAGGCTGACCTGGCTCACCTCGGGCCGAGCCGAGCAGCCCCTTGGGTGCGGCCAAGCACCTCGCTGTTCTCGTGGCCTTCTCCGCTGCCACCGTCCATCCTCCCCTATCGGGTTCCAGCATGCCGCCTCCCCTATCGTGGCCACACGTGGCCACTGTGCCGTGCCCTACCTCGATCAGCGCTATGGCCAGGCCCGGGCCTGATCGTGGCCCGCATGCCTCCCCAGTCGTCTAGTCGTCACCGACGGGCTCCCAGCCAGTCGAACCGGCCATCGGCCAGTCCCCTGCCCCTGCTCTGCCCATGAGGAAGAAGAGTAGACCTCGAGGTGAGAATAGAAACTTTTCTAGGGTTCCCAATGCAAAACCGTGACTCATATAAATAGTGATGCATAGTGTGTGATGTACTACGGGTTGAATAGAGAGAAGCTCAGGGGCTCTTTGCAAAAGAGGTAGACCCTCCCTGGTTGGGTCGTGCGTGGGTCAGCTACTTTCGGCTGGGCTAGGCTTCCTTGCCCACTGGACCAGGCCGAGCTGGGCCACTTCAGGCCCAAGGACCCCTTTTCCTTTTTCGGTGTTTTGTTAATTTCAGTAATTGGCTAAATGCTTGGAAATTCATAGTAAATAGTAGAAAAATCATAAAAAGGAAAATAAATATGTTTTGGAATCCTGGTGACTAGCTCTATGTAGTAGACATATAATATCACATGCTTTAGTGTAAAGTTTTTGGTTGTTTGTGTAGTTTGGTCTTTATGTTTATTTGTTAGAGGATGTTCTAGTAATCCAAATGCGGTGAAAATTTTATGGTAGACTAGTGTTGGTGTGTGTGTGCTCTGGTAAAAATTTCATGCACAGTTGCTACATAGTTTTTGAGTTATTGATTTATCTCATAATATGCTTGTTTAATTTTTTTAATTATTAAAAGTAGTCAAAAATAGAAAATGTGGTTCCATCATGTACTTTTACAATTATTGTGTTCCATTAACACATAATATGGCTCTAGTGCTTAATAAAATGTTATTATATAAGTTTCATGATGCCATATGCTTTATTGATTATTAACTCCACGTTGTATGCGATTAAGCTTTTATATATACTAGATGTTTAGAATAACGTTAATAAATGCTTTATATGCTACTTGTTTTCCATGCTTGACTAAGTAAAGTGTTGCTCATCTTTGTTTGGTAATAATTGCTTGCTTAGCATGTTGTTTGTTGTTTAATGTTTGTAAATGTCTTGTTATGCTTGTTTGACTTGAGAATGCATTGCATGTTGCATATCATTTAGGAACGATGATGGATCGATGTGATCAACTGGGGTAGCTGAAAAGATGGTGCTAGGGATCAGGTCACAAAGATGGAATACTAACTTTTGGTTATATGTTACCCAGGCAAGCCCCGGTGGATAACCCCTATTATTCTGCACTTTAATTTATGCTTGTAAATTAAGTTTAAGGAGTTGAATGAAACCCACTTGCATATATATATCCTTATCCTATGAGTTCTACTAGTATAATAGGATCGTGTAGATTGCTATGCTATAGGACTCCGGTAGAAGTCGAGTGATTGTTTGTCACTCACAAGAGATAGGAAAGATATGATTATTGCTATTATATTATTATCACCTAGAAAATATATATGAATGATAATTGGAGACCGGGCGGAATGGTACTTTGGATCTGGACTTGGTTTGGCATTCGAGCGAGGCTCGGGTTGCACTTGTTCCGCCTATGTCGGTTAAGCACCGGCCATTTCATTGGATGGTAGTCAGGTCACAGACTTATTATCCTGAACACATACTTGTGTATGGGCGCAAGAAGGCTCATTGCTCTATTGTCATGGGTTTTGGCTCTTTCCAGACCGACTAATTGGAGGCGGGGATGGTGGAGGTCTAAGCACCGCACTAAGTCCGGGACTCAGGAGCGGGGGCCTGGAGTCCAAGTTTGGATGGAGACCTAGACCCCGTGATAGGAGGGTAGTGGGTTGGTCTTGCTTGTGCCTAGGATACAAGCAGGGCATGTGTTTCAGGGTACCTAGCTGGGATACATTGGTTCGCGAATTGCTGGGTGATCTAGTACGACTTGTCTATAGTCTAGCACCATAGTGAGAACTGGAATATGAAAGATGTAAAACTGGTTCTGATTGCTTACCACCTGCTTGAAAGTAGTATAGGTGCTTACATAGAAGTGTTAGTTCATGAACTAATGATGACTGCTAATAACATTGAATATAAGGACGCACATTTAGTAATGCTCCTGTAGATGCAATAAACCCACAAGTCAGATAGCCTTGCATATCCTTGGAGTCTTTTCTTTTCTCCTGATGGGTAAGTCTTGTAGAGTACAATTGAGTACTCAGGGTTTGTTCTACCCTATTGCAGGTGACAGGTGTATGCTAGAGCTGACACTTGTGTGCGGGAACCTCCTGGTGGGCTCAACGAGGATTCCTTTACGCTGCGATCATAGTTTTATTTATAACTCTCACTAAATGTTTTTTATAAATAGAAGTTTTATAATCTATTGTCATAGTTTATATATCAATGCTTCATCATGTCATGAATAGATATTTATTTCTGCTGTAACTCTGATCACATGTTTATATTCTGCTGTTAAATTAAATTGTTCATAACTCTGATAACATGGGTAGATTCCGCTGTTATAATCAGTAAATATTATACTCTGATGTTGCATAAAAAGTGATGTAAGAAATGACTTAAGAATGTTGTAAGCTTTATTCTCTCATTTGTGATCCTGATGGAAAATTTTGGATTTTTGGGTTCTCCCTAGGGGTCTGCTTGATGGAACTATATAATTTAGTCTCCTCCCTTTAGTACTTAGTTTCTAATGGGAGATAAGTACTTCTGAGAGGCATTAGAATAGACGGTTCTGCCACAGGTGGTATCAGAGCATAAATGAGGAAATAAAGCTTTAAAATCCTTTTCTAAACTAAAATTTGACATCCTATTTTTGCAAAAAGTTAGGGCGTTTAACTACGAAGTTATATAAGTAGCCCTATTACTATGGTTATGTATCCAGGATAGATGTCTCTCTGCTAACTTAGGTAGGCTTAATCAAGTTTTCTGTTGGTACACTGACCCCGAGCATAGTCCGATAGTATTGACTAGCTACAGGGAGAGAACGATGTGTCAAAAATCTAAGAATGGTTGCCCTATATGTTGGCAACAGTAGAAGGACATATAG